>NC_141599.1:58097606-58795106 GCF_047967505.1 Dipteris shenzhenensis
GTAGAGTCTCAACGCAGAGTCAATGCTTCAGCCTTCTGTAGCTCGAGCCTCAACGCCAAGTTCTAATTCATCGTTGAGCGCAACTGCCTATTGCCAACAATTCGTAGAAGCTAGCGTAGCTTCCAAGGCCCAGCCTCTAGCATCAAGCTAGAACTCTTCTTTTGTGTAGCTTTCACCTATGTATGCATTTGGAAGATGGGCGTTAGTGTAGCTGTTTGTCTTGTGCCGTCACCTGTGTGTGTTGGAACGCTTGCATGCGGTAGGCTAGCTGTGCGTAGGCTATCTGTAGCGTAGGCTAGGGTAGCTATACGTAGCTTGATAGGCTGAAGCGTTAGCTGGCTGCTAGGCATAGACTAGGTGTTGCATGCAGCCTTGCATGTCGAAGCAAAGCTTGCATGCAGCGAACACGCAGAGCATGGAGGTCGACTACAAGTGGGGAACACACAGAGCGGCGAATCACGCTGATTAGATTAGGATTAGGTAATTTGCCCCAAATCGTGATATGCACGTAGGGAACGCCTTAGGGAACGTTCCCTAGACGTTCTGCAAGGGATGTGGATCGTTCCGTAGCCGTTCCATAGACCAGACATTCCACAGACGTTCTCTTCAAGCTCAGAGAAGAGAACGTCGTTCCAACCTTCCATAGCTATGGAACGGCATTCCCTGGCAACTATGACCCACAGTTCATTGGCCATGGAAGACTACTTATGGCTGGTGGCACATGGAAGCTTCCCCTATGGCCTAAGTATATGGGGATGGTACATGTCACAGCTGCACATCAGGGGTTTAGAAGTTGATTATGGGGTGTCTATGGAGTTGCCCTATTTCCTAGTGGATTTTGTAGCTCACACTCTCAATCATCTCTTGATTACAATGCACTCAGCTTCTGTTCACTTTGGATGGTGGCTTGGCTAACAAAGGGTTGGGATGGCTTTCAGATCGAGGCTAGACTCTCCGCTTATTTGGTGAGGAAAAGGTAGTGATGGACCAGGTCCAAATGCAATGCCCATCTCGCTATCCAAAGGATGATGTCTGGGGCACAATGGCCAGTATCATGGCATGGCATATCTTGGCTCTGTGTTGCATGACCTGTGACTACCTGTCAACATTGGGCTTGACATTGAACTCGATTCGATAGCATGGTAACGAGGATCTAAGCAGACTTCCGAGCATTGTGAAAACGTTTCTGCAAGGCTTAGCCTGCATATACGTTTTACATTCACATAGATATGTTGGTTGTATAGATTGAGGAATCTGTCTTTACATCCACATAGATGGCGGAATCTGTCAGTTGTATAGTCCACCATATTGGCTTTTGGTGCTTGCTCTGAGTTTACCTTAGGCAGTGAACCAGTCCTTGTGAAGGAAAGCCTTGTTGATAGCTGATCTTGTATTGATTTATTTATTTTTTGGGGGGAAAAGAAAATGACCTGATTGGTGTCTTACCCCTAGGGGGTTGTGGTTACATTTCAACTCCTTGGGACTTCTGCTCAGGTGATTAATGTCTTATAGGGACTGTGGTTATAGTATATACGTCATTGGGCTGGTCTCAAACATGTATATATGTCCCCCTAGCGAGCTTTTGGGGTGAAATCCAATTAATTAGTAAGTGGCCGCTGGACGCTTAGTACGTGAAAATGGGTGTAATTAATCGAAGTGCATGAACATTTTTGGCTTCCTTCGTAATTAACCTAACTATGTGAAAATCTAATCAAGGTGCTTCTGGATTCCTCTGGAAGATCTTGGTTTCCCCTATCCTCTCTCCCTATATCCGTCTATCTCTGCCTCACTTCTATGGCTGCCTCCATCTCTGGTGCTCAATGTGCCCTCCAGGATCCCTTCCTCTCTCTCTCTCTCCCCCCCCTCCTCCCCCTTCCCTCCAAGCTCCCTTATTCGCATCCTATCAGTTGCAGGGAGCAGTTGCATTTGGCACTGTTACCCATTATGTTCATATACATGATTTGATGTATGTTCATGTATTGGATGTATGGGTAGATGGATAGGTGGATAGAGTTCTCTAGAGGGACCCTAAGTCCTGTGTGAATAGTCCTTATGGACTGGGCAACCTACTAGGGTTGTGTTTTTCTTTTTTCATCTTCATCTTTTTGGTAATGTGAGTGTGCATATACATTCCTCTAGCCTTGTTGATTAAGTATGTATTTTATTTGTTAAAAACGTATTTTCTAAATCCCTGGTTAATTGAAAAGGCTTGAGCATGTTCTCTGTAAGCAGTTCATGCCTAGTAACGTTAATTTTCAAGCTCATACCCAGTTTGGATAGTTAAAACAAACATGCTCGCTGTACGACTCTCAATTTACTAGTTCGGAAACTTGAGATTGATGTTCTAACCAATCAAGTGTAACTCAATGTATTCATTTCTATTGTGGTCTGTCACTAAGTTGTAAATACTCCAAGTAAATATGTTGAGTTGACCTTTTATTTGCCTATAGTGAAATAGTTCTTCCCTTATTTTGCTATGGTCAAGGAGTTCTTTGATTTGGTCAAAGCATTGACTTCGATAAAGGGTGCTTAGCTTTGGCCAAGGAGGATTGACTTTAGTCAACTGAGATATTCCAATTCCGGTCGCAGAGATTTGATTATGATCAAGAAACATAGACTGTCGGTCAAAGTCCTTAATCATGTTCAAAGAGGGTTGACCCTGGTCAACCAGAGAATTAAACCTCTTGCATTAAATTGCACGATGGGGACGGCCATAGAGACTAGGATTGGTCTAAGATTTTATTTTGCATGCAAGAGCTAACAATTAGCGTGTGCCATGGTTGAGTACCTTGAATTAACTGTGCTGATATCAAGAGGGGTTTATTGCCCTATTTTTATGGAGCACAACTATTTTCTAGGAGAGGACTATGTCCGCGTGTGACTATGGGCTTCAAGAGTTCTTCATGAAACCATCTAGTGATGTGTTGACGGTTCTAGATGTAGAGAGAGGTGGGGCAGCTGCTATTTTGTGTACTAATCCTCCCACTCGGTTTGACGATGGTGGGATGTTGGCCTAGACTTGTCAAATGTAGCACCCATGGTGTTACTAATGTAATGATCATAAATGGTCTCTGTGACACAACCTTATTAAAATACCATCATGTCACATCAACTCAAAACTCTATTAGATAGGGCCCAACAAGTGTACTCACTTCAAATTTTTTATCATCTGTGGTCGTCACCACCTATGGGGTCTCCCCCTCTACTTGGAAGAGAGGGTAGTAGAATGAGGTAGTCATATCCAAATCTCATGCGGGTTTAAGTGGAGATGCCATGCCCCCCCCCGGCTCCCCTCCTTATGTCTCGAGTGGTGGAGCTGAGTCCTTGCCAATTGAGGGCCCGTGGTCTAAATGCACGTTCTAACTCACTAATGTTGAGTTCATGGAGATTATCGGCGGGCATGCAGGGGGGGGGGTGCGACGACAAGGTCTTCCGATGCATGTAAACCTGTGTGACAACTTCTGAGTGGGTGTATTTCACAAGGGGTTTGGATGGAGAGAAGTCCAGATGCGTGTAGTGACGTGCTAGACACATCGCTTCAAACCCACCTCGAGGGCTTAATGCATAAATAGGAGGCCAATACTGGCAATTAACTGGCACATTGATATAGAGGCCAATGAGAGAAATCTGTCAAAGTTTCTCTCTCGCATCTAGATGGGTCACTACCATTGCACACTCTAGCTAGGTCCATGTCTAGGGAAGGCCGCCTAAGAGGCACATTATGGCCATGTGCTACCCATTGCTCCCATCCTGCTGCCCCAACAATTCCTCAAATATCTCCATCATGATTTATGTGGACCTTTGTCAGAGGGCTGACGAGACTAGGATTCATTCCTCCTCTTATGTGGTACCAAAACCAAAGCCTCAGAAAGAGTAGGTGGGGCTCCCAACTACTCCAACGAGGGCCCCTTTCAAGGGATGCAAAATTGTCAAAATAAAACCTTGAGGGCAAGAGGGTCCTCTTCAGGAACCTCTGTTAGGGCTCGAGATTCTCAGGGGAGTTTCTCGTCTGGCTGAGGCTCGCACCCCAAAAGTTGAAAAAGAGGGTCAAAAGCCCTGCGAAGAGGATGAAGTTGGGCTAGAAACGAAAGAGGAAGGCCGGTCAAAGGGAGCCGAAAGTGGGAGGATGTGACAGAGGAACTTGAGTTAGAGGTGGAATCTCAAGTCGGCAAGGAGGAGGGAAAGAAGAGACTTGGAAGGTGGACTGGTGCTAGAGTCACAATATGTGGATGAGAGGAAGATGGGGGCGGGGGGGGGGGGGGGGGGAGGGAAGAATGGGAGGAGGACAAGGAGGGCTAGGCTGATGTTGCAAGGAAGGGAACGGGATGGAGAGGGGGGGTAGGTAGTAGAGGTAGTGAGAGGGGCTAGGTAGTAGGGAAGGAGGATAGGGGCAAAGAGACCTTCAGGGCTGTGGCTGAATCGGGAGAACCGGAGTGGGATCTTGTGGCAAATGTCTGAAGGATGGTCAAAGATCTCCTCTCCCTCTAGAAAGGCCAGGTGTATAAGAGGGCCTCAACCATGAGGAGGGGTCTCTGTCTGAGGTCTCATTCTCACCTGCTGTTTGCATTAGGCCCATTGTGTTTATTCTTTACTATCGCTTCCTCTTTTCTTAGCCAGGCTTGCTTGGATCTGGTTTGTTGATAGTGTTGGTTGAGCTTGTGTCAATACTTCCTTTAGTGACCTCTAGGTTGGGGGGGTGAGATCAATTTGAAGGATGGAATTGCATGACTGATAGGAGCTGTGTGCCAAAAGGTCATACAAGGGCTCCTTATGAAGTTTGTATCGGCAATGAGGGTGGGCTGCTTGGCAAAAGAAAAGGCAATCTTTGGAACAAGTACAAAGGATTAAAGTGGCAAATCATCAGCTTAAATATTATCTTTCAAGTGCAAAGAGTTGCAATTGGTATTGATCCAAGAGGTTGATAGGTTGGAGCCTGGCCTATCACGCTTCTTCTCTTTGTTAAAAGAAGGCTTGGGAGCATTCTGTGGCTTTCATGCTTTCTTGAAATTCTTATACTTACTGCTTTTATACCCCCTGGTTTTTCCCAACAGCACTGCATCAGCTGTAGTAGCATTCTCAATAAGCTGATACATGTTGGTGACCCTCGTTTTATTGCAGTATTCCCTAATTTCCTTTGGAAGCCCGCAACAATATTTTTCAATCTGATATGACAAGGGCACATGCCGATAAGAGCTGACTGGCAAGAGAGCTTCCCAAAACTTTTTATTGTATTCTTCCAAGTTATGACAGTTGGCTGCATTCAACTTGTGCCATGCTGTCATAACATCTACCTCAAGGCTAGTGGTCAACCAGGTAGCTGAAAACACTTGCTTAAATTGAACCCAACTTGTAGGTTTGAACCCAACTTGTAGGTGCTCTATTTTGGAGCAGCAAATTTGTCCACCATTGTAGAGAATTCCCCTTCAGGAAGGTGGCTGCCTTTCACATTTTTGATGTCTCAGTGAAGTTTCCCCGTGAAAAGGCTGCATCAAACTGTTGTAAAAAAGTTAGAGTCTTCAACTTGTCCTGAGCCCCATTAAAGGTCTCAAACTTCACTGCTGCCCCACCCTCCTTGTATTCTTTTACCTTTCCTTGGGTGTCAGATTATCATACATAGGTGGCTAAGACATACCAAACATACTTGTAGGAGCTCCAAAGGCGCCTTACCTTCCACTTCGCATTCCTGGCTGCATGCTAATATTGCCATACATCATGTTAGGCATTGTGGGCTACATATCCCCAAATACTCGTAGGAGCTCCAAAGGTCCCTGACCTTCCACTTTGCATTCCTGGCTGCATGCAAATATTGCCATACATCATGTTAGGCATTGTGGGCTGCATATCCCCAGATACATTGTCTTGCATCCCTTGCATCCCAGGCTGAAAACCAAGAGGGTAATTTCCAAGCATTCCTTGACTATCATTAGCTTGTCCAGCCATTGCTTGAAATACTGAACCCCGACCAAAATACCCTGGATGCAAAAAGGGTTGGGGAAAAGCTTGCTGCCTTTGATTTAAATTCTGAAAATCAGTCCCTTGGCTATGCATAGCTATACCAGGATCTTGAAAGGGCTGCTGCCCTGGAACACCCTGTACATTTGGCAATACTGGAGGCTGTCCATCCAATGGACTCACACCAAATGGCTGTTTTTGAACCCCACTAGGCTTCCTTGGACGAGAATGCTTCTTTCTCTCCTTAAACCTGAAAGGAGTCTGCATAAACTCAAGGAACCGTGGGTCCTGTGTGAGCTGCGTGAGTGCTCCCACATCACTCATTAAAACTGTGCCTTAAACATAGCATCAGCATCCTCTGGATCCTCAACCTCTTTTGACCCTTTTGATTGAGAGACTTTCACACCAAAAGGATGTACCGCTTCCTATGCCTCAACATTTTGGTCATCTTGGGAGGCTCCCTCATGCATAGATTGCTCGTCTTGCTCATCCTGGGTGGACTTCCCCTCCATATCCCAATCATTATTTGTCAAAGACATATTTGCTGATTTTCTTTTTGCTGTAAACCAACTACAGCAAGCAACACTTCACCAGAGACGATCACAAGCTCACCTCCTTTAGAAAGATGGTGAGGTCCCGGCAACGGAACCATGAAACCAACCTCAAGGCCAACAAAAGGGTGGTAAAACAACTAACTAGCCAAAAGTCTTCACATTAAAATATTCCGCAAATACTTCAAACACAGATTGGGGGAGCTAGAGTGCTCCTGCTCAAATACAAGGACACAGACTGGCCCCAAAGCCTTGGCGCCCCTTTCGGTATTTCTTTATTAATAGGAGAGTCCAACAAATATATTACACAATGAGTTCAATCCCACTTGCACTCAGTGCTCTTCCCACTCTCAGTAGGCATCATAATCTCCAAATGTTAGCCCTGCCGGGCTCTGCTCTCACACCCATATGACCATAGGCATCCATTTTCAGTGCAAACACATGCATAAAACTTGAGAGCTGTTACCAGCAGCCCATGCAGGACCACACACTCGCCAAACAGCCACAAGTGTCCACTGACTCACTGGGATACCCAAACAATGGGTGAAAGCATGACTGATCTGTCGACAATGCTTGGAAGCACAAACTTACTCTACAAGCATTCACTATGAATCACCCTGCTAAGCAAGTCCCTCCAAACACACAACCCATTGCTCAAAGGCAGTCACTAGAATGCACGAGTGAACCCTTTACTAGCCCGGAGCTCAATCGAAGCTCATCCACGAGCCAATGCACATCAGTTGAACAACTTTCTATACACAGTGCCACTTAGCTAGCCCAAGCATCCCTAGCCCAAATGCCCATGCGTGTAGCCGTAGGCCACTGCAAACAGCCCGTAGGCCAACACCAACCCCTTCACATGCCCGTACAAACTGTATGGCTGATTTGTGCACAAGAGTTCAACTTTTTCAAGCAAACCATGGGAGAGCCTTCAGTTGCAACCAAGAGCACCGTGCACAACCCTTGAGAATCTGTACAAAAATCCGTGCACAACCTTCTACTTTAGCAGCGAATAAATGAATCATACAGCACTCCGTACCAACAGTCGTACCATTCTGTTACCAACAGCGATGGAGAGATCTGTATGCTGTACACAGTCATTAAATGCATTTCGTACCATCGTACGGTCATAGGCTTCCTTCGTCTGTCGGTGCTAGCAGCCCGTGAAATTCTGTTTTTTTTGTACGTGACCATCCCGCGTCATCTTCTTGCCTGAAGCCTTCTAAGGCCTTCCTTTCCAAAATCATTTGCATGGGCGAGCCACATGGCAACCCACGTTTTAAAATTTCCCCCCAAGTCCTAACTGGTCAAACCAATGACCAACTTAAAATCTAGTTTGCCCCTTGCCCCTTCTAATGGGACCAAACCAATGGCCAACTTAGATTTCTAAAGTTCTTTGGCCCCTCTTGGGCCTAAACCTCTAATTCACCCCCAAGGCACACTTCCCTAGGGGAAAAACTTGCACATCCACACCCCGTGGTCTTGCCAACTGGATTTCCGGGGTCATACGCACATGCACGTACAAAACTCCTTGTGACAGCATTTGTCTGGCGTGAAAAATGAAGATGGACTACAGTCAAGTCGCACTATGTGAAGAGCTGACGCAGCCTGAACCTAGCCTCAAGGCCAACAAGAGGGCTGTAATAGGCAGTTAACCAGCCAATGTTCTCACTTAAAATAATTTAGCAAATAAAGAACCAGTAGAATGGCATGGACTGGCCCCAAACCTTTGCCCCCCTTTCAGTATTTCTTTATTAATTGGAGGACCCTGCAAATAAGGTAGACAGTGGATTCAATCACAATTGCATTCAATACACATCCCACTCTCAGTAGTCATCAATGTTCTAAGCAACAACCCTGCTAGGCTCTACTCACACCATACATTCTAATAGGCATCTAAATGAGTTCCCAGTACTAGCATGAAGCTTGCAGTTGTTACTAGCAATCCAAATGGGAACACACAACTCCCTGCCAACCCCAGATGCCCACTGGACCACTGATGTGCCCAAAGGAATAAATTATAGCATTTAAAACCAGCTTGCAACCTCGAGAGCCTACATCTCTTTCTGATAGCAACAACCGTGCATCTCCCTGCCTGTAGTGGTTCTCCAAAATAGCTCATTGCCAAGAGCCATCTCTGAGAAGCATGTGTGAACTCCTAGCCAACCTTGAGCATCAAACAAAGCTCATTCTCGGGCTATGGCATACCAACAGAAGGACGTCTTCTCCCCGATGCCATGCTAGCAATTGTTTGTAAGAGCAAAGACAGCCTGCCCATACATCCCCATACATACACTGTTCTGCTGCAATCCGTACGGGCGGATCTGGGCAACCGTATAGCCCGAGCAACCCGTACAGCTGTACAATCCGTACTCAACCTAGACACCCATACAGCCATATTATAACCCGCAGACTGTACAGCCCGTATGCAGCTGGAACCTATACAATTAAGTGGCGTGTAGCTCGATAACCCCTTCGTATGACATATAGATAGCCTTCCGTACTCTCCTTCACTAGCGCGTGCAATGTGAACTTCCCTTGGTCTTCAACACCAGCCCGTCGATATTTTCTAGCGTCCATTTCCTAGGTGATGCCAAACAGCCTAAGCCTCAACCTCAACAGCCCTCCTCAAATCACCAACCTGAAGAAGGACACGGTGCAGACTCACCTACCCAGAGGTCAGCTGGACCAAAACAACCATGGCTAGTGGTTCTGGGGACAGTGATACTGATGAGCAAATAAATGCAACATGCCAAGAAGAAATGCCAAAGAACCAAGGGATACTAGAGGCAGGAGAAATTGAGCCAGAGCAATTGACTATGCAAGATGCAGGTGCAGAACACCTTGCGGACCAGACCAACAAAGAGCTGACAACAGATGGAACAATACAGCTTGTATGGCCACGAGTCTCAACGTTCGCCATGTCATCCAATGCTTACAACTTCTTGCAGTCAAAGGGACTAGGTAATCTTTTTAAGAAGATAAAATCCTTCTCACCCCAACACCTGCTATGACTACATTTGTGAATTCATATCATATAAAAGCAGAGAGTTGGGAAAAGATAAGTATGGAACACTAACATATAAAGAAAAGACCTTACAGATCAATCCATGCATGTGGCCATAGCAATTTAGTACGTGCCACGTGGCACCTACGTTTCAAGTTACCCCATGCCCCCTCTATTGGGACACTCTTGGGACCATACCAATGGTCCAACTTAAATCCTTAAAAACTGGTCTTTGCTCCTGTTATTTTTCAGCCTTGCCTTTTCAAAATGCAAAAGAACCCAATCACCCTCTGCAAATACTAGTGCACGATGGTGATGATCAGCTGCCTTCTTTGCTTTGCCTGAGTCTTTTGGAGAGCTTGCTTCACTTTCTAATATGCCACGTCCATGCTCTCAACATACTTATCAGCCTTAAAAATATTATCATTAGTATGCAAGATAGGCGGGACTTTCCTCCCTCCTTCCACTATTTTGAATGGAGTCTTATCAGTGGCACTATGCACATGATTGTTTAAGCAAACTCCACAAGTGGCAAAGATTGCTCCCATTGTGTCTTATGCTCAGACACATAGCATTTTCAGGCAAATCAGGAGTTAGCCTCTTTCGGACTGGCCTTGTATCTGAGGATAAAAGAAGATGAAAACTTCAAAGTAGTGCCCATATTCTCAAAGAGCCCTCTCCAAAACAAACTCGTCATGCATGGATCTCTATCACTAATGATAGACTGAGGCATCCCATGATATTTGAAGATGTTGTATATGAACAGTCTTGCCATGTGTCCGCTGTAATTTTCTTCCTCACTGTAATGAAATGTGCCTACTTATTGAACCGGCATATAATCGTCCAAAGGCCATCATTCCCTGTAGGTGTCCTAGGAAGATCAAATATGAAATCCATGCAATGCTCTCTCACTTCTATCTAGGATAGGCAATGGCTCCAACAATCCAGGTGCCTTTTGTCGGTCAAACTTGACCTTTGACAGATGATGAATGTTCTAACAAAGGCATCCGCAACCTGTCTCAAAGCTAGCCAATAGAAAAAGTGCTCTACTGCCTTCACCGTGGCATCAATGCCTATATGCCTTGCATACGGTGGAGCATGACTCTCTATTATAACCTTAGGCCTCGACTGCTTTGTGATATGGCTCCCACCCATACTTGGATATACTCTGATGCTCTGGATGCAGTATATATGGCCCACTTGTCACCCGAGTTATCGACCCACTTGGGAAATTGCACAGATCTTCCACATGCTTCAGACATTTTGGTTTCATAGTCGAGGATGCCGCCACGAGTCCTTTCCTACGACTCGCTCTGCATCCCGCCCTCCATCTGGGACTGCCCGAGAATCCATGGTTCTCGGGAGATGAGATTTCACCTCACACCAGAGCAAGCTTTGGGACATCTGACGAAACTAGAGGCACAGTGGATGTACCGACGTTTGACACTGCATAAGAGGCGGGCTTTCCTATCACATAGGATGGATGAGGTGATTCCACCTTTGCTTGGGGACACTTGTATGAGGGATAGCAACCTATCCCCATTACCGATCTTGATGTTTGGCACACTTATGCGACATCCCTCTATGATGTCTCGTCTCAGACACCAGTGGATATGTCTTCCCTCTCTAGATCCACCACATGCAGGTTGTTCACGCACAAAATGTGCGAGCTGCTTTACACCAACTCCATAATCAGAGAGCCCAGGACCATGAGGGGTTACGTACTAAGCACTTCGTGCCCATGTGGCTTTCTCTCAGACCCTAGGTTCACCCCCCCTTGCTCTCCTCATATGGGGGCTTACAGATGGGGAGGTGACCTTTTCAACACCTTACACGCTTAGCAACCCATGGCCTTGCGCACCTCATTTTCATAGGGTCTTGCCCACATGTAAGCTCAAGAACTCACGCCGTGGTGATAGAGCCCAAGGACCGAGGAACTTCATGAGAGCCAAGACTAAAGTTGAGCTTCTGAGATGACATCTTGGCATTCTCGCCTTTACATCTTTCAGCAAGAGGGGCATGTCTTCTATCGAACCTTTTGCAGAAGAGGGAAAATCCCATGTCGTGGGAGGAGATCCTCACTGCCATAAGGGATCAATCGTTTGCCTCCGTCCGGCTTCTGGATCACTCAAAGGGCTCCTGTACTTCCGAGGACAAGACTTGAAGAGCACCATTGTACGTCTTGCGGTAGTAGAGCTTCAAGGAATACTCTGACTTCTCCAATGTGGTGTTACCAAAAAGATCAGCAATAGTCACTATAGGCGGAGCTCGAGTTGTCCATGCCTACTCCTTCGTCATCCTCTATCCTCTATGATTGCCTGGTGATGAGGTAGTAGCTTCACGGACAGGTTCTGAGCTAGAGTCCCAAAGACAGAGCAAGCCTAGCTTGTCAACAAGATTGATGAGGGTGCAACTGTAGCATCATGTCTCGTAATAGGCACCATAGGCGATCAGCAAGGGGAACACTTGAAGTTGGCTATCCCCAGTCCTTTGAATCCATAGGGGTCTTGATGTGCTCAGGGAGCACCACCACCACCATCAAAACATTCGAGCTTGAGTCCCAAAACCCGAAGTAAGCAATGATGGGGCTACACTCTTTTCTATCGAAGGCCATTTTCTCTTTTGATTGAGCCATATTTTATCCATTTTGCTTTGTTGCATAAGCCCTTTGTTTTAGTATGACCTTGAGTTTTTCCTCTTTTTCCATTCACACTTCTCCAATATTTTGGATCCCTCTTTGTATGATCCTTTCCCTCTCATTGCTTCTGGAGCCTTTTGCGGCAACCTGTTTGAGTCCATCTTTTTTGTTTTTTAAATGGACTCAAACACATTGGCAATTGCTTCTAGGCAGAGCAAGTTTCTCTCCCAACCATGGATAGCAAGAGAGGCAGAGACCCTGAGACCGAGACGCGGCACACCAGACAGAGGACAGACGCACAGATCACATTCACTAACATCTCCTCTATTTTCAGACCTGGGGTGCGACTAACTGGGGTTACCATGGCACTCGTCAGTTGTTAGGTAGCGGCCGGGAGGGCACGATGCATTACTCATCCAGATAGCAAACAACGATCCATTACATGCTTTTTGCCTACACGGCCTAGTCCATCATTGGGTGTATCTTGACGTTCTGTATCCCTATTGTATTGTATTGGATCAGACTGTGTCTCCACATGAGGATGATGATGCTAGGATGGCTGTATATGATTATGGTGGACATGTACGATGATATCACTGACTATGTCTACGCAGTTTTCTAGCATGGGTTAGGATGCTCGCTTCATAGCTCCACCCTTTTTCTCATTGTATCAGGTTTTCTTTCTATCTCATAGACCTGTCAATCTTTAGCAAACTTTAATAAACTTTCTCTCTTTCTTTCTTTCTTTCTAGAGGGAGCATTCCTCCTTTGGCCGGTAGGATTGGGCTCCTAGTTCCTTAGCTGCCAGCCTCTTTTGGATGGATTCAATTCTTTTCCATGCTTCTTATGCTAGGTTAGGTCCCAATACTTGGCAGCCATACAAAATAATTGCTTGTACCAAGGCAGCAAATAAGAACTTTCTATTTTCCAATTTGATATATGCTTCTTTCTGCATTTATTTTGCATCTTAAACAATGCCTTCTGTCCTCCTAAGACGCTTCTTTCTCTACAAGTATTCCTTTTGTGATTGTCTATGATTTCTATACATTTTACCAGCTTGGCCAAAACTTTTCCATTTAATCTTGAAATTGCTCAACTTGTGGAAACCCATTTTTGGCTACCACACTTTCCTCTTGTGCAAGTTCGCATGTGGTTTTACCCATTTCTGGTTTTGCTCATTTGTGGGTAAAAGTGACCCTGGTACATGTTTGAAGATTGTGGCATGCATAGAAGGTGAGCCAACGTTTTCCAGTTGCTCTCATTTCTCCTTTGTCGTAGAAGACCATTGCCCAAATTCTTGCATCTTTAACCTTCCTATTTCCTTTCCTGCATCCATAACGTATTTCTGCCCTATTTCCTGTGTGTGCTGTCACTGGTCATTCCTTTATTAGAAAGGTTATTCTCCTTTCCTTCTTTGCTGTCTTAACCTTCCCCCACTATTCCATTCTCCCCATTTTTTAGAAAGATAGACTAGTTTGTGAACAACCATGATTCACCTAGAGGCAGTTGCATCTAATATCCAGGAAGTTGGTGGCTTGGTAACCATTTCGAGAGAAGAAGAGAAGGACATCCACGAATGAGATTTTCAAGCTTTTAAGACATTGCAGCAACTTCAAGATGCATGCTGAGCTGCATCAGTTTAAAACGTTAAACGATGTGTGTATGTCACCTGTCTATGCCAATAAATGAGCAGATCTTTACTTTTGTCTTTTGTTATACTCTCTATCTTGGCATTATTTTGTCAGATCTTTTGTCTTGTCATACTCTCTATCTTGGCATTATTTTGTCCTGACAAGACTGGTTTCTTTAATACATCTCTTTGTTTGATTCTGCCATTTTTTTAATTTTTAACTTGATCCGTAACCATTCAATCGTGCATAGGCACTCTCGAGAGCTGAAGAACAGGTTTCATCACTCAGCCAGAAGTTGATGACTATGAAAGAAGAATTGGAAAATGAGAAGAAGGCATTTAGCAATGCACAAATATCTGTAGAGAAATTGGAGCAGGCCCTTAGAGACAAAGAATCAAAGCTGGATGACCTTTTTTCAGAAGTGACATCTTTGAAGGTTTGGCCACTCTCTGCGTGGTTGATGGGAATGCTTTTTTTTACAAAGAGTTAACAAGAGAGGTGTGCCAGTTCAATATGCAAGTCGCAAGTGTTCAACAGAAATTATGCAAAATGAAGAAAATCGACTCAGTAAAGATGCTACCAACATGATCTCTCTGAACTTTGAAGTTTGTACGATTGAGAATCTCATTGGCAGTGTTGACTATCCTTAGATCCATGAGCTTTCGTGTACATAGAAACTTGGCCATTCTCACTGAATAATGTTCTGAGAAGTTTTCTGCCTTCTTTCCTGTTTTTGAAAGGCAAAAAACCTTAGGCTTTGTAAATTTATAGTATACTACTATACTTATGTAAGCTTTGATAAAACTGCTCGTCAGGTACTGGTGGAGCAAAAGGAAAAGATGCTGCACGATTTGTTGGAAGAGGCCATGAGGGATGCAGAGTCCTTAAAAAGTGCAAGGAAGGACATTGATGTGAGAATGTGCTCTTGATATTTTTTTTACTGAAGTGAACAAAGGATTTGGAAGCCTTTGTTTTGATTGGACCAATAGTTTGTTGCAGAGACTGCAAAATTCAGAGAAACAAGTGGAGCAGTTGATCACACAAATTCATGTTTTAGAGAGTCAAGTCAAGTCACGAGACCTTCTTTTAGAGGAAATCAAAGAAGAAACCTACAAAAGCACGGAAGCCTTGAAACTTGCAGTTCTAATTAAACAGGTCAGATTGAAAATGGCAGATGTTTTGGTGCACTAGCTTTCTATATGCTTTGCTTTGTGTCCCTTTGTTCTTGGCCCTAGTCTGAAATGTTTAAGCAGGTCAAATTGGAAAGGCAGTGGTGGAGGTTTTGGTGCATTAGCTTTATATATGCTTTGCTTGTGCCCCTTTGTTCTCTCAAGAATATAAGAGTTTGCAAGAAGTAGCAGAAGTGAAGAAGATACTGATTGATTTATGAATTGATTGTATCTCATCCATCCATAGAGACAGAAACAAATGGGATCTATGAAACATTACAAAGACAACATAAAGAGGGAAGAGGTTACCACAAAGGGTCTTCTTACTGTGTGGCTCCATTGAAGTCTGCCTGAATCTGAAGATGTCTAGGAAATAGGTGTCAGTTCCCTTGTTATGGTGTCCTTTCATTTAAGGAGACCAAACATGGTGAATGTGATTCTCAGGAATGCAGTGCTTCTATCCTTACCCAAACTTGTAAGGCACTCAGAGCAATGAGCGCAATTCGTGAAGTGATTGGGAAAACTAATGGACAAGGCAACACCACTATACAACACAACCCCAACTGGTATGCTCCCGTAGAAGTATATGTGCGTTGAGAACACCCTGAAAAAGATTAGTAATTTCACACTGAAATCAAATCCATTTAGTTTTGTAAGGTCTTTGCCTAAGTTCAAGGGCTTATAACAAGTAAATACTGATGGCAGTACTATTCCTTCTATGAGAGAGATTTGAAAAGCTCACGTGAGGTGCAAACATGATCTTTCCAAACCTATTGCTATTATGAAAGAGTGTCTGTCATGAGATTAAACTACACTATTTGTTGTGTTTTCAGAGGATGAATTTGGGCATTTTTGTGGATTCATCTAGATATATGTTCTCGCTGTCTTAGTTTGACATGAATTTGGGCATTTTTGTGGATTCATCTAGATATATGTTCTCGCTGTCTTAGTTTGACATGCAGATTGCACCTTGTGAAGTTTTGTCCATGTTGCGAATTGCAATAAATTCTTTCCATCTTAATTGGTACATTGCCCTATCAGCTATCTTTTCTGCGCATTTTCTGCTCGGAATTGGGAGAGACTAGAATGAAACACTATAGTCTTCACAAGCCATCCTGGGCCAAAACCCCAATCACATCTCCCAGATTCTGATTCTAATCCATCTTCAAAGATGAATGCACAAACTGCTCTCTAATTCTAACTTGCTATGAATGGTTTCTGAACCAACAAAAATGAACTGACCCAACAAACCAATGCTTGGCCAAGCAAGTGCCACCTGACTGAATTCTGACTGTACTACGATATTTTCAACTGAGTGGACAACAAAATGCACTGCCTTTTTCTATGCAAAAGCTTGATAGGGCAGCCAACAATATAGTCAATTTCAACTCTGTTTTGAATGAACAGGCCGGTTTGGAAAGCAAAAGTCTTCTCCCTTTTGAGGACTGAATAGGCCAAGCTAAAACAGAGTTAAATCAAGTTCTGTTTGGGCAAGAAAATGCAATTCCAGAACTGTTTGAGCAGTATCTGAGCCGGAGGAGTTGCTAGGAAACTAGTGCAGCAGGTCCAGATCAGAGAGAACTTTACCAAAAGTTGGTGGACCAATAGTCAAAAGACAGCAGCAGCACCTCCAAAATCACCTCCAAAGAGGATACCAGGCCGAAGAGTAGCACCTCCAAAGAGAGGTGTCCAGTCAGCAACAGACTGCCAGTGAAATTTGAGTCAACCAAGTTCTTTTCTCACGACGAAATGGTAAGACTTTGCAACAAAATTGAGCTCCAGGATGGATATGAAGCGGGCAGGCGTTGGAGAGCAAGGTGAAACCTGCCTTGATACCAAATGATGGAGACGCGGGAAGAGGATAGATAGTGGAGAGATCAAAGTGTGAAGCCAAAACTGTACTGATATTGCAAGAGTGAAGAAATTACAACACGCACTTACAGTTATGTACCCCCAAAGCATAATAATAGCCTTTAACTAGCAAAAAGGGGGGAAATCCTTAAATGTCTTTTGCTCACTGTCTGTCTGCCTGCAGACATTAGATGCTCTATTTACAAGGCTCTGTGAACGTAGACATTAGATGGCTCTCTTCACTGATGCACAGATGTTAGATAGCTCTCTTTACAAGGCTCTTTGTACAAGGCTCTTTAGAGAGCCTTAGATGGGTCTTTAAAGAGTAGACTTTAAGCACATATGTAGAGCGCACAAGTGGATCAAGCTAACGCCTGGATCATGGGGGCCGTGTACAACTTGAGTATACAAGTTCTTCTCCCCCTAGGTTCTGTATACCTCACGTGAGTATATGAAATATAAAGTCTTTAAACAATTGTCCAGTAGCCAAGGGCCGTGAGATGAAGTGTGTCTTCATCTCGAGGGGAACAAACTACAACTGGCTTTTGTTTAATGTGCAAGAGGATGAGTGTGACACTTATCAATCCATTTGCTAATAAACTGTGGCTGAAAGAGTGCTTCTCATAGATATGTCTTGCTAATATCACTTGTAAGTGTTACGTCTATTACATGCTAGGTGTGTGGGCAGCATTAGGATTATCCTCCTCCTCCTCTTCATCATATTTTCCTTTGCTGGTTGTATCTTAGGCACCTAGTATCATGCTTTGCAAGGGTTGTAACCTTTTTGGAGAACTTCTCTCTGCTGAGACATAAATTTGGTTTTTCATCTTCACCAGGGCAATGGATCATGCAGGCTCTGTTTATTGGTGTTGTACTCCATTTCGCCTGAATCAAAAGGCTGTCTTTTTTGCTTCATGCTAGAGGCTTGCTTTTGTGTTGCCCATGTAAATCCCTTTTATGTGCTATGCCAGTTTTGCATCTGGCAGTTTTCTTCCTCCATTATTATGCATTGCTAGGCTTGCTCCTACAGACGAGGCAACTTGTCTTTGCTTTATCGACTGCACATTCTTTCTGAAACTCACTATTTTCTTTGTATTTGCTCCATGCTGTTCAAGCTTTTGTGAAAGCTTCTTTGATCACTACTTTATTTCTTGACGCCTTTCTAGCCTCTCTTGGGATGTAGCAAAAGTAGCTTGAAGATAATCAAATTGAACCATGTATGCCAAACCGGAACCCTACTGAAGAAATATGGTGCTGCCCATAAATAAATATGATCAGTGGGTAATAATCATCGATAGATGAGCTGCACATTTTATTTCAAACAAAACGTGTAACTTCATGCATAAGGTGTTTGGCTTCCTTAGTCTAATACAAAGGATACTGAAATTGGTAGTGTTCACGGTGTGGCATGGGCTCTAGAGAGGGAGTATCCAAGTCTATTGAGTCTGCCTGTTTTCTTTGTTATACTCATAGGCTCAATAAGGTGTTTGGCTTCCTTAGTCTAATACAAAGGATACTGAAATTGGTAGTGTTCACGGTGTGGCATGGGCTCTAGAGAGGGAGTATCCAAGTCTATTGAGTCTGCCTGTTTTCTTTGTTATACTCATAGGTTCAATAAAGAGTGTGTTTATGCCTTTTTGAACCAGGGCCTATTGTACAGGCTCTTTATCATATATAGCTACAGATTGTCCGTGTGTGATTAATCTTGCATCAGTTCGATTCCACCATGCAAGATGGGCTTGGGCCATTCTCTTTGGAATAGCTAAGACGCTTGACATGTCCAAGCTTAGCGAGCTGAATAAGTTGTTAGAATGAGCATTTCTTTATAGGATATTGCCACCTTTGAGCTGTTATGTAGGACGATACTTGTCAATACAACACCATCCTCATTGTCTTCATTGCTGCTTTCTAGGTTCTCAAGTTTTTCTTACATCTTCGATCTGCCATGGCATAAAAATTTGTTCCTGGTAAGAGTCATCATAGTTCATGTTTGGAGTTTCTTACATAGACTCCAAGCAAGATCATCATGGCTCATGCCTAGAGTGTGATTCTTATCTTGCGACTTATTGGATGTAAAATCATTTGTTCTTTGTGTAGGCAATCTTGTTGATGGAACCTATGTTTTTCAAATCTCGCTCTTCAAGGAGAATCAATTCATGGCCTAAATTTTATTTGTAATCTCAATGCCATAATCCTCCTTCTAGAGTAAAAGGTTTAGAGAGTGAGGGTCTCTAGCTGAAGCCATGGGCAAGAGGGCCCTTCTTTGTGAGTTTGAATGGCTAGTGTGGGATGCTTATTTTGCGTCGAGTTTTCTCATCTTGGCTTTCATTCATGTGGGTATGAAAGGTCAGAGCTTGTCTTGAAGTCACATTGAGATAAGTAAGTTTGTTCCCATCCACTCTGTGCGTTCTCATTATACACTTGCTCAAGTCAAAATAGAGGTAATGGAAGTGTCCCCATAAAGTGCTTGCAATGGAATTTGGTGGAGTGGGAATGGATTGAGGCAGGGATTGAGAGAAGAGTCTCCCCTTCTTTTGATACACGATCTGTAATGCCAAGAAGTGTCAGCTTAGCCTGAGGTTGGAGGCCCACAAGAGCTCTCATTGGGAGAATTTTCAGATTTCAGTTGGGTTATGAAAATCATTTTGGAAGAGACTTCGGAAATTCCTTCGGAACATAAAAATCACGCTTTTCTTTTGGCTTTCTATTCATGGATGGATTGCAATGAACTAGTCGAGGTTGTGGTTTGGAGAAAATTCCACGTGTATTGGTTGCGTTTCTATTGAGAAGTCTATTCAACATTGCTTATGGGACTGTAGATAAGTGAGGATTTTTTTTTTTTTTTTCAAAAAGATTACTTCATTAAGTATGAATGAAAACTGCTAGAGCAAGCTCTAATGCGGGAGTACATCATGCCATGCATGAGAAAAAAACCCAGCTCAAAAAGAGCTAACAAAAATGCAAGGTGGAGGCTGAAAATGCCATGTCAACCCTGAAGGGGACTCAGAGAAGAAAGGAGATCCTGTCCAAACTTTGAAAAAAGTATCTCTCCTAGCTGTAGCAAGTGATGACTATTTGGCAAGGGATTGCTAGATTATTGAGCACTTTTATGTGTTTTTTTAGGACCTAGGGCTCAATATCTTGGCTCTTCCTTTTTGGACCTCGTGTTTTATGAGAGACATGACGCTTCCTGGGCTCTTTCAATTCGACAACACTTGGTTGAGTCATGTTCTCTGGATGACGTTCATGGCCGTCCTTATAGAAATGTGCATGGCTTTGTGGAAACCTCATGGGAGATTCCGGTGAGCATATCAGTGTGGCATACTTGGAGGTCCAGATGCATAGAGGCTTTGGATAGTTGACAGGTCCATCCTACACACACATTGGCTAGTATTTGGACAGATATATGGTATGGTACACACCTTGGTGGCCATTTGGGGAGCATGCAGGGTCGTCACAGTCAGCCTCTACCCAGAGGATTGTTGGAATGAAGTGGCTCTGCGTTCTTCTCGGAGTTCCCCACGGGATTGAGGTGGCAGTTTTACCCACAACCTTGGATTTTTACTAGCTCTTTTAGAGGAGCTTGATTGGACCCTGTTAGGGTATTTGTTTTTTCATGCGCAGCATGATGTGCTTTTCCAATGAGCTTTGCTCTCGGAGTTTCTTTCATACTTAATAGAAGTCTCTTGTTTGAAAATACAGGCGATGGCTATAATAACATGTCACATGGCATCTTGAACTTTCTGATCAATTCTCAGTTTGGCATTCCTAGAAAACGTTGATCTTGATAAAGGAGAAAATGTTGTGATTGCTTGCATTTGAGTGCTTGAAACACCTAATTCATAGTGTGGGGTTGTATGAGTGGATGAGGCACTCCAAGGATTTATATCCGTAGTTGAGAGCGCTTCATGACAAGAATGCGTCATTAGGGAAGCAAGAGTGAGGGGATAATTGGAACTTGTGAGACAAAGAGAGAACTCGTTGCCCTTTTATATGTGGACGTGGAGGAGGGACTCTTGGCTTTCCAGTTGGACCCTTTATGTTCTGCTTCTAGCCTTGCTTCACTACTTATGCCTTGCTTCCACTTGGAGTCCTTATGTCTTGTGCTTTTGAATTCACTGATGACAAAGAGAGAGACAGATGACAGAGAGAGAGAGAGAAAGAGAGAGAGAGAGAGAGAGAGAGAGAGAGAGAGTTAAAAGTCTTTAAAAGATCGAAGGGTCTGTGAGACTAAAAGAAACCAATAGACAATGAGATATGTGGATGGAGAATTAAGCAGGCATAGTAAAAGCCTTTGAAAGATCAAAGGATCTATGAGACTTTTAAAAAACCAAGATAAAATGAGAAGAGTGGGTGGAGGGGCATCTATACGCAAGCCAAATACAACACAAACATAGAAATACTAGTACATCAAATGTTTGATCTGATGGAGAGGATGGAAGCTGTGGTGTGGCATCGCTACAGTGGTCCTCTAGATGTAGGTGGAGGGGTTAAGCCCAAGGGGGAGTCTGGTGACGTACAAGGCTCTTGTGGCATAAAACATTTGATAGAGCGCTGGCAACGGTCGGCATGTGTGGTTCACTGTGGTCTCCTAGCTGTGGCCCTATATCAAACAAATGCCATTGTCACACTCGTCCGCCGTGTCTTTGGTCTAGTGAACATGGAGTTAGTGATCATGCTCTGAGTGGAGTTTGGTTGTGTACCCTGAGCTCATCTATGTATCATGAGTAGATGGTCTCTATGTTGGACGGCCTCATGAATAAAAGTTGCCAAGCATTTCTAATATGAGTAAGATAGGAAATCGGAGAGAGGTTTGATGCCATCCTTGAAGAGACACCTCGGGTCTCTTAGTAGACGGGGCATCAAAAAGCGAAGTGGTCTTTTGACTCGATCTCCTGCTGATCTCATAGAGTACATATATGTGGTGTGAGTGCTGATTTCCCAAATGATCTCATGATCTCCTGACTGTACCCTAGATGCTACAAGTGTCTTTTGAGGCGAGCTCTCGGTATTATGTCAAAAGTTTTGCAAAATCCACATAGCAGCAATAAGCCCTCTGACTCCGTGATGTGTCCTTCGCCATGATACCTCTGCATGTGAGTATGTGATCTAGAGTCGCGGGATCGGCCCGTAAGCCTGGCTGTCCCTCGGCCTTGATTCCCTTGAGCTTCGCAAACCGTTTAACATTGTGTAGAGTATTGATGCATAGATCTTGGGCATGACACACCTAATAATAATGGTCTTCAGCCATTATGAAGCTTCAAAGCTTTGCATTTGACACCACCGGTTGTCAAAAGTAGGATGGAATAAGTGTGAGAGATCAAGTGATAGCTGGTAAGGCATGTCATACAACATGTATACATAAGAGTGCCATAGTGTGGGCTTGTCTCTTGAGAAACTTCTGCCAAAGTGTTACTAAATAGAACGTTTATTCACTACTACTCATTTTGGCGAACAAAGGCCTGCTCCTTTGATGGATCTTACGATGATACTTGCATATGGTATCTGCCTCACTTGGAAGGTGATGGGTAGTCTCGAATTTGAGTTGACGGCGTAGAGCATTACACTCGTCATCGCATCGGCTATTGCAAGTATCGATCCAAGAGCTGGTGGGCGAGCAGACTAGGTCATGTGTGTGAAAGTGTGTACGGTGGCCCCATGGAGAGAACGGGTGATCATTGGTCTTCTAGGGTGGAATATTCTCAAGATATTAAGTAGAGTAAAAAGGAGTGTGGGCTAATCAAGTGAAAGGCTATGATCAAAGTGTATGTCGTGATATGTAGAGTCCGCTGTCAAGTGCAGCGTGCCTCAAGCTCTGAGTCTCTGTTGCGTCTGCTATCAGTGCCTGCGAGGCTTGTGTGATCTGACTGGAAGAATTCTGTGATCGTGCTCTGAGAAGGATCGGGCCCTATGCCTGAGGACTGTCTCTGCGTCCTAATGAGTAAGTGCCCCTTGTGGCGGACCGCCTCATAGATGAAGGCAGTGAGGCATCCCTGGTTTGTGTATGAGAGGAGTCTGGATAATGGCCCAAAACCGTCCCTAAAAAGGCAATGGTATCAACCGCAGATCTCGTAGTACACGGGGCATCTGAACACGAAGTGTTCCTCAGACCCCACCTCCTGTCAATCACATAACGTGCACATGCGTCTCTCCCTCGGTAGCCCCTCAATTCGTCCACTCTCAATACGAAGTTGGTGTGATGAAACTCGAGACTACCCGATAGTGATCCTCAATGAGTGTGGCGTGTGGATGGGAGTGTACTCGGGTGGGACCACGAAGCCCTCCTCAGAGATGTGCAGACAGTGCTCTCTATAGAAACTGAGTTTCACTAGAAGCTCCCTTGGCTCCAACCAGGTTTTGAATGTGTGTAACTGTAGTAGATCCTCTTGAATGACCTGGTTGACTTCGTGGTATTCTGGTGGGATAGATGGAGCGTCTAGGCTGTACTAGAAGGGAGGTAGTCTGTCTACGTGAAGCCCCAATCTCTCGAGCCACCTACATGTCTGGGCATGCCGACCTCTCTCATCCCCATCGTTTGCAAGGCCCATGGAGGAAAACAGAGCCAGCCATGGCAACTTGCGTCGCTTCACTGTATTGGACCCATACTGTCTGATGAGGTGTAGATAGGTAATGGTCTGGAATGCCGCATCGAGCTACATTGGAGACACGTCGAACTTGGCCTGAATGATGTGATGTGGCACTGATGGCTCGGATCATCTGCAAGGGCTAGAGGATCTGAAGTCGCTCCACAAGGGCTGCCGTACATGCCTGCTAGTCGAACCAAGGAGTCAAAGAGAAGAGCCTTGGTCCGGGGGTCCTGAAAATGTGGGTGGAAGCACTGTCCCTCCAGGCAAGCAAGTGAGGTATACCCCCTGCTCAAACGGGCCTGCATCATTAGTCTCATCGTGAAAATCAGGCCAGAGAAGACGACCCCCAGTTGGTCTTGCCAAGGTTGACCTTCAAATCATTGTATTAAAGTCCTCTTTATGTAGGGAAGCTGCTCCGATGTGAACGTTTGTTCATATCTTCAAGTTTTCGTTGCTTCATTGCTTTCCTAGTTCCTTCTTTTCCCATTGCTTTATCTTTGTGAATGTCAATCTTGCTTGTTGTTTGGAGCCTTTTTAGATTCCTTAATGGGTGTGGTGACTACAGAGATGAGCTACAAAAGCAACAGCAGCAGCAAGCCATGCTTCTTGTAGACCTAGAGCCGGTTGGGGTCCTAGGTGGAGGAGCTAGAACAGTTGGCATGACATTTTCTGTTTGACATGGCACTGTTTGCTGATGTAGCGGTCAAGGCTGCGGGCAGGAGAGGTAAGAACGGGAGAGCAAGAGAGAGAGAGAGAGAGAGAGAGAGAGAGAGAGAGAGAGAGGTGTGGAAAGGTTGAGCGGGTGAGGGGGGGCTGAGGCGGAGAGGCTGAGTAGAGGGGTGGCCGAGTTGGAGAGGTTGAGCGGAGGGGCTAGTAGGAGAGGCGGAGCGGAGGGGCTAGCGGAGAGGCTGAGCGAAGGGGCTAGCGGAGAGACGGAAAGAGAGAGAGAGAGAGAGATTAACGTCCTTGGGAGACCTCACGAGTCTATGGGACAAAGTACACACCAAAAAATTGTAGATACATCTAGATACCTAGAGAGTTGAGGGAGTGCTCAAGGCAGCTCAGCCCCAGTTATTTAGATGCATGACTAAATACTAATTATATCTTAGAAAAATGGCTTGGATAACATCAGTTTAAGACTGAGTCTTTGGGTTTAGATTTGAAATCTCGAATCAAAGCCTGTCTATCCCATTAGACTGCCCATTTACCTTCCTTGCGTGCTTCCTTCACTTTTGTGAGTTCGACGTGTCTTTGTTTGAACTGGCTTGAGCCTTGGAGTGAGCTCCTTAGATATCCAAATTCTTGTACCATTTAGCTTGCGTGTTAGTCTATGAATCTTGATTCTCGCTGCCCTCTCATTGAAGTGTACCTGTTCTTGTGTTCCTTTTTGAGTAACATCGCTTATGTTGTCTTCATCCCAATCGATTTGTGATATTTCTTTCTTGAGGCATAATATCTTGTCTTCTATAAGACCCCCCTCACCGCCTCCAATGCATTCATCTTGCACCCCCCCGATGCACAATATCATTTTATTTTGTACTCTGGTTTGCTGCTTTTTAACCTCCATGTATAAATCAGCTTTGTTGACTTTGTTATTGACATTTGCAGTCATCTCCTGCTTGATAGAACTTACTTGAGTTGTGATCAATTCCTTCATTGTGGATATTAGCTGAGGTGTTGGTAGAGATGAAGTGCATTTGTGCAACACTTCTTGAATAAATTCATGCTTGCCTTTCCCTTCCATATCATTGTTTTTCCTTTGTAGAGCTACGATTCTAAGCTTGAGCTCACGTATTTCCTGTTATAAATAGTAGATGTACTCTTGCGGGTCTGTCATGCTTACAAGCTTTCTATGCTGCAGATATGTCTTTCCATACGGAGAGGACGTCTTTGAAAAGATGTACCGGAGGGGAGATGAAGATGCAATATCAGAATAGGAGGGCTTACTTGGGGTCGAAGCGAAGGTCTTCATCTTGGGGAACTCCATGCTGCTGGCCTGTGTAAGCTCTGATATTAATCTCCTGGCTGGGCCAGGGGTTCATCCCAGCCTGGAGTTGTCTTCCCCCCTAGGGACTATGTAACCCCGGCGGCTAGGGTTACGATGGCAAGGTTGGCTAGGGCTGGTGGCAGCGGTTGGTTAGGGTTGGCGAGGACCGGTGTTGGCGACGACGGAAGGCTACGACGGGATGTGCAGACGGGCTACGACAAGAGAGTCGTGCAGATGGGCTACGACGGGAGAGAGAGCTACGATGGACCTCAGGGCTAAACGACGGGCCTGAGAACTGAGTGACAGGCTTGAGGCTGAACGACGGGCCTGAGAGCTGAACGATGCGCCTGAGCCTGAATGTCGGGCTAGAGAGACAGAGAGAGAGAGAGAGAGATGATCATTGACGGACAGAGAGAGAGGCAAGCAGGTGCAGAGGACGAGAGCAGCAGGGTCAGCGTGAGAGCAGCAGGAGGAGGATTTTGGGCTACCAAAACTGCCACTATGACTTTAGGTCTCCTACTTCATTCTGTAAATAGAAAATTTGCTCTCGGAGGCCAACGATGGGCCGGTGAAGGCCCCCCCCGTTGGTATGCCTTTGCGTAGGGCGACAGAGAGATTAAAAAAGGTATATTAACGTCTTCAGAAGGCCTCGCTGGCCTATGAGAAAAAACACTACCAAAAATAATAACTACTACATCTAATTACCAGAGAGTCAAGGGACTGCACATGGCAACTCTTGTTGAGTGCATGAAGCAGCTCCAAGATTATTATAAATATAACTACGTTCTAGTCCTATTTAAGACATAAAGTCTTTAGGCTTAGGATTGAGTTCCCTAATTAGTGCTTGTCCCTGCCTACAGACCGCCCATTTACCTGCTTCCTTGGCTTCCTTCACTTTGGTACGTTCAATGGTTCTTTGTTTGAGTGAGCTCCTCAGATATCCATATTTTTGTGCCTTTCAGATTGTGGGTTTGTATCAACAAGCTGTACGGCCATCCCCCATGCGTAAGATCAATTTGTTATTTTCCTGAGCTTCCTGCTCTTTCCACCTCCATATAAGGTCGTCTTTGTCACTTTTTGTTGTTGAATCAGCGATCATTCTTGTCTCATTGACCTCACCAAAGTGGTGACCATTTCTTGAACCGTAGAGACAAGCTGTGGTGCTGGTGGGGAAGTATTACATTTGTGTAGTACCTCTTTGACGACTTCCTACTTTCCATTGCTTTCCATGTCTTGAAGTCTCCTTTCCATAGCTGCAAGTCGAAGCTTAAGCTCTTGGCTTTCCTGTTGTAGGTATTGAATCTGCTCTTGCAAGTCTGAAGTAGGCTTCTGTCTCTGATATGCCTTTACGACAGGATGGCTTTTGAGGCAGGAGATAGCAAAGGTCTGTGTCTTCAGGAACTCCAATGTGGACTGCGACAACATTGAAGTTCACCCTAGAGTTGGGACAGGGGATCTGTCCAACTCGGAGTGGCAGAAAGAAAGGAGAAAGGAGGCCTGATTGCAGGGCGGCAACCCTGAGAGAAGGAGACGAATGGGCTGAGATGACCTGAGAGGACGAAATGACGGTCTAAGACGGAGGTGATGCTATCAATGTCTGGCGGAGTGACAACATGATTATGAGAGAAACGATGCTCAGGATCAATCTTTCTAGGGTGTCAGTCCTATACAAACTCATACCATAGTGGTCAAAGACGTCTTTTAAGTAGGATCCTAAGATTTTTGTTGGCTAGTGAAAAAGGCTATTCAGGCTTTTAGGTAGAGTGAAAAAGGCTGTGCTAAGATGTTTGGGGTATGAGAAGTGTATCCATGCTTATTTTTCATTTTCTCATGATTGACATATTTTGCACTTTTTCGCCTCCTGGTGCATTTTCCCATTCACCCAATTTCACCTCAGGTTCATGAGGGATGGTTCTGAGTCTGCATATTAGCACCCTCTTGAAGGGAGGGATCTTGTCATTTAGATAGCGAATGCAAAGTTGTATGTGTGTGCACGTGTGAGTCCATATGTGTGTTTATGAGATTTTACCCCCCAAAAGCTAGAGTGTTATCATAAGAGAGAGAGAGAGAGAGAGAGAGAGAGAGAGAGATTTCACGTTGGATTCTTCTATTGATGTGTGAAGGACCTAAATGTCTCTAGACAGCGAGAGATGGAACTAACACTTGAGCTGGAGAGACAAAATTCTCTTGTAGAGGAGCTGCACAATGAGTTGAATGAGAACAGTCGTGCGGTCAAAGCAGAACAGGTAGAGTGTGCACATAACACTGCTTGGAGGTACCGTTTCTTTATTTTTGTGAAGAATAACCATGAAGGTTCTATAGGATAGATGCAGAAGTATGTATTGATGTTGCCTTTTGTTAATGAACTTCTAGAATTGCATATTTTTTAAGATTCAGACATTTTCATAAGATCTGACAACTTCACAAAGTTTTTGTAGATCTCAGTCTGGTCCGTTATATGACAATGGATGAACCTTAGGATTAATTTCAAACGTGAGAGTTTGATATCAGTAGCAATATTCCTTCTATTGTGATGGCATGCAAATTTGAATGCCATGTGTGCAGTGCCTCTGCCCTGCCTCTTTCTAAAGTTTGCTGACTAAGAAGTGTTGTGTGCCCTACAGGCTCTGCGGCAAATTGAGAAGACTGTAAGGGACTATACAAAAGAGCTCAGCATCCTTAAACAGGGAATACAATCAAGGGATGAGGCAATACAGCTCATGCAAGATGAGATAGACAGGAATCTTCATATACTCAGTAGTGCGGCTGAGAACAGAGAGGTATCATCTGATCAATAACTTCTTACTAATATTTTGAATATTCGTTCTGCAATATTTCAAGAGTACCTTTTCAGCTTCCTTATACTCGCCAAGCATTTCCATGCACAAGTCAAGTGGATGATTATCTGAAAAAAATACCTGTCCAATTGTAGCTGTGGCTTCTAAGGAGTAGTGTTCTAAAGAGTGCGATTCCAGAGTCCAGGCCTTCAAAAAATCTGCAAAACAGCCTTCTCGATGTCTTAATGGAATTTCAGCAGGCTCTAGTTTCCCCCTGGTGAGGGGATTCTTTTAGCCTTGTGTCGTATGTTGAAGAGTTAAGAGAGAAAGAAAAAGGACCCGGGGGGGGGGGGGGGGGGGAGGCGGGGATGGTATTCTGTGAAACACAGTGCAGGTGCCAGCAATAGGGGAAGTAAGAGCTACTGTAGTGGCCTTTTTGGAGCGCGAGAGGTGGCTGGGCAGAGACGTATCTTGCAATGCATCCCCCTTTTTCATGGTGATGCATCATTCTTTAAGCATCTGGTTTCTAATCAAACATATAAATTATAGCTCCCCCCCAAAGTGAAGAACTTTCTATTAGAAAAATGAGAGAACGATACAGATCAGTAATCCATGGGATGCTTGACCTATCAAAAAGGGGAAGCTGGATGCTATGCTACTGCTGCTTAGGAGCTGCTAGTGTCCCGGAAACAGGTCCAACCACTAGGGTGGGAGGTATACAACCAGCTGATTCCTTGGTCTGTGAGAATGTAAAATGCCTGCAGGCCATGCCTTGCAGAAATGCTCCCAACTTTTAGCAGTTCTTAGATCTCTTCGTGACCTTCTCTGATGTGGCCCATAGGTTGTAGAGGATATCATGCTCTATATGTTGACAAGGGTTGGTGCAGGCTGAATGTGCCGCAGCCCATCATTGTACCCAGATATTCCAGGCTGTGATGCTGGTCTGTCTTCTAGATGCCATCCTCCGGAGAGAACAGAAGTTTCTTGAGAGAGGGAGAGGGATTGAGTCCTGGATATCCAAGCGAGTGATGCTCAAATCGTTTATCCTGTAGGATGGAGCGACCATCTTAATGAGGGAAAGCGTGTTGTCCCTCTTACAATGAAACAGTTGTGCCCCAAGTGAAGTCGAGGCGTATACGTTGCATCGTGGCCAGACCCTCTGAGCCTCTGACTGGCTCCACAGGTAGTGGGCTATTGTCTTGAGATCCACGCTGTCACAATAGTGTTAGGTCCCATCTACTTTCAGCTGCTCCAACGATGGTCCTATTAGCAGCCCTCCATAACTAGAAGCTAGAGCAAATAGGAGATCCTCCTCAGGTGGAGGCTAGTTCAGAGGCAGGCCCAAGACCTAATAAGGACCCCATGTGACACTCGCTGCCCTAGCCAGTGCCTCTCCCGTAAGGGGCTCCATTGCACTGCATCTAGCAGAAGCCTTCTACCACTGCGGATGGTGTGGGAGAAGGGCACCTCCACCAAGATCAACTCAAGGGAAAGGATACTCGCCGAAGCAATAACGTTCACAGAATTTTCAATAAGCATGGTGCTGTCTAATTGACGGAGATCCCTCTTCTACCTGCGAGCTGCACCCTCGACTCCCCCCCCTTGTCCTCTTCCCCTCCTCCTCTGTTCTCCTCAGCTCCCAGACCTCCAGCTCACCACGTGGGTGTGGCGCAGTCCATGCGACAGTACAGCGGGGGCGTGCTGTTTTGCGATCCCCCCTCCTTTCGTTTGGTGCCTCTTCTGAGCTGCACGGCAGCTCTTAGCCGCCCGTGGGATCTCCAGCTAGGCATAGCTGCTACGAGCTGTTGGCGCCTCCTTTCATTCGAAGGGCCAGCAGCCAGCGACTGGCGGTATTGGCCTGGCCCATTGCGTCCATCTAGCCTGCCATTGCCACCAGCCCTTCTCCAGCCCAAGGCCCGTGACCAGCCCTTGCTCCAGGTGCATTCTACATGCCCAGACCACCGTACGGACACGATTAGGCGACCCCTTCTCTCCTCGTTTTTGGCGCTCTCAAGCAGATTCGTAGCCTTATCTCGAATATCCTGCCTTGAAGAAAATGGGCATTCTAGCCTCCCCTTTGTTGTTGTTGAAGTTTGTTTCTAAGTTTTGCTGTGTGATTGAAGTGAGTGAAGTTTGTTTCTAATTTTGCTATGTGATTGAAGTGACTGAAGCTTGCATTGTGGCTATTTATGAAGTTTATGACCGAGTAGAAGAAGATCACTACCCTTTTCAGTTTCAGTTCCCCACTTTCAGTTTTTGTTGAAGGCCAGTTTCAGTTCCCCACTGTCCTGCTCCTCATTACCCCCGCTGATGCTATGGTCCTCCTCAAAACTCTCTGACACCTTGTCTTCCTCTTGCTCAAAGATAGTCAAGGACCTCTCACAGTGTGACATGCTTGCTAGTTCTTTGGTTGTAACTGGGATGCAATGGAGGCTCTCTTCACCCAACACTACCAGGGCCCACCTCTGTAGGAAGATGGTGACTCTCTCGGTAGTGGAGCCACTGAAACCGGCCTTCAGTAAACCAAAGGGCAGTAAACTGTAACTAGGTTAGCATCCATGTCATTTATAGCCACATTGCATCTCTCTCAACCACTTCCTTCAACACAAAACCACTTAGAAACAACTTTGAAAAAGAAAATGGATGGAGGCTAGAATGCCCCTGCTCAATGAACCAAACACGAACACCACACTGGCCCCAAATACCTTGGCGCCCCTTTCGGTATTGATTTAATTCTTCAAAAGTGGAATTCTACTTTACAACAAGGACGCACCCTTATACTGTTCTCCTTGCATTTTCCAATATCAGAGCCAACACTTGGCCTCTGCCTGCATCCAATTCTACTGCACCACTAGTACCCCAATGCCAGGGTCAAAACTAAGGAATATCTCAACAGCTGTGTCACCTGACTATAACAAGGCATCAAAGCAAATCCCCGGAAGTGCTCAAATAGGCTCAAGCCATCAAACCACAACCAATCTGTTCCTTTGGCACCCACCAGGCATACCCTCTGTGACCGAGCTTCTACCTATAACCTGTAATGCCCAGAAAGAACTCCAAACAACGAAATGCAAAGCAACAAGCTTCCAAGATAGCAAAAGCTAACCAAAAGGAAGTCAGAATATCCATACCCAGTGTCCATGGAAGAGGGGCAAGCTCTTTCTTACACCTATCCTTTGTCCAGGCCCCCAGGGGTGTAGAAATGACTTCCAATTAAGCGGAAAAGAGAGAGAAAGTGGAAAAGAGAGAGAAAGTGAGGATACAGATTCTGAGAGCTGAAAAGAGAAGAAGAGCAAGGCTCACAGGTGTAGGGAGAGAGAGGCTAAAATATCTGCAACAGGATCTCTGGAGGTGCAGAATAACCCGTACAGCTTCAGAATGGGTCGTTCAATCAAGAAAAACATGATGTACCAACTGGAAATCAGGTCCTGGACTGTGTGCCAGCATTTTTGGTGCAGGAGAGCTTCCTTGGGATATGTGCCAGCAGCAAAAACGGCTGAAATGCAGAAAAAGCAGGTCGAATTGCAGCAAATATGCTGCCTAGGCATGCGTGCCAGCCCTCGGTGGCTGTTCCAGCTTCGAAATCTGAGTAGAAATCAGAAAAAACAGCTTCCAATCACCTTGGGAAGTGGGCAGCAGCAAAAACTTGTCCTTGCACCTTGAGAAAGATGAAAATCATCCGTACAACAATGAAGTTACGTTGAAAAACATGTAGGAGGGTGAAGGGTTGCATGGGGGATTGCCACATGGCCCCTCATTAATGCTCTAACCCTCCAAATCAATGAAACAGTTGGTTTGCCCCCACATTAAAGTCCTAACCCCTCCTATCCAATGAAACATTGGATTTCCTTGGGGCAAACATTTAGACCCCTCAACCCCTAGCATTTGGGCCTAGTAGGTGCACTGAAAATTGGACTAGGGACTTGTAGGAAGTGGGTGCTTCCTCTAGGCTAGTCCCCTCGGCCAAAGTAACCATGGAAGTAGCTACACATGAAATTAATGTCCCCATGAAAAAAGCTATTTAACGAAAGCGGTTTGCACTGGTTTCCCTCACACCTAGACCCTTAACACCATTGTGTCGATCCTTAAGGCAAGGGATCCCATGAGTTTGGAAAACGACATCGCCATTATGATTTGGCACACTTATGCACACACCCTTTATAACATCCCCAACAAGTTGACGTTAGACTTTCCACAATTACCTCGTCCTACCTCTTGTTCACTCTCCTCAAACACACAACTTTCAGCCCGAGTTAAAGATCATGAGAGGTTATGCACTGAGTACATTGCAGTTGGCTTAGTATCTTAGCCCCGATCTTAGTAAAGCTCTTTATTAGATGAAGCTTTGCTTATAGACACTCTCCGGGAAGTCCAAAGTATGGATGAAGGTCAACTCCTATGCTACTAATCTGAAGGACGGATTCCCTTGAATGTCCTCGTACTCACAACCACCACGCCCCAGGTTACCACCATCTCATGTTGAATCTCAAAAAAGACCCTCCTTAAACCTACCTGGGAAAGAGCCTTGGAAGGATTTCTTTATTTGATGCATATACCATCTTTTGAATGAAGAATTTGTAAGGCCTTTTTGTACTATCTTGAAAGAGCCACCGAATAGGCGGGCTTTCGCAAGGAGCACAGGACAGCCAACCACCTTATTACCTTAAGGGTCCTCATGGATGAATGCAGACTGAGAGGACGCACTCTATTTTGTTGTTTTGTGGATTTCAAGAAAGCATTTGACACAATTCCAAGAGGAGGATTATGGAAGAGAATGCAAGAAATAGGAGTCCCTTTGGCCTTAAGGGTAGGCATCTCTCGCATCTATGAAAAGGTATTATGCCGACTCAAACAAACACAAGGTATGTCTGATGTATTTGAGAGCAATATGGGAGTGAAGCAAGGTTGCCCTCTATCGCCTACCTTGTCTGGAATATGCATTGACCAACTGGAGGAACTCATCAATGAATTTGTAGTAGAGAAAGGGTTGCAAGGACCGCAATTGGGGCTGTGGACAGTGCTATTGTTGTTATACGCAGATGATGTCGTTCTTTTTGCATACGATCCGGAATCTATGCACAAACTTTTACAAGTGCTTAAGACTTTTTGTAGGGAAAGAAAGCTGCAAGTAAATGTCGGAAAAACAAAGATGATGGCAGTTTGTACCAATCAGCCAGAACATCCCCCTGAGATCACCTTTGATGGACAGATCATTGAGTATGTCAGCACCTTCAAATACTTAGGGGTTGATATCCCGGCAGATCACAGATGGTGGCAATGTATACATAGAAGGATGGACACTGGTTGGGGGAAGTACTACTAGCTTGAGAATGATTGCAGGCACACCGACACTAGGAACTGGAAAATTCGAAATATATTGTTTGATGCATATGTAGTGCAGACAGTATTATATGGAGTGGAAGTATGGGGAGGCAGCATTTCAGCCTCTACATGGAATGATATTGAGAAAATGCAAAAAGCTTCCCTAAGGAGACACCTTGGTGTCAAACCCACTACTCCATACTCAATACTTTTGTTGGAAACGGGAAGAAGACCAATTGAATTTCATGCATTGATCAGAGATGCAATACCTAATAGAGGTGTAGCAAATGCAACCTGATAGGCTGCCTCATAAAGCATGGAATGCCAGCACAAAGCTTCAAAAGAACTACAAAAGTAAGGTCATCTGCACAGGATGGGCAACCAACATAAGAAAATGGTTCAGCAGATGGAAAGTGGAAGCATATTTGATCATGCCGCCTGAAAAGGTCAACATGCAAGAGTTTCAACTATCTTTATTGAGCACTTTGCGGAATCACTGGTTGACAAGTGAAAAGAGGGTAAAGCTGGAATATTACCAAGACAACATAAATCCCACATGTTGGTCTACAGACATGTCCATAGAGACTCCTGCTCAGTCTTATATTAGCACACCTATCCCCCTTCTATATCGCAGAAACATCGCCAGGTTCCGTACCAGATCTCATACATTTGCCATTGAGCAGGGAGCTTGGATACACCAGCCTAGACATGCTAGAGTCTGTACCCTTTGTGACATGCAGACAGTTGAGACGGAGGCACATGTAGCTCTACAGTGCCCCCGATATGCACATATCAGGGAGGACTACCAGCAGATACTGGGGGACTCCGCTAAGTTGACATCAGTTCTCTCCACTGCCTCTCCGGCAGCATTGGGATCTTTTGTCACTCGTCTTTTTACCTGTCGTCAGGAACTCATAGACTCCTGACCTCTCTCCTTGAGGAGACTCTTTTTACATTGTATCGAGACGGGTCCCATGGGTCATTTTTGGCCCCCCGAGGACGCTAATAAACTCTTTCTTTCTCTCTCTCTCTCTCTCTCTCTCTCTCTCTCTCTCTCTCTCCAGGTCTCCTTCTTGTCTTCTTATGGCTGCCATTCTTAAAGCTTGGATCAGCTTCCGAAATACTCTTTGGAGAATTCCCCCAATTTCTTTGGAAGAGATTGATAAGCAGCTTGTCATGTGGAATGATAGCATACTCAATGAGCATGGCAGACCACTAGGCCATTCGCATTATATGCAGTGGTGTAGATGGGAGATAGGCCCCGCCTCCTCTGTAGGATCTCGGAAAGCCTTCAAAAAGCTTTTGGAGGAATGTAGAATGGTAGTAAGTCATTTAAGAGGAAGCGCAATGAGGATTCAGCAGATTGATGCTGCCATTCCAGTGGACTGGATTGAGATGGATGATATGCCTATTTCATGTTCCACTTGGATGGGAGCTTTCTTGGGTTTGGGCATTCCACTCCAGGTTATTGCTTCGCCCATGATCACATGAAGATGCCTTGGTTTTTGATGTCCAGATGGAAGGCTGGCTGTCCAGATCTTCAGACGATGTTCTTCTAGAGATTGCATTCCAGCCTATCAGGGTTATTGGTTTTGTATAGTATGGCTCGGATTCTTAGTGGTACCTAGACCCTTACACTTCTCTTGGCCTTGGATTCATTGAAATTGTGGCTCTATTGTGGGGCCCAAATAAAGTATTTACAGTGGGACCCAGGGGAGTGGGAATGGATTGATGAAGGGCATCGAGAGAAGAGCCTTCCCTTTTTTCGTTAAACTGTAGGTAATGCCAGGAGGTTTCATATCAGTCTCAGAGGCAGGAGACCCTCCATAGCTCCTCAGTGGGAGAATTTCCAGATTTTTGCTGATTTACATAAAATCTTTTGGAAGAGACTGTAAACATCTTTTGGAAGAGACTCTGGAAATCCCACAAGAATAGAAAATTCACTCTATTCTTTTGGCTTTCTAGTCATGGTGGGATTGCAGTTACCCTTTTGGAGATCCAGGTTTGGGGCACACTCTACATGTCCTCGCTGCCAATCTACGGTGGAATCAGTTCATCATTGTTTATGGGATTGCAAACAGACAAGGATTAAAAGGATTCCTAGGATTTTCAGCACCTTTACCTACCACCCTTTCTTCATGACTTGGGTTTCAGTTGCTTGGCTTTCCCTTTCAAGTCCTCCGGTATTTTATGAGAGGCATGACTCTTCTTTGGCTTTCTCGATTCGACGACACTTAGTTGAATTATGCCCTTTGGTTGATGTTCCAGCCTTGCCTTTCAGAGCGGTACATGCTTTTATGGATTCATCTTGGGAGATTCTGGCTAGCATTTCAGCGTGGTATATCTGGAGAGCAGAATGCACAGAGGTTTTAGACCATTCCTAGGTCCACCCCTCTCATACTTTGGCCAGATACTATACATACATTGATGGCCACTAGCATGAGCATGCAGGGGTCTTTCCGAGCGGCCTTTGCTAGGAGGGTTTCTTTCCTTAGGGAATGGAGAGGCTTCTTGGAGTTCTCTAGAGGGTTGTGGTGCTTTTCAGTCTCAACCTTGGATTTTTTCTACCTCTTTTTGAGGAGTTTTTGGGCCATCTTGAGGCCTTATTTCATGCACTACATGTTGTATTTCTGCTTTGAGCTAACTCTCACGGGTTTTGTTCATACTTAATAGAAGTCTTTTTCTTGGAAAAAAAAGGAACTCTCCTCCAAACTCCTGTGCCCCCAGGCCGCCTCCTTGGCTTCGCATGGAGATCAATGCACCACGTTCTCTGATACCAAGCTACTATCCGTCTGAGGCGTACATCCTCCAAAGTCCTTCATTGTGACCCTGTGTCTCTACATGCGTCTAGAATCTCCCTAGAGTCTATCCCATCTACCTCTCAGAGTATGAATGATATCTAGCCAAATGGTGGCCAGTGTCACCGAGGATGTGGTTTGTTGCTCTATGGCCGTTCTGCACCTAGCTGTCCATATGTACCAGGCAATGATGCTCGCGCACAACTCCCATCTTTGACGATGTCCAGTAAAATCGCCGTGTGGTCTCCAGTCTGGGTGTGGTGTATCACTGACCCAAATCCCATAGGACTTGTGCCAGTTGATAAGAGCTCTTGAAGTGAGGCAAGACACCTCCATGGTTGAAACAAATGCCATGAAGTTGTCTACGCCTCTTTAAGCTGCTGCAAACTCTGCATCAAGAAGCTCCTCCAAGCTCTAATGGGCATTTTGATCCTTCACAATGAAACATAGAAAAGTGGCATTATTGACTAATACAAACTGTTTCCACATTGATTGGTATTATAGGCTATGTATGCTCTTAGTTTTTGCTAAAGCATGGTTTAATGAGCTGAGTTGAAATGTGACAGTTCTGAGTTTTCCACAGATTCACAAGACGGATGGGTGAGATTTATTATAAGATATGCTATGGAATTGCCTTGCTTACAAGTACACATGCATATTTTGCTCAATGCATTTGCACTGGTTAAATGCATAGTTTTCATAATGTTTTAAGTCATGGCCTACTTGTTTGGATGTTTCAATTTGATGAGCTCTTTCAAAAGCTCCTGATTTTGCTAGTTGAGTTTAAAACCAGCCTATGTTTATTATCCTTTTCACAACAATTTTTTTTTCCCCAAAAAGATTACTTCATTAAATATGAATGAAAACCGCAGGAGCAAGCGCAAATGCAAGAGTACATCATGACATGCATGAAAGAAAAAACAGAAAAGAGCTAACAAAAATCCAAGGTGGAGTCTGAAAATGCCAACTCAACCCTAAAGAAGACTCAGAGAACAAGGGAGATCCTCTCCAAACTCTGGAAAAAGTATCTCTCCTGGCTGTAGCTGCTTTGGAGGATCCTACATGGCCATCAATGTGTGTATAGTATCAGTCCATATACTGGCCATAGACTGGGGCGGGTGAACGTGTGAACCCTCCATCGCCTCGTACATCTGGCCCTCCAAATATGCCAAGTTGCAATGCTAGCCAGAATCTCCCAAGATGTGTCTATTGAGGCATCTGCAGCTCTGAAAGGAGTGTGAGCAATATTCTGGAGAGATCATGACTCCACAGAGTGTCGTTGTATAATGAAGGATGAGTCTGAGTCATGTCCCTCGAAAAACACCTGAGCTCCAGTAAGAGATAACCATGCCACTGATCCCCAAGTCATGAAGAAGGGTGCTCTATGAAATGCAAAGAATCCAGGCAACACCCTTCCAGATCGTCCTCGCCTGTCTGCACTCCCAAAGGCAATGCTGAACTGACTCAACTGCTGCGTGGCATCGAGGACAAGTATGGTCAGCCCGAGCCTAGATCTCCACAGGTTCACTGCAACCCCTCCATGAAAAGATAGCCAAAAGACGAGAGTGATCTTTCTATTTCTGAGGGATTTTCAGAGCCTCCTCCAAAACTTCTTCTGCACCTCTGCAGAAATATGAAAAATATCCCAATGAGGAGCTCTGGAGGGTCTCCAACCTCTACAGCTAAGCTGAAATCTCTTGGCATTTCTGACTGTGTAACGAAAGACGGGGATGCTCTTCTCTCGGTGCCCTTCAACAATCTATTCCCACTCCCCTGGGTCCCACTGCAAGAACCTGATGGGAGAACCACCATATAACCAGAGTCTCCAAGACCCAAGTACCAGGAGAACGGGGTCAGGATCAAGATACCAGTGTGAGTCTGTGACCCACTCCATGTGACCTCTAATCCTAACAGGTTGGAAGGCAACCTCCAAAAGAATATCATATGAAGTTCTAAGAAGTCTGCCTCAGACTGAACATCAAAGACAAGGGTCTCCTCATGTGCATCCCGCAAGGCAATGAACTGTAACACCCATCCTTGCAAAGGCTCCCAACCAAGTGGACTTTGTGATTGGCAAGTCATTTGTATCTATCCACTCTACTGGGATGGCTGCTCTACCTGCAGCATCTTGACTGCACTCCCTCTGAGGTGGCCAACTGATAAGAGTATGTGATCCTTTAGAAGATGTCTAAAAGCCTTCCAAGCACCTACAATGAAAGCAGGTCCCCTCTCCCATCTAGACCACAGCATATAATGTGATAGATCTACCATGGTCATCCAATATGAATTCCTTCCACATAACTGGCTACCTGTCTATTTCTTCACGAGAGGAGGGTGTAACTCTTCGAAGAGTGTCTCTGAAACTGCCCCAAGCTTTCAGAATGGAAGCCATGAGAGGGGAAGAGGGAGATCTAAGATGGGCTGAAGTAAAAATCCCCGTGAGAAGGTGTACAAGACTAAAAGCTGCGTAGGAAACAATCCTCCCAAGGCTCCTGTGCAGGCATCAATCCTCTCACTACAAATTTGCAGAGCAAGGCCATACACTACAAATTCAGGTCAATAATATTGAGACCTCCTTCCCCAGTGGGGAGAATGAGGGTCTCCCAAGCCACGCTGGCTACAACATTTGAGGTGCTATTTAACCCACTCCAAAGAAAGTTCGTGACAGGTCTCATGAGCTGAGATATACAATCTCTAGATCTTCACCAACAAGAGCAAACGAACCAGGTAGTAGCCAATAATACCTGATTCACAACCATCACTCTGGATGCAAGGTCAAGTCTGGTAGAACTCCAAAAAATGAGTTTCCTCCTGATGCTCTCCAACACAGGAGCAATTGCTATGCTGGAGAGATGCCCAACCCAACCTGGCATCCTAAGTACCTGTGGAAACACCCCTCTGAATCCAAGCGAATGCTATGTCAATCCCTGAGTTTGGAGTGTCCTCATCACTAATCCAAAAGCCATTGGATTTGTTCCAATTAATATGGGCCCCTACTGCAGTGCGAAACAAATCCAAGGATGTTTTGAAAGAGGTGAGTGTATGCGGTGTGGCATCCAAAAAAACAGTGCTATCATCTGCCAACTCACTATCCAAAAGCTCATCCTCCTACCTCAACGGAATACTCAGCCCTATATAATATCAGGTTGAGCTCTAATGTAGTAGCTTATAGCTTCAACCACAAATAAAAAGAGAAAGGGGGCTAAAGGGCATCCCTGAGGGACAGATATGGTAATCCGAAATTCGACTCCACCAATGAGAACCTGGCTATGGGCTGACCTATAGAGAGATGACACCCCTCTGATCCATGCATCTGTGAATCCAAAGTGAGAGAGGGTACCCTCTAGGAAACCCCAGTCTACTCTATCATAAGCTTTCTCAAAGTCTAGGAGTAGAATGTGAAGCCTATGCCCCCATTATGTATGGCCCAAAATGAGAAAATATTATCGAAGATGCTCCTGCCATGCACAAAACCCATCTACGTATCATGTATAAGATCTGGAAGAAAGGGTTGCTGACGTGGGCTGATTGCTTTTGCTAGGATTTTGTACAAAGTGATCGGTCTCCCCTGTGACACTAAATTGCTGCAATCCCCTTTAGGGATAAGATGAATGAGGCCCTCAGTAAGTGAGTTTGGCATCTCACCCGAGTTCCAAACACCTTGCAGAGCTGAGGTAATGTGATCCCCAATGTGATCGCAAAATGAAATAAAGAAAGAGGGTGTAAGGCCATATGAACCAAGGCACTTGCCCTTGTGAAAGGTAGAGAGAGCAGTCCTAAACTCTATGTTGGTGAATGGTGGATCAAGTGAGACTATCATATCTCTAGTCACTAACATAGGTAAGTGCTTTCAAATAATAACTCGAGCATTGTCTCTGGCCTGAGTGTCAGGATCTGCTGTAAGAAGGGGGGCATAGATATTTGTAGCTACTTGCAAGATGGTATCTGGATGTGTCTGTAAAACTCCGTCTAAGTCAACAAGCTGTGAAACGCTCTCCCTACTATGTATGGGGCCAAGAGTAGAGAAGAACTGCTTGTTGAACCTACCTCCCGTCTCCTTGGCATGAAAGTCATACTCAGCTCTCTGATCCAACAATGATTGTTGCTGAGCCCTTGTTGCAGCAAGGCGCTCTTGAGCTTCAACAAAGGCTTGCACCTTAGGAGAAAGCTCCTTCACATGAACATCTGAAGAGATAGGAGCAACCTCATCAGCACAAGGAACTAAAACAAGTATATCTCCTGCCTGTAAGAGAGGGTTTGTTGCACCATCAATAGCCTCCTGATGTGGAGCTGGCTCAACAACTCTAACTGGCACCCAACAGGGGATGACTAGAACATGATGTGCTGAAGGTACCGTTCGTGTTGTAAACAAAGGTCCAAGACGAGAGGCTGTAGCCGACGGTCCTAGGTAAGAGGTGGAAGGTCTAGCAGTGCGAGAAGTGGTAGGATGTACGGTAGAACATGAAGTATGCCAGCCAAGGTGGTGCTAGGAGGCGCTACACTTGTGGATCTTTTAGGCCTTTTCCTTTTTTTCTTCCTTGGGCAATCTTGGGCAAAGTGCCCAGGGTCGTGCAAATCCTACACTGATCCTGTCTCCTAGCGATCTCAACTCTGTGCCTGAAGAATGAGCCATCTGAATGCTGGAGCATGATGTGATCATCCGTGATGTTAGGGTCAGAGACAATGACCCTAACACATGGTACCCCGTCTGACCTCACTGCCTCTGCTGCATAAGAGGGCATCCTAGGAAGGGGGGGATCTCGGTGACCATCCCGAAAGCAGCTCCAATGGAAGATAAGAGTGGCTCGTACACCTGTGGGAGGCCGGGAAATTTGAGGAAGAGTGAAAAGGTTTGGCCATCCTCCTCCATTGGGTCAAAATCCAGCGAGAAGGGTGTCAAGAAAATCCTCTTGGAGCTCAGTGCTAAAGGACTTGCCTAAAGCAGTGATGGAATAAAAAACAACCTGAAAGAAAGCTCGACCAAGCAGACGAACATCTGTGAGGTGCCCTACAAGGTCTCTAGGTAGAGCGGCGAGCATCCAATCCCTGGCGTGTAACCTGGAAGGGTGGGACCCATGGATGCGAGCAAAGAGCGATGTCGAGCTCTCCTGCTTTGTATCTTTTTTGAGTTGCTACAACTCGTCTTTTGAGAAGGTGATGGTTTTCGCGGCCGGTGGAAGCGGTCAAAAGCCATCGTCAATTGAGGTGGAAGGCTGACTTGAACACTATTGAGCTTCATCCGACTAAAAAGCTGCTTAGGATAGAAGAGGGTGAGGGCAAGTCGGAGAGGCTAGAAGAGGAAGAAGGCAAGGGGAGAGGCTAGAGGGGGGGGGTGGAGGGGAGGCTGAAAAATAGAGGTTTAGGGGGGGGGTGGAAGAGAGGAGAGGTTTAGAGGGGATGAAGGAGGCAGGGGGAGAGGCTAGAAGGAGGGGAGGTTTAGAGGAATGAAGGAGGAGAGGAGGGGCTGAGGGGCTGAAGGGGTGGGAGAAGTGATGAGGGAGGAGGTAGAGGCTGAGGGGGCGGAGGTGGGGGGTAGGGGTAGGGGTAGGGGCTGGGGTGGCGGGGGAGAGGACTGAGGGAGCAGGAGAAAAGGATGGGGGTAGAGGGCGGGGGAGAGGGCTGAGGGAGAGGGGGAAGAGGCAGGTATAGAGGGCGGGGGAGGGGGCTGAGGTGTAGGTGAAGGGGGCGGGGAAAGGCGGGTGTAGAGGGCGGGGAAGGGGGCTGAGGGAGGGAGGCAAGGAGAGGCTGAGGGAGGAGGGAGAGGTGAGGTAGGGAGGGGAGGGGATGGGGCAGCTAGGGAGTCGGGGAGCAGCAGCCCTTTCACAACATTGTTAGTAAACAACTTGCAAGAGTCCCGAATTTGCAATAGACCAAGCATGATCAAGTATTATGTTGCCTGCCAATAACTAAAATTTCAACACATAATAAACCAAGTGCAGGCCATGGGTTTGGTAATGTTTAGAAGTTTTAGTAAGTTCTAATTTATATCTTGGTGGGATGGTGTTTTTTGCCTACTAAGTTCTAACAGGCAAATTTGGTCAAACAACTTGCAAGAGTCATGAATTTGCAATAGACCAAGCATAATCAAGTATTATGTTGCATGCCAATAACTAAAATTTCAACACATAATAAACCAGGTGCAGACCATGGGTTTGGTAATGTTTAGAAACAAGTTCTAATTTATATCTTGCTGGGATGGTGTTTTTGGCCTACTAAGTTCTAATAGGCAATTTTGGTCAAATGTATCTTACATTGTTTCGTTGATCGCTGGCATGCTTTGAATCTCGTTAATCTAGTCCATATGATTGGAGAGGTGTCATTACTTCAAATGCTTGGTTTTCATTTTCAAAGAGATGATGGGTATTTGCTTTGTGAGGTTGTGAAGGGTCCTTTGTGCTTATAGCACCTAGAGTAAGACATTATATGCATTTGAGGACTCACCATTGATATTCTTAGAGTTTGAGGGTTCAACAATCTATGTAGTTGACTTCTCAATGTAATTCATGGGAGGGGAAGATAAATTTATCCCATAACATAACATCTATTGGAGTGCGGGGATAGGATGACCTCCCACTTTTCTAGATGATGTTGTAGCATGAATGAGATACCACATTGGTGGAGAAGGTTGAGTGGAAACTTATTGTATGCATTATTGCAGGTAATGCGAAAGATGCAAATCTACATCAATGATCTCCAATCACAGCTAAAAGAAGCTGGCATGTTGAAGTCAGATTTATAAACTTGCGTCGATGGACGCAACTTTAAAAATGGCACCCTTCCTTGGAAGGTAAAATTCCATTATGTGTTTGGCATACTCCAATCGTCATTCATAACAACAGTACGATAATGTAGGTAGTCAAGGGTACAATACATGTGAAGGTTTCACCTACACAAGAAAACTCTCTTGTTTTTTCCAGTTGTCAGTGGTTCGCTTTGGAATACATGTCTTAGTCTTTTGCTTCTCCACTCTCATCTCCTCTATACTTTGAATTGGTATTATAGATTCTCTTGTTTGAGAACTACACTCCATCTGGTGAAAAGGAGGTCACTTATGTGAGGAGTATCCACAGACATTCTCTTTGCTGAGGTCATTATTTCAGAGTGTTTGTTTATTGTTGTACACATAGAAGACTTGGAGCCACATTTTGGAGGAGCCCATATGCAGGTCAATGTTATGGGTTATGTAGGAAGTCAATTGTATGTTATAAATGTGAAGGTTTTACTTATATAAGGCAGAGTGTTTTTCCCAGTTGTTAGTGGTTCATGTAAGAGATCGACTAGTCTGCAATACCCTCCACAAATTGCACGGAAAGAATCCCAAATGCACACACAAGTGAATTGCTGCAAATGAAATGACAAACTTGGGCTACAATGCACACAACTAAACACAGCACTAAGGTCTCAAAACACACAATGAGGTATGTATGAGAATCCTAACCGAGGACGTCAAGAGAGATGAGGGAGAAGCCGCGTAGTGGCATCACATTGAAACTCGATGCTAACACATTATGACCGCAACCTGATCAAAAAACCTGATCAAAATGCATTAGTACACATGCATGGATGCAATACTGACATGTCCTAGAGTGTGGAGTGGTGAGTGCACCCATGTGGAATGCATTCTCTTCACTATGGTGAATGCATGTGGGGCTATGCCACATGGCCCCTTAAAGTCTTTAACCACCACCATTGTATGGGGCGCGAGAGTCTAGTCACGTGTGCGAGACTTGGGGAATTAAAATTCCTAGTGGACCATTGGAAATTGTGAATGTGCGCCCAATTACTAGGCAATTAATTCCTAGGACAAAAGTGTGCAATAGGGGGCCAAAAGAGTGGTGCGATTAAAAATTGCTATATTTGGGCACAGGACTCTAAAATCAGCACAAGACACCTGTTTGGCATATAAGAGGCTAAAAAGCAAGCAGAAAAGTCAAAATTTTCTTTGAGGGCTGTTTTCTGGACCACAGCAGAACAAGGAGAGGCAAGTCACAGGTTGGGAACGTGCTGTAGGGCTATTCTATCACGTCGCCTTGCTCATTTTTTACTACCAGGGCAGTCTGTGGGTTGTTGGTGGGCTGCCAGAAGTTCAAAAACGAAATTCGTTTTTGTGCCAAGATCCTCTAGATCAGTTCGTTTTTTCTACTCCCAGGTTGCATAGAGGCTGTTGCAAGTGGTGTGGGTGTTTTGGAGCTTTGCAAAAGCTTTTATAGGGATTTTGACGTGTTTTTGGTTGCTTTTTGGGTTGTTGTGCTGCTAATTTTGGAGCTTTCCAGGCTTGGGTGTCTCTTTCTGAGCTCTCTATGGGTTGTGCCATGGCAGAATCAACTATTCTTTGCATGATCTAGGGTTTTCCAGCCCAGGTGACCTGATTTCTATGGATTTTGGGTAGACGAAGGCTAGCTTTTGCCTGCTTTTGCCGTTCCCAGACTGGTTGCTGGTTGGTTATTGCATTTGAGATTGATTCCTTGCTAAGAACGGTCTAATTTTGCTGTTGGGTAGTGGCCAAGAGGGCTATAGATAAAGGCGACTTGTTTGGAAGCACTTGGTGTATTGAATGCACCAGAGTTTGGCGCTCTTTGGCTTTTGTGCAGTTGTTCAGCCGTGTCTGGCTGGTTGGGCACTAGGTTGTGCAAGTGTAAGAAGTGCAGGGTCAGTTGATGCCTTTGGGGTTCTGTTGCACACTTGGTTGGCAGGGAGATTGCAGGATTGCCTAGTAATTGGATGCCTATTCGCCATATAAGGCTGAGTAGGGATTGCAGGGTGTGCAGGATATTGGAATTCTATGGGCAGTGGTTTGCCTATGGTACAGCTTTCAGGAGACCTTGGAATCATTTGCTTGGCTTTATATGAATATTGAAGAAATACCGCAAGAGTCGCGAGCGTTTGGGGCCAATCGATGTCCTTGTTTTTGAGAGGAGTGCTCTAGCTCCCTATGATTAAGTTTGTGGTGATTAATTGTTTGGCTATTTATTGTGTATGTTATAGTTAAAGTGGATCTCACCACGCTTTAATCTAAGAAGGCTGGTTTCAAGCATCAAGCTGAGTATAATCTTGAATGAATCTTGGAGCATGGAGGCTCTTCTTTTATAGACTTGGTCTAGCAAAAAGCTAGATTTTGAAGCTAGCGAAATGCATGCATTCGTAGTTCTTAGACTAATCCTAGTTCCCTTGTGGGCGTCCCTAGAGTTCTCTTTTACCAATGCAAAGCAAAAGTAAAACAACAAAACTTATTCTTAGTTAACCAAAGTCAACATTCTTTGACTGAAGTCAATTCTAATAAAGATTATGCTTTATTTCTTGAGAGAAGTACCAAATGGTGACATTCCCTCGGCTTTTAAGTAGTTTTTTTCAACTGAAAAGCTTTTAATTAGTTTCTTTCAACTAAAAAGCTTCTTGATACAACTGCAAAACTTGAGGATATTCTAAAAAGAAATCCTTATCTATCCACTTGGTATCAAGTGTCGAATAGTTTTTAAACTTGACAAGGTATTTGCAAATGACCTTGCCTCTAGGCCCTTTCTTTTCTATGTGATAGACAATCTATTCTGGTTGGAGGATTCCTCCACCTCCAGTGGCTCTTCTTGGATTGGTTCTTTGGGCTCTAATCCTTGGTACTCCTTGAGAAGATTGACATGAAAAGCATTGTGAATCTTCCAAGTCTCAAGTAACTCTAGTCAATACGCGACTTCATTTATGGGCTCACCAACCCGAAAGGGCCCATAATGTCTAGGAGATTGCTTTGGGTATACTTTTCTTTCCCTTTCATCTTTTTGAGACGTGCTTTTTCAAACTTAAGACCTAGTCTCCTCCTTGGAGATTCATCTCTCTCTTATGCTTATCTGCAGCCTTCTTTTGCTTTTGTTGAGATCTTTCTCAGAACTTTTGTCACAGTTGCTAATCTGTGTTCCCTAAAGCTAGTATTTATCCTAAGAGAGGGTATAGATGTGGTGTTATACGAGAAGAATGAAGTGGTGGACTTTGGACAAATCATAGTTTTAATCCTATGAACGTGTGTCTTTTCCAATGTTGTGGTGGAGAAGTTGCATAGTGATAATCACCAATGTGATCAGTCCTAAGTACACTTAAAATATCCACATGGAGACTTTGAAACATTGGGTTATATCTGACAATGTGAATTTTTATATGCAAGTACATAGAAATATTTGAAATCAAGATGAAATCTTTCCGAAGATTTACTTTCAAGATATCAAGAAAAGTTACTTTGAGGGAAAAAAAGTTGAGTTGACGTCTTGCTCTGGAGTACTTTTAGCAGTTGGTAGATTTAATGGCTATGCTATAATTTTCTTTATATAGTGGAGGTTAAGCTAGATAGTACATTGTTGGGGTAAAGGCACATTGCCACCCCTTTATTAAAGATATGACACCTATGACTGTCTTAAGACAGTCATAGGGTGAAAAACCTAATCCTAATAAAACCTATGAGTTTGTGGTGTGGCTCATCACTTCACACCCACATCTTTTGTGTCACCTCTCTCTCTCACTCTCTCCCCGTTGTACTTCTCCCTCATTCTTTCCCTCTCAACTGGTATCAGAGCCTTCATCTCTCCCTCTCCCTCTCCACTCCTGCCTACCTCTCCCTCTACCCCTCCCTATCCCCTCGGGCCTCGTGCCCTCAGCAGCGACAGCAGCGAGCTCACATCGGAGCAGCGTGCAGGCAGCGCAGGTGGAGCTAGGCATCGCGGGCAGAGAGGCGGTGCGCAGGTGCACGCGCAGGCAGCGCGGGCAACAGCGCGGACTGCAGCGGGACAGCGTCAGGAGAAGCTGTACGGGGCAGCCTCAGGGCATCGAGCAAGGCGGCACGCAGGCGCGCGCGCAGGGAGCTCGTGTACGGACGTACGGCCGTCCGTACCGTCGTACGGACACCGTACAGGCGTCTGTACTGTACGGATGCCGCCGTACGAACTGCGTCAGGGAAGTGCATTTCGAAATTTTGTTTTGGATCTGTACCCTGCACAGGTACAGCAGGTACAGTGGTACCCTGCACAAGTACACAGATACCTAAAGTACAGCAGTTTTTCTTTGGGGAAAGAAGAAAAAGAGAGAGCATTCCCGGCTGTTCAAATTGTGTGTTGAAGGTACAACAAGTACCCTCCTATCCCTCGTGCTTGAGGTGACTAGTACCACAGTGTGTGGTGGTTGCACAGTTATCTTGTTTCGGGAAGGTAATGCCTTGATTTTGCAGAGGGCTTTTATGCTTTTGCTGAGTGCAAATCTCAGCTTTTGGGTGACATTTTCAAAGGGCTTTTGCCTGGAAGTTTATGCAGTGTATGCCTTGAGGCAGTGTGGAGCCAGGGAGCCCACATTGGTCTTGTTTCCGCAGTGTATTCAGTGACATTTCTGCAGGTCACATTTTGTGTACGACACCTTGAAAAATCTCAGTTGAGCCACGCTTGGCCAGGGCGCATCGAGTTTACTCGGTCCCTAACTGTTTATCGTTGACAGTGCTCAAAAGATTTTCTCTTCAGTGTTTGTATGTTGGGATCTGTGTTGTTACTGTGTACACAGGGCTGTTTATGCATTGCATTGTCAGGTGAGTGCCAGGAGAGCGCTGTATTTTGTATGCTACCTCAATGTTGAGGTGTTTTTCACTTGGTACAGGTGTCAAATCAAGGGGCTTTTGCCCAGATTTTGCTTTAGAGCACTTAAGTTACTGTTTGAGACCTTCAGATGCCTTTTATCCCCTTGGTAGAAGGGTGATTGCTTGGGATTTGTCCCATTTTCTGTTGCAGGTTTGTGACAGGCTGAAGTGTCTGGAGCCTCTTTTCAGTGAACAAAACAGTGTATGACAAGTGGTTTATGCATATAAAATCAGTGCAATACCTCATCTGAGGTGGGAGAAGTGTCCAGGACAGCAGTGTTTTGTGCTTTCTCAGCTGATGATGCACTGTTAAAGCACTTGTGGAACAGCTGCAGCATTCTGAAATTACTGTTTTATGCCTATTTGAGCACGGTACAGTGTGTCAGAAAGTACAGTAACTGGAGGGAAATTTTCTGTTTTGCTGCAGATTTTTTTGACAATAAAAACAGCACTATTGTGAGTGCTCCTGGCTCTTGATAGAGCAGGTTAGTCTGAGAAATCAGAATTTTATTCAGTCAATTTTTTGACTTACAGGGAGTCAGGTACTTTCCTTATCTGATATGGCATCAGGGGGAAGTGAATCATCAATTCTGAACATAAAGAAATTGGAAGGGGCACACAATTATGCATTGTGGGCAGAATAGCGTTTGAATGTACTTCTGCTAAAGAAGATTTCTAAGCCCATAAGGGTAAAGGGTGTCAAGCCATTTGGGATGTGAAATGATGAGTGGGAGGAGCTAGATTTGTCCGCGAGGGCTGCTATCATGCTTACTCTCAGTGATTCTCTTGTGTTCAATGTTCAGGCTGAAAAGACCTCTTATGGCCTATGGCAGAGGCTAGCAGAGTTGTATGCCCACAAGAGTTCAGCCAGTAAGGTTTATTGGTTGAAGAAGCTGGTTGATCTTCGCATGAAGGAAGGTACAACTATGACCTCACACTTGAGTGAGTTCAATGCCATCTTTACACAGCTAATTGCACAGGGGTTGAACCTTGATGAGGAGTTTAAGGCTACTTTCTTGTTGTGTACCCTCCCTGAGAGTTGGGACACTTTCAAGACCACCTTGTCTAATTCAAATGTCACTCTTATATATGCTGATGTAGAGAGCTCTCTCCTTATGGAGGAGATGAGCAGGAAGAATAATGCGGGCAGCAAGTCTTCAAATGCTTTGCAGGTACAGGAAAGAGGCAGGACTCAGCAGAAGGGGAGATCTGCTAGTAAGTCCAAATCCCGCAGTCAGTCCCGTGGCAAAAAGGATATTGAATGCTTTTATTGTGGCAAGAAGGGACATGTGAAGTCTAAGTGCTTCAAGTTTATACGGGATCAGAAAGCCAAGAAGGTTGAGGCAAAGGATGCAGGCAGTGGAAGCAAAGGCAAAGGCAAGGCCAAGGCAGATGACTTGGATGCAGTGAATGTTGCAGCAGAGGACAGTGATAGTGACAGACATGATGTTTTATGCTCTTCTGCTGTAATTGCACATACATTGGTTGTTGATGGCCATGACATGCACACCTGGCTCTTGGATTCAGGTGCTTCTTTTCATGTTACTCCTCATAGGGAGTGGTTTACTTCCTACACAGGTACTCATGGAGTTGTTCACCTTGGGAACAACTATGCATGTCAGATTGCAGGGATTGGCAGTATATAGATAGTATTCCCTGATGGACGCATATTTATGCTTGATGGTGTTCGCCATGTGCCGCAAATCAAGAAAAATCTGATTAGCACTGGCTTGTTGAATGACAGTGGTTACCACACCACATTTGGGGATTCCAAATGGGTGATTACTGATGGCCAGGTTGTAGTGGTTGAGGGTTATAAGAGTGATACCTTGTACCCTCTTTATGTTTCCAGTGTAGGTAATCATGTTGTTGCCATAACCGAGCTACCAAAGGTTTCATTGTGGCATAGCCGGTTGGGACACATGTCCGTCAAAGGAATGCAAGAACTGTCACGTTTGGGTTATCTACCGTCTCTTTCATTTTCAGATTTGCCTACTTGTGATCATGCATATTTGGCAAGCATTCTATGACTCCCTCATAAGAGGAGAACTCCCCAAAATAGAGCACCGCTTGATCTAGTGCACACTGATTTGTGTGAGATGCCACAGCTATCACTAGGGGGTGCAAAGTATTTCATTACTTTTATTGATGATGCCACACGCAAAGTGTGGGTCTATTTCTTGAAGCATAAGAGCGATGCCTTAGATGCTTTCAAGAAGTTTGTCGCTCAGGTTGAGAATCGGACAAGTCACAGGCTGAAATGCCTCAGATCCGATAATGGGGGTGAGTATGTGTCAAATGCTTTTGTACAGTTTTGCGAAGCTAAGGGCATTAAACAGGAACTCACAGCCCCTCATAATGCATCTCAAAATGGTGTGAGTGAGCGGATGAATCGAACTATTCAGGAGAAGGTTCGATGTATGTTGTCTTATGCTGCATTGCCCCATGGCTTTTGGGCGGAAGCCGTGCAAACAGCAGTTCACATAATTAACAGGTCGTCGAACAAGGCTTTGGAGTTGAAAGTGCCAAGAGGAGGTGTGGTCTGGCAAGCCACCTTCATATAAGCACTTACGTGTGTTTGGCTGCGAGTGCTTTGCTCATATACGCAAAGAACTGCGCACCAAACTTGAGCCAAAGTCTTCCAGATGCATCTTTATGGGTTATGGTGACGAAGGTGAAATGGGGTACAGGTTATGGGATCCCGTCAAACGGAAGATTATACGCAGCAATGATGTCATCTTTAAAGAGGATAGTGTACACAAAGAACCCGTGCAACCTGTGGAATACAGGAGGGTTGTTTATGATGATGTCGAACAGCAAAGAATGCCCATTAATATGCAGCAGCAGGCTGCTGTAGATAACCCTGTTCAAGAGGGTATACAGGCTGAAAATCAGCCAGATAATTTTGCCAATGATGCACCACTGGATATGCCAGCAAATGGCACTGTAGAAGAGCCAAATATGGTGGTACAGCCACCCGTCATGCATGACGAATAGGCTAGACAGCAGCCTAATCCGGAACATTTTGTTAGGAGGAGCACTCGTGTACAACGGCCTCCTGACAGGTTTGTTCCAGGAGCCAATAATGTGGCTGATTTTATCATGCTGACAGATTGTGGTGAGCCTTCCAGCTTCAAGGAAGCTATGGGAAGAACATAGAAAAGGAAGTGGGAGAAAGCCATGCAGTCCGAAATGGACTCCCTACTTCAAAATGACACATGGGACTTGGTGCAGCTACCTCCAGGCAGAAAGGTTTTGCCATGCAAGTGGGTTTACAAAGTCAAAGTGGATTCAAATGCTTTACCGAGGTATAAGGCCAGATTGGTTGCCAAGGGATTTAAGCAGGAGAAGGGCATTGACTTTGATGAGATCTTTTCCCCTGTAGTCAAGATGACTACTTTGAGAGCAGTGTTAGCTCTTGTTGCTCATGAGGACATGGATTTATGTCAGATGGATATGAAGACTGCTTTTCTTCACGGAAATCTCCATGATGAGATCTATATGAGTCAGCCAGAGGGATATGCTGTTAAAGGGAAAGAGCAGCTTGTGTGTAAGCTCAAGAGGAGCTTGTATGGAGTCAAGCAGGCGCCAAGAGAATGGTACAAGATGTTTGATGCCTTCATGCAGTCCCAAGGGTATCATAGGTGTGAGATCGATCATTGCTTGTACACCAAACGGGCAAAGGATGGCAGCTTGATGCTACTCATTCTATATGTGGATGACATGCTGATTGCCAGTAAATCTCAGCAGGAGATTAGTGCTTTGAAGAAACAACTGCATAAGTCTTTTGACATGAAAGACTTGGGTGATGCAAACCATATTCTTGGCATGCGGATTACTCGTGACAGGTCCAAGGGACTTTTGTTTCTGTCACAGAAGGAGTACATTGACAAAGTACTGCAGAGGTTTAAAATGGAGGGGGGGAAGTCTATTAGTACCCCGTTGCCTCCACATTTAAAACTCAGCAGTAAGGACAGCCCCAGATCAGATGATGATAAGGCTGAAATGGCCAAGGTTCCGTATGCATCTGCAGTTGGTTCTTTGATGTATGCCATGGTTGCCACTCGTCCGGATATTGCTTTTGCGGTGGGAGTCATCAGCAGGTATATGGCAAATCCAGGCAAGCGGCACTGGGAAGCAGTGAAAGGTGTCTTGAGGTATCTCAAGGGTACCAAAGACTTGTGCATATGCTATGGTAGGCAGGATGCATTGGTGCATGGTTTTACAGATTCAGACTATGCAGGGAATGCAGATAACCGAAAATCTACTACTGGTTATATTTTCACATTTGCAGGAGGTGCTATATCATGGGTGTCTCGGTTGCAGAAATGCGTTGCACTGTCAATCATTGAAGCTGAATATGTTGCAGCCACTGAGGCTTGCAAGGAAGCAATATGGCTTACTCGGCTGGTGGGAGATTTGGGCATTACAGGAGATATGCCAGTTTTGCATTGTGATAGTCAAAGTGCTATCATGTTGGCAAAGAATCCGGTCTTTCATCAAAAGACCAAGCACATAGATGTGAAATACCATTTCATCAGGGAGGTACTGGAAGACAAGCAACTTGAGCTTGTGAAGGTGCATACTGATGATAATCCTGCAGATTTGCTCGCTAAGAGCTTGCCTACAGAGCGGTTTGCACATTGCCGCCACATCATGGGATTAGGATGAGACCATTCTTATTTTATGGTCTTGTATACAGTAACTGTATATTGCTGTAATTTTTATTCTTTCTCCCCTTTAGGCACATTGGCCTTTAGGTGGGAGGTTGTTGGGGTAAAGGCACATTGCCACCCCTTTATTAAAGATATGACACCTATGACTGTCTTAAGACAGTCATAGGGTAAAAAACCTAATCCTAATAAAACCTATGAGTTTGTGGTGTGGCTCATCACTTCACACCCACATCTTTTGTGTCACCTCTCTCTCTCACTCTCTCCCCGTTGTACTTCTCCCTCATTCTTTCCCTCTCATACATCACATCTACAGGTCCATAATACTACATCTTATCTATTGCTTACGATCATGAGCATATAGATGGCATAATATCTAATTGTGTAGGAGAAACAGTTCAAGTTTCAATCACCTAATTTAAGAGGCATTGGCAACATATTGACATCAATGAATTGTCTACCAGATTGCCATTTCAAGTATTATAAAGCATAAAATAATTCCCAAGACCACTAGAATTGAGTTTAGAGATCAAGATTCAAGAGAAATGGATTCAATGGGTAATTGTCTTACAATTGAGAAATGCAAGACACTATTCACACACAAAAAGTATGTGAGTATGAAGAGGTAACGAGTCATGGCACTGATTCCATTACCCAACATGTAATGTTATCTGAGGAGAATATGGAAAGGACCCTTATGCAAGTATGTTGCAAAAAAATTTGCATAAAAAACATTGCAAAAGATGATTGTGTGGCCATACGCCTCAATATTTGGAGTAAAACACGGCCTAATAGACATAACCATCTTCTTCAAGAGTTTTCTTGCTTCTTATCAAGGTGATTAGGATTTGAGGACAAGACACGGTAAAGCTAGGTTGAAACCCATGGTTAATGGGAGAGCCATATGCAATCGAGGATATCAGCGGTTAATTGGACTATCACATGACACATATTGGACCCTCTAGACAGAGGTGAAAGACAAAGTGATTTATGTAATTCATGGAAATGCCTACAGGCTTAAATGCCATGGAAGCACTATAAATGCAACTGCAACATTAAAGCAAATCTTGGAAGACCACGCATTGTCACATCCTCATCTTCACAAAAAATGCTGGATGGACGTGTGGAATATCAACGGCATCTTCCTTTTGGAACGACAAAAAAGTTAGATGAGAGCATGATTTCAAGGTCAATTTTGTATAAAATTTGGCATGGATAGTTTTACCATGTCAAGACACCGTTAAGGCAAAGGATGCCAAAATATAAGACGTGATGAATTGAAAAAATCCATTAAACATAGTAATCATTAGCAATAGCAAGGAAGATATACGAAATGGCGAACAATCCATTTACGTCATGTGCAAGATGCTAGAACCTTGTATGCTTCTTGGAGAGAGGAAGCTATTTCACATGTCGATAAGTCCATGTGCATCACCATTGATGGCATGGATCGGAATATAACTCTACCAAGATATAGACGTAGCCCACCACCATTGGAGGGTTAAAAATGGCTAAAAACACACTTGTGTGAAATATTAGTACATGGGTACCGACTCTTTTGCGATGTATGGATTGACAGTTTTAATGAACATGATAGTGACCAAGTGTTAACATCCATCATGAAAGCAATATAAAAGGTCTAAGGTGCACATAGATGTTTACCTAGCATCTTGCATGTACATGTTCATAATTGTTAGAGAGAAGACAAGAATATACATTTGGTTTATGCGCTATGTTGGTTGATTTGAAAATATTTGAAGAAGTGAAAGTTGTTTTTCTTCTTGTTGGCCATACACATGAAGACATAGATTAAATATCTAGTGTTACCACCACTGGCGAGTTGAAGTCACGGGATATTTTGATAATGGATGATATGCTATTTGAAATTAAAATTGAAAAGAAAATCTGGAGGTTCTCAAAAGAAAGAATTACAAGTCGCTATCTTAGAGAGGGTGGTAGATTATAGAACTGCATTTAAAACACGGAGATTATGCACTAATGGGACACAGAAATCCACACTACTTAGGACTCGGGTGAGGTGCCAAACTCACTTATGGAGGTTTTCATTCATTTGATTCCGAAAGGGGGTTGCAAGAATTCAGTGTCTCAATGGAGACCGATTACCTTGTTGGGTACTTTGTATAAAATCTTAGCTAAAGCTATCAGCCTTCGTCTGTAGCCCTTTCTACCAGATCTTATTCATGATACGCAGACAGGTTTTGTGCATGGCAGGAGCATCTTTGATAACATCTTCTCATTTTGGGAGGCCTCGGATTGGGCAATGCATAATGGCCACAAGCTTCTTATTCAAGGCATGGTAATCAATACACATACGCCAAGAACCATCCTTCTTTTGAACCAACAAAACTGAAGAGCAATAAGGTGATGAACTTAGCTGAATCAGCTTTTCTCCAAAAGTTCATTTACTTGACTCTTGATCTCCTCTTGTTGCGTCGCACTAACTCTGTAAGGTGGTTTATTGGGTGGACTACTGCCACGTATGATGTCAATCCCATGGTCCTCTGGCCTTTTTGGTGGAAGCTCACTAGGCGACTTATTAGAAAAGCAATCTGAAAATTCACTTAGAAAAACAGTCCTTTGCTTTTTCAAACGGGAAATAGTATGCTCGTCATTTACAGGGGGTATCTCTCTAGCAAAAACCATGTATGCAAAAATGTGGCTTTTCATTACAGAATTAATGGCAGAAGCTATTATAATTGGGACAGACTCCCCTTTTAATTTTGCATCAATTACATGGGTCTTCCCCTTATGTGAAGCTGTAATTTTTCTCTTCTTGACTTGTATCACCGCATCCATGGTTATCACCGCATCCCAACGATGCATCCATGGCATACCCAACAAAAGGTCACAACCTGCAAGGGGCGTAATATAAAAGTCTTTGTTGTCCACGTGTCACGGGGATGTGAAAAGTGATGTAAAGTATCTTCATAACTCAACCTACGCTTAACTCGAGGTTAACCCATTGTGGTTAAGTATTGTAATGGTTTGGCCGTGAGGGATTGAATAGAGGAAGTGCACAGTTCCTAGAAGCTCCTAGGGGCAAAGTCTAGGTGCACCACTAGGTCCTATGGGCAAGGAAAAGCCTTTAAAAGAGGGGTCTAAAAGTAGACCCAAGGACAACCAACGTTGTCCTTGGTATGGGGGTTAGGAATTTAATGAAGGGGCAAATGGCAAGGAGGAGGTGCCGTTTGTCATGCATGTGTATGCATGCCCTTCCCCCACCTTCCATCTGTCTCCCCTCACTCTCCCAAAGATGTTGGACGTTTTCAGTTTCTTTTTGAGCTGTTTCAAGCTTGTTTTCAGCCATTTTAAGCCTGTTTTAGCTGTTCCACGGCTAGTGCTAACTTCCAAAAAGTGCCAGAAGTCATTTTTTAACTTTTTTAAAAAAATTGTACAGATTGTACGGACGTCCGTACGGCCGTATATAGCTGCCTCCAGCAAGTGTCCAGGGTTGTCTTTTGTTGTGTTGGACCTTTATGCACGTATTTCTGGCTGCGTGGTGGCTTTGGAGCTATTCTGGACCAGTGCATGCTACAGGAGAAACTTTCCCTGTTGCTTTTGGCATGTGCTCTTAGGAGGATTCATGCACAGATCCCGAGGTAGTCGTTTCGGGCCAAATCTGTGAACCATCTTTCCTCTACAACTCTTTCTTATTCACCCTCCACTCTCTACCTTCATTTCTCTCTTCTCTTGATTGCTGGAAGACACCTGTACCCTGCGGCAAGGAGCCTGGACAGAGGATAGATGCGAGGAAGGAGCTCGCTCCTCTGCGACAGATAGCGGAAGTTGGTTCCTGGTTCTATTTTTCCTTGTTCTTTCTTGCTTTGCAACTTTTTGCAGTGCATGCGTGTTGTTTGCAGTCCTTTCAGGACTCCTACAGGTCCTAGCAAGCACCCAAAGGCAAGGGTGATCGTGTGGAAGGCCTGAGGACAGTGTGGATGCATGTGATAGCCTTGAGGCTACCTTGAGCTCAGTTTGTCAGAGGTATGGATGCCTGAGTATGCCTTGCCAATGGGAATTCTAGTGGTGCACTTGGATTAGATGCCTTGAAGACAAGTAGAGGATTTGCAAAGAGGAACGGTGCAGGGTTGAACCCCTGTTGTAAAGCATTTCCATTCAGAAGCATTAAATAAATATTGTAAGGGGCGCCAAGGCATTTGGGGCCAGTGGGTGCACTGTGTACTATTTTCATTGAGCAGGGGCATTCTAGCCTCACCTTTGTTGTTGTACAAGCAACCCACATTTGCATACAATGTATAGATGCCACTTGGCTCAATCCATCCATTTGAGGTCGCAAGTGCCTTAATGTTTTAGGAATACTAAACCTTCATAGCAAATTAAGCTGTCAATACATTCTCATAGTTGTGCGTATATGAAAAATACAACCTGAAGACTTGGAGCTGCAATATGAGTTTGAGCTAGAGTACCCAATGTACTACATGGAAGATGCAGAAGTTCTCATTTTGGTGTATGCAAAATCAAGTAATACCTACTACACCTTTGGGATGGGTGGCCTAACATAATATTTTGAGGGAGCTGAGCAGGATCCAAAAGCTTTTGGATGTCAAAACAGTAGAGCTATAGGTCAAAATATTGCATAGGGCCCCTCTCCACATTGTTACCAGATGTCAGTGTTTGGAGTTCAAAGAGCCACATGTTAAAAATGAGTACCTTAGGTTTTATGATGTACTTAAAATAATATAAGGTGGATGACTCTTTAGAGAAGAGCTAAATTAAATGATCATAGACTTAAGTTACAAGATTGGAACTTGTACTCCTAAAGTGATTCCTGGTAAAAAGGTTGTGTTATGTGCTATGATAATCCCATTCACTTGTGCTTTTGGCTCGCATAGTGTTTTGTGCATCTATAATGTTGGTGTGTTCATGTGAGGTACTTTTTCTAGTGTATCCCTTCTCCATTGAAACTCTCAAAAAATGAGGTTTTAATGCCATTTGCTAAGTTCTTATCAATTTATTTCTTTAAATATTGGTACTATCTAATTTCATACATATTTTTGCTATGACAAGCACTTAGGGCTCAAAAAATGGAACATTTTTCTTTTATGAATCACATGCAAATTCTTCCTAGATCAAAAGTTATGGCTTCTTGAGCTTTCAAGAAGAAGGGGGAAATGATGATGGAGCATTGTGTGTTCACATGCAGTACTTAGTAGAAACTATGTGTGCTTATGTGGTAGTGATGATTGGATTACCATATGGCATGTTGATATGGCACTACCATAACATTGAATGTGAGTCACTTACAAATGTGGCATATGGTGATATGGCATCAATTGACATGGTAAGTTGACAAGCTACTAATCATTTGACACATGGTATTCAATGAAATGTAAAGAAGGTGAGGGTTGACGGAGGACTCGAGGTTCATGGATGTTGTTCCATTGAATCACTCTAGCTCATCGTTTGTGCTTCCTACACTTTGTATTAGATGAGTGAGTCATTTTATTTTATTGATTTTCATAATCCGTTTCTTGCTTGTGTTATGGGCCCATTGTGTTGGCTTGCTATGCATTTTGCATTTGCATTTTTGCTTCTTGTAATGTTTTAGTAGCTAAGATCATGGTAACATCTTTTTCTTGTCACTTTTTGGTTATTGTTTCTTGTATTTAATGGTTGTGTTGATCAAGTTGTCTTACTTGTAGTCATCTTCCTTGGGTTACTCACTTGGAGTTGCTTGTTGGCTACACATACTACCATACTTATTTGATGTTGATTGTGGGTTCTATATGGGTAGTCACCATCCAAATGTTATCTTTGCTTGTCTGTTTGCTCTATCACCTCTGTGTGTGGAGCTGTGCTTTAGGTCACCATTTGAAGGTCGTGTTTTTTTTTTGGGCTGCTATGGACTACTTTCTAATTTCTATTCTTGACATACAAAATGTAAGCCAAATGGCTTCAACTATATGCTATTTAGACTATTTAGACACTGCCTTATGACTCAATTGTTTTCTCTATGATGAATAACTATGTACAAAATCTTTTGCATCTATGCATCATTCAAACAAACACATAAAGATTGTAACTCACTCCTTTGTATTTGTGCATCATTCAATGAGGCATAATATATCATTCATCATTCAAACAAACACATAAGCATTGTAACTCACTCCTTTGCATTTGTGCATCATTCGATGAGGCATAACATAATATTCAAGCATTTGTGTACATTATACGATTCAATTATAACACAATCCATGCATCACAAAAAGGAAACAACATTACACATTTTGCAAGATATTGGAGCAGTTGACCACTTTTGCAAGCACAATGAACACTTACTCTCTCATGAATGTGATTGTGAACATGGAATGATGGGTAAGGTTTCCAACATTTGTTTTTTCTTGAAAAGTTAGATTGGTTTTTTTTGTGCAAGATTGTATTCCATAGCTCTTGCACCTCGTGTGATGGGGTAAGGTGGACCACAATAATAGTCACAAGAGTGTGAGAGACGTTGTGTTGGAGTTGTGGTAAACCCTTATCACAACTTACGAGATACTAGAGCAATCAACCACTTCTGTAACTCTTCTACAACTCTTTTGAATCTTTTACAACTTTTCTACAAACACAGTGAACACTCACTCTCTCCCATTCTTGTGACTCAACCTAGCTTATGCCATCGCACCAGGCGCAAGAGCTATGGACTACAATCTTGCCAAAATGAACCAATCTAGCTTTCGAAGAAAAAATATATTGAAAACGTCACCCCATCAATTCATGTTCACAATTGCATTCATCATCTTGTAGTTGTGGTGAACCCTTATCCTAACATGCAAGATATTGGGGCAGTTGACCACTTCTGCAAGCACAATGAATACTCTCTCTCTCACATTCTTTCCCTCTTATATTTGTAACTCAATGGTGGTCCACCTTACCCCATCACACTAGGTATGAGCTTTGGACTACAATCTTACCATCGGATCAAAAGCTTGTAGTTTTCACAAGCATTTTGTATGAAAAATTAACCAGGAAAGAGAAAATATTACCTCAGTAGCTTATTACCATCGATAATAGGCATTTTAACACTAGTATTAGGCCTACCACTACTGGTAGTAGGCCTACTACCATCGGTAATATGTCCTCTTATTGTCGGTAATAGGCCTCGTACCACTGGTAATAGGCCTATTACACCATGGTAAACCTATTACCATCAAGAATAGATCCACTATTTGTAGGAATGTTATCCGGTTTATCTTACTAGTGTGATGACATTATTATGTCATTATTTGGGACTAAAAATACATTTAGGAATGATACATTAATGTAAACATAGAAACATGAATGAAATCCTTGCTAGTTCTTGATCTTTCTCTCCATCTCTATGTTCCCCACAACTACTTGGTCTCTTTCCCTTCATGCATATCTTCAACTTTTCATGCATCGTATAATGACATGTCCATTAAATTGCAATTAAAAAAGTACTTCATCTTGCAATCAAGGGTATAAATCCCTCTTCTAGGCAGCTCCTTGATGAGCTTATGACAGCTTATGTTGCATTTTCTCTTGACAAATGTCCAGCTTCTTTGTATTGCATATTATTGTTAGCTCATGGTAGATGAGCATACAAGCTTTGTTGTAATGTGTTCTTCGCAAAGTCTACAAAACTCCTCTCTAATGAGGCAAGTGATCAAACATTTAAGTTATAAAAGGCTGGAAATATCTTAGCAATAATCGTTATCATTGTCGTGATCCCATGCCAATAGAGTAGCCTCTCCTTACTAAGCCCTACACATAATTTACATTCCATTATCAAAATCTAGGTACTCTATACATAATTACGTTCTTTCCTCTACACTATGGAAGCCCCCACTAAAAAATAAATCAACAAAGTTTTCTCTCATTAAATCAAAATGGTTTGTGTCTAGGCATAACATTTTTAAAAGGATTGATCCTCCTCTTGCCATGAAATTTTCCACATGGAGGGGATGTGGTGTTAAGAGTTGTGGTGACGTGAGCACGAGAATAGAGGGAATGAGAAAAGGTATAAAGCAAGAGAATGTTCCCACTTAGCACGGAGGAATTCTTCCACATGTGAGCAAGAAATACAAGTATTTATCGACTCCTATAAAAGGGAGGTCATTTTCATGCAATAATATATGCAAGATGTTAAGTCTCTTTATGAGTACAAGTCTCAATCTTGTAACATGATTGAGCTTGACTCTACGCTTATTTAGTTTTATCACTTCACCATGTGTGCACTTAGGATTCATCCACCTTATATACTTTAGCAAATCATAGACCCTATGGTACTCATGTTTTGACATGGTATCAGAGTAGGTTCATGCCTTAATACTTAGGCAAAGTGTTTGAGAGTGTAGAGTTAGTTTCCCTCTTTATTTTTCTTCAAGGAGCTCTATATTTGGAGTTATGGTGTGAGAGATATGGAGAGTGTATATTTAGTTCCACTCCTTATTTTGTTCCAAGAAGCTCCACATTTAGAGCATCGAGTAAGAGATATAGTGTTTTGAATCTTCTCAGGACCGTGAGTGAAGTTTGTGAAACTCCCTTGAATGTATAAGTTCTTTATGGGTGAGAGATACAATGTTTTGAAGCTTCTTAGGAGTCAGAAAGATTTCTGAGTCAATTTTTTGAATGTTCCTTGAGTGTTAGAGCTATTTGTGAGAGAGAGCTAGCTTGCTAGTGTCATTTTGTTTCACACAAGTGATTATGTAAATGTGTAATCCTTGGCAAGGTGGATTATGACCGATCATTCGCATTGAAAGGAGTTTTAAAAAGTTAAGCATATGGATGTCAAAAGATGTAGTATGTGTTTGGTTGGATTCTTTGTAGTAGCAAAAGAAGAAAAAGCGTTTGACTCATCGTCTCGTTTTGTTTCTGCAAATCCCTGTGATAAACAGAATTGCAACTGAGATAAACTTGTGGGGGAGAGGGTTATACTTTTCTAAATGTCTTTCTTGGGTTAGACCCTTCCAAGTGTACACGATGATACTTTTGAAGAAGGCAACAAGTACAATGTAATGCTTAGACTTGGTACAATTACAATGTAATACCTAGACTTGGTCGATGAAATGAGAGTCAAAGCCACAGCTTCTTCACCTAAAGGGAACACACTACCCCTCCCCTTGTCCCTCACTGCGCTCATCCAGAACGCGCTCGCGCAGTATGGCGTTATAGAAGTAGAAATATTTCGTGCCCAGTATTGTCGGTCTTCACTCACGGGATGTCTCATTGTCGAAAATGGCCACACCCGTTTGTTGTTGGTAACATTGTTGGTCTTCTACACAACAGAAAGCAAGAAAAGTGGGAGCCTAAGATGGAATTATCGTTGGTCTTCTACACAACGAAAATCAAGAAGAGCGGGTGGGAACTGTGGGGATGATAAAACTTTGTCGATGCCCAACCTGCATCTTTTACTATAGCCTTGACCGGTAATAGCAGCGAGACCCACGCAGACCTTCAGTCCGGCCAATTGTAGATTTTCTCATTGGATTTGGTTGCAAATTGTGGCCGCCTTCATTCTCTGCAAATTGGGGTCGGCCCTCTCCCAAGTCAATTTTTTATTTTGGAGAGTTGAATGCACATCCCAACCCAAGTCACTAAACGTTGGCATTTTGAAACGTTGTAACTCCAATGTTTGAAACATAGAAGGTCCAAATTGAGACCACATGGCAAATTCTTCTTCTTCAAAGCTACTAAGTCTAATCCTTTTGTTCGTGGTCAATAGGTAGAATGATAGAGAGGGTGTCACGAGGCATTCAAGGAAAACCCATCCTCACTCTCTCACATACTCCACATGGCATTCCATTGCTTTTCCTTTCAAAGTCACCATCTCCACAGCCAGTTAGCACTAGAGCCTACAAATTTGGAACTCCTGCCCAATCGCAATGCCTTATCTGCCACCTACCTTCCAAGAAAAGAGGATTTTTGTGTTGTAGCATTCGAAAAGAGCAAGCTGCAACATTGTAGGCCATTCTATCAGCTATCCATAGGTGCCACTCATTCCTTAGTATGTGCCTAGTTACATTCAGTTAGGTCAGTTGGTACAGTTAGTACATGTACCATTTAGGAAAGGTAGGACACTTCGTCCAGTTAGGGCACTTAGCCCTAGGGTTTTGTTATGTTGGCTCTCTCTTGAGCCTCCACTCTCAGTTTTGCAGCAATTCATTACAACATCTCGTTTTTTGTCTCCTCTCCTCAATTTTTGAGCTTCCATTGCTTGCCATAGCCTATAGTGGTATCAGAGCGTACTATAAGTAATAGGTTTGTTCTTATGGGTCTGAATTGATCCTTTGCTTGAATGTCAATGCATAGGGACTAGGTGTTGATGAGGCTCCAATGGGAACGTATGAGGGTTTGCTAATTTGGGTCATGGCGAATTATCTTCATCGTAGGAAACTCCATAGGGGCCTATGCAAATCTAGGGGTTCATTCCATAGCCTAGGGTGACCCAAAACTGCTTGAATCTGCCCTAACCTGCTGGTTGTTTTGCCCTCGACAAAGACTCAAGCTGCTGTTGCACCCCCAAACCTAGCACTACTATTGTGCATCATCCTGATTTGTACTACACGCCACATACAACGCTATTGCACCTTCATGCACCAAAAATAGTTTCATCTCTTGTCTCCCTTCCTTCCTCATTGTATTCTATTAGCTCATATTTTTCCATATATTTCTCTATCTCTTCATCTTCCAACATCATCTAAACTCCTCTGAAACCTTTAGGGCTCCTTTGTCTTTTCTTCTCTCTAGGCGCCCATCCACTCCTTGGTTGAAATCTGCTCTGGGTTGGCTTATCTATGTTTTTCCTTTTTCATGGCTTCCCTAAGGCCTTCAAGAGAGCTGAACCCATCTTGGAAACTGTAAGAGGTATACAATATGGATTTGACAACAAATATGTCATAGATAGCCATATGTAGATGCTAAACTTAGGTCAACGTCATGCCTGAATTAAAGAAACTTAGCCCATGTAGACACTGCCACAATCATTTCGTCAATACTGCCATTATTTCCAATCCAATATCAAGATCTAACTGATCATTAGTGTAGAATCTCCAATCAACCAAATGAAGATAGAATGCTCAATGTAATACTCAAATAGCTCTGAAGTATCAAATTGCCAAGCAAAAAGTGTCTACTAGGATAGAAACTCCAAAAGTCTCCGGTCAAATTGCAATTTGGGATTGTGCCTTCTACACAAATCACGATTTGTACAAGTGCACAAGGAGATTGTAAGCTTTGAAGATGCTCAAATGCATCTAGCAATGAGAAAAGTCCCTCCGATAGTCAGTCGTAGAATGCAGAACTGCGAGGAACAAGTATAAACTAATGATTGTGTACATTGATTATGTATGTGGGTAGGCTAGAATAGTGAAGGGATGTCTTGGGACTGATAAGAGAGTAGTAGATAGGCCGTGTTGGGAATGGCGAGAGAGTAGTAGATAGGCCTTGTGTCTATCCTCATATTGGTTTGGTGTGTAACTAGGGGCTGCTGACTCAGGATTGCATGCACAACATCAACCACTAAGTGTAGGCCTTCTCCTATGAAGAAGTTTGTGATCTGTTGCCTTCTATGCTACCAATCCCATGAATGTGTCTAAATCATGATCTTTGAAACAAAGAGAGTGGCACATTGAGAAGCTAAGCCCTTGTAGACAATACCAAAATCCATTAGTCCCAATATTTCCAATCTAATATCAAGATCTAAGTGAATATCACTATAGAATCACCTGTCAACATAGAATGTTTAATCCAACACACAAATAGCTCTAAAGTGTCTATTTGTTAAGCAAGAAGTGTCAGAAAGGATAGAAACTCCAAAAAGACTCCAGGAACAAGCCCCTTATCAAATCACACTAGCAGAAAGTGTTTTTTGCATGATTTGCAATTCGCACAAGTGCAGCTCCAACGATGCCCAAATGCATCCAATTGTAAGAAAACTCCCTCATATAGTTAGCCCTAAATGCACAAGTGCAAGTAACAAGTACAAACTAATGGTCGAGTATATGGGTAGGCTAGAACAATGAAGGAATGTCTTGGAAGTGTCAAGAGAGTAGTAGAAGTAGAATCAAAACCACAATTAGGAAATAGGTGTGGGAGTAGCATATAAATGGCATCTGGAGCAAGCACACATAGTTGGAAGTTGTCTATAGGTGCTAGAAGTCCATAATTATGCCCTAAAGCAAATGACAATTAAAGGTAGAGATGCAAGATGCACTTGGCTATCGTGAAGGTGAAAATAGCTACCGATCTTGCAAGGCATGCAAGAATAGACAAGAAAGTAAAGCAATTACCAAATCTCAACAAAGAAAGCCAAATATGCTAGAGAGCTATGAGCAAACCATGGGACATTGGGAGGGATCCACTAATAAATAAAAACAACAATTGAGAAATAAATTTCAATATCTTGTTGATCACAAATGCAAAGGAGAAGGAACTCACAATTGAGGTTGATGATTTCCTTTGTGCTTTTAGATTACCTAATGATATGCCTAGGATCACATTGTCAATTGTAATGATTTGGAGAAATTGGTGCCAAAAGAAGATATGTTCTTGTCATTGAAGACATTTCTTATGCCTTTGAAAACCTTTGATCCAAGAAATGCCTTTGAAAACATTTGATCCACTTGTCTTGAGGATGCTTTAAATTTTTTATATCACCATTGCACCACTTTGGCAATTTAAGGTGATCATTCTGACATCTAGATGGGAATATTGTCATGGGCATTTAAAGTCTAAATGGATGGTTAGGACATATTTATTGATTCACTCTCTTATACTATTTCTTCTATGCTTTAAGTGCAAAGTATTGGCATATAATAATTGATTCTATATTTCTTTTTAAATTTTCTCTTAGAGTGAAGCAAAATGTTGAAAAGATGATTGGGCATCATTTCACATCTTAGGTTCATATTGTCTATGGGGCATATTGGTGGAAATAATAGTATGAAGCACTTAAAGTTAGACCATTTGAGCGCCCTTTGCTCATTCACATCAAATGAGTCTTATCAAGAGCCATAATTGTTAATCAATGAGCTTTTGGATTATTTCTTGATAGAACACATTAACGAGTGTTGGATCTCTTTGCCGATACATGCACTACTACAATGTGCTCACTAAAATAAAGGAAGAAATGATCACCATAGAGAAAGATACTTTGTAATGTGACTTTATTAAGCAAATCATAATGGGTACTTGACACATCACTTGATGAGTAACAATTGATTAGAAGGAAGGAAGGGGTCATTGATCTTATGAAATTGCTTGTGTATGCTCTTAGGAGATGTGGTTTTTACCTGAGTTAAATAAGGATAGCACAATACCATTGAGGAGCTATAGACCATAGCTGAGAGTCAGTCCACTTATACCATTGATGAACAAGGGTCCGTTAATCCTAGAATTCAAACAAAGAGCTCAACGCCACACACACACGTATTCTTTCCCAACTGTCAATTATTCTTTTATGTACCCCTCGTGAAATCTTCCGTTTACACTCTTTTTAACCACCTCACACACCAAGCTCCCATACCTCCACTAACCCCTTCTCAATCCATGCACTCATTCGCTTCTTACTCCACTTGTGACTTAAACTTTTTTAAAATTATCTAAGAATCCATATGGTTGTTTATATTCCTAGGTAAAGCGATAACAAGCCGGGGAAAATAAATATTACATGTCTACCCAAACATAACTATGATCTTCTAACACCTAATTTGTTTAAATGGTGGCAAGTAAGTGGACCCTGACCTCAAAACTTGGGTTGCCTAAGGATTCGATATCATTTTTCAATATTGTGTTTGTCAAACTTAAGATTATTAAAAGTTTTTAATTTTGGTGGAATTTTTGTAAACTCTAGTTGTATTTTTTAACTTAGATGTCTCAAACATGTTTTCCTTATATGTTCTTCTTTTTTTTACTTTTTATCCAATTGATGAAATGAATTGTATGGCTTAATTATTGATGGGACCTTTTAATCTAAACACGCTTTAATTTCCCTATTAGCCTTTGGTCGGGCTAGTGCCATACAGTTAATTTACATCCATTAGGTAATTCTTTAGCATGGATAATTCCTAGTAATTTTGTGATCCATCTTATTTTTTACTAACTTTAATATTTATTTTGCAAAAAAGTGGATTATGAATTTACTATTGGCATTATTTTTTCATTTTGACACTTATCATACAGATCCACTTTTATTCACTTATTATCAGTAGGTGGTGAGTAAGTTCCACATGGTGGGCTTACTCCCCACTATGTGGTCTTACCCTCTGGTTTGGGGGTGGGACACACACACACAGAGGTTAATAAATGTATCACACATAGACATTTATTTCTTTACACACAAACACACACATACAATAATTTTGATCAGTAAATGTATCACACACAAACACTTATTTCTTCACACACACACACACACACACACACACACGTACACTTTTTCAACTATTAATTATTCTTTTATATACCCCCTGTTAAATCTCCCCTTTACACTCTCTTTTTAACCACCCTACATACCAAGCACACTCATCCTTCCATACCTCAACTAACCCCTTCTCAACCCATGCACTCATTCACTCCTTACTCCACTTATGACTTAAACTTTTTTTTTTAAATCTAAGAATCCATGTAATTGTCTATATTCCTAGGTAAAGCAATAACAAGCCGGGGAAAACAGGCATTACCTATCTACCCAAACGTAACTAGGATATTCTAACACCTAGTTTGTTTGGATGGTGGCATGTAAGTGGATCTTGACCTCGGAACTTGGACTACCTCAGGATTTGACATCTTTTTTCAATATTGTGTTTATCAAACTCAATAATATAAAAAATTCTTACTTTTGGTGGAAATTTTTGCAAACTCTAGTTGTTGTATTTTTTAACTTAGATGTCTCAAACTTTTTTTTCTTATATGTTCTCCTTTTTTTTTTTAATCCAATTGATGGAATTAATTGTATGGCACAATTATTAATGGGACTTTCAAATCTAAACACTCACACATACACACACAAACTTTTTTTTTCTTTTTGTGAAACCAGTAGGTATAAAATTAACATGAAATCAATGTACATGACATTAGACTCCAAAAGAGAGCCTAATGGAAGAACTCAAAAACAGTGAGAAAACACTTCAAGGCTAGTAGCATCCAAGTCCCTCGCAGCATAACTATCATATAAAGATTGCTTGAGGGATATTCTGAAGAAAGCATATGCCTGAGAAAACTGTTGTCCCATCCTAAAATGCAATCTCTGTGTCCAAATAGTCCATAGTACCCAAAAACGAGCCCAGTGAAAGAAAAGGAGGAATGGAGACATCTGAGATGAGAAGCATCCAAACATCCAGAAGAGTTTCCCGAATCTGATAGAGGGAAACCGAAGCCGTAGCAAATGAGAGACATGAGTGATCAATATTCGAGAGTGCGGGCAAGACTATAACAAATGGGGAACTATCTTGCTATGATGAGAGCAACGGGGGTAGGAAGGGGAAGCAATACGACGTGCTTTCAATTTCACCCCAATGGAAAAAGCTCCCACTATACATCTCCAAAAGAAAAGCCACTGTTTCAATGGCAGTTTAGCTTTCCAAATTTTCTTGAGTTTTGATTGCCACCAAGATAAATGCCTATCCAAATTCCAAAGAGTGTTGGCATGCTTATCAATCCATGGTGGTGGAAGAAGAAATCTGTAGACCATCGAGGATGTCAAATTATGCATTGAAAGTGAACAGGTAGCAGGAGACAAGGAAGTCAGATTCCGGTCTAGTAATCTGTCCTGTACAAACACAGCGGAGGGACAGGAACAAATGGCTGCAACATAGTTGTAAGTATTCTCCAAATGGGCCTATGATGCAGACCCAAGGGGAATGTCCTGCAAGCTTGTGGAAATGAAAGCACATAACCATGTTGATCCACCACATCTCCGACCAATCTTATGCCCAATTTCATAAGATCATATGCTTTAATAGGTGCCTGTAAAGCAAGAGGCGATTCAAACACCTTGCTCCAATGGATGCTTTCCAAACGAAGAGAATTACACACACACACACACACACGCACACACACACACATGAATGCACACATAACTAGCATCATTAAAGAAGCTGAAGACAAATCCAAAACAATTCAAAGGTCTAAAAGCTATGCTTTTTAAGTTAGCAATCCTCTTATTTTAATAGTAGTTAAGGAGCATTTTAAAGCATGCCTATCTAATCTGGTCACATCCCACCTCATGTGATCTTTTTATTGTGGCACATATCATCTTATCATTGAGACTTGGCGGGTCATGTAGAAAAAATGTGACATGATGTACATTCATAAGGGCAATTTTAAATCATATCTTTGGGAAAAGTGTATTTACAGAGGTATAATTTTTAAAAAAGTCATATTTATATTAAAAATATGTATTTTAATCATGCAATATTTATAGATAAGGGAGTTAAAAAATGGGCATTAAATGCATGTGATATATAGAGTTTGCATGCAACTTTCCCAAACATTGGGAGAAGATGGCACATGGTGCCCTTGCATTGATTCTAATTTACTTGGATAAATATTTAAATTTAATCACAATTAAATAATTAAATCAAGATCAAATAAATTCACACATGTTAAAATAAAGTGGCATGGAGTTACATGTGTAACGATGTGTCATGTGCCCAGATTACGCATGTGGTTAGGTGGCACATAAGTTGATGTGGTTGTTAGTTGACGATTGATGATGCTAAAACTAATGTGGCCATTACCCATGTATATTATGACTGGGTTGATGTGGTATGAGTTGCCACTAAAAGCCTCATCTACTACATGGAAGTATATCATAGGGGCTTGTATTGTATCAACATTTACAGACCTAAAGTAGTGCATAAAATAGCTCATCTTTAAGGAGTTGATGATTTAATACTGAAGTCACAATTATCCTCGGCACCTGTATGCTTGGAGCTTACATGTGGTCAAATCTTGAGAGTCTATGCACGTGGTTGAGATAGGAAAGCAGGTGATTTGAAGAAACCATTGCAGAATCGCATCGTGGAGCAATCTTGATTTCCTAGAATTATATTTGGAGTTCGAGAGTGGGTGATGCATGAGTCAACAATGGATGCTTTTGGATACCTAGTGATGCAATTGGATGATTTCTCAGAATTCTCAAACACAACCTATTTAGTTTAGTTACATTTTGATCCATCCAAGAGGTGTGAGAGTGAGATGAGCCAAAGACCTTGCAATAGAGCATTGTCTCCAACACACAAGCTGTTTGGGCACTGCTAGCACATAGTATAGTCTACCTGTAATCAGTTCTACAATCAATGAGCCCTTTAATACAAGCATGTTCCAATTTAAAGGTTTCAATCATGTTTACAAGCCTGCTCTATAAAAGAACCCAAGGCATGGCAAGGAAATTTTAGAAGTGGCCTAGCACGATTAAATATGGTAGGAGGTGCTGCATCAAATTACATCACAGAAATCTAAAGCGAGTCTATTGATTGAAACATCTATGGTGGACGAGATAGTGTCCATCATCACAATCTTTGCCTTTCTTGTACCAAAGTTTACATTGCATATATTAAAAATTCCCCACTTTAACGTATCATCAGAGCAAAAGAATAAAAGGGTTGATTGCATTATCTAAACACTTTCATGCTTTAATAATGAATCAAACTAACCGCATTGAATTCTAATTTTTCTTTACATAGGGCATTGAAAACATTAACAACAAAGTTGTTCTATAAAAATTATACCTCAATTTTTTGTGTTATCATGAGAGAGAGAGGGAGAGAGAGAGAGACAGACAGAGATAGAGACAGAGAGAGAGAAGTGGGGGGGGGAGGGAGACAGAATCACATGCCCACATACGCACGCATGCATGCATATGCGTGTGTCCACACGTGCACGCGTGTGCACTCACACACACGTGCACATGCGTGCGTGCATGCGCACACACTCATTCATTTACACCTTATCACACATACACAATCATACATGCAACACTCATTTGCTAATGATCCCCTAGTACTCACTCACATTCTTGTGCCCATTTCACGTGAAATATTGCAGGGTACTATTACCTTCTTGAAGGATGAATAAGGCGCAAAGGGAGAACATTTGAATTATAAGTACCATCAATTTGATGCAATTTTATGTACATGATCCTAGCGTGGATTATGCTCGATGGATTGATTTCAACTCAATACTGCTTTATGGTGGTGTCTTTGCATAAGGATATAATATGTGCCTTTCTTTTCGAGAAGCCTTTGGTTATTTAGGTAATAAATATTAACTATAGCTATATAGAATTTCCATATGGTTTTAATTTCTCCTTTTGAATTAAAATATGTTCCTAATTTCATTCTTTTTCATTTGGTCATAATTTCTCCTTTTGAATTAAAGACTTTTTTCATACTTTTTTGTTTTTAAATTATTTCTTTATAATTGTGCATATTTCATGATGTTCTCTAAAAACCTAACCATATGCCATGATTAAACTTTGATCTAATAGTTGAGTCTTGCAATGTAGCTGGACAAGGTTTCCTTTATTGTCCCCAACATGGGATCTTGTGGTAGATGGCAGTGGAATTTAGTATCCTAGTCAGTGCTTGCATCCATATATTTGCATGCATAGGTTGTTGGCTTCACTCCTTTGTTAGCTCTCTGCACTCACGCTTGCTCGTACTTGGCTTACACTGGACAAACTATTGCATATAAACCTAGCTGCTAAGGATGGCAACATCTCAAGTAGGTCACTTTTCATAACCATTTTGATGTTATTGTATTCCACACACGCTCCTTATGTTTCATGTGTATGCGGTTTGTTAAGCCCTTCACCTAAGCACTACAGTTGACCTGATTCTTGCATGCTCTCGCTATCTGCTCATAGATCTCTTGAGCTTACCTTGCATAGCTTTACGAAAGCTTGTTGACTTTCAGCAGCTTGGGCGCGCACTCGAGTCCGCATACGTCTACCATTGGTTGCTAGCTCTTGCTCACACAACTCATTCATTCTCATACTACTGCTCTACTATGAGGTCACAACTCATTCACTACACATAGCAATGGCTCGTGCTCGTATACCTACCTTTGCACTTCATCCTGGGTTGTCATCTACATTACATATCTCTATTGCTAATATGCCTTGACCTGAGTGACAACACTTTGACTTGGGCTTATGACTTGCTGCAGTTTTTATGTGTTTGCATAATGGAAATAATGACCTAACATTCGATGCCACTTTTCTCATTTACTCCTCTTTCTATGAGATTTCCCACTGGCTTCATGTCACTAATATCGTAGTACTAACAATTGTGGCATATCATTGAGCCTCTCAGTTATCTAATAGCACTATAGCACTAACTGTCAGTTTGTGGCTTCTCTGCCATTGATTATCACAGCACATAGCACTAATTTCCAGCTTGCATCCTCTCTACTAATGATTGTTACAACATCAAGGTTGATAGTTAATTGATCCTTGTATCATGGTCCATCTTGGTCACACAACTGGCACTTCACTTTTGTGACTCGCACTCCCTTATATGCTTAAACTTCCTTTTGTGTGGTTGTCTATGATTGAAGTCTTCACTTGACTGGCTTTCATACCACATTGTTTCTTTTACTTATCTGCAACATGGCTTGGTCCTTCATGACTACTCCTTTGTACCTTACAGGATCTTTTGGTTCAATGGTAAAGATATTTTTATCTGTAAGCCGTAGGTCTTTTACTTTAGTGTATACATATGCCATTCCAAATTAATACGTATATATAAGTATCTATAATAGTTGTAGCTTAGTATTTATATTTTTTATTTGAGTATATATATGTGTTTATAATAGTTATAACTTTTATATAATTTTAATTTGAGTATATATTTGTGTCCATAATAGTATATTTGTGTCCTTAATAGTTGTAGCTTATATATATTTTATTTTAGTATGAACTTCATAATGAAACTTTCATACATGCTTTGCGATTGTGAGATGGATTAAATATGGATTTTTTCATATATATATATATATATACTACTTTAAGACATGTCTACTAATAACTCTTTTGTAGTGGGCTATAGTAGGAGTCTCAATGTTTAATTTCCCATATAAAATTGCAATCTTCTAACACTGGGTTTTATTTGGATGGTGGCAGGTAAGTTAACCCCGACCTAGGAGCTCAGACCTATGGATGGATTTGGCACTTGTAATTGTTGGAAAAAATATATGTATTTTTACCTTTACATATATGATTGTAGTCAAAAGCTTTACCATTTTAATGACCATTGTTTAGCTTTCTAAGTCTGGGAGCAATAAAAGATTCTACTTCTTTTTCTTTGGCAATTTGTTTGTTACCATCTTTGACTTTTATTTTATTGATTTGAATTAACTATATGGTTTAATTATGATGGGATCATTAAATTTAACATATGCACACCCTTTCCCTTACTGAGGGGCTCCATGCTTTGGATTATGAAGCTACTGGGGGTAAGAAGTGGCACAGACCCGTCGTGATAGGGTGATCAATGCAGTCCATGAACCACACTATTGTAAAGATTTGAAAAAAATCTATATGAAAAGATATTAGTCTACGGCTTTACATATCCCTTAGGGGTCACTAGCATTATGATTCAAGGTAACTTACCCATCGCTCTACTAGGATTATAATTAAAAATGAATAAACTCCAAGGATTGATTTAACATGAGCAAGGTTTGGAAGACACCTTGATAGAGTAATTGGAAAACCCCATTTAATAGAATTTTTAAGGTCGTCGCTTTAATTTCTAAGAAAGGAGGAAGCTAGTGGATTTCCCCCCCTCATTACTTAATTTCTAGGGTAATAGGATTATTCCCTAGTAGTTTTTATAGGTGGAGAAAAGCGCTTATACAATTAAAGGCTTTTTTTAAAGAAATATTTTGGCCTATTGATCATTTTTTGGCCAGATTTGGACCACATGCATCATGGAGTCCAAACCATCCAAGTACTTTGCAGTATGAGGGTAATGGTGGTGTTAAGCTTGGCAGTAATGGCCCCATGATTTAGCCTTGAATAGGACAATGTAGGGATATACCCACCAGGTAATATTGTGCTCGCAATATGAGCTTTGGAGAAACCACCCTAGGTAGCAGACATAAGAAAGCAAGACCGACAGATAAGAGCCACAATGAAAGGCTAAGGGTGATTGTGGGAGTAATGGTGCAACTACCACGAAATAGAAATGCACCACTTCTGACACCCTAGATGATAATACCTCTCCTTAGAATTAGCTTAGGGGAGTGTGCATACATTGACCTGAGTGAACTAATCATAATTCTACCCTATCGAGACAAAGATCCACCTAGAGTTTCATGGAGCTCGAGACACCTTGGGTTCCAATTCCTCTATCTTGGTTCTTCAATCTTGGTTCGTCACTACAGCCTCAAGCAGCTCATAATGGCTCTGACAAGACCTTGGAGCTCTAGTTGCGATGCTTACCATTCCACACACTGCTCAGCATAGACTGGGAGGACACACTTTGTGCCAAAACACTTCACACAATCTCTGTTACCCATTGCAAATATGGACAACAGTCAGGTATGATCCAGTTTAGCAACGTGTAAATACTTCAAGGCTTGAACCGTGACTAGGGTATAATTCACTCCTTGGAGTCCCTAAGAGCCCTTCATTCCCCCCTCAAGATTCAACTCCCGTGATGTAATTGAGTCATGAGCAATCAGCTCTCATGGATGAGTGTCTCAAAGAGACATAGTGATGTCCTTGGCCCTCTTTGTTTTGAATACTAGCAGGCTAGGTGGCACGCACTATGCATCATTACGTACCCCACAATGATGGTGTAAGGGAAAAATGCCATTAGTTAACACTCCATAGTTGAAGATTAGCATATGCTTTTTTTGTCTTTCTTTACTAAGTGTTGTGGCTACATGGTGTTGTGCTATGTAATTCTTGATCCACCCTACGGTGAGTGGAAAGTGGATGAATCCAATGCCTGATCTCAGATGCACTTGACTACTAGCGTCATCTGTGACTGGGACAAATCTGTAAATGAGACTTGGGATTCCTTAATTGTATATTCTCAAGTCATCTCTTATGCTTCGGTTAGAAAACTGTCACGCCCCTCGAAGTTGCCTCACTGAAGTTTCAAGCTATGACGCTCAAAGGTTGTAAGAACAATGATCTATAATGTGTATGCTAGCAAAATTAAGGTTTAGGGCTACCGTTACATAATTGCTACTCACACCAAATGGCTTTTTTGGAGGGGATAGTATTAAATATAGTCCTACCTATTGCTTCTATGATGTAAGGTATCCCCAGCTACCTAGGACAATACTAGGGGTGGTGCATGCACCACCCAAAGCATGCGATACCACCGTGACCTTAGCAGGCATCACATGGAGGGTATTTCTTAACCCTTTACTAGTCCTATAAAAAGGATAATAAAGAGCATTTTGGGTGACGAATGAGTTCTGCCCTACATAAAGAGTTACTAATAGTAGTAGGAGTCCACAAAGATTTAGCTTACTTAGCTTTGTGCAGACATCTTCTTCTAGATAAAGAGCATTTCTTCTTCATTGTGCCTTAAGTACATTGATGGACTGTGTGTTTGTGCTATAGCAACAAAGACTCCCACGTACTGTAGTTCTTTCCAAAATAGAAGGTGGCCTTCAAATGACTTATTTCATCTGTACAAAAGACTTAATTATAATGTCACTTCCTTCAATAGTGTCTACATTACTAATTTTGAGCTTGTTCTCAATAAATGCTCTAGACTTCATCTTTTGATTCAGATCCTTGGGTAATTTTTCTAGTTTTTTTATTATGCTTTGTTTTGGATCAAATACAATGCTCACTTGGCTGAATGGCAATGGCAAAGTAAAACGACCAAAAATGACAAACGGATTGCCATCTCTCGTGTGTTCATTAATAGATGAAGAGAAACTTTTTTTTTTTTGATCGAGTAACCCACTACTTGAATCTTTAGAAAGCATGTTAACAAGATTTTAGGACTCATCCCCTTCACATTGTTAAAAGGAGAGGCTCTAAATGTTTGGTTACTTGGAAATACATGCTTGTTACATATATTTGAGGATCATGTCGTGTACTATGGCCACATGTGTAGTAGAAACTATGTCCAAAGCCTGAGAACTAGAATATGGTAGTTATTCCTGAGCAAGGAATAGATGCTAAATCATTAAAGCATATGGTATTGATATAGGAACTTGTTTCAGTACTCAACATATGAGTTCCAATGATTTAGTTTAGCATTCCTATTATGATTTTCAAGATCCACAATCCAACACATAGCTCCTAGGATTATATTTTGCTATGCTTTGTAGGATGACAATTGTACACTAGTTGTAAAGCCTGTCTTCCCATCACAAACTAGCTGTGATGATTGTTTGTTTTGGATGGTGGCAGGTGAGCTAGTGTATATTTCTACAAGGTTTGCATGATGCCCCCTTGGTTGCTACGGTTGGATCTGGATGGTACACTACATTTTGCTTACAAGCTATTCTAGCAGTTCTTTACCTTTACACATCATGGAACTAGTCCTTGGCAGACAATCTATTGAGCCATTACTATTTTTTGGGACCTTGTAATGGACTTATGAGAAGTACCTTTTTGTTATAGTTTTTTGTTATCAAGCAAGATGCTTAATGCACAAAATGTTACTTTGGATCCTTATTTGCTAGAAATGTAATGTTCTACTACACCCCATGCAAAATTTGAACCAAGAATATGGTGGGATGTATATAATAAAAACCTACATTTTGATGTAATGGATTGGCTCCTTCTTATCATTTGTTCTTAACATTTGGACATCAATTGGTCAAGGATGCAATTGGATAGCTATAGTCAATGTTTTTTCAAGAAAATGTGAAAATTGTTTAAGAATAAAAACTGCTATGGGTAAGCATCTTTAGTTCTTTTAGCTAAGGATGGACTAAGAACAATTCTCTGCATATTCTTATTGATTAATTGCCAATTTGGTATGCCCTTATCACTGAAATACTTGGGTTGGTTTTGCTTGCTATTTGACTTTGATTGATCACTTACCATAATGTAATGATTAGACCATAAAATGGAATGGAAAGTCCTTAGCAATAATAGGGTAGTTTGGGATAGAGAAGGTGACCAAGTTTTTTGAAGAAAAGACATCCAACCTGCGTAGGGCTGAAGGTGACCTAATGCAAAGTGTAGGTCTTTGAAGAAGTTGGAAGGCAAACAGGCAGTTTATAATGACTTGTTTCATGCACACGCACAGCTGTAGTACACACACACAAAATTGAAGATGGACCACAACAATCTATTATGCGAGGTTGAACACTTGAAGGACCTCACAAACAAGGCTCAAAACAATGTTGTATCCTTTGCCGCAAAGAACGTAAAAATGCAACATACCTTGCACAAGCTGCAACAATAGCTCTTAGACAACAAACCGTAGTAGTAGCAAGTAGCTTAAGCCCAAGTCAAGAAACTAGAGCATGAGAATGTGCACCTAAGGTAGGTGGTCACAAAAGGGTAGGATTTAAGGAAGGAGAACGCATAATAACAAGCCAAGATGGATAGGTTTCAACAGCTCCAACAACTGATTTGTCTCCTCTAAATGCCCAATGAACATCCCGGCAACCTGCCTCGCAGAGGTAGCTACCAGATAATGATGGAGCTGATGGGCAAACTGGTGAGCTCAAGCAATCTATTCCGAGTGAGCAAGCAGGTACCTTAGCCCAACATTCTTCAGCCAGGGGAGGTACCTCATAAACAAAGGGACCAAAAGGAGTCACAACCCAAACTCTACTGATGTTGCACTTGAGTTAGGTAACACGTACTGAGCAGGCAATACAAATGGACTATAGTTTTGGTGTGTCACTACTACTGCAGATTTGAGTTTGGCATAGGTACCAGATAAGGAGGTGCAAACAGAGCAAATAGAAGATGCCAAACCTATTTTGCCAGCTGAGGGTCTCCCATTTGTTGTTGTAGCTACCATGAAAGTTTTACCACGTGTTTTGGGTAGAGGGGGGATGCCCATCTATTACAAGGTTTATCGGCAGCCAGAAGCGGATGAAGTGTTTACAGCACCCTCCATTCACCAAGAAATTTTGGATCCTGTATATGATAAGATGATTTAAGATTTTAACTATTTTATGGAGGAGCACACTTAGAGGCAACACAGCTTATTCAAGACCGAGCGCAGGTTGATTCTCGCCCAAGTACGACAATCGCCCAAGCTTACTATGGTCGCGTTACCCATCTACTATGGCATGCTTCTAAGGGAACTCGAGAAATTAATCAGCTGTCATGTAACAGAGGCTCAATGTATGCATGATAACATTAGAATCCAGGACCATGTGGCAGGAGCGAGCCAACCAGGTGAAGCAATATCATACCAATTTCAAAATGCTGGGTATTGACGTTTCATATGAAGACCCAGTCACTCAAGCCTAGACCCTAGACTGGCTTAATGAACCCAAGTGCCCACCAGTGGACATTAGCATTGTCTATCCTTGGCCACCAAGGGGTCAACATTTTGAGCCACCACAATCCTCTCCTTGATCACTACCTATAGATGAAGTCAGGCCATCTTGACAACCCGTTCACATCCCCGACCTCACATCTATCGAAGTGCTGACTTTATGGGCTCAATCCTTGAGCATCTGTCTTCAAATCATGAGGACATGAACAAGGATAGCCAAGACGAGATGTTATCCCTGGGTTAGGCTAACTTGTACATGGTCACCAAGCATTGACCTCAGTTAGAAGCAAGAAGCGGTGGAGACAATCACGCACCCATTTTGCAGCAAGAGGTGTAGTTGATTCTAGAAAATTGTCCTATAGGTGTATAGCGATTGTTTCACCAAGCACATACTCAAATAGAAGGCGGTTCTTTAGGTAGAAATCAAGTTGTTGTTTCTCATTTTTTTACTTTTCATCCAATTGATGGAATTAATTTTATGGCTCGTGCACATACACACACACGCACACATGCACATATGCACGCACGCATGCACACACATTCCCTTGAAATGGGTTTTCTAGCAGGGGCTTAGAATGTATGAAAATAGCTGCCTAAGGATATTAGGAAAGTCTCAAAATTGACCACATAATCTCTTTATTAATAAGTCCTTTATTAGATAATGACTTGGATATTGTAATAGCCCCTATGGAAACCCCCAGGATTATTTCTAGGAGGTATTGAGTAGGAGGACTTTACTGGTAATTATTTCACATGCTTAAATTGAAATATTATTAAAAGAAGTTTTGTTGGATAATCTCGCAAATCATATATCTTTAAATTGATTACCTCCCTATTCATAGGCATTTTAATATAAGAAAGAGGTTTATATATATACAAATGCCCCTTATTCTAATGGATTCTAATGATAAGTGGATAGACCTATTGTTGACGGCTTGGTTCACTCACTCGGCTAACTCAAAAGTACTTAGTCTATTATTGAACTTGGTGCTGTGCTCAATGAAGATGCTCACTCTTGCAGCCCTAAGGTTGAAGTGCTCGGGTATAGAACAAACGTCAACAAAACAATCTCTTGGAGGTTGAGGTAAGCTAATAGAGGAGAATCGTATGATGATGAGAGAACATAGAGTTATCTTGTACTTCACACTTAGACAATAACGCATAACAATCAAATTGAATAGAAGAGAATTCATACCTTGTTCATTATCATTGGATCAAACCACCTTGATGCTATTATTGAGCTTGGTGCTGTGCTCAATGAAGATGCTCACTCTTGCAGCCCTAAGGTTGAAGTGCTCGGGTACAAAACAAACGTCAACAAATAAATCACTTGGAGGTCGAGGTAAGCTAATAGAGGAGAATCGTATGATGATGAGAGAACATAGAGTTATCTTGTACTTCACACTTAGACAGTAATGCATAAAAATCAAATTAAACAGAAGAGAATTCATAACTTGTTCATTATCATTGGATCAAACCAGCTTAAGCCATCTCGATTTGCAATGAATACTTCCTAACCTATCAACTCAAGTTCAAGGAAGAGAACTCAGCACACTACTCTCAGAGGGTCCTTCACATCTAGTGATACTCCTCGTTTTGACCATTCCAAAATATATACATTTCCATTATTTAGAACCACCAAACCCTTCATAGCTCCCCTATTTCTCTGCATATCGCCAAAATGGATCCGGAGCCATGTCACCTGTGTCGGAAGAGAAAACATGGGCTGTTTTTGAGCTTGCAAAAGTTTCTACAAAAAATTAAGAATTTCTAATAATATTGAGTTTGACAAACACTATGTTGAAAAAAGATGTCGAATCCTCAGGGAGTCTAAGTTCCAAGGTCAGGGTCCACTTACCTGCCACCATCCAAACAAACTAGGTGTTAGAACAACATAGTTACATTAGGGTAAACAAGTAATGCCTATTTTTACCGACTTGTTATCACTTTATCTAGGAATATAGACAATCATATGGATTCTTAGATAATTTAAAAATTGTTTAAGTCACAAGTGGAGTAAGGAGTGAATGAGAGCATGGGTTGAGAAGGGATTAGTGGAGCTATGAGAGGATTAGTGTACTTGGTGTTTGGGGTGGTTTTAAAGAGAGTATAAAGGGTAGATTTCACAAGGTGTACATAAAAGAATAATTCATCATTAGGAAAGTATACATGTGTGTGTGTATGTGTGTGTGTGTGTGTATGTTCTTTGGCCAGGTCAGGTGGTGCATTCCAAAGATGTGGTCAAACATTTGGGATATCCCATAGGATGGCATATCACTAGGAAGCAGCAGTTAAAATGGATCTTCCAAAGGCTTCAACACAAACTGGAATACTGGAATATTTCTACTTGGTCTCTTCATGTCAGGCTCAAAATAGTACAATCCATTGTAATGTCCTATGTCCAGTTCTATTTGCCTTTGATACATTGGTCCTCCAGGGATATTTCAGCCTTTATGTCTCAAGCTATGGAGATGTTATGGAGGACAAAAACTGCTGTGAAAGCATTGAGACTGATGAAGATGGAAATGGTGTGCTCTCCTAGGATGCATGGTGGACTTAATGCCCTCAATATAAGATATCATGTGCTTGCAAGGAAGGCGACTATGCTGCATACTTTTTTCCACCAACAACAGCCATGGACTTGTATGCTAGCATCCATGTGTCTCAACATGAGGACTTGTGCTTATGATCATTGGGAGATTGTCATTGGCAGATTTGTAGAATTGATACCTGGCTGTCCTTTCTCCACTGCTCTGATACTTGACTGGAAACAAGTACTTTCTAAGGTCAAATGGGCTCCTGATAATTGCTCGGGGACAAACTCAATGAGGAAAGAAAGTATTCATTGAAGTGCCATTTTTGCAATTCCGCTAGCTTTACAGGAACCTGTTCGGGCCTACAATCTCATGAAATTGGGAATTACATACATACATGATGTAGTAGATGATCATGGATATGTCTTATCTTTTCCTCAGGCCACTGCTTCCTATGCATTGGGATGCATCATAGGTCTATATGGAAGAAAATTGCTGATTTATTACATCTTTTTCTACCTGTTCCTCCTGTGGCTGACACCGACAGGCTTACGGATTGGCAATTGCAACCCTCTGCTACGTGCACTCATCCTATTGCTCTTCCTGCCTTAACCTCCATCAAAGCCTATAGGCTTCTTCAACCTGCTCCATGGATTCAGTAATATGCTAATTCTCTGTGGCATATAAGAAAGCCCCTCTCATGGTGGCGAAAGAATCTCAAGATATTATGGAAGTGTAAAATGCCATTAAAACAAAGACTTTTTCTTTGGAGATGTATGACAGGTATATTGTCAGTGGGGGTCACACTTGCTAAACGTCGCATTGTACCATCCACATGTTTAAGATGTCAGGCTCCTTTAGAGACTGTTATTCATTTGCTTTGGCACTGCCCGTGTACTAAGATCCTCCTCATGCGAATTTCAAATTATCTTCGAATCCGTTTTTCGAGTCACAGATTTGGAAAACATTTCTGGCTTTTTAGTAGATTTATGAAGCCTTTGTCTCAATACTCACTATTTCTCTCTTGGGTGCGATATTGGGCTCTTTGGACAATCTGGAGTGAGCATAATTTGGCATACTTGGGTCGGCAGATTCACAAGTCATATGAATCTTTCCGAGCCTCATTGCAGCAATCCTTATATGATGCCTGCCATGAGGGTGATATGGATGCTTCTTGCATACAGCTTTTCTTTTTATGCTTCTGAACTTTGGGATACTCTCCATTTTGGAGACCTCCCATCATGTAAATTTATGATCATATAAATATATGCACTGGATATTACAAAAAAAAAAGTGTGTGTATGTATATGTGTGTGTGTGTGAAGAAATAAGTGTGTGTGTGTGTGAGATACATTTACTAATCAAAATTGTGTGTGTGCGTGTGTGTGTATGTGTGTGTGTGTAAGTTTGATAAGTTACAAAATTATTGTTTAGAGATAGAATTTGAATCAATTTGCCTTGATTTGTTTAAGTTAACAAGTACAGCTCTTACAAGGAAGACTTTTTAGGTCTAATTTTTATAGAAAATAGCTAAGTACATCATCTGAGAATGAGAATTCTGATTAATGTTGTTGAATAGCGCAACACCTAGTGGCATTTTGGATCGAGCGATTGATACAGAAGATGCACAACACTCAGAGTTCTTGAGATTAGAAAGTCAAAAATTTAAGAGAAAAGAAATGCTATATGTAGGTCTCTTTAGGAGAATGATCAAAACTAGCTCCTTTCTCAACAAATCTTAGCACATTTCTCTCTTCAACCTTCCTTAGCCTATTCACCTCTCTAATCCTACTTTAGGCATCTGTTACATGATTTGGATTGCCTTTATGATATCTAATTTGAGAATCAAACTCTTGCATCAACTTTGCCCGTTGAGCCTTTCTTTCTTTCGAGTGAAGTTGATTACAAAAGTACTCAAGGGCTTCATGATCTACTATAATTAATAGTTAAATTGCCATACTTTCAAGGCATGTATTACTACATATAATTCTTTCTCTTTCATGTAATACTGTATCATTCAACTTCTCACTTTCGAGTCTCTCTCTCTCAATAAAGAGCAACATATTATCACAATCTAAGTGAAGAAAAGATATGTGTTGTTATGCCTCTTGTATCAATTTCATCATTTGTGTATCTTGTCACTAAGAATTTTGCATCATCTAAGTGAGAATGCTAGTATGTGGATATATAAGATGGATCTAGGATATATTTTGCCCTACTTGCTGAGTTGAGATCTATGTAAGAAGGATGTTGTACTCTTGAAGTTGGAGGTGATTAACACTGGAATCGATGCAATAATAAGTAAGCCTAAACATGGACCGAGACATGTTCATTACCATAAGAGAGAAATTTTTGGTCTGCTCCTTGGAATCTCATATAAACTATGCACATGATCTGTTCTTTATGGCTTGGCATCGTGATTTTATTGGGAGACTATGTTACAATTGCACTAGCATCCATTTTAATCACAAATATCTTGTTAGGATCAACGATGGCTAGCATAGGTGCAGTGGTAACTTGACATTTCAAAGTCTCAAGACTATCAATCCACTCTTTATTCTAAGTTAGAAGCCTATTGCTCTTTTTTGCCACCCACTTAAATGAACATGCTATCATCTTAAAGATTATGTTTTCAATGTGATCATACTCTATGGTGTTAAGAGGAGGATTTCACGCACCATACGAATGAGGTAAAGAGCTCCATCAACAAAAAGAGGTGAAAGGTTGGGTTCCATGGTACCTATTGACAAGACCAATTTTAGATTGCACAATATACTCAATGAGTCGGCACGATATGAGGGATTATGACTTTCATTTGGCTTCTCGTACTTAAAATAGAAGAAAACTAGATGTTAATGGGCTCACACGTAACCATTTCTTTTTGGGATACACTAACAAGTGGAATATTCATAAATATGTTGGATAGGATTACTAATTTTCGTTGTTGCTCTAAGTGATGAGAAGAAAGTGGTGGAGTTGCTTATGCAATCTTAGAGTCCTGCATGGCAAAGCCAAACCTTAAGTTTGAGGTTTCCTTGGCAAGTAATTTGGGGTGGAAGCACTTGAAGATGGTGCACATCTTAGATGGCAACAATTAGTGAAAGGCTTTTATGAAATGTGTTCAACAATATCTTTTATTTTTTTCAATAAATATCTTCAAATGCCAATTCTAAAATTAGTTCTTATACAAATCAGTTTCATAGACTATTTTCTTCTGACAAAACATTATGATAGTGTGCATGTACACACTTCGGTGTTTTGTGGGAGATATGAAAACTTGATACCTTACTCATCTGAATAATCTTTTCTCTTTACACATGCATGCAAATTATATTTAAATCGGTCTGTTTCAAAATTTGACGAAACCTTGTTTCTTGTTCTTCCTCAATATTTTATGGATTCATCACAAGCTTGCTTCATAAGTTGAAATTTAGAAAACAAAGTTTAACTTAAGAAGATTGCTAGTCTCAAGAGAAGGAGATCACATTGATGTAATTTGCTATTTGGGAGAGACGGATATGACCACACTACCGAGCACAGGTGGAAAGAGAGTTGGAAAGATAATTGGAATTAACCTACTGTATTTTAGGAAAGCAAACTTGTACCCTTTGCTCCTCCCATTCTCACATTTGATATTCAAGGTGCTTTGATGACTTGTTCTTTATATTGCACGAGTGTTTCTTAAGTATCTCAAATATGTATAGAAGCATTCTCTGAAGAGTGTTGTCTATGCCAACATGGACTTAGGTAGAACAGAATGTATGTGTAGACTAGCGGCAAAGCTCCGCTTGTACTTGCGTAAGGCTAGAAATAATCCCTCTTAGAAATCCAACTTGCATATTCTACGTGCAAGTTCTACATACGATTCCTTACATGTAACTTCTACATGCAACTTCTACATACGATTCCTACATGCAACTTCTACATACGATTCCTATATGCAACTTCTACATGCAACTCCTACATGCGAGTTCTACATGCAACTCCTACATGCAACTCCTATATGTGAGTTCTACATGCAACTCCTACATTCAAGTTCTACATGTAGAGAGAGAATGTCTTACAATTCCTACATGCAGAGAGAGAAGCTCTCCAACTTGTATAAATACCCCATAATGGAATAAAGTCCACACTCCTTGGGGGCATTGTGTTGAGTTCTACTTTGGTATTCCAAGCAATTGTCTCAAGTGTCCATGCTTCCTTGCACTCCATGTCCAAAAGCATGTCCTAACCTTGCAACTCCTCCTCCCCTCTCCTCCAACCTTGCAACCCATCCTCTCCCCCTTCTCCTCTCTCCTCCTCCTCCTCCTCCTCCTTCCTCCTCCCTCCCCCCTTCTCCTTTCTCCTTCTCCCTCCTCCTCCTCCTTCTCCTTCTCCTCTCTCTTCTCTCTTATTTTTCCCATGCTCTTACACCTTCTTCTTCTCCCACTCCTATGCTCCCCCTAAACTCTTAGTTCCTTAACCCTTAACCTCTATGATCTACAAGGGAGACGAGTTCTCTACCATGTACTTTACCCTTAACCTTGGAACCTCTTCTAAACTCTAGAACATCTCTCTAAACCTTAAAACCTCTCTAAACCTTGAACCTTCTTCTAACCCTGGAACCTCTTCTAAACCCCGGAACCTCCTTCTAACCCTTAAACTCCTCCTAAATCCTGCAACCCCCAATGAAGACGAAAGCCTTTATTACCTCAACCATGATAATACACATTCCTTTGACACATGTATGCACTATGTTTGCTTACCACACTTAAGCCTACGTCTCTCACCGAAACACGACTCGAGGTCCTAAGCTACACGTATACTACAAACGACAATCTCGATATATCTGTAGGTGACAAAAGGCCTCGAAACCCTACATACTAAGAATACCCTGCTCTTCTCGCGAAAGCCATAAGAAAGAGCCAATATTTGACAACGCTGCTGGGGAGACTAGCGTCTCAAGTAACGAGTAAACATACACAAGTATGTGTAAAAAACAAACTACTTCGAACTTTCATGAACATATCACTCAAGAGCTAGGAGAGCTCAGGTTTTTTCAACTCAAGTAAATAATAATAATAATTTCCTAACTGAAACTCTTTGTTATCGGTTAAGAAAAATGTATGTTTTTAAAAAAAATGACACCTTAAGGAATAAATCAAACCATGTGATGGTTGTCAGAGTGTAGAGCTTGAAATTCCGAACATTTCTTCCATGTACGAAAGCACATTCCAACACAACCACCAAAAGTTATGGGTAATCGATGATTAAAGATTCTAAATGTCATAACTCAAAAGAAAAATTAAAACCACCTCCCTAATCAAACTTGGACGAATTCAAAGGTGCACATGTGTTTGACTAAATTCACAACTCCCCCTCCTTCCCTATAAAAGAGTGCCCATCCCTCTCATACTTTTTCTTTCACATCTTGTCTCCATCCTCTTCCCCATTCCGAGCCCTACGCAACACTCCTCCCTCTCCATTGACCACCACCCTACTCCCATCCTTACATGGTAAGTTACTTCAAGCCCATCTCGCAGCGATAACCTAGCCATCCACCGACCGTCCATTGATCCTTAACAATCATGTTACATCGAGAAAGACTTGAAGAGCATTTAGGTGACCATCTCTTCCTCCCTTTGGATTTTTGTAAAGTTTTTTGTTTTTTGTCCGTCAAGTTTTCCCCCCCCCCCCCCCCCTTCCCCTCCTCCATCTCCCCCTCCACCCCCCCCTCCATCTCCACCACCCCTTTTTTCCATCCCTTCCTCCATTCCCCCCCCACCTCCCTTCCATCTCCTCCACTCCCACCCCACCCTCCACCCCCCCTTCCATCTCCTCCACCCCCCTCCACCACCACCCCCCTCCTCCATCTTCCCCTCCATCCCCCTCTATCTCCTCCACCAAACCCCTCTCCTCCACCCTCTCCTCCACTACCACCCCCTTTTCCCCTCACCACCACCCTTTCCCCCCCCCCTCCTCCATTTCCACCGCCCCCCTTCCATCTCCACCCCACCCTTCCCTCCCCCTTCCCTCTCTACTACCACCTCCACCACTCCCTCACCCCCTTCACCACCCCCCATTCCCCTCCCTTTTTATCCCCCATCCTCTCTCTCTCTCTCTCTCTCTCTCTCTCTCTCTCTCTCTCTCTTTCCCCTCCCTTCTCTCTCTCTCTCTCTCTCTCTCTCTCTCTCTCTCTCTCTCTCTCTCCCTCTCTCTCTCTCTCTTTCCCCTCTCTCTCTCTCTACCCTCCACTCACACGTCTCTCCCTAGTCTAAGGACCTAAGGTCCTTTTTAATTGTAAAGGGCTTAAGGCCCTTACTCAAGGCCTTGTTGCACCAGCAACCCGTGATGACGCTCGCATCACTCGTTCGCAATGACGCACCAGCGACGATGCCCACATGTGCTGCGTCCACCACCCGCCCATCCCACGCCCACGCTCTTCACCACCCCCCGTGCTCCCCTCCCCTCCACCCTTTGCCTCCGCGGCTCGCCCTTCCTTCCACCCTCCCCTCCTCTCTACCCTCCCTACCACCCGCCCATCCCGTGCCCACGCTCTCCACTACCCCCCGCGCTCCCCTCCCCTCCACCCTTTGCCCCCTTGGCTCTCCCTCCCCTCCCCTTCCCTCCCCTCTACCCTCCCTTCCACCCACCCCCCGCCGCTGCACGAAAACCCCCTTCCCCCCCGCGACTGCCGCGAAAACCCCTACGATTTTTTTTAAATTAATTATTCTTATTATTCTTATTTTTTTTAAAACAACCCTAACCTAACCCTCAGTCTAATCCTAGGTTAGTTTAACCTAGGTTAGGTCAGTTACTTTATAATTTTTTTAATCGAAAAAATAATAACACTCAAACCAGGCATCCCTTGAAAAAATTAAAACTTTTCAAATATAATGGTACGGGAGATCGGCCCGATTTCTGTAGCATTTTGATGTCGCATGCTGAGCAGGATATCAATCCCATGAAACCAAGGTGGCTTGGTTTCCCATGGCCTTAATTGATGAAGTGTTTGAATGGTACTTAGAGCTTCTAGTGGAAGAGCGAGCCGCATGGGACCTGCTTCAAACAGAAAAAGGAACAAGCTCAATTTGAGGTTGAGAAACAAGCTCAAGATCCAATCCATGACTTGGCCCCAAAAAGTATTGATACTGTACTCGAGTCTCTGTTCCAACAACAGACTCCACAACATAATGTACCACCACGTCAACTTGAGGAGCTGCACTCTCTAGCATCCTGAGTTGCCCTGTGTCAATCCCCATCAGAATCCTCCTATGAAATTGTCCCAATCTTTGGAAGAGTTTCAAAGAATGGATTGAACTCGCAAATCCCCCTCCACCTATGAACGACATCGAAGATATTCGTGAGCGGATGGGTGAGAGAGATGACATACGCAACATTACTGTGCCTTTGATCCACAAGGCATATAATGAAATCCAAGCCATACTGGATAGTGGAGCAGGTGTAAATGTCATATTAAAGAAGCTCTACGAATAATGGGATCTCCCACCGATGCAAAAGGCTAATTTCAACATACGCCTTGCCGATGATTCACGGGCTAAACTCTTGGGAATAGTGAATGGTGTGTCCACAAAGGTCACAGGAGTATGCTTTTCCCTTCAATTCACAATCTTGGATCTCCCCAAAAAATCCTATCAAATCTTACTGGGACGTCCTTAGTTACGGGAAGCATCAGTCCTTCATGGCTGGGGAACTGATAGACTGACAATCCAGAATCGCGACACCGCAGTCAGGGTGAATGTGAGAACAAGAGCTATAAAACCAATTGTGCCTAGAGCATTGGATGACACATCTTGAACGACAATCTTAAGCAAATCAACTCCCTTACAACATCATGCCATAACGGGTGATTCACAAAGCAATGTAAATAACTGGATACAAACATTGACAACCATCGACAACTACCATTCATTAGACCCCATCGTCTCACAAATTGATGCTAAGGTGCTACAAGTAGATCCTTCACTCACACATGAAGAACCAATCGATCTAGAGATGCCCTTCTTTATGACTGACCTCGAGGGGAATAATGAACCTGAAGAAGATACCCATACCAATGATGACTCAGATTTTCCTTGGGAGCTTGAAATAGAGGTTGAGAATGCTAAAATTGAAGATCAAATCTTTGATAATGGCTTAGCCATTTTGCATGCCCTAATGGCAGTTGAGCTCCCAAAAGTTGAACCTCCAAAGTTGAATAACAACAGAAGATCCCGCAAGAAAGCTGAAGGAGAAAATCATAGAATAGCCTCTTGAATGGTCCTTTGAGGGACTAGGAGTATGCGCAACAAATGAACCCTTACTTGGAAATACCTTACCAGTGGAGAAGTTACCCCACAATTCCCAATGTAAGAAGTTTCAAAAATATAAGCCACATGTGCGGATGAAGCTCGATCAAGAGACTTCAGAAAAAAAAAGTCAAAAAGAGCCTAACAAATTGGTACATGCAACTATGCCACCCAGTACACATGGCACATGTCAGGCTAGTTTAACACCATCAGAGGTCGATCTTCGAGAAATACCGAAATAATTCAAGAATTACACAAGTGACAATGCGCCAATAGCAATGCCAAGACCACTAAGGGAATCTGAAGTTCAAGAAACCGATAGCATTGGAGAAACTCCAATCTATGAGGGACCGACAAAAACATGCGTAATAAACCTAGTCCTTGAAGAGAAGGAAGAAAAACTAATTTTCATTAGGAAACAGCTTCGACAAGAAGATGAAACCAAACTCAAAGCATTCCTAATGGAATACCGTGACTGCCTAGCATGGTCATACAAAGAGATGAAAGAAATTTCACCAGACGTGGCAGTACACACGATATCTATAAGGAAAGGTGCTCACCCTAAGGTATGTGGACCTTATCGCACAAATCCTATGTATGGCACCATGGTTTATGACGAGTTGGAAAAACTCCTAGATGCCGGATTCATCTACGAGATAGAGCACACTGATTGGGTTTCACCCATCGTCATTGTGCCTCAACGCAACAAGAAGCTCAGAATATGCGTAAACTTAAAGAATGTGAATGTCACCACAATTAGGGATCACTATCTCCCTACCCTTAATAGAAACAATGTTGGAAAAGGTGACATGCTCCTAAATATATAGCTTCCAGGATGGCTTCAGTGGCTATAACCAAGTGCAAATTGCTCTTAAAGACCAATAAAAAATAGCATTTGCTACAGAGGGGGATATTTTTGCATATAGAGTCATGCCATTCGGTCTTTGTAATGCCCCGGTCACATTCCAACGAGTCATGTTCACAGCTTTCATGTCATTTCTGAATAAGTTTTTACAAGTGTTCTTGGATGATTTGTGCATCCATTCAAATAAAAAAGACCACTTCAAATGTCTTGAAGCAGTACTAATCAAATGCAAGGAGTATGGCATCTCCCTAAATCCAACAAAATGCCAGTTCATGGTCACCCATGGAGTTGTTTTGGGACACATCGTCTCTCAACATGGGATTGCAACTGACATGAATAAAATCAAAATCATCATGGAATTGCCTCCTACAAATTTCAAAGATATACAGGTCTTTATGGGACATGCCAACTATTATAGAAGATTTATATTGCGGTATGCCATGATAGCTAGACCACTTTACAAATTATTAGTAAAATTCTTATAAACTGAAGAGTGCGACCAAGCCTTTAAGCTATTAAAGTGACGCCTAATCACAGTACCTATCCTTATATCTCTCAATTGGAATATTGATTTTCATGTTCATACTGATGGATCCAAGTATGCAATTGGGAGTGTGCTTTGTCAAGCTGGTGAACATAAGAAAGACTAAATATTCTACTTCGCTAGTCGACAACTCAATGATGCAGAGATCAACTATACCACCACAGAAAGAGAAGCCCTAGCAATGGTGTATAGTGTAAAGAAATTTCGGCACTATCTACTGGCAAATGATTTTGTCTTCTACACTGACCATCAAGCATTGCTTTATCTTGTGAACCGTCTGTGTACAATAGGAAGAATAACCAGATGGCTCCTCTTGCTTCAAGAATTCAACTTCAAAATAGTGATCCGCAAAGGTGCCCAACACTACATTGCCGATTACATGTCTCGTGTCAAGTCGGGAGAAGAAGCCACTGGAGTAGAAGACAACTTACCAGATGTCACACTATTTCAAATAGATGCTATTCCAGAGTGGTGTGGAGATATCATTGGATACTTAATGACAAGAAGACCACCCCCTAAAATAAAAGCAGTAGATGCTAAAAATTTGATTCTAATGCTGTACCTTATCAACTCATTGCAGGACAACTGTACAAGATGGACAAGGACCAGATATTAAGATGTGTAATGCCTCATGAGATCATGACAATCCTAAATGAAGTCCATGAAGGCATTGCAGGAGGACACTTCCAAGGGGAAGCCACAGTAAGAAAAGTTCTCCTCACAGGCTACTGGTAGCCAACACTGTGGATAGATGCCTATGAATGTATAAAAGGCTGTGATGTATACTAACGAACTACTAAACCATAACACAAAGACTTCAATTCCCTAAGAATAGTTATTGCACAAAAACCATTTGAAAAATGAGAGATTGACTATGTGGGTCCCATACATCTAGCACCAAAAGAAACACATGCACGCTACATCATTGTGGCCACTGATTACTTTACAAAATGGACTGAAGCTAAAGCAATCAGAAAGGTAGATGCCAAAAGCACAACAAGATTCTTATACGAAAATGTGATTACCCAATTCGGATGTCCCATTGAAATGTGTCGGATAGAGGGACACATTTTGTCAAAGAGATAATCCAAGAACTCTTGTCTGGCTTTATGGTAATCCATAGAAAAAGCACACCCTACTACCCCCAAGGGAATGGACAGGCAGAAAATAATATGTATTATCGTCACCAAGATAGAGACCACAGCGTTCTGATTGGGTAGAGAAACTGAATGCAGTCTTATGGACATACAGAACCACACTCAAGATCAGTATAGAAAACATACCTTTTCAATCGGTGTACGACTTTGAAGCTATGGTCCCACTAGGATTTGTAATACCAAGCCTACACATAGCAGTACACGAACGCATGGGAGACCATGAATCCTTGAAAGAAAGACTCTATCAGTTGGAGAAGCATACAAAAACAAGACTAGTTGCTTACCATGCCATGACAACAGAAAAACGCAGAAGAAAGGCATGGTTTAACAAAAATCTTAAAGCTAAAGACATCAAGGAAGGTGACTTGGTCCTGTTATACAATGTCAAAGTACATAAGGAAAAACTGAAGTATCTAGGTCAAGAACCCTACTGAGTAAGAAAGATGAATCCCATCGGAGCTGTGCTGCTAGAAACATTGGATGAAGTCCAATTCAACATAACAATAAACGGGAGCCGACTAAAGCACTACTACATAAATACGCAAGCCATCCCAACAAAAACGAAGATTTAAGAAACCAAGTCTTCCTTAGTTAGGATTAGATTGTATCAAGAGCACTCACATATGTACGTCTTCACACATATAGGTATCATCAATCGATTTTAACCTAAGGCTAAAAAATAATGCCTAAGTTCTAACTACCCTATGAAAATCCCAGCAACAAAAAAAGCATATAGTTAGTCCCTACCTAGCTACTAGGTCATGTGCACTCATACGCTTTCACTTAGACACATAGATGATTACATGAATAATTGTACCATACACTTTCATTCCACTCTCAAAGCATGTATAAAAATAAGATCTCCCACACATACACAGAAAGGTCATACCTGCATGCTAACCAATCTAATGATCAATAATACACCACATGCACATGGATGCAGGTTAAGAAAATATTCCGTCACTAAAGAGGATACGCAGAAAGAGCCCACTGCCTCAATCACGAGATCCTCTCCAGAGTTCGCAGCCATCTACATCCTCTAAACCACGACGACCATAGGCATTTGTAGTCCAGAGCGATAGCTCCGAAGAGGATTCAATGCATGACTAAGAAGAACAAATGCCACCCCAGTCACCACTGGCCTACACACCCATTGACGGGGCCCAATCACTGGAACTTGTTTAGCCACCCACATCGACTTATGCTCTTTCCTAGGAAGCAACATCTTACTTAGAGCAAAGGGGTCTAGGCAGTTTGCATGACCCTAAAATCCTTGGAAAACAGTCCTACAATGATCGCATACATCAAGGACTTTCTTCATTCTTACCACTCCAGCAATGCAAAGGTTAGCAAGTACGGTACAATCACTGTACATCAGAGCCCACTAAACATTATCATGAACAGTACAGTCATTCAAAGGGCTTTCTCACTGCCAACACACATTCAAGGAACAACCTCCCCCAAGTAATACAGAATCATCGTGATGGCTATATGGATACCACTTGTATCAGCAGTATCGCCAGATCTCATCACCGTCTATTATTCTCCAACATCAAGCTAGCCAAATGATCCAAATGTCAAGCTATTCACTAGCTTGGCCAAGGAAGAATATGCAAGAGAATTGGATAGACAGACAGTAACAGAAATCGAAGACCAATCCCAGGCAATCGCCATAGAGATCAAGGCACATCGGGCGTAGATAGATGAGAAGGAGGTAGAAGAAATGTGTATGAACCAAGCTCTCCAAGCTCAAGAGAAGGCAGTGAGGGATGTTACCTCCAACCTCCACCAAAGTCAAACCCAGCTGATAGCAGCATTACAAGCAACGACAATCCTACAGACCTACTATAACTCCTTGACATCCGCACATGCTCAACAGATGGAGGTAGTGGCACAAGCTAGACTCACTCTTATTTACAAAGAAGAAGAGCTTCAGGATTGCAAAGACAAGCTTGAAGACATGAAATAATCTTTGGTAGTATGTGCCTTCAGCATTGACGATCTTACAAGGGAATGCAAAATCTTAAAGTACCAACTTGCTACCGCTCAAGAGGCCAGTACTTCACAAGCACAAGTCTTGGACCAATGGTCCAATATCACTGAAGACATTCCTCAATAGGCAAAGGTCACCTTACAAATGAGAAAGCTTAAGGAGGCATATATAACCATCTACCATCAATACAAGAAAAAATCGTGCTTTTCAATGAAACTAACTCCAAATCAAGATCATATCTGCTCATCCAACAATCAAATGGGAACGTTCCATAGGAATCAAAACCCTGCGCATAATTTGCCAAGACTTGTCCGAAGATGAGAAAAATATCTTATGCCTGTCTACATATGCCGGGTTTATAGCACTCAGGACAAATGCTTTCATTGCATATGTATGCCTCATGGGTAGTCCTTCCCTCAGGGTTATTGCAGGTTTGTTGCCATTGCTACAAAGGCCATCACTATTATTTGCAAGGCATGACATAACCGACATCCCACCCATGTAGCTGATGATCCCATCGCACCAGCAAAAAGAAGTGTTGAAAGATGATAGGACCTATCTCACATCCAACTTCCCATATCTAACCACTCTTTCTGCCAACCTCATAACCTCACTTACCCTTGCTGCTACCACCCTCTTAACATTCCCCGAGCTCCATCCTAACATCTATTCCCTTCATCATCTCTTTGCTCATGCCTCTTACCATTTTCAACTAACCTAATAGTCACAAACTTAAGAGCCCCTTACACAGAGCTTCTTCCCCTCCCTTGCTAATCCTACCCTTGAGGATTACCAAGCTACTCAAACCATTTACCCAGTTCTTTCTCCCCTCCCCTCTGCTCTCCTTTCCGTAACTAACACTCTTTCATATTTCTCCCCTATGTCCCCAGATTCTCTCCCTACCCCGTCATCACCTCCGACACTACTTGTGCTTCCATCAGTAGAAAATGACATAGTATTTGATTTTGAATATCAGGATCCAGATAATCCAATTCGTACTGCCATGCCAAGTTCCACTGATGGGTATGACGAGTTCTCCACCATATACTCTACCCTTAACCTTGGAACCTCTTCTAAACTCTGGAATCTCTCTCTAAACCTTGGAACCTCTCTCTAAACCTTGGACCTCCTTCTAACCTTGGAACCTTTTCTAAACCCTGGAACCTCCTTCTAACCCTTAAACTCCTCCTAAACGCTACAACCCCCAATGAAGACGAAAGCCTTCATTACCTCAAACATGATGATACACGTTCCTTTTACACATGTATGCATTATGTTTGCTTACCACACTTAAGCCTACGTCTCTCACCAGAACACGACTCGAGGTCCTAAGCTACACGTATACTACGAACGACAACCCCGATATATCTATAGGTGACAAAAAGCCTCGGAACCCTGCATACTGAGAATACCCTGCTCTTCCCGCAGAAGCCGTGGGAAAGAGCCAACAAAGAGTGACTACCACAAGATGTATATACATATGCAGAATTTAAGATATATCCATGAAATGCAGGAATCATACTCTAAATATAAAACAAATTGTGCAGTTGTTTTATTCTTATGTTATGACAATCATGCAAAATGAGTAGTAAGGACTAGCTACTATGGCATCTCCACCAACATCATCTATGACATCCCCATCGACATCATCAATACCCAACGATGGGCCTAGGCCCTAGTATAACTCAATGCTCACATACATTGCATGTCCCACACACTCATGCACACCAGAGCATATACTTACACAAAGGTCCTCTTTCGAAAGGGTCTCTCTTGTCGGAGGTAAAGGACACACTGAGCTACGACGAAGGCTAGCACTGAAAGTGAAGGTTAATAAAAGTCCCATTGATCCAAGCTACAAGTGCTTGCGAAGACTAGAGAGTTTCATTGTGATTTCTCCCAAATGAGCATTTCTAAGCGAAAAGCTTAGAAAGATAGCTGACAAGGCAATATCTGCTACGAATAGAAAGAAATATATTATAATAAGCAGCCACAACATGGATGAAAACTTCACCAAGTGAAATTTGCACATTTGCTAACATGACGGAAGACACATATCGAGATGAATCAAGGAATATGCCCAAGAAATTAGAAATAACAATAACAAAGTATTTCTAGCTTATTCTCTTTGATTTTATTGCAAAAGCCAATAAATTCCTTTTCCTTTGCCATGTATGAATGCTCCATGTCCCCATCTTTTTGTAAACCATGATTTTATGACCAATTTATTATCGTGTAAATGTCATTTTTAATCTAATAATATCATCATAGGACAGCCTTATCTAATGGCTTCCAATCCATGAGTGAGCATGTATCATTCTACCTCAGATACTGACATTGCAAGCTTGATATGGCCCGCAGATAAAATCTGTCTTGTCAAGGAATTCCACCTCCAGGTTACTTGGGGGTTGCTCCAGCTCAAAAATAATCTGCATATATTATATCAATGCTACGACTTGTCAAGATTTTTGAGAGAAGATGTTTCAAGGTTATGGAACGTATGACCAACCTAGTGCAAAAAACTGCTGATCACTTACCAATTCGTTTCCTCCATGACGGAGGAGGGGAGCCGGGATATATAGCGTACATTGTGGCCCAGCACTCTACATACAAATCAGTGTAATGTACATTTCACTTAATGTGCATGATATCCGTTCGGTTAATGAATTGCAACTCTTTTCCCGTGATAATTCTAGCTATAGCCTACAATCGATTGCGGTCATGAACAAGCTCTGAAGGAGAAGAAAACAGGATTTGCAGTTCGAAAGTAGAATCTTACGGTCCAGTATCGCCCCAAATTGAAGCCGTTCAGGAAAGCCAGACCCTTCTTCCATCCTTTCAGTGAAAGGAAAGAGTCAGCTAGTTCCTTTGCGTCCTCTATCTGTAGCAGACCAGAATAGAAGCCAATGTCCATTGCTGAAATCTCTGTCACCCATAAAAATCAAAACATCTATATTCTAGTGAGTATCTGAAGTCTGCACAAGCTTGGAAGCCAATACTACATCTCAAAAGGAAGCACTAGAGAAAGCTTCATTGAAAACTCCATCAGAGTTACTGTCTACTATGTCTCATTGCTGTTGGCAATGTTGGTCATATACTGTCAGTCTTGTTGTTGAACAAGTATGTGCGCAATTTCAGTCTAAAGGGACAGTCCCTTCAATTCTTCAAATCATTGAAAAAATGTGCTAGTTAAGATGAGAGAGAGAGAGAGATGGTTGAATTATGTTTGACATTTTATGTTACTACCTGATTTGCATTTAGCATTTGAAGACAACTTTATTGGCCGCCTCAATCCTCTGGAGAATGTTAAATCCTGAGGTTGCAAGTCATACATCATTTTGGACATTATTGCTGACACATTCTCCAGTGGTATTGAGTAGACTGTCCATCCTAGTATTGGCAATCCATCCAATAGTACGGAGGAAAGTATTCCCTGGAAAGAGAAACGAGTTTAGTTACAAAAACATGCATGTCATTGAAGCTAAAGCCGATGTGTATTTGAGATGATACCGATTGTTTTGTGTCATTATGAATAAGGAACATGCAATTATTAATGAGGACTTAAGATTATTTATTTAATTGTTTGGGGGTACAATCATCTTATGAAAGATGCTATAGAGATATCAACTGACAAGACCTGAGTGCCGTTCATTCATTGTTTCATAGGATACAATCAATCTTTTTGGGTAATGCATTAATGGTTCTTGTGAACAATTACTACATGTTTTATTTCAAGAAATGTAATAACTCAGCCGACTTGGTTGATTTACGGTTTTTTTTTTTTAAACAGAAAAAAGATCTTCTATTAATGCCTGGAAACAAAAACCATAAAGTCAGCTGTCCCGAAGGCGCCGACTGGGAATAAAACCTCAAGCCTGGCGAAGGCCAGCCTGCATCCTGAGAACCCAGCTCAGTGCCTAGGGTATCTCAGGGACAGGGGCTAACAACCAAGGGAGGAGACTACACAACCAGCAAATCCCTTGCAGCATGAGAATGTAAAAAACCCCTGCAGGCCATGCCTTGCAGAAATGCTCCCGCCTTTCGGCGGTCTAGAGTCGGATGTCCTGGGCTCCCAGATGGCGCACGGAGTGTAGATGATATCCTGCCAAATAGCAACAAGAGTGGCCGCCGGTGGAGCTCGATGACCTCCCATCACTAGGCTGCGACGCGCAACCCAAATGTTCCACGCCGTGATGCGGGCCACTGTCTCCCACACACCATCCTCGGGTACCGAGGGAGGACAATGTCAGGAAGGAGGAGACGCCTCATGCAGCTCGATATGATGGATGCTCTGTCTGTGTATCCTATAGGCTAGAGAGACCTCATCAATATGGAAGGCGTGGCCCCCCTCGGTCAACCAGGCCGCCATGCCCCAGATAAAGTCTCGGTGGTGGATAGCCTACATCCGGGCCACAATCCGAAAAGGGAGCCTAGCCAGATCCTCTGAGTGATCTGGCAGCTCCAGAGACAATGGGGGATCCTCTCCAAGACCCCCTCCATGCAGCTTTGACGCTGCCTATCCACCTTCATCTGCTAGGGCTGATAGGCAGTCCTCCGTGAGCGGCCAACCAGAAGAAGTATGAAATCTTTCGAGTCGAAGGCTGGACCACAGCCGCGTCCAGAACCGAGCTCAAACCTCCTAAGATATATACTGCTCCCCCCAATGTCTCTCTCTCTTGAAGGAGTCTAGGTCGATGTCTCCATCGGTAATCTATGTCGTGGTGGAGAAGAAGGGTATCTCCTCCACCCTCTCCGTGTGGCTTGCCTTGGACGGCCAAAACCACTCTCCTGGGTCCCACTGAATCTCCCGAAGGAAACGGTGGGGGACCTCCTGGTCCGGAATGCTGGGAGTTAATAAACCATGACTTGCCTAGACGGCCTTCTATCATGATCAGCTGCCATGTAGTGAGTCTAGGCTCCCATCCATCTCTGGGTCTCCCTCTGCCAGTGGCTAGAGAAGTTCCCCCATCCTCACTCTGAAGAAACTGACTCCACCACATCATGCCGCATCATGACCTCCGCAGAGGGACGCTTGTCCGAGAAAATTGTCAAAACCATCTGCCGTCTGCCCAAGTCTGCAAAGCTTCCCTCCATGCCTCTGGTATGGCTGCATCTATCTCCCTCATCCACCGCCTCCTTGCAAGTGGGAGAGGATCCTCAGACCCACCTCAGGGTCAGCGGATGGGAGTCTGCTCCAACCCCCAAATGAGCTGGCTGGTCCATAGTCCCACTGAGCCCAGCCCATGTGTGTCCATTGTCCAAGCATATAGCCATCCTAATCCTAGGCCTCCGGGTGCCAAATGAGGGGCTAGCACTCAAAATTCTCTCTCCACCTAGGTGGGGCCCGTATGAGTCCTCCTGCCAGCCTCTTCCAGACCCGAAAAAGGCTCCGCATGAGTGGGGATCCCCTCCCTGTGAGAGGGACCTCCGAGAAGACCTACCGATGGGACTATTGTCCCCATTGATCACCTGTACATGGTGTATTCCTAAGGAGTCTCCTCAGTAGGAGGAGCTTCCAGGGCTCTGTACTTGGAGTAAGGCCACGAACCACTAGCTTGCCCAAAAGAGCTCTACTCTGCATCTTCGAATCGATGATGCCCAAACCACCTCTAGCCTGCAGCATAATGACTGTCTACCAAGCAACCCTAGCCTTGGTGTTCCTTGTGCTGGATGAGATGGGATGGAGGAAATTGCACACAAGGCGCTTGAGTTGTCCCATGCAACCTCTGTGAAAGCACCAACAGAAAGCACTGTACCAAGCCCTAAGAGAACCTGCTTGGCTACAAGAGCCCTCCCTGCTAGAGAGAGTTTGGCTGAGCTCCAATATAGAAGCTTCTAGAACTGGGGCAATCTGCTGCTCCACTATGATGTCGATCCCCACCTGACAACCCAAATATCTCATTGTCCACCCCTGTAGGATCCACTGAAAACCAAAGGCTATCCCCCCACTCTCGAACCTCCTGGACCTCCTCCATCCCTGTGAAGAAGCTGACCAACTTGCTCCACTTGATCCGAGCCCCGGAGGCCTCACAATAGATAGCCAAAGCTCCTCTGATTGCCTCCAAGCTCGATGCTGACCCCTCCACATACAACGCCATGTCATCTACAAACTCTTAGTCCAATAGCTCCTCTTGCTGGATCGGAAGTCTCATTCCTGTCAATCCCGCAGCATGGCATCATAGGAAATAGCCAAGTGTCTCGGCTACAAAGAGGAAGAGGAAGAGGGCAGCCTTGTCGTACAGGACAGGAAAGAGAGAAAGCCTTGCTAGTGTGACCACCAATGAGCATCTAGCTAGAGCTACCTGTGTAAAGTGCTGAAATCCCCTGGATCCACCAGCTCTGAAGCCCAACTCGCGCATAGTGTCCTATAGATAGGACCTCTCCACCCTATCATAAGCCTTCTCAAATTCCAAGAGAAGGATGGCTAGGGGATATGACTCCCCCTGGCCCAATCTTTGGCCTCCTAGAAGGTGAAAATGTTGTCCAAGATGCTACATTCCTAGACAAATCCTTTCTACGTATCGTGGATGATGGTACAGAGATAGGGACGCAACCGCAAGCCCCACACCTTGGCTAAGATTTTGTATGCGCTGTCACAAAGGGTGATCGGCCTCCACTGGCGAATATCGGACCTATCTCCTCCCTTTGGGATCAAGCAGATCTTGACAACCTTGCCTCAATGGGGTGACTCTAACCTCCCAAAAACTCCGAAAGAAGATAGGAGTAAGACCATCCTTCCCAGAGAACTTTTGGGGGGAGAGGGCCTTGAGGGCCTCCCACAGCTCTGCATCTGTGAACGGTGTCTCTAGCTGTCTCCTCATGCTCATTGGGACCACTCATGGAACCTGGTCTCAGACTACCTCACTGGCTAAGAGGACCTAGGGAGCCTCCATCTCTGACTAGAACAACTATCGGTAGAAGTCAGTGGTCATCTTAAGTATCCCTTCTGGGTCGAGTACATTCATCCATGCTCATCCCGTAGTCTCTGGAGCTGGGTCCCTGCTGATCAACCTGCGGTTTGAAAAAACTGTGTGGTGATTCTATCCCCCTACTGGACCCACCTGGCGCAAGAGGAATGGTACGAGAACTCTCCTCATCAGACCTCCGTGGCCTGGAGCTCTAGCCTCATGCTCTTGTATCGATCGCTAAGCCACTGAGAGCCTGAATCCTACTCTTTGAGTCACTCGATGGAAGCTAGGTCCCATCTCGCAGGGCTCTCTCCCGCTCTTCAAGAGCCTGTCTCCATTTGAGGGCCTGTGACTATAGCTTTTGTGATGCTCCTCTGGATTGCATCAGCAACCCAGGTGGTCCATCCCTCACTAGGCCCTCCTTGTGGCTGCAGCCAGATCTTTGCAACAGCCTACTGCACCTCCTCGTCCTCGAGTAGCTCATATGGTATGCGAACCCCTTTTGGGGGAGACCTCTGCAAGGCTGATCAAGGTGTAGCACCGCAGGGGAGTGATCCATTTATGTGGTGCTTGCCAGAATCCTTGTGGATCCCCCTCCATGTAGCACCCAGTCCCCAACATAGAATCAGTCCAGGCGCTCCAGCAGCCTATCGTGTCTCCTCTGTCCGAAGGAAAACAGTGGGCTGCCTAGATCCTAGTGAACTCCACCTCCCCACAGGTCCCTACTACCACTGACCGCAAAGACGAACTGCTCCCACATGCTCCTCTTTGTTGATGGCATCTCTGCATAAGAAGCACCTCCTTGTTTGTCCTCCTCAAACTCTGGTTTGTTGAAGTCACCCCCAACAATCCAAGAGTCTACATCCAGAAGGCACTCCGTGAAGCGTATCCAAAAGGCTGGCGGTGAGGATAGCAATCCTGGACTCGCCTTGCGGAGGCCCATCCAAATTGCAATGCATATTCCCACGCAATGACCTACTACAGGAGACCACACCTCCGGGTCCCTCCCCAGAAGAAGTGATGACAACGGCTATCGTTGAACCTTCTGCGACTCCAATGCCCCTCTACTACACCGGCGGCTATGGTCTCGGGGCCTCTACCTTTGGCGACGGGGGCCTGGTAGATGAGGCAACTAACACCGGAACCTTGGAGGATCCCGCCTCATGCTACTGAACTTGTGTACCCTGGGCCCCAGTGCCCTGTGGATCCTCTGGAAGCTCAAAGAAAAGATCAGGGGGCATTCTCAAGGTGCACATCTTGTGCCAGGGAAGCAGCCTCGCCCTCTTCCCGCACCTTCTCCTTCACCTTTGCCTTTCTTCTATGATTCTGTTCACCCTGCTTTCTTTGCTTTTTCTTTTTCTTCCCAGCATTGGTCCACTTCCCTTTGGTTGGCTCCACCCAAGGGGTCTGGGACTCATACTGCTGATACTACTGACAGTGGTGCTGGTTATAAGCTTGTTGAGGTCTCGCTGCCTAAGTCGCAGGGCATCTACTGGAGTGGAGGGGGAGGGGGGGCTCGTCTCTGACCTCTAGGGCAATCCTATGCCACATGCCCCATCAGACGGCATCGAAGCCACTGGCTCAGGAACAATAAGATCTCTATCCTCTGGTGTAGCTCCCCTTGTCTAGTGTCTCAAGGTAGATCTCCTTTGGGAGCAACTCTGGGCACTCCATGATTAGCCGGCATCTGGGGACCCGCTACAACCGCATCTGTTGTGTCCAGTTGGGACTCCAACCCCATGCTAAAAGCTCAACCAATGGATGGGATAATTGCTCTGTACTCTCTTGGGAGCCTTGGCAATTGGAGCGTCACCGGAAAGCAGGGTACATGGTGTGTCGTGTCTGTATTCTCCACCATGAAACCATGATACGAAGGGGAAAAGATATACCAAGAGCAGATCAAGAAAGGTCAAGATTTACTGAAGAGACCTAGTAGCTAGCTAGGAACGGAATGGAAATATGGAAAGCATAATGAAAGGCAAAATGGAAAGTAAAATGAAAGAACAATTGCTAGGCAATGATAACCAAAATACTCACATGATATAAAGCTTGATGTTGAGTGATGTTCTTGACAATAGACAAGTACTACACTATATAGTGTGCCACTAGACTCTAGAAAGTCATAATGTCTATGGGATATCTCCCAATATGACACGTGGCATGTCTAGGACTCGCTAGACTATAAAACCACACCTAAACAACCTAGAATACTCATTTTAGACTCACTTTGGCTTCATATTCCGACACCCCCCATGAAGGCAAGGTGAGAGACTACTGGAATGAAACCAAGAACAGAACATGAAAATGACGGTCATCAAGCTGTGCACCCTATGTAACTCAGAGTCTAAAGTCTGAGCGTGTTAAGAGATCCAAGCACTCTCATGGCTTGAGACTCAACATGCTCAGAGCCTCATGTTATAGCATGGCTACATGACCAGCTCATAGGTCTAGGAATACACCACCATCCTAGAACTCGGCCAGGCCTGATAACGAGACCTATCAAGGCCAATACATATGGCTCCCACAGTACATCCCCCCTTGGCTTCATAACAGTCATTGTTAGGAAGCCACACACCAACAAAAAAAATAGCAAACCCAATCTTTTAGGAGGACTATTTAAGGCAGAGGACCTTTAGACTCAATGAAAATGAATCACTCATTACATATCATTTTAGGGGGACTACCCAGGGCAGAGGATCCCAAAATACATCAAGCTTTAGGAATAATAAAATTAGAGCTCTTAAGAGTAAGAGATGTCCTCCAAGTAGCTAATGCACATGTGTGCACATCTCTGCGTAACAATGACCATGTCGATGAAGCACTAGGTAGGAATGCCCCAAAATATGTGTTGGTGAAGTCCATGGGGTAGCTACATGGAGCAATCACATGATGACTCTCAAAATGCCGGAAGGAGAGTCACCAATGTGGAAGTAGAAGCCTCAGGTACCACGACCAATCGGGAAGTCAATCAATGCGAAGTACCTCAAGCACCGATCAAATAAGCAATGTTGAAGAAGTCACTTGTTGATGTAGAGTGGTCTACATCAAGCTCGAGATAATGCACTAATCAGAGAGATCACTGTAGTGGAGTGTGTCGAAGTAGTATCAAAGAACTCACATCTAGCTCGGGAAGTCTTCACCAATGTTGGAGTAGTCACATGAAGGAGTCACCGCAATGTAATGTCAAGAGCTCACATCAAGTTCGGAGAAGCTTCACTTGTTGACGGGGTGTGGAGCAAGTGACGGGCAGAGAAGGGCTGAAGATAGGCGGAATTTGTAGGCAGAGGAGGCGACTTCTTTGGAGCAGAATGGCAGGAATAGGAGCAGCAGCTTGACAGCAATCCCGAGGGCAGTGTGAGCAGCCGATCTAGAGCTGCGTGGGCAGTGTGGAGCATGGAGCTAGAGCTGATTGCAGGCCGGCAGGCTGTACGGGCAAACTGGTATGGCACAAGACTGCACGGGCAGATCGTTGGCAGTACCGGCAGATGCAGCTGTGGTACGGGCTGTTGTACGGCCCTGTTGTACGGCGCACTAGTCTGTACAGCTGTACGGATGGCTGTACGGCTGATGCTAAGGCTGAAGGAGCAGCCGATGGTGAGGCATGGGTAGGAGGAGAGGAGCTCAAGGTGGAGAGGCAAAGGAAGAAGAGGGAGTGCTCAAGGAAGAAAGGAGAGGAGAGGAGGAGAACTAGAGTGGAAGAAGCTAGCCTCTCCATAGGTCTGAGATGGGCTTCAAGGCCTCCTCATTCCTTGAGGAAAGCTAGCTCTGATACCATATGAAGAGACCTAGTAGCTAGCTAGGAACAGAATGGAAATATGGAAAGCATAATGAAAGGCAAAATGGAAAGGAAAATGAAAGAACAAGTGCTAGGCAATGATAACCAAAATACTCACATGATATAAAGCTTGATGTTGACTGATGTTCTTGACAATAGACAAGTACTACACTATATAGTGTGTGCCACTAGACTCTAGAAAGTCACAATGTCTATGGGATATCTCCCAATATGACACGTGGCCTGTTTAGGACTCACTAGACTATAAAACCCACCTAGACAACCTAGAACACTCATTTTAGACTCACTTTGTCTTCATATTCCAACATTTGCTCCACAAGGGTCAGGGTAATCTCTAGTGAGCACAGTTGTAGGAGAAAGACTCTCCTACCATAGATGGTGACCCCTTGGATATGGTCACCCTCCAATGCTAAGCTAGCCTGGAGCCAAGTCACGAACCTCTCGCCTCGTAACAGTAAGGCCCACAATCTTGCCTACCACTGCTTTGTCATGCAGTGATTGAACTACTTTTTCAACCTATTGCTTATCCTCGGGAGAGAGGAGGACCTTGACAGTAGTGGCATTCGAGGGTGCTTCATGAGAGCCCCTCTGGCCAGACCGAGGTCACCACCAAGAACCTTCAAGATAATGCAAAGAATCACTTGCTATGGGGAGCAAGAAGAAGAGAAAAAAGGGAAAAAGGCTTTAACCGCTCTGGAGAACCAAGAATCACTTATGAAGGATTTTTTGAGCACTGCAAGGCCCTATGGATGGGCTTCTAAGTCACAAAGAAACCCATTGTGAGGGAGTGAGCAGCCCGAGATTGGGGTCACAATCCCTCAGCAAGGGAAGGCAGCCTGGAAGAGGCCGCCCTTGCCTAAGAGGCCTCCCACCAGCTCGGGCCAGCTCAGGCTGGTGAGGGCAGGGCTCAAGCCCAGCTGCATGAGCAGCCGCACCTTTGGCGCAGCCGCGCGCTGTGCTAGCAGCCCCCTAGGGGGTACACAGCCATGAGGTGCACCATCAGCCCCTCCGCCATCAGCCCCGGAGGGCACGCAAACAGCCGTGGGTGCAGGGGGCGGAAAGGGAAGGCCACACTAGCAGCCACTGGGGGGAGTGAGAAGGGGAGACGGAAGAAGAGGCGTGAAGGAGGTGGAAGGGGTGCGGGAGGAAGAGGCGAAGGAGGAGGTGGAGGGGGAGGCGTGAAGGAGGAGGCAAAGAAGGGCTAGAGTAGGGGAGGAGGGAGCTAGCAGCTCGGGAGCCTCACCCTAATCATAATTTCATTTACTGGTAAAAAGAAAGTCCATCTAAATGCCTTTGATTTCAAAATCATGTAGACTAGTGCTTTTCTTGCACAAGAAATGTATCTTGAACTTGGTTATTACACAAACTACCATGCTAGGGCATGCCTGGATAGGGTTTCAACCCATTCTTATTGCAGATTAGAGAGATTCTCTTCACAGGGGTGGTTTATACTCCACAAAGCACTAGCACTCTCGAAATTGTGTTATTCTATCAGAGTGCATCAAAACCCTTTTCAAGCATAGGAGATACTCCACAGTTTTAGATATAATTCGCCAAAATCTCATTCCAACTGGTGGTTTACTGGAAGAAAATGGATCAAGGGAGGCTGCAGGCTAGTTTAAAGTAAGCACACTGGGTATGTAACAAGGCTAAGCTAACATTAGCCATTGCAATGATGTAGAGCATTCCCACTTCCTGGATTACTCCAGGACCATATAAGATTCAAGCTTACAGTTGTCACTATTAGTACTGTTCTTACATCTACATAGAAACTTCAAAGGTATATATTAGAAGGTATCTTTCTTCTGAGGGAGGAAAAGGGTTTCAACTTTCCATACAAATGTCATAAAAGATTTAACATTTTTTGATGGACATTTAACATTCTTGCAAGGGATACCAATAATAGCACTGCAAAAGATGAGATATGATTTGTCTGTTCACAGCAAAACTAAGAAAGAATTTTCTGGGGGGGAGGTACGAATAAGGGGCACCAGCCATGGAAGAACCTGGAGGTTTAGAAAATGCGAAAGCAGCAAGACCAAGTAATGCTAGGAAAAACCTTGGGGTCGAACAAGAAAGGTCCATAGTTCACTCGTCCCATATTTTCCACCTGAAAAAACAACAATCTTATGTCAGCAGAAGCAATACATTAGAGAAGTGTCCTGCATGAAGGGTCAAACCAAAAGTCTCTTTCGTATGGGGCAACCAAATGTCGCGCCTTTCCCTTTTGAGATTAAAAGGTCAAGTGATTGACAGTCCATTTTTAGCTCTCCAGGAGTGTGGATCATGCAAAGGCTTTGCATCTTTACCCTTACTCAAGAGGTGCAGTCTAAGTCTTTTCATGTTGATAATGTAATGAGACCTATAACATAGTGGATTCAAGGGTTTTGAGTACTCGTGTAGGATTGCAGAGACCAGGTTCTCGTGTAGCCTAGGATGATCTGGACCAAATTCTGTGCGTCTTCAAAGGTAAATCGTAGAACTGGCCAACGTGAATAAGCTCTTTGGATGGGTATCCCAGCCATTGTTCTAGGATGTTAACCTCACTTCTTGATTATGATGGTTTCTGGCATTTGCCAAGATTAAAAAAGGGCTTTTTTGGATGGATATCCCTGCCATTTCAAAATCTCAAAAAAGAAAAAGAAAATTTCTCTGGCTATTCTACAGCTCCGTTGAAGGGTTACAAATAAAGCAAAACGCCCTGTCCATGGTGCTGGCAAAGTGATTGTGTGATGGTTTCTGGCATTTGCCAAGATCAATAAAGGTTTTTTTTTAATGGATATCCCTGCCATTTCAAAATCTTAAAAAGGATATCCCCCCCATTTTAAAAAAAGCAGCCATCCGAATCCGAAACCTTGAGACACGGAGAGCTGCTGCTCCTCCCCGACCTTTGCCGCTCCTCTCCCTCTCCTCAGCCGTACGACCGTACAGCCCTCCCTCCCTCTCCCCTTTGCGCTCTCCTCTCCCTCACGTAGCTCCTCTCCTACCTCGCTCCCTTGCTGCCCTCTCCTCTCTACCCTGCTCTCTCAGCCCCACTCCCTTGCTGCCCTCCCCCTTGCCGTACGGCCGTACGTTCCCCCTCCCTATCTCCGCCCTCACTCCCCTAGCCTCTCTGCCCTACCCTCCTCTTGCCTCTCCGCCTACCCTCTCCTCCCTAGCCCTCTCTCCCTCTCTGTCTACCCTCTCCTCCCCCTTCCCTCCTTACACACTCTCCTCTCCATCCCTGCTGCCCCCCTTCTTCCCTTAGCACTCACCCTCTCCCTCTCCCTCCTTGCTGCCCCCTTCACCCTCTCCCTCTCCCTCCCTGCTGCCCCCTTCTCCCCTTAGCCCTCACCCTCTCCCTCTCCCTCTCTGCTACCCTCTTCTCCCTTAGCCCTCACTCTCCCCTCCCTCAGCCCCCCCCTACTTCTTCTCTTTCTTTCCTCTTCCTCCTCTTCCTAGCCATTCCTAGCAGCACTTTTGGTCGGATGGAGGTTTTTGTCACGCGGGTGATAGAGGAAGCGCGGGTGCTAGTACGGAGTTCCAAGCACAGGCTAGTACGGACGGGTACGGAATCCTGCGTGCGGGCTTGTACGGAGCAAATACGGAATCCCAAGTACAGACTGCTACGGATTGCAAGTATGAGCTACTACAGGACTGGTACGGATTGCAGGTACGGAGCCTACGTGCGAGCTATGTGTACGAACAGACGGACGATTGCACGGGCGGATGGAAGATTGTACGGACGTTGTGCGGGCTGTTAGATACGGACTGCCACACGTGCGGGGTGTCACGCAAATTGCTGTGCGTATGGTCTCCATATGGCCTTGGTACGGTTGTAGGAACCCAAAGGAATGGAAGACGTATAGCTTGTACGGACGACGTGCGGACAGTACGGATGCTTCTTGGCTGGTCACAGACAGTCCATGGGCTTCTTGTAAGAGATATTGATAGGCTGAATTGGCCCCTCTACAGGTGACCATTGGTTATATGCCTAGGCTCAAGTGGGAGCTACAGAAGAAGGATGCACCCATCCCATCTTGTGTTTGTCCTGAGTATTGGGTTGGTTTTTGTGAAGAGACTTGCTTGGCAGAGTGATCACAATGAATGCTTGCAAAGATTGTTTGTGCTTATGAGCACCAAGGGCAGCTCAGTTATGCTTTCACCCATTGCTTGGATATTCCAGTGAGTTAGTGGACACTTGTGATTGTCTGGGGAGCGTGTGGCCTTGTTTGGGCTGCCAAGTAACACCTCCCATGTTAAATGCAGGTGTTTGCACTAACCTATGGTCACATGGGTGTGAGAGCAAAGTCCTGCAGGGCTAATGTGTTGTGATACTCGTGTCTTCTGTGAGTGGGAAGAGCACTGATTGGGAGTAAGTTGATGCTCATTGTGTAACCTACTTGTGGAACTCTTCAATTAATAGAGAAATACCGAAAGGGACTCCAAGGCTTTGGGGCCAGTCTATGTCTTTGTATTTGAGCAGGAGCGCTCTAGCTCTTCCTATCTATCTTTGGAGTGTTTGCTGAGTATTTTATTGTGAAGGCTTTTGTTTCGTTAGTGTTCTACCACCCTCTTGTTGGCCTTGAGGCTGCTCTCTCTCAGGTCACGAGAGCAGACTTGCTGCAGCTTCATACGTACCGCACTTGGATTTATCCCACGCAGCTTCCGACGAAGATGGCCACATATCGTGACCACTTCCTTCGGATCTCAGAGGATGGATTTGTCATTCCACCAGGCTACACAGGTATCCACATGTCCCACTCACTGAGGATTGCCCTTGGCCAGCTTAGAGTCTCTTCGCATCAGCTCGAGATAGAGGCTGGTAGGATGCGACGCATGGAGGATGGACGGCGTCCAAGCCGAGAGACCAGGATCTGCCCTTGTTGCACCATGGGAGAGGTGGAGTCAGAGGAGCACTTCATTTGCAGATGCCCGCTATATTATGAGATCAGAGGGAGATTCCACTGTCTCTTCACGGATGGCTTTGGACCTCTCTCACGAGTGATGGATTATGAGGATCAGCATTGCCTAGCTCTTTATGTCAGGGAGGCCACTATGCTTCGACGACACTACCTCAGAGACCATCAGCACAGACCGGAGCGTGATAGAGCCCAGCCCGATAGAGCTCAGACACACGCTATACCAGATGACAGGTATCAGGAGGAGCACGAGGAGGTCAGAGCTCACACAGGACACATGCCTCCACCCTGTGGATGTACATATGAGATGGTTTGTAGACGCCGCAGGATCTTGTTACATAGGGGACGTACTCGCCGCTTCATCTCCAGACGATCCAGGATGATGGCAGCTTTTCGGAGGAGACTTACTCATGGAGATCTCGCCCTACCAGCCGCTCACCTCACTTTTTCTCAGATTTGTACTCTCATAGCAGGAGGCAGAGTCGATGGACAGGATTTTCAGTATTATTTTGGTTCTCAGACTCCGTGATACATGGACTTGTATCTTTGCATTGACATATTGTACTCATCCCCCCATTTTGCACCCAGGGGCGGTTTCCTTGCATCTAGCTTACTTTGTATTTAGGCTCGGATTTGACATTATGTACTTTCACTTGCATTGTATTGCGTAGCACTTAGATGATATTCGACGATGCCTCTTCTTTGTGGCACGTTGATTTTGTGCTATCTTGTACGCAGAGTTCTTGATGTCCCATGGGCCCATTTTGGCCTTTAGTGGACAATAATACACTTTCTTTCTTTCTTTCTTTCTCTCTCTCTCTCTCTCTCTCTCTCTCTCCCCCCCTCACACACACACTTTTTTTTTTTTTTTTGGTAAAACCAAGATACTTATATTATGATACATTCATTTGCATCTAGGCAGAGCTCAAAAGAGAGCCAAAGCCCTATCCATCAAAAGCAGTAAAAGAAAAGCTGAATACAAGAAGCATCTAAATCTTCCTCATGTAAGACATCATATAAAGATTGCCACAATGAGGCTCGGAAGAACTCATATGGCTGCTGAAGTGGAGAATTCAGATATGCTTGATTGCGCTGTAACCAGAGGGTCCATAAAGCCCAGTATCTGATCCAGTGGAAGAAAAGAGAATACTATGATAAAGAAGCTGATAGTTTGCCATATATCCAAAAAAACCTGTAGAACCTGTGAGCTGGGAATCTGAGAGATAAGAAATAGGAGATTCTGTCAAGAAGGTCTCTGGAATATGAACAAAACCATAGTAAATGCGGAATACTCTCAGATGTAAGCTGACATCTTGGACAAAGGGGCGAAGCTATCCTTCTTTGAGCCAATTTCACCCCTACTGGAAGAAAACCAACAATACATCGCCATAGAAAGAGTCGTTGCTTCAAAGGCATTTTCAATTTCCATATCAATTGCAATCACACACACACACACATACACACACACACACACACACACACAAACACACAAACAATACATCACACACACACACACACACACACACACACACAAACACACAAACAAACCCATGCATGAGCACATAGTTACGGATATGCATACATATGTGCGTTTGTGTGTGTGTGTGTGTGTGAGAGAGAGAGAGAATGTCCCTCAAGCAATCCTTATATGACAGTTTTGCTGCAAGGGACTTGGATGCTACTAGCCTTGAAGTGTTCTCTATCTGTTTTTGAGTTTTTTACATTGGGCTCTAGTTTGGAGTCTAATGTCAGTGTGTGGGAGACTTCCCATCTTGTAAATCTATGAGAATATAGATACACTGGATTTTACCCAAAAAAAAAAAAATGTGTGTGTGTGTGTGTGAGAGAGAGAGAGAGAGAGCATACAAACAAGCGCTGATGTGAGTAAGCATATGGCTATGTGGATGCACGCATATGTGTGGCGTGAGATAATGGGTGGCTGTAAGCATGCACATGTAAGAGAGCTTGGTGAAAAGTTACCAATATTTCGAGGCTTGAGCCAGGGGTAGATGCATAAGACGGAAGAACCACATGTGAATTTGACCAACGTTCAATGATGCCGATATGACAAGGCTCTAAGTGCTGACTTTCTTGCCTTGTTGAGACAAAAACTTGTGCTCGGTCATGCAACTACAAAGAAAGATTAGGCCATTGGTAAGAAGACAATACAAAGAAGTCTAATAGCTATTTTTCCCCAATCAGCACTCAATCTCTTCAATACATAAAATCATTGTAATGTGAGAGACAGTATATCATATTAATCTTTAAGGTTTCATATCATAACACATATTCTCATCAAAGAAATACCTGCCTTTTCAAATACACTAAATGAACAACAAGAACAGCTGCAAAGAAAGATTAGGTCATTGGTAAGAAGCCAATACAAAAGAAATCAAAGATCGCAATCATGCACTCAATATCTTCAATACATAAAATCATCATAATGTGATAGATACTATATAATATTACCCTTCAAGGGCTGACATCAAAGCACCTACTCTTCAGTGTCAAAAAATACCTACTCATTCAAACAAACTAAATGGACGACGAGAACAACATGCATGTTCAGCATGAATTGGTTCTCCAGTTTCACCATGTTAGTCATAATTGCATAATTGATAAGCTCAACTTGTTTCCTATACATAATTAGGAGGGTAGACACTTTGCACCTCTTTCATAGTAATTAAAAGAGGGCATTTCAGTTGAGACCTAGGAAACACTACACAAACACTCAACAACAACATTTTACCCTAGGAATAAGACATGGTGCACCCAAAGTCATTGGCATAGTACCCACCCCTCCAGTAAAAAGAAACGATAGGCATAGTACTCACCTCAACCATCGGCCTTGCATCTTACTAACTCAGACATCACACCATTTGTTACATACCAGTTACAATGTTGAGCTTCGATGACTCGGTTGACAACAGCCTTTAGTGAGACTCGATTATATCTTAATGTATATAGAATACCTAAGTGCATTACATGTGTCAATAAATACCTTGCGGGGTCATAGCCTAGAGGTAAATTTTGACCTAGTATGAATAGATGGGCCACGTTAGAGGGCCTTAATGGCATATGTATTATTAGCACAAAGTGGTGACATTTAGTAAAATGTCAAATGGGCCGACTAATTAGGGTCTAGGTCGTGACTCAAGAGGGCCTTTATCTCTTGTGTGTGATCAAAGGATGCCTTTTGGGAGTTTAATTGGGTGGTGAGACTCTCTCATAGGCATGTGAAATGGTTACTCGGTTTGTTTTTTTATTGTGAGGTTTAGATTACTGGGGTTTTTATTTGTTGGAGAATATAAAGACTAAAGCATCTATGCTTTGCTTTGATGCTACATGAAGGGCCTACACCATCCGGGAAGTCTTTAAAAGGAGCTTATATGTGATGCTAAAGTAGTGAAACATATGCAAAGACTTGACCAGAGATCCTAGGGGGAAGAAAGGCACTTTCAGCCAACAAAGCAAATCGATTTCTCACTCATTTTCACATTGCACTACTCATAGCCTTCTCTCTCGTCTTCCCACACTACTTTCCACATCCTTACTTTCCACCACCTTCTTTCCTGTCTTCCCTAGCATCTTCCCACACGCATAGCTTCCCCTAGAGAATCCTTTGACCAATGGATTTCATCCCACTGATTTCCATGCCTTAGCAGACAATATTTACCCTACCTTCTACTTAGAGGAGGATCGGCTACAAAGCCGGTACATAGCACAAATAATTCAAGAGCACAGAAAAGCATGGGTAGACAGAAATATTAAGTTCAAACTATTTAAAGAAGGAGATTGGGTTCTTATGTTCAATACAAAATTGGGAAAATTTCCAAGGAAGCTCAAGTTGAGGTATGATGAACCATTTAGAATTGTGGAAGATATGCGCCAAGGCACGTGTCGACCGGTAGATATGCACGGAAATATGTCGTTGAAGCCGGTAATAGTTACCGACTCAAACCTTTTTTGGGACTTTGGAAGATATACAATCTGACTTCAGACTCTGTTGTCGAAAAAGTACATCTAGGATTGGGAAATGCAAAATTTATACACTACACTAGAGCATACCATTACTCTTTATGGATGCTAGGCCTGGGCTCCACCGTTTGCCAAAGGCTCATGGAACAATGTGGAGAAAGTGCAAGAAAGGTTTGTAATCGACAAGCTGCAAATCAAGGTTTGAACTCCCTACCCATCGTACTAGCTGAAATTGACATGCTACCACTAGAAGGGAAAAGCCCAATGCCAACATATAAGATATCCCAATACTGTAGCAAAAATGCATAAGGGCAAGCTCCCCTAGAAAGAAATACAAGAAACCAAACATAAGGGCTGCTAACAAATAGGAATAGAGGATACTGGGCGATCAATGCCCCAGAACTACCGGGTGGAAAAATGTGCCACGAGAGGATTCAGGTTTGCGGCCTATGCCTATAGGCCATCTTCTCCCGGTCGTAGTGATGCCCTATGGGCCCTGGTATGTGCCTTGTAGGCATAGTTATAGGCACTTTAGTGTTTTAGTTTATGCCACATAGGACATTTCGTCCTATGTGACACCTAGGACACTTAGTCCTAGGGTCTATCTTCATGTACTTTGTACTTTCCTTTCCACTATTCTAGTTGACGTGATAGCCTTCAGCTCCTAGCTTCGACTCTTGTGCTTGCTTCCACACTCCATGCACCTACAGTGGTATCAGAGCTCCTAGGACGTGCTCCCTTGCCCCCGGACCTGCATTTTTCACACATGAGAGTTTTTGGGTCTCTTGCATATGTTCATGTACCATCTCAGCTGAGACATAAGCTTGATGATAAGGCAATCAAATGCATATTTATTGGTTACAACCACAAGAGCAGAGGATATCGGCTATACCAACCAAACATTGGCAAGATTATTGTCAGTAGAGATGTAACCTTTGCTGAACATTTGGCTTCTCCTCTTGTGGACTGCAAAGCTAAGCTAGAAGTTGACATGTTTGATGCCTTTGACTCTTGGTTACCTCTGCTTCCCTCAGAGGGAGACTTTGACCAGCAACATGAGCCTCCTGCATGCCCTCCAACAAGCAATGATCAGCCAGCACCCCATGCTGATTCGCAGGTTCCTCATCCAGCACAAAATGATCCCACTATTCATGATGCAGTGATTGAAGAAAGAACTGTCAATAGACAGCAAAGGCAAGTTCCCAGATGGCTTCTTGACACATTGAGAGACAGCAAACAAGATCAACCACTTGCTGACATCAAGACTGCCTTTCTTCATGGGGATCTGCAGGAAGAAGTTTATGTGACACAACCTCCTGGCTTTGAGGTTGTTGGCTCTAAAAACAAGCTATGCCAGCTGAGAAAAGCCCTTTATGGTTTGAAGCAGGCACCCCGGGCATGGTATGCTAAAATTCATGCACACTTACTATCCCTTGGTTTTCAGAATAGCCCCACAGAGCCCACTCTTTATGTCCGTGGAAGTGGATCTGATTTTTTAGTGCTGATTTTTTATGTGGATGACATACTGATCACGGGCCCTCATACTCAGCATATTGCAGCTTTCAAGGCTGATTTGCAGCAAGCTTTTGAAATGTCAGACATGGGACAGCTGCACTATTATTTAGGCATTCGGTTTGCTCATGTTGAGGGGGGTATCATGATGTCACAGTCCAAGTATATTGGACAGCTCCTTGATCGTTTTCAATTTGAGGATTGCAAGCCAATCTCTACTCCAGTGGACCCTAGCTTCAAATTTTCAGCTCATGATGGGAGCCCACCATCTGATATCACTCTTTACTAGCAGGCTTTTGGATGTCTCATTTACTTATGCCACACCAGACTTGACTTACAGTATGCAGTATCCCAGCTCAGCGGGTTCATGCACATGCCCAGTTCACAGCATTGGCAGGCAGTGAAGAGAGTCTTCAGATATCTCAGAGGCACTCAAGATTTAGCCCTCTTCTATGGTGATCAGGGTTCACTTACCATGCATGCTTACACGGATAGTGATTGGGCAGGTTGTTCCGACACCAAAGTGTCACATACCGGCAACTGTTTTTTGCTTGGCAATTCAAGTATCTCTTGGCTTAGCAAGAAGCAACCAACAGTTGCCACATCTAGCTGTGAGGCTGAGTACAGGGCAGCCTTCACTGCTACAAATAGAGTGTGTGTGTCTCGACAGATACTTACAGATCTTGGTATTCGCCAGACATCCTCCACTATGGTCTACACTGATAGCTAGAGTGCTTTGGCCATTGCGCGTAATCCAGTGTTTCATGTGCGTACCAAGCACATTGAAGTTCACTATCATTATGTTCGAGAGCGGTTGTCAGCAGGAGACATAGAGTTGTCCTACCTTCCCACAGAGGACAACATATCAAATATGTTTACAAAGGCACTTCATCGTCCCAAGTTCGAAGTCTTTCGACATGCTGTACACTTGGTTCCCTTTGTTACATGATCTGACATCCCTCCTGAGAGATAGGGAAACTCTCTGAAGAGTTCTCTTGAAGGTAGCCCAAGCTTTCAGGATGGCAGCCATAAGGGGGGAGGAGGGAGCCTTGAGATGGGACTGAGGTGAAGATCCATCTAGTACTATTCATACAATCTCCACCATAGGAAGGAGAGCAGGCTGTATACTTCAAATGAGAAAATATTTCCATGATTCTTGTCTTGGCAAAAGTCCTCTAACCATAACCTTACATAATAATGATCTGCTCTGCAAGTCTGAGTCTATTACCTCGGAAGCCTCCTTTCTTCGTAGGAAGAATCAAAGTCTCCCAAGCCATCCTAGCTCTGGTGTCTGCCAAACCATCTAATCGATTCCAAAGAAAATTCATTATAGGTCTTTTTAATTGAGAGATGTAATCTCTAGAATAGCACCAACAAGGGCAGACAAACCATGCCATGGCCGACAGGACCTAGTTGATTAAGCTCTAAAATTAGAGCTCCCTCCGGATACTCTCCAATGCTAGGGCGAATTGCTGTGAAGGAGAGATGCCCACCATAACCTGACAACCCACGTACCTGATAAAGATACCCCTCTGGATCCAATTGAAGCTAAACTCATCCCTCGAGGCTGGGGTGTCCTCATCACTGATCCAAAAGCGATTTAATTTGTCCCAATTGATATGTGCACTTGCTGCAATACAAAACAAATCCAAGGCTGCTCTAAAAGATGTGATGTTCTATGTAGTGACAACAAAAAGACAAGACTTCCTCGTTTTGTCTGAGGGGAAGTCTCAGCCCATAGATGTCCGCATGGGATCTCAAGTATCTGCTCATCGCTTCAGCCACAAATAAATACAAGAAGGGGGTAAGAGGCCACCCCTTGTGAGCTCATCTGGAAACCTGAAATCTCTCTCCTCTTGCTCTAATAAGCACCTGGTTGTGGGCTGCTCTATATATAAAAAAAACCCCTCTTATCTATGCATTGGAAAATTCCAAAATTTGTGAGGATACCTTCCAAAACTCTAATCTACTATGTCTTAAACCGGCCTTCAATTTCCTAAAGGGCAGTAGACCATAACTATCATTGCATATTCATTATTCACAGCCGCATTGCATCATTTCCAGCCACTTAACCTTAAACAATACCACTTAGAAACATTTTGAGAAATAACTGGATGGAGGCTAGAGTGCCCCTGCTCAATGAAACCAAGTACAAGACACCACACTCGCCCCAAACAATTGGTGCCCCTTCCGATATTTATTTATTTCTTTAGGGATGAAATTTGTACATACAACAAGGGCTCAACCCTTTGCTCCGCCCCACTTGAAATTCCACTGTCCAAGCTAAACTTTGGCTACAATCTGCATTCCATCCTCGTGCACACACTAGTGCCCAAGTGCAAGGCAAGGCTAAGGCATTCACCATTGTCCATGACCAACTGTAAAGTTGTCCAAGCATCCAACTTGCTCAACAGGTCTGGCAATCCCACAACCCACCACTAACCAACCTCTCAGGGTGACCAGGCATCAACATAGATCTCAAACTGAACAAGTGACCTCAATACAGGTAGCAAATCCACACAACGCCCCTTGACTCCAATCCGGCTACACTATGACTGGGTGCCTAGTCATTGCCTGAATGGCCATGCCTGAATGGCCAAGAGGGGGCTTCCCACAACAAATGGAGCAACAACAAGCTTCCAAAATGACCAAATGCAATCAAAATGAAAGGGAGAGTGACAAGAGAACTCAAACCAGCTTCAAATGACTTCAATCTAGCTCCAGATAGTTCCAAATCAGCTCCCAGAAGCTCCAACTCAATACATCCAAGGGCAACAGATCCACTGAACAAGGGCTAGAAGGGGCAATGGGCAGCTAGGGAAGCGAGAGGAAGGGAGAGAACGGGCTGGAATCAGAGAGAGAGCAAGAGGATCACGGGCAGGAGAAGGAGAAAGAGATCAACATAGCCTGCAAGACCCGCCTAGGGAAGCGTGAACCTCGAACAACGTGTAGAAAACAGTCGTACATCAGCCTCAAAATTAGCGCCAATCGGCCTCTAGATGCCTGCAATCGTCCGTAATGCCTTGGAAAATGTGCAATTTGTCCGTACAAGCAGTCTTGGGATTCGTGCCTCTTCCGTACAACCCAGTTTAGTGGCAAAATGCTCCTCAGATTGAGTGCCACATGGCTTGCCCCCGTCATTAAAACCCCTAACCCTTATAATCAATGACAACATTGGTTTGCCCCCACAATAAAGTTCTAACCCCTAAAACCAATGACAACATTGGTTTTCCTTGGGCCCAACTTTATTACCCCTCTAAACCTTGCCTTGCCCTTAGCATTTAGGCCTAGTGTGTGCACCTAGGGACTTCTAGGAAGTGTTGCTTCCCTTGGGCTAGTCCCCTTAGCCAAAGCCAGTCACGGTTCAAAAATTGACAGCCCCGTGACACTGTCATATGCCTTTTCAAAAATACAAAAGTAAAATGGCAAAGTACTGGCCCCTGTACATGGCCCAATTTGAAGCTTCTCAAAAAGAGAAAATAATATAAAAAATGATTGTGCCATGTACGAAGCCCGTCTACATATCAAGAATAAGATATGGAAGAATGGGCTGCAAACGTAGACTGATAGCTTCTGCCTAAATCTTGTAAACGGTTCCCAATAAAGTGATGGGTCTCCATTGAGAGATGAAGTTTCTATACCCTCCCTTTGGAATAAGATGGATTGAGACCCTTTGTAAGTGAATTGGACATAGTATCAGAGTCTCAAACGCCCTGCAGGGCTGAGGTAACATGATCCCCAATCATGTCCCAAAAAGCAATAAAAAAGGAAGGTGTTGCCCATCTAATCCTCGGAATCTATCCTTGTGAAGGGCGAGAAGTGCAATCCTAAATTCCGGATTGGTGAAAGGGGCATCAAGTAAATTTTTCATATGTAGTTGCACCAATACTAGAATACTCTGCCAAACCATACGTCTGGCTGGCAAGTGTTTATTGATTCTTTCTCCCATCTAAATCCAAAAGCACTCCCGCGCATGAAAGGTATAGTGAGCTCTCTGATCTAGCAAAATCTGAATATGACTCCTTGCTATTGCTATAGCATGGCACTCTTGAATCCGAGCATCTATGGGCCTTCTCTGCTCTTCCCTCTGTAGGATCGCTAACGGTCGATGGAGGCCGCTCTCTTGCTTGATAATCTCGTGTCTCCTAATGCTAGAGATAGTATGGTAGAAATCATAGTATGGTAGAAATCACTTACACTAGACATGGCTGCTTTGCAACATGTAAAGGGGAAGACACTCCACCCTGCAATGAGCAACCCCTATCTGCAAAACATCCTTTGTGAGACTCTCCTCTGCTGATATACTGGCAGAACAGCGCCTCTCATGAGCCTCAACACTCATAAAAACTATCAGAAGTGATCCGAGGTGGTAACCCCTGATGCAATGCATAGTGAACCTCCTCTATTAAATGCCCAATCATCCACAAAGAATCCATCTATGCATGCATGGATGGGCGTCTCCAACTCCTATTCGAGACAGCAATGAGGTACACCACCAAGGCCCTGAATGCGCCAGCTAACAATCCTCATCGGCAAGAGGAAGTAAGATGTAACACCCTATCTGACCTAGTGGCAAAAACAAACCCCTTTGGGGTGGAAGGCCTCTTGGCATATGCATGAGCGAGGGGAGGAAAGCCCACAAAGGGAGAGAGCCCCAAAAGATGCCCCGCTGATGGGAAACAATAACTGTATCACTTGGAAAACACATTTTTAGCACTATTCTAATCCGTACTCCATACACTGTTGGCCGACTTTGTGGCCTCAAGAATGGTTTCAAGGAGGAGGAGGATGAGGAGGAGGATGGCACTGATGCAGATGATGATGAGGATGTGAATGAGGATAAGGATGCAGGCTGCAGGTTGAGGCTTGAGCCTCATCGGTTGTGAATCGTGATGCATTTCAATTTTCAGCTTTATTTCCGGGCTGTGGCTGCCTTTTCTTTTGTGATGTTTTGCCTTTGATGTTTGGTGTAGTACCTACTTCCAAGTTTCTACTACCTACTACCTTTGATCATGATGTTTGGTGTAGTATTGATCTATCATTGACACTATGTATCGAAATCCAGATTCCAGATGACTCTAGTCTCTAAAGGACTGAGGCTGGACTCTTTGAACTTTCATGAATCATGACTTTAATATTAATACAAGTTTAAATTCTCAAGTTTCAATTTGACAGTTTGTAGCTCTATGTCAATTCTTTCTAAATGTTTTTGAGTAAAATTAGGGTCACGTATGCTCCAGCCCAATCATACTTCCATACTCCTATGACGTATGTGTATGGTGACGTATGGAAAAAACTATGATAATAATAAACCTCAAAGGATATCGAACCGAAGCATCAATCCCCAATTCAAAGTACAGCAAATCTGTATATGAGCTGCAGCTTTCCTGGCCCCAGAGTACAGACGAATCGGAGCAGATTCGAGGCGCGGGTTGTTGGGGAAAAAGGAGATTTGAAACAGCAGTGCCCTGGAGCAAATTTCGAATGAAAAACTGCACGTTTTGGAGCTCTTTTTGGAGCTGAATATGCAGCTCTTCCAGGGGAAAAGCTGCAGGGATGTACGAACTGATGTGAGCCCGTTTTGGGGCTGAACATGCTGGACAGTATGAAATGAGAACCCACGTTTTGGAGCAAAAATAAGGGGGATATGAAGCTGTGAAAGGCGCACTTTTTACGTTTTCTTGGCAGCACATAAGACGTGATTTACCCTGCAAAGGCCACCGTTTCAGCCACCATTCTTGAGCAGCAGCATAGAGCCAATAAGGCTCTTAACATCAAAGTCAAGGGGATCCTTCGTACCTCCACCACTACCATCGATGATGCAACCAGCTTCGTGGCTTCCACCTTGTGAGTCCAGAAACATGGGATTGAGGGTGCCTAGCACAAAATAGAACCCTCTAGATGCCCATCCGATGTGTGTGCCCTATGCCAACATAGGTCCCTCCTAGTCTTGGACATGTGGGTGCTAAATCATGGGCTGTTGCTCAAGCTCATTCTTATCCTAGGGCAGGCTCAAATGACGCTACCTAAAAGATGTTGCCACACTCTCATCAGACTCCACATTAATGGTGACCCCTTCCCTTTGAGAGGAGCATCTGTGCCAATCCATCAACAAGAGTGATGCCATTGTCCTATATGGGGCGTGTTTCTTAGAAGCCCTTGCTACAGCAGGAGATTCCAAAGCTTAGAACCTAGAGGGAGACCCCTGACAATGAGCTTCTCTAACATGGCTCTGCTCTACATCTCTGGGTTGATGTCCACTCGGCCTCCCTTTGCTTGGGAAAGCATCACTTTCAAGCGATCCTTGTCCAGATACTATGTGCGCCATCCAAGCCAGAACATAAAAATGTGCACAAGCGCCTCGAGTGCCCCATGCAACCCCTATGAAAGGACCAAAACCACACGATATACTGGGCCATTGCTACCTAGAAGGACCTACTTCACCACCAATGCTCTCTGAGGATGAGGTTGATACCTTTCTCGAAAGTAAAGTCTTAAGCACGACTTTCGCTCTGATTGAGCTCCAATAGAGAATGTTATGTAGTCTCTTGACCAAGGCTCAAGTTGGTGGGTCCATCAAGCGTGCAATGCACAATTGATGAAAATTTCTTGGATCAAAAGTTGCAATTGGGTCCCAAAATCTAGCCCAATATTGGAATTGCATAGTGTCCAATGTTGCAATCGGGCCCACAAAACTAGTCTTATATTGGTTTGATATCTCACAAAAACTAGCCTTGTATTGGTGTGATATTCAATCTCACAATATTAAAATACTTGTTTTATTTCTTTTAATGGGCAGGCTATAATAGGGTTCTTGTCATTCTTTTCTAGTAGGTCCCCCCACTTGAAAAGATTCAAAATTACATTAAATAGTGGAAAAGGTAGGAGGGAAGGGTTGGAAAGGCAAGGGGAGGGTAAGGAGGACATCCCTCTATTTATGAGGGGAAGAGGGACCTACCTTCTTTGCCTTCCTCCCCTGTAAGTCCTTGGAGTGGGTACTTGGAGTTGCTGAGTTCAAGTCCTCACCTTTGCATGAAATTTTCAAGTTACAAATTTAACCTTAGCTTAATTAGGGATACTCCACCTTTTCACCTAAGAAGTCAATTGAATTTCTCAATTGGAAAAAAAAAAGGCCCTTTCAATTACATTTCTCCTCTAGTTAAGTTATATCTATGGAATAAATTTGCCCTAGGGGAATCCAACATAAGCTAAGATCATTGCCCCACACCTAGATCTCCTAGGAGCCTATGCTAAGACCACCTAACTTATTCCCATTGAGCTCGGCTCCCAAAGACAAGCATAACACCTCTAGGGAGAGCAGGACCCTCTCTAGACTCTTGGAAGTTCCCTAGGATGTGTTGTGTGCAAACGTTAAGTCCAACAATTCCTTCTGGATTGGGAATCCATCACAAAAAGCAAAAGGAAAGGGACTAAAGGGCAGACTTGTTGCACCGAGCGGGAGAGTGTAAAGGCCTCTTCTGTGTGCCCCCCAGTGAGAACCTAGCTAGAGCTGCTTACATAAATAGCAAAGATCCTTAGCATCCACTAGGTCTAAAAATCTCATCGTCTGCATGGTGCCCTTCAAGAAAACCTAGTCCACCCTGTTGTAGGCCTTCTCCAAATCCAATAGGAGGATGGCAAGCGCTGAGCAGCCACTTATGCCCAACCTACTAGTAGCCTCCTAAAAATTCAAGATATTTTTCAAGATGCTCCGCTCTTAAAGAAACCTACCTAGATGTCGTGGGATAATGGCAGGGAGGTGAGGATGGAACCTCAAACTCAAGACCTTGGCTAAGATCTTGTTCATTGTGTCCAATAATGTGGTTGGGAACATAGTCCTCCCCAGTTGGGGGACCAAGTAGATCCACTTGTGTGAGCAAGCGATTGGGGAAACATCCCCCAACCAGAGATTTTCTAGAAAGCTAAATCCAAGGGGGTGCAGATGTGCTCCCAAAATAAGCGAAAGAAAATTGGGGACACACCATCCTCTCCTAGGCATTCTTGAACTCAGAGATCCTTGAGTGCTTCTAAGAGACCCGCATTCTTCTCTAATTGTGCCCTAATGCTTAAGGTGACCACACACGAGTCAAGTATCTAAATATGTACCAAAGTCGCTTGCTTTGTGTCCATTAGCACTATATTTGGGGAAAGATCAAAGAACCCCTCCCTCTGGAGGAGACCGAACACTCTGGGTGAGCTGCTCCGACAACTAGCCTCTGGCTATGGTCACATCCTCACTTGTTGCCTCTGAAGAATCCAACTTCTGCGATTCTTCGATGCTTGTGGATTTTCTTACACTCTACTCTAGATCCAAACCCCTTGAAAGGAGCGACCTATGGGGTTTGCGATTGAGGAGGATGGAGCCCTAACACATGGCCCATCTGCCACTAGCCAAGACACTACCCTAGTAGGCATGAAACCTCGACTTCTACCTGAAGACACCTCCGACCAAGGTCTCGAACAATATCTCCTCTAGTAGAGAGTTTGCGTCATACAAGACCACTTGCACCTTTGAAACTTCTCATCTAAGAGTAGCAAAGCAGATGTGGTCCAGGTCAAGAACAATGTCAAAACAAGTCCCCATGGAGGAAAAAATAGATATGTACTCCTTCTGATCTTGATGGAATTATTGCCATAATTCATGGTAGTCACCACTAATAAGTGGGTTAGGGGCACTTTTCCCTCATTAGAGGTTTTTCCCCCTAACCGCAGTTAGAGGGTTGGTTAGGTTTTGTCACTTAGACAAAACCCCAATCTTGTAGCTTGTTTGCCTATCTCTTGCAATATAACTTGAGTTGCTCTTCTTCCTCATCACACTCTTGCTCACACCCTTTGCTTAAATTTAGTATCAGAGCACACCTACGTGTAGCTCCTGCTCCATCATCCGTACAGTTCATACGGTGCTGCCATACGTTATTCCCCCATCTCCCCACCCAACACCAGGAGGCTTTTCCAGTCTGGGCGATTAGTTTCCTGGCTGATTTTGGCTTTAGCGCACCTCTTTCTGACATTTGTTGCTGGTTTCGGGCTCAAAATCAGTTTGCCTCCCTTTCTTTTTTTGATGGATGACTTCATGAGGAGTTGGCTTCAGATAAGAAAGGGGGTAGAGAGGGTGGTATACACTCCTTGGAGAGAGCAGCTTGGGATGCCTTCCTTTTTGGATTCAATGGCAGAGATGCATGGTTTGATGTTGCCTTTTACTTTTTTTTTGTGAAACCAAGATACTTATATTATGGTTTGATGTTGCCTTTTACACTCAACCACAGTCAATCCTGTTTTCATGGTCGAATAGGAGGTTACAAATACCTATCCATGCATGAATTTATACATTTTCTGTGGATGAAGTTTTATGGTATGCAATCTTTTAGTTGCCAAACATTTGTGGGATTATGTCACTGGGGATGAGACAAGACCAGAGAATGTGGTTGTACCTGCCACTCCTCCTCAACAAGGTGGAGGAAGAGGTAGAGAACAAGCACAGGGTGCAGGACAAGCACTAGGTGTAGTTGCTATAGTTGTTGCTCCCACATAGGAGCAGAAGAGATGCGATTCTTGTGATGCATAAGCCCTATCTGTGATTTCTCTTTCTGGTAAGAGGTTTATTATTCCGCATATTCGGTCATGCACGACCTCTAAGGCAGCTTGGGATATTCTTGAGAGGATGTTTGCAGCCTGCAATGATGCAAGAGTTTCATTCCTGAAGAGAGAGTTGACTCATACTCATATGGATGAGGGTGACTCTATGTCTCAGTACCTCACCAAACTTAAGGACTTGCGAGAGAGAAATTCTTGAATATTGATGAGATCATTCCAGATTCAGAGATGGCTACTAGCACTTTGAATTCTCTTCCTGATTCTTATCTTGGTTTTCACACATTGCAAGAAGAGCAGACACGGAAAAATATGGCCACACGTGCACGTGAACATGCCATGTTTTCCAAGTTCAAGCCAAGGGCAAAAGGGAAGCAGCATACAAATCAGCTTGCAAATCAGTCTAAGGCTGATTCTGGACAGCCTTCACAAAAGGGTAAGAGTGATGCAGAGAGGGTGTCTTGTGCAAACGATTCTTCTTATTCAGTTCATGGTATTGGTGAGATTGTGCTTACAGCACAGATGGCACAAATTTCAGAATTCATGATGTGTTTTATGTGCTTGAATCAAGAAAAATTTGCTTCCAGTATCCTTTCTCATTAAAAGAGGATTTCAGGTTGTCTTTGAGGATGACAAACGTGCAGTTCGAGATAGAGAAGATGATTATGCCTTCAGACTATCTGGCACACTGTTTCGTGGCCATTTTCAGCTTGATGTTTTTGAGAAAAGACCACATCATGCACTTGCAATTTCTACTCCCACTGTTGCTATATAGAATGCAGAGTTATGGCATGCTAGATATGAGCATATGAATTTTGGCAGCTTGATGACACTTCAAAAGTTTGAAATGGTTGGTGCCTTACCTCCTTTGGAGTCACCTCCTCCTCATACAAGTGAAGGATGCATACTTGGGAAGACGCGTAGATTTCCCTTTAAGAAAGATGGTGCAATAAGAGCTATCCGCAAATTGCAGCTCATTCGTAGTGATGTCTGTGGTCCCATGAGGACTCCTGCCTTGGGTGGTTACATACATTTTGTCACATTTATTGATGACTATCCAAGATACATTTGGGTGTATGGTTTGAAGGCAAAATCTGATGTGTTTCTTCCATTTTTTGTTGCCAAGTAGAAGATGAGACAGGGCTCAAGGTATAGACACTTCACACAAATAGAGGGGGGGAGTATATTTCTCATGCATTTAAGGCTTAAATGCTGGAAAAGGGCATTCATCACATCAGCTTACAGTGAGGCTTAGTCCTCAGCAGGATCCTTCAGCTGAGAGGAAAAACCGCACTCTCATGGAGATGGATAGATGCATGCTTACGAGCAAGAAATTGCCTCACAAATTTTGGCTTGAAGGTCTCATGCCTCACAAATTTTGGCTTGAAGGTCTCATGTGTGCCAATTATGTCTTGAATCGTGCTCCCACGAAGGCTTTGAAAACTATGAGACCATGTGAAGCTTGGTATGGAAAGAAGCCTTCAGTGAATCATTTCCGTGTTTTTGGTTGTGTTGCATATGCCCATGTGCCCAAAGAGTTTCGTCATAAGCTGGAAAACAGGTACAAGGCAAGGCGGTTGCCAAAGGCTATGCTCAACAAAAGGACATTGATTATAAGGAGACATTTGCTCCTACTTCCAGGATGACTACCATCAGGTCAGTTATTGACAGGGCTGCAAATTTTAAGTGGAATTTACATCAGTTGGATATAAAAATAGCTTTCCTTAAAGGAGACCTGTTGGAAGAGGTTTATTTTAAGCAACCTCCTGGATTTGAGGTATCTGGAGCTGCACATGAAGTATGAAAGCTGAATAAAGCTTTGTATGGGCTGAAAAAGGCCCCACGTGCTCGGTACTCAAAGATTGATGCATTTCTGACCACCAATGGTCTCAGTAATAGTCCAACTAAGAGTACCCTCTACACCAAGAAGGATGGGGGAGATATTTTGTCATCATTCTTTATGTAGATGATTTGCTGCTCACAGGGTCCAATGAAGGAAAAATTGCAGAAAATTGCACATTTCAAGGCTGAGTTGAGAGCTACTTTTGACATATCAGATTTGGGCATGCTTCATTTTTGTTTGGGGATCTAGTTCATACACGAGAGACATGGCATCATCATGTCTCAATCCAAGTATGTGCAGAAGCTTTTGGATCGGTTCAAGATGCAAGATTGCAAGCCAACAACCACTCCCATGGAACCAGGGCTGAAGCTTACCATGTATGGTGGAGGTGAACCGGTTGATGCCACACTTAACAGCCAGGCTGTTGGATGCCTCATTTACTTGTGCAACACTCGGCTTGAGATTCAGTTTGCAGTTTCACAAGTGAGCAGATATATGTACAGCCCAAAGACTTTGTATTGGTAGGCTGTAAAACACATTTTCCGCTACTTGCAAGGCACTAAATCTTATGGCTTGATGTTTCCCAAGGGGAATGACTTGCAAATGCATGCTTACAGTGACTCCGATTGGGATGGAGACTATGATACTAGGCGGTCCACAAGTGGCAATTGTTTCTTTTTGAGACATACTTGCATTTCTTGGTTGAGCAAGAAAAAAGCTACTATGGCTACCTCCTCATGTGAAGCTGAGTACAAGGCAGCTTTCATAGCAACAATTGAGTGTGTTTGGCTGCGCCATTTCTTTGCTGATCTTCATCTCTCATTGGAGGGTCCTTCTCTCATTCTCACTAATAGTCAGAGTGCTATAGCAGTGGCCAAGAATCCTGTGTTTCACGCTCGCACGAGGCACATTGAGGTTCACTATCACTATGTCACAGAGAAGTTGCATGCTGGGGAGATCAGTATGATCTACGTGTCCACATATGACAATGTTGCAGATATATTCACCAAAGCTCTTCCACGCGAGAAGTTTGAGGCATTTCGCAGTATCCTAAACTTATCTCCTTTTGGTGATTGATCATTTCCTTGTACATCATCACATTGGCACTGCAGGGGGGTGTTGGAATTATCGACATAATTCATGGCAGTCACCAATGTATGAATAATAAGTGGGTTAGGGGGACTTTTCCCTCATTAGAGGTTTTTTCCCCTAACCGCAGTTAGTGGGTTGGTTAGGTTTTGTCACTTGAACAAAACCCCAATCTTGTAGCTTGTTTGCCTATCTCTTGCAATACAACGTTGCTCTTCTTTCTCATCACACTCTTGCTCACCTTGCTCACACCCTTTGCTTACAGATCTATTCTGAAATAAGTCTTCTACTAAAGACTGCTAGCAGTAACTAGTTTAGGGGAGCTAAGAAACTAGAAAGCAAAAATAACAGAAATAGAAGGAAAAGAGAAGGAAGATTCATCCTTACTGGGAAGAGGGCATGGGATGTGGTAGCTCCCACGAAGCTGTCTAGCCAAGGCTAGATTTAGTCCTTCTTGCATGTGCAGCTAAAAAGGCTGATGCTTGAAAGTACCAAACATCATAGTCTAGATTGTATGGATCTTGAATCACCTTGCAAGTACAGCTAAAGACCTTTTTATAGTTCTAGGAAAGTGGGTGAGCACCTATATGGAATAATACAACAAGGAGGCTACATGGCAAGCCCTCATGAAATCCTAATAACACCACTAAGTGTACAAGGAAAATACTGAAATGTTTACAACTACCAAGGCCCATTACTTAACTGATTGCTTGGCTAGAACTCATTAATGTTGCAATCCCTCCTTAAACAAGAGTTTTGTCCTCAAAATGGACACAAATAATACGAGTGGAAGAGAGTATGTTTAGGTCTTGCAGCCAAATCTGGGCTGAAAGGGATACAATTTAGTTCATCAGATATCGAAATTCCTGCACAATGCTCTCAGGCTGCCATGATGAATCATCCTCTGGTAACCCCTTTCATTTAATGTAGTACTCCATCAAAACTTCATTTTTGAGGATTTTGTCTCTATAAGTTTCTTTTTTGGTATGTACTGTATCTGTCCCGGTTCATCCATGAGAGGCAATTCTGCAGCAACTGAAACAAGCAAGGACACCTGGAATACATTATGGATCTTGGTGGAGGGAGGCGTGCCCAACTCATAGGTAAGTCACCGACTCTCCGCGAATATCTGATGTTTTGTGGAGCTGCTACCCCCCGCTGCATGCCTGGCTGATCCCGCAGCCCCCCCCCCCGCCATCTCTCCCTGCCCGCAGCCTGCTCTGCCTCCCACTGCCCTCCTCCTCCATCTCTCCCCTATCATCTCCTCCACCGCCTTCTTCTCCTTCCCGCCATCTCTTCCGCCCCCTCCCTGCCTTCTCTTCCAACCCCCTGCCTTCTCCTCGGCCTCCCCCCGCCGTCTCTTCCACCTCCCGCCGCCATCTCCTCCCCCCTGCCATCTCTTCCACCACCTTTTCCGCCCCCCCGCCTTCTCCGTGGCCTCCCTCCTGCCGCCACCCCCACCTCCTTCTGCTGCCCCCTCACCTTCCCCGCCTTCTCCAACTCTTTCCCCCCGCCTCTTTGCCTCCTCCTCCCTGCATTCCCCCGCTGCCACCCCACCCCTTTTCTGCCTCCTTCCCCACCCTCTCCCTCCTTTCCTATCTTCTTCTGCTCCCCTCCTCGCCTCCTCTCCGCCTCATCCCGTCCCTCCTCTTCATTTTTTATCTCTTCTCCCTCTGCAACGGGATTTTTTGTTTTTGTTCGGAGAAAGAAAATCTTGGTGGTGACCCTTGGTTTGGCCAGAGGGGCTCTATGGCAGCAGCCTCGAATCTCACAGCCGTTAAGGTCCTTCTTTCTCTAGCCGACAAGCAACAAGTACAGCAAGCAGTTCAGTCCCTCCAAGACAAGGCGATCGTGGGCAGAATTGTGGGCCTTACACCCATAAGGAGACAGGTGTGAGAGTCGATCTAGGCGAGCTTGGCATTATAGGGTGACCACATTCAGGAGGTCACTATCTATGGAAGAGGCGTCTTCCTCATCCACCTCAGCTCCCCCGATACTTCCTTGACACTTGTGGAGCAGAGCCTGATCCTCCTTGGCCCCCATTTGGTGTACCTCTTTCCTTGGTACCATGGCTTTACAGTGGAGGACATGGACACGACACACCATGTTCCCCGTTTCCCAGTTACGCTCGCTTCCCAAGGCTCCCAAAGGAGTATAGAGCCATCCTCCCCTCTATCGGTCGTGCATTTGGCACCGTGCTCAAGTCTCCACTAGATTCAGCCGCTTCCGTGATAGCCGATGACGGGGTCCCAAGGACCAGGCTGGTGGTTGAGAGCCCAGAGTCCCTCCCAAAGTTGATCCTCTTAGAGACCCTCGAAGGGGGCACACCTCGCCAGCGAGTGGAGATTTTTCGGTTACCATGCCAGTGTCTTCGATGCAAACGGATGGGTCACCTAGCCAAAGATTGCCCCCACGGCCACGGCCAAGCTCCTCTCCCCCCACCCCCGTAGAGCAGGCAGAATAGATAGTGATCTCCCTTTTTCTTACTGCATGCAATAGTTTTATACGAGCTGAGATCCATCACTCCTTCGCCTAAGGGCATGAGCCTACAACTCCTCACTGCTCCTTTGGATCGCATGTCCACCCACGAAACCCAGCCCTTGCACGGTGCTGTCTCTAATTGCTGCCGAATCCCTGCCATGACCTCTGAATCTACTCATCCTGTAGAAGGTCCTCTGGAATGCAGACCCCCTTTTGGGGAAGACCTTGGTGTGGCTGCTCTAAGTGAAGTACTACTGGAGAGTGGTCTAACATCGTGGTATCTGCCAAAATCCCGGTAGAGCTGCCTCTGTGCACGGCCCAGTCCCCAACCTAGAAGCGGTCTAGCCTCTCAACCAGTCCATCATGTCTTCGGACTACTGAATATGGCTCTCGCCATGGGTGTCTGCCATTGATCATGAAAATGAACTGGTCCTAGGTGCTCCGCTCTGCTGTTGGCATCTCAGAGAAGGAGGCGCCACCCTATTTGTCCTCCCCAAACTCTAGGTTGTTGAAGTCCCCTCCAACAATCCAAGAGTCTACATCCGAAAGACACTCTGATAGCCTCCTCTAGAAGGTTGGACGGTGCTGTCTACACGCTGGGGCATACACGTTCAGGATCCCAATCCTGGACTCTCCCATCCTAAACTGACCCGTCCTAGGATAAGCTCGCCTTGATCATAGACCTCTGGAGCCACTGTCTGTGATACCGAGATGCAGAACCCTTCGCTTCGTCCTACTACAGGGGACCACTCCTCCAGACCTCTCCCTCGGAGAAGGTGGTGTCATCGTCTAATGTCTGATGCTGAGAACATATGCTCTTGAATCAAAAGGATGTCCACTGTCCGCCCTACCACAGCCCTCCTACCGAAGGATCAGGTACTGTGGTTGACTACGAGCACAGTCGTGGAGCCCGTGCACGTTCCAACTCACGATGGTCCATGTCATGAAGACAAGGATGTAGAAAACAAGGCTCTCCTATGAGTGGGTGTCTGTTCCAAAAAGACTACCTTATGTGACTTTGCCGGGGATTTGGAGGATGAGTAGTCCGTGTCTATACGTCGACGTACTAAGGGGGACACCGGATCGATGCCAATCTTCCGTGCCCACTTCATCATGAAGGAGACTTCCACCCCGAACAACTACGCACACTTCTGGAGTGGCCGTAGTATGCTTCATCAACCTTTGCCTCAAGCGGCAATCTGATAACTGCTACCGCCAAACACAACATCAGATTTCTCGCGTGAAGCCCAGCTGAAAATTCACCTCCGCACCATGAGCGTGCCAAAGGTCCAATCCTTGTGGCCCCATCCACTCATCCATCATGCGTGAAATCTAATCTCCTAGAATAGTATCAAATACCACTAGGGACTGCTTCTCCAACCCTGTGGATGCGCACTGGAATCTCCAAACTGGGTGTGTCAACTGGGTGTGTCTGGGAGCCCACTATGCTGATCAAGCCCCTTTGCGGGGCTGCAAGACCACAACCGTTACCTCCAGGGGTAGAAGGTAAGAGTCTGGAATCTCCAGATAATTCCAGGGTCCCAATCTCCATAAGTCCTACGATAAGGGACGCCCAGGCTAGAGATCGGGAGAGTTGCTGACCGGGAGGACGAGCCCCTTCTCTCGAGCCCCTTCTCTTTGGCTCCCTCCCCAACTAAGCAGGATGCTGCGGTGAGGAAGTGGAAGGAGACGTCGTCTTACCCTTGCCTGCTGGCAGGAGTGTCGAGGCAGGAGAGGGGTGGGAGCCTGAGAAACCTGCGGAGGAGGTGGAGGAGGGGGGGAGGGGGAGTGGGGAGGGAGAGGGTGAGTGGTGAGGCTGACCATAGCAAGCGGGGCGAAGGGGGGGGGGGGGGACGGGGCAGGGAGAATCCAGCAGGGAGGTGGGGGAGTGGAGAGGGAGCGGGATCTGGATGGGGACGGGGGCATGGGGGAGTAGGAGCGACCATAGGCCCTCCTGCTGATCAGGCTTGTCGGGGCTCTGGATTCGCACCTCCTCAGCCGCGCTGCCGGGCCAACATTCGCAGCTTTCGCCATCACAGCGTCAGGAGCTCGTTGTTGATGCAAGGGTGAGTGCAGGCACTCAACCTCCATCACGGGAGGATCCTCTGGCGTGGCAGTGGCCCCTTTTGCTGGGGGAGGTGGATCTCCACGTGAGGGCTCATGCTGCTACTCATCCTTAGGTGCCTCTTGGAAAGCCCTCTCTCTCTCTCTCTCTCTTTCTCCACGTCTAGCCTTGCTTGCGACGCTTGCGGCCATGTTTGCTTGGTTTCTTTTTCTTGTAACCTAGGTCCATTCCCCTTCTGAGGGGGTCACCCAAGGGGTCTGAGACTCCCGTTGCTCTTGTCTGGGGGGGTACTGGGCTCTAGATAAGGACCCAAGAGCTGAGCAACTAGTGCATGAAATAATAGCGAAAGATATGAAAAGCAGTCTCGTTTATTCATAGGCGACAGCTTTATTCATCTCCTCAGCTCAACCGAGCTTGTTGGAGTTACAACTCACACACACTTAGCTACAACGACTGATTGACATAGGCACCGAGCCATGAACTATATGTGAGACTATCGCCACGCTCATCACGATCGGCTTCCAAGGCATAATCAAGTGCACCAACTCCAGAGACAACTGCGCCACTAGCAACCCGTGATTACAGGAGAGACTACGGCCGGGTTGATTACAAGAGAGACTACGGCCCTTAATCTCTCTCTCAAGGTACTCCATGCAGCCAGCCATGCAAGTGACAAGTGGCTGATCTAGTCCCTCCTTTCAACCATGCTCTAATATTGACCAACCTAGAGTTTGCTTACACCAACACCCCCCTCAAGCAAAAGGGAGGGCAATGTACATCAGAGAATGCTTCCCAACACAGCAAGTCAGGGATAGCAAGAAGTTTTTTTTTTAATCATCCACACAGCAAGTGAACGGAAAGTAAACATCTTCTCAAAGCAAGAGAGAACTCTGATCATCATGCCTTTAAACAAGACAAATTTAGGTATTATTATTATGCAAATCAAGAATCTAATCTACGCTGTCGACTACGTATGAACACGAAATTCAGAATGCCCATTCATCTCCGTCGCTTGAACTTTCAACACAGTCCCGCGACCTCCTCTGCTACATGTGCACTTTCTCCTTTGTTCTTCTGAGCAATATCATCTCACTTTTGAAGCGATACTCTTCTCTATGTCCAAGCTTGCCACAATATCCACATTTCTACCCGTCCTTGTTCTTTGCTTTAGATAACTTGCTTACGAATGCTTGTTCCTGATCGATGGTCAGTACCTTGCGCCTTTCTTCATCCAATAGCATCAAAATCATTTCTGAGAAACTTGCATCATTGTTAATTCTTAGGATCTTGACAAGATCGTCATAAGCTGGTATAAGACTGGAAAGAAATACAGCCTTAGAATCATCATCTTCCATACGAATACCAAGATCAGTAAGCTGCCTAAGGATAGCGCCCATTCGATTTAGATGCTCTCCAAGCGTCTGATTTTCCATCATCTTCAAACCAAAAAATTGTTGCTTCAGTAATACCCTTGAGTTTCGAAGCCTAGATCCAAACAAAGTCTCTACTGCAATCCAATTCTCGCATGCCGTCTTGGAGAGATCAAGATGGTGGCTATACCTTCCACCAAGTGCTCGCCTGAGAATTCCTAGAGCCTTCTCATTCCTGTCTTCCCATCGATCCACCAATTCGGAGGAGTCATGTGCCTTTTTCCCGGTCAGTTTCTTCTCAATACCTGAGACTATCGACCAAAAGCCCTTCTCCATCAAATACAATCGAAGCGTGAGCTGCCAAATCGGGAAGTTAGTGCCATTGTAAGTAACCAGCTTCACCGCATGTTCAGATTTATTCTCCATCTTCTCTGGCTCTGATACCACTGATGGATCTCAGCTCGTATAAAACTATTGCATGCAGTAAGAAAAAGGGAGATCGCTATCTATTCCAAGAGCTGAGCAACTAGTGCATGAAATAGTGCATGAAATAATAGTGAAAGATATGAAAAACAGTCTCGTTTATTCATAGGCGATAGCTTTATTCATCTCCTCAGCTCAACCGAGCTTGTTGGAGTTACGACTCACACACACTTAGCTACAATGACTGATTGATAGAGGCACCGAGCCATGAACTATATGGGAGACTGTCGCCACGCTCATCACGATCGGCTTCCAAGGCATAATCAAGTGCACCAACTCCAGAGACAACTGCGCCACCAGCAACCCTTGATTACAAGAGAGACCGGCCCTTAATCTCTCTCTCAAGGTACTCCATGCAGCCAGCCATGCAAGTGACAAGTGGCTGATCCAGTCCCTCCTTTCAACCATGCTCTAATATTGACCAACCTAGAGTTTGCTTACACCAACAAGGAGGACTCTTCAAGAGCGCGAACGCGCATTGAGGACAAACCTCGCCTCCATAGAGTGGCTCAGGGAGCAGGACCCAGGATCTCAGTGGCTTAGTGACAGGTTCGAGAGCGCTCGCCTTGAGCTTCAGGACACGGAGGTTCGGTGGGCTGAGTTTTCCTATCACTCTTCTCGGGCCCGGTGGGTACATCAAGGGAACAGGATGACAAAGCAGTTTTTTCAGAGCATTGGGCCCCGTTCGGTAGGCACACAGTTGCAGCGTCTCTGAGATCTACAGGGCGTCATGCACACTAACCCGCAGGAGATCTTAGACCTGACCACAGGTTTTTAGAGCCAGCTCTTTCAGATAGAGAGGATGACTCCAGGTGGTCTTGTGGCCCGGGAGGTAGTTTGGGATCAAGTTCCAACATTAGTCGCGCAGGATTTGTGCAGCAGTCTGGAGGAGCCTTTCACGGATAAGGAGCTTTGGGAAGCCCTCAAGGCTCTCCCGCCAGAAGTGTCCTGGCGAGCATGGCTTGACTCCGGCTTTCTTATGGAACTTATGAGAGATCATCTCCACCCCTTTTTGACTAGCTTGCCAGGAGATTTTTGACACAGGCTCCCTCCCTCAGTCCCTGAGTAGGGGGTGGATTTGTTTGATCCCGAAAGGGGGAGATAGGTCAGATATCCGGCAGTGGAGATTGATCACTTTGCTTGATACTGTAAACTCTCCCCTTACCCCACCAATAAGCACCTGGCTGTGGGCTGATCTATATAAAGAGGAAACCCCTCTTATCCATGGATATGTAAAACCAAAACGAAGAAAAGTGCCCTCCAAAAAACCCCAATCTACTCTGTCATAATCTTTCTCAAAGTCCAGCCTCTGGCCACTCTGCATAGCCCACTCTGAAGCTTCCTAGAATGAGAAGGTATTATCTAAATGCTTCTACCATGCACAAAACCAGTCTGTGTATCATGAATAAGATCAAGAAGTAAAGGTTGTAAACGCAAGCTTATTGCTTTGGCCAAAATTTTGTAACAGGTGCCCAAGAGAGTGATAGGCCTCCACTGGGACACTAAATTTCTGCATCCTACCTTCGGGATCAGATGAATGAGACCAATAGTAAGTGAGCCAGGCATCTCACATGAGTCCCAAAAGCCCTACAAGGCTGAGGTAATGTGATCACCAATCATATCCAAAAAAACAATAAAGGAGGGAGAAAGTCCATCTGATCCTGGGCACTTACCCTTGTGAAGGGCCAAGAGTGCAGTCCTGAACTCTGTGTTGGTAAAGGGTGCATCTAGTGAGACTCGCATGTCCAATTTCACCAACACAGGATTGCTATGCCAAATGCCTATCTCGCATCTTCTCTAGCTTGTGTGTCAAGATCTATTGTAAGGAGGAAAGTATAAAAGTATGTAGCTATGCGCAGGATGCCATCCGGCGGATGTGTCTGCAAAACCCCATCTAAGTCAATAAGTTGAAAGACACTCCTAAATCCAAGTATCTATAGGCTGTTTCTGCTCTTCCCTCTGCAAGGATGCCAACTCCTAGCGAATATTAATCTCACGTCTGAGAATTTCTCGTCTCCTAGTATCAGCGACTGCAAGATTAAAGTCACTAATACCAGTCATGCATATGTGATACCCAGATCTGCGAAATTGCCTCTGTGAGGTCCTCCTCTGCATAAACTGGCAAAGTGTCCTCTCAAATGAGGTTCAGAGATCATCAATACGATGAGAAAGTGATCTGAAATGGAAACCCCAAATGCAATGCATATAGACCCACCTCTGTCCAAAGTCCAATCATCCACATAAAATCTATTAATCCGTGCATGTGTAGGCATCTGTGGTCTCTAGTTCGACCAAGAGAACAGGAGAGACTGAGGCTAATTGTAGAAAGCATCATCAAACCAAGCACCTTTGCCACTAAAGCGAAACAACCCAGGCTGCTCTCTCCAAGGAGTGAATCCCTCCCTCTCTATCCCCTTTCTTATCTGAAGGCAACTCAACCATGTTGAAGTCACCTCCGATAACCCATGAATCTGCAATGGGGACCCAAGAGAGCATCTCCTTCAACATAAGGACATGGTAAGGTTGAGAAAGACAACTTTATGTCCCCTGGTGTACCTTTCAATGAGGCCTGCCTATGCCTGTGCAACTTGAGATACACCCAATCTCCTTGCTAAAACTCCACATCTGTTCTCTTTAGATCTGCACACTCTTTCATCCTAGACTGTGCCCTGCGTAAATCAACCTTGGCCAACTATAGGATTGCTTGCATTCTCTCCAACTTCTTCTATGCATGTTGATTAACAAAAATCTAATTTTTGAGTGTAGAAGGTAAATTAACCTGGCATCTATATAAAGCTTCAAATGGAGGCCTCCCTATGGAATTGTGCTTTGTAGAATTGTGACAAATTCTATTAAACATAACCACTTATCCCATGGATGGTAAGCTGTAATTGGGGCCAACTTGGTACCCATCTAAGAAAACAACTCTTGCTAAACCCCGCTCATGGATTTAGCATCTCCATCATTGGCTATCTCCTGAGGGAGGCCATGCAGACTAAATATATGTTCTATGAATTGACTGGCTACCTAAGAAGAAGTATAAGTGGTTTTCATTGGCACAAAATGGGCTGTTTTTGTTAGCCTACCCACAATCACATGATGCTGTTCCATCCCTTTGCTGTGGTGGTCAAATCATGATAAAATATGAGTCCACTGTCCCCTGGAATGAGTAGGGGATTTAATAGACCTGCTGGGCAAGTAATATGTTTTGCTGACGCAGCACAACTTTTTACATGATTCAGCACATCCTTGCACAACCCCTGCCAATAGAAGCTCTATTTCACCTTCTCATAAGCCTTCCGAGGACCAATGTGCCTTGCCATGCATTTTTGCCAAGATCTAATTCTTAAAAGAGGAATGAGGTCATTCAAACTTTCGACGACTGAGCTGCTGCTCCTCCCTTGCAGCCCTTCCTCCCTCACAGCCCTCCCTCTCCCCTCCTCCCTCTCCCACCTTCACAGCCCCCTCCCCCTCCCTCCTTCTCCTTTCCCTCCCTCCATCCCCTCCCTCCCCGCTCCCTTCTCCCTCCCTCTCTAGCTGCCCTTCCACGCTGCCCCCTCCCTGCCCTTCCCCGCTGCCCTCCACTGCCCCTCCTCGCCCTCTCCCCCACCCCCCACCCGCCTTCCTCCCACCCCCCATTCTGCCCCCTACCCCTGCCTCTACCCCCTCCCTACCTGCCCCCTTACCTCCCCTTCCCCTTCCCCGCCCCCCCCTTTCTGCTCGCCATCCCTCCCCTTCCCCGAACCCCCTTTCCGGCCCTCTTCCACCCCCCTCCCGTACCCTACCCCCACTCCCCATCCCACCTCTACCATTGCTCCTAACCCGCCTCCTTTTCGGCCCCCTTCCCATCTCTATCCCCCCCCCTCCCTCTTAACCCTCCCCGCCTCCTTCCATGCCCTCCTCCTACCTCCCGCCCTACTCCATATCCTGCCTCCCGCCTGCTCCTTACTTGACATTGCCCACCTTCCTCCTGTGCAAGTAGAGCGGACCGAGTTTCATCGTGTTCGAGTCGGCCTTCTCATTCAAATTGATGATGGCTCAGCCCTCAGTCAATCCTCGCCCACTTCTACCGGCCCTGAAAACCATCACGTTTTCGAAAGACGAGTTGCAGCAGCCCAAGAAAGACACCAAGCAAGAGAGTTCCACTTCACTCTTCCCTCACATCCACAGGTCCCACCCCTCCAAGTTACAGGCCAGTATTATGTACATATCCTATTCTACACTACTACAGATCACGGGAGTAGCACCACAGATATTCCTCCGAGCCATATCCTTGCTAGAGTGTGAGAGCACACACAGAGATTCTGTATCGAAAATCAAAATCACGTAAAAAATCATTCTCCTTCTCTCACTAACTCCAACAAGCCCCATCTCCCTAGATGGATCTAGATGCCACATGTCATCATCATAGGGCCTTCCTTATGCATCTTTTCACCCCTCTCTTGGGATACTTTAATTACAATTGCCCCTAGGCACATTTCTTGCATTAGGCCCTTAGCCTTAGATCCACCTAGTCTGGTGCTATCAACCCTCACCTAGGACCTTGACATTAATTCCCTCTCGATCATTTACATGAAGCGCAAACATATATATTACAAACATAGATCCTTTAAGGGAAATGTCGACTAATTCTTCCGAGGTCATGCTACCTCGGCTAGAGCGTAACATTCCTTTCCTCTTCAGACATCAGCGTGCTTGATGATAAAGTCTGGGAACACTCTCCGTAACTGGTATACAAATTCCCAGGTAGCTTCTGATAGAGGTTGACCATGCCATGCAACCAACACCGTGGGTATCTTCTGATTTCGCACTTGCATTGTTCCTCAGTCCAGGATTCTTGTTTGTTTGCGCCTTGCATTATCCTCTATCTCCTGAAACAAAACCACACCTTCGATTAGTGAGTCACCTGCATGTAAAAATTTCTTTAAGCGCGAAACATGAAAAACCCGGTGCACCTTGCAACCCTGTGGCAATTCTAATATATAGGCCACCTTGCCTATTCTCTTTAGAATTAACCACGGCCCACAATATCAAGGTGATAACTTAGCACACTCTCCTGAAGTTAACGACTTCGAGTGCGAAGGAACTCTGAGAAAAACTTTTTCTCCTTAAATTCTCTTATAGACCGGTTTTCATCCGCATACATCTTGGCTCTATCCATAGCCTGGCAGATATTCGCTCTCGTAAGTGCTAGCATCTCCCGCATCTGAACCACAAAGTTCGCAGCACTAGGCACTCTCTGAGGTATTCCAACTATAGTTGGATTTGCTGGTCTATAACCATAATTCAATTCAAACGGACTGAACCCTGTAGAGGAATGTTTTCTATCATTGTAGGCAAACTCTAACAATGGCAACCACTTGTCCCACGTATGTTGCCTCAATGACACATATTGTGAAGATTCACACTTTTCAAAAACGCAAATGTGTGCAATGCATGCAGAATTTGAATGCCGATTGGCCCTCCAATGGGGAAGAGCGCCCTCGTGAGAGTACTTGTTTCTTTTTCGACCTACATGCAAGGTGGGAGAGAGATGACGGATGAATGCAATGCTACGTGAGATCTTCAATAAAAGGGTGATACCCTTTCATTAATGTCCCTTGAGATCACTCAAGTTCCATCTTCCCATTTACACCTACCCTTAGCCTATGACCCATGCACCTACCATTCAATGCACTCTAATGCACCCTTTCCCTTTCCTATTGCCCCTAGGACCTAGACACATGTGTGCACATCTTTATTACTAATCATTGGCCAATGTTACATAGTTTTGGCGGTACTATTTACACCGCTTGATCGATCATAAATACAAACATATAACCGCACCATCAAATTGGCACCTAACAATAATCAAGTTCTAATGACTATTAATTAACTAAATAATCATTTCTCTTGTCATGACACTCCCTCCTGCTTGAATGAGCAGAAGTCCTCTTCTGGATTTTTGCTTGTCTCTTCCTCTTACGTGCACTTTCTCTTGTTACTTCTGCCATTGCATCGCCTCTTTGTAATCTGCGAGTATCTGTGGAAAATCTATAAAGAACTCTTCTTCCATCCATTGTGCATCACTAGCTGGCTGGTTTTTAAACTTCAGTAAATACATATATCTCTTCTTTCCACGAGTACTCTTCTCTTTATGGCACACGATCTGTTCCGGAGTAAGAACTTCAGTCCCATCTTTAAGTTCAGGTTCTTCTTGATGCTAAGTATCCAAAAACGCAGAAGTATCGCCATGGTATCTCCTCAAATTGCTCACATGAAAGATGTTCTTCATACGCCAGTGGGCTGGTAACTTCAGCTCATACGCTCTGGATCCTTCTTCTGGATATAAAGCTGCTGAAATCTGAAATGGACCATAAAACTTCGGTGCTAGCTTGACATGTTTGGTACTTCCTCTCACTCACTTGATTCTTATTTTATCAATCTTCAATAAAACCCAATCATCCTCCTTGTAATTAACTTCTTTTCTTTTTTTATTGGCTTCCTTGGATTGTTGAACCTGGGCCTTCTTAATATGTTCTTTTACCTGCTCAATAACCTGTGACATATCCTCAGCAAACTGGTCAGCAGCGAAAATTCGCTCCCCCAAGTGTGTTATTGGAGTGGGGAAACATTGCCCATAGATGATTTCAAATGGGGCTTTCTTGGTGGAAGTATGTATAGTGTTATTATAAGCAAACTCTAACATGGGTATGAACTCTGGCCACCTTCTAGGTTGGTCATGGACATAAGCTCGAAGTAAAGTAATTATGGTTTGATTGGCATTCTCACTTTGTCCATCTCCTTGAGGATGGAAGGCTGTAGTAAATTTCAGTTTGGTTCCGAGATTCTCTAATAGGGCTGTCCAAAAGTTGCTAATGAAACGGCCATCATTATCGGATACAATGGATTTCGGTAACCCATGTAACCTGAAGATTTCCCTAATGAATAACCTTGCTGTTTCAGGAGCAGACAACTCTTTTTTACAGGGAATAAAATGAGCTTGTTTACTCAGCCTATCTATAACAGTGAAAATCTGCCAAACTGACCAACCTTGGGGAAACCAGACACAAAATCCATTGTAATGTGTTCCCACCTTTCCGAAGGAATAGGCAAAGGCTGCAAAAGACCAGCAGTCTTACTAATGTCAGATTTAATGCGCTGACATACGTCACATTGTTGAACAAAGGTCGTAACTTCTTTGCAAAGTTTAGGCCAATGGAAGTATCTCTCAATATTGTCAATGGTCCCTCTAATGCCTCTATGTCCAGAATATGGACTCGCATGTAACTCACTCATGACTAGATACCGAAATGTTTTGGGTACACATATGGCACGTCCCAAAAATAAGTATCCATCCACGATGGAATAAGCCTCTAAATCCCCGACCTCATTACGCTGAATCTTCCCATAAATGTCAGAGAAGTCCTCATCTAAAGGATAAGCTTCAACCATGCTCCTAATGATTTCTCCTTAATCACAGAAACGTGATTAACTTGGGGCTGTCTACTCAAAGCATCTACTAAATTCTCCTTTCCTGGCTGATATTCGATATTTGGTTGCCCAAAGGATTGAATATATTCAGCCCATTTGATTTGCCTTGAAGAGACAATGGGTTGAGAAAACAAGTGCTTGATAACTTTGATGGTCATTCTTAATCTTGAAAGCAGAACCATATAAATAATGCTTCCATAACTTTAGAGCATGAATGACTGCCAATAACTCCTTCTCATACGTGATATATTTTAATTCAGCCCCTTGAAGTTTTCTACTCTCATAAGCAATGGGATGCCCTCCTTGCATCAACACTGCCCCAATCGAGGTACCACTTGCATCCGTACATACAACAAACAACTCTTTGTCCATGTCCGGAAGTGTTAACACTGGTGCAATCACCAATGTTCTCTTAAGGTCCTCAAAAGCTACTTGGTGAACCTCTCCCCACTCATACAAGAAATGCTTCTTCAACAAATCTATTAGTGGGGAAGCAAGACGTGCAAAATTCTTAATGAATCTGCGATAATAACTACACATCCCTAGGAACGATCTCAGCTCATGTATGTTTTTGGGTATTGGCCATTCAATTATGGCCTTGACCTTTTTAGGGTCAACCCGAATTCCCTCGGCAGACACAATGTGTCCCAAATACTCTATTTCTGTCTTGAAGAACTCACTCTTCTTGGTATTTAGGAACAATCGATCCTTCCTTAGGAGCTCCATCACCTTAGCAAGGTGATCCTTATGCTCTTCCTCATTCTGGCTGAACACTAAAATGTCATCAAAAAAGACTATGACAAATTTTCCCAAGTAGGGTCGCAAAACCCTTCTCATCGCCTACTAAAAGTGGCTGGAGTATTAGTTAGGCCAAAAGGCATGACCAAAAAATCATAATGTCCAGTGAGAGTGCGAAAAGCAGTCTTATGTTCATCCCCAGCTTTCATACGAAGTTGATGATACCCAGATTTCAAATCCAATTTGCTAAAAACTTTAGCACCTTTAAGCATATCCAATAAATCATCCACTCTTGGAATCGGATACCGGTTCTTAATCGTAAGTTTATTCAAAGCACGGTAATCTATACACATACGATATGATTCATCCTTCTTCTTAACCAATAATATAGGTGCTCCAAATGGAGAATTGCTTGGTCGAATCAGGCCTTTTTGCAACAGATCTTCAATTTGTTTTTCTACCTCCTCCATTTCTATCCTGTTATTGGTCTTAGATGATGACCCATACTCCTTATTGAAGGGTTTACGAGGATTCAATTTCCTCTCGGCTATTTCAGCCAGCTTAGTGAGGTCCTTAAGCGTGGTCGAGTTAAACATTTCAACCTCGTACCTTACTTTTGGGCTTAAAGCTGCTAAATACTTCTTTCTCCTATCTTCCTCACTCTTTTCGGGTAACTCTAGAGAGAGTTTCCAAAATCTGGCTGTAAAATCTGCATTACTCTCATTATCGAACTGCCTAAACCTCTCCCAACGAAAGGTTAGGTTCTCTTCATGCCTCGGTGGCATGAAAGTGGCTTTCAGTTGCTCCACGAATTTAGCCTATTCATGAATAGGCTCTTTTCCTGTTTGTGACAAGGACCACCACATTAGAGCATCCTTCTGCGGATGCAATGTGGCAAGAGCAAGCTTCTCTTGCTCGGTCTTGTCTTGATGGGCAAAGTATAGCTCAAAATGACGAATCCAAATGAGGATTTTGTCAGCCTCCCTCGCCCCATCATATTTGGGAAACTCAATTCTCTCTCGCGGTTGGAATTTGGACCTCTTAGAAGGGTTACTCAACTCTTCATCCCCGAAGTTTAAAGTCCTCTTAGTCCCTAATCTTGTTATAGTGGACTGCTCAATCATATTGCTAAGCTGGAAAACCAGCTTATCAACAGGAGTCTCCTCTCTTCCTCTTGCACTTGGATTATAATCCATGTGTATTGGGTTTTGAGTTGAAGGCGTGAACTCAGCCCCTTGTTCTTGGTTGGTATCATTTCTTCTTTCATTACGAAAGGAGAACTCCCTATCAAGAGGTTTTTGAAGGAGAGACTCTTGTAAATCTATTTGTGGGTTATCATACTCAAGATGTGTATAACTCTCACCTAATCCATCCTCTTCAAGAGGGGGTGAAGGTATTCTTTCTCTCTCTCCTTGGGGTAATGCAGGAAAAGGAACTCCTACATGAGTTCTGCCCACCTAGCTTGGCGGCCTCTCAAGTCAGGTTGTTTACAAAAATGTTTCAGAGTATCATGATCAACATCCACATAAAACTCTGAGCCATACAAATAATGTCGCCATGGTTTCAAAGCATGGATAACAGCATACAACTCTAATTCATGAGTTGGCCAATTCCTTTGAGAGGAAGAAAGCTTCTTGCTTTCAAAGGCTACTGGCCTTCCCTCTTGAAGGAGAACTGCTCCTACCGCAATGCCACTTGCATCAGTTTCGAAGAACAACGGTTTCTGGGGATCAACTATTTTTAACACCGGTCTTGTGACCACAGCTTGTTTTATGGTGTTAAAACTTTCTTGTTGATTCTGTCCCCATATAAAAGGTACTTTATCTAAGGTTAGATCAGTCAATGGCGATACTATTTCGGAATATCCTTTGATATGCCTTCTATAAAATTGGACAAATCCCAAGAATGATCGCAAAGCGGTCAGGCTATGAGGGATTGGCCAAGTTAATATCGCAGCCACTTTCTTTGGATCCATTTCTACCCCCTCTGGAGTAATTATAAATCCTAAATATTCAAGTGTAACCATACACAGTATAGTTTTCTTTTTATTTACATAAAGACTGGCTTTCCTCAAAGTACTGAACACTATTCTTAAGTGTTCGCGATGCTCAGTAATACTTATACTGAATACTAGAATATCGTCAATAAAATGTACTACAAACTTTCTGATATACAGACGTAGTAAATCGTTCATAAGCATGACGAATGTAGCCGGAGCATTGGTAAGTCCAAAGGGCATTACCAAAAACTCATAATGAACAAACCTAAGAAAGCGGTTTTATGCACATCCTCGGCTCTAATCCGGATCTGATGGTAGCCACACTTAAGATCTATCTTGCTGAAAATCACGGCTCCATGTAATGCATCTAGCAAATCATCAATCCGAGCCATCGGATACCTGTGCTTAACAGTGATATTATTCAATGCTCTGTAATCTATACAGAGGCGAAACGTATCATCCTTTTTCTTCTTTTATATCACGGGCGAAGCAAAAGGTGAGAAACTTGGTTGAATCTGCCCCAACTTGAGGTATTCTTCCAGTTGTCTATGCACCTCCGCTTCTTCAGTAAAACTCCTTCTATAGGGAGGTCTATTTACAAGTTCTGCCCCCGGGATTAGTTCAATCTTATGCTGAACATTCCACTCTGGAGATAACCCATAAGGTAGTTTATCCCTAAAACAGTCAGAGAACTCCTCTGCTATAAGATTAGCCAGCTTGGCCATCTCACCACTTTGCGCAACATCAATGCTAGCCGAAGAATCATCAACCTGCACTACCGATGCCGTACAAAGGAATAAGAACTCTACTTGAGCTTTTCGGATTTCCATCACGGAAACCAACGGTCCCTGAGGTACATCTTTTTCACCTCGCAAGACATAAAGCACATCATTCATCTTGAATTGATATACGTGCTTTTTCCAATCAATGGCTGGATTCTTCGTAGAATGCCATGCCATACCCAGGGCTATATCTGCATGAGAAGGCTTAGTCATTTCAAAATCAAGCTTCTCAGCATAGTCCTGAATACGAAGCTCCAACTGGGTAACCCTTTGGTCCCATACTTCAGTTGAACTTCCATCTGCCATCCTGACTGTATATGCTAGTCAGATGGGCTAGTCTTTAACTTCAGCCTCTTCTTAATTACATTGTGAGTTGACTCCGAGTCAAACAACACAATGACATCATGATTGGCCACTTGCCCTTTCATCTTAATTAACTCCGTATCATTAAAGGTTGTATACCCCGTTGCTGCGGGCTTAGATAGGATGTTATCAGGTGCACTCGTTACTAGCTTAGCAACAGACACACATAACAAACAAGGTACTGACCTCTGAGAAGATCCCGCTAGCTGAATCTGCATCTGTTCCGTTCTGGGACTTCCCTCCATTTTCACGTCGCATTCTGAGGCTACCATCTCAGCCATCCGACGATCCTTATTTCGTGGACAATCCTTCCACTGATGAGGCTGAAGGCAACCAAAACACAAGCCTTCTCTCCTCGCTTTTTCTCTTTGCTCTGGGTTTAAGGGAGACTTCGACCAAGCCCGGGCTGCCATTGGCGTTACTTTCCTCTTCACTCCAATGGTGATACTTGATTTAGGAGTCTCAGTTGGTTTCGCCTACTTGGCTTAACCACTCAGCTAAGAACCACTCCCTTTACTAATCCACTTCTTCTTAAACCCAGATTTCTTTTGGTAACCATACTGCGTTCCGACCTATGCAAACCCACTTGGCCTGCTGCCCTTGGCATCTTCATAGTTCACGGCTATGGCTATTGCATCATCCAACGTGTTCGCATACTTAGCCCGAACTTCCATTTTAATCCGATCATTCAATCGAAATATGAAATCTTTCACTTGGATTGATTGAGGTAGGGGTTCATCAACCTTCATTACGCTCTCTCGAAACTTATCAGTGTATTCTGCCACTAACAAACTTCTCTGATGAAGGTTTCTATATTGATCCCAAGCTCGGGATGCTTCGTCGGGAGGTAAGAAGTGTTTTCTGAATTCTCTTTTAAACCCCTCCCAGGTAGTGGATGCAATACCATCTTTCTGTTGTTTAATCCACCATCGATCCGCTGCCTCACTAAACATGTGGGTGGCCTAGCGGATTTTCTTGATATCATTTCTGATTTCACAAATGGGAAACGCCTCGTCCCATTTGTGTAACCAGGTCTCAATGACATCAGAACTATGGTCATTCATCCGACCAGAATACTTTTCCGGCCTATAATTGGCAATATTAGGTACTTTAGCCTTTCTAGGCTCGACCGTATGGACACTAGACTCCGGTTTCATCGGAGCCTTTCCTTTCTCATCTTGAGAAGGTCTGGCAGACATATTGTGTATCACTCTTCTAAGTTCAGATTGCCCTGCATTTGCCTGTAACTGTTGCACTAATAACTGCTGTAAGGCATCCTCAAGTAATGCAATCCTGCCAGATAAGGTGTGAACTACTGGGCGCGACACTTGCTGGGTCGGCCAGACTCTTGACTCACCAGGGTCCCTCCTGGAAGCTCCTTCTGCTTCCATTCGGGTCAATGGGTGTTTTGCTTTTTTTTTTTTCTTAATAAACACCGCTAGAATATTGTATTTACAAACTGACAAAATTCAGTATACTGGCACTCTGACACAATTCCCTATTCTAGGAAATACCTGCAATCCCACATGCACACGGACTAGGCATTTGACACAGACATAACCCAAATACCGCTTTTCCCTATACTAGGGAAATTCTTGCAAATCAACTCTGACTGAAGCACACAGGCATATACACAAGCATAGTCTCAAAGACTGTCCCTTTTTTTTTTCTCCCATTTCAGATTTCCTTCTGCTGTATAGGAATAAATCAATTGTAAACTCTGCTGTACAGAACAAATCGACTATAAACTAAGATGTTGTATAGAAAGGGAGCAAATGGGAAGGAATGATGCTCCCTGGAAGTTCCACGAATCGCTGATGTCTCAAAGCCTACTCTCTGTCTCGGCGCGAATTTTGAAAGCGGGGGACCCGTCAACCACGCACTGTCGTCGAGTCACCCACATGACCATACCGCTGCCCGTGCATCGCCCATCGCTACGTGTGAGCTCTCACGAAGTAATTCTGTGCTCTTGCTTTCGTTAATACGCTCCTCGCGGAACTTTTATGTGAACCTACCCCGCTAATTCTAGAACCCAAGGTGCAACTGATTTTCAGCGCACTGTCAGGTCCAAATCGTCACGCAGCTCGCACTTCACTGCGCTCATCACGTCGAAGGGTCTCCCCTTGTCTTCTCTAGTTCTTTCTTGAGTACAGGAGATGGAGTCCTACGATGTCTTTTGGGAGTCAGTGACCGCACCCTGTGATTACGATCTTCCTACTACTTGCTTGCATCACGCTGTCTTTTCGTCAACATGCCTTACGGGAACCCTCCGCTCCGGCGACAGCTTATAAGCTTGGAGCTTGGCTGTTTTGTCGTCCACTAGTCTCACGTTCTTTCCACGAAGTAATCCTTCGTCCAGTCACGCTGCAAAATTCCATTCTCACCCGTAACTAGCGCAGAGAATTCCACCTCGTCGCTTCTTAATACACGTCGTCTCATGCGCCTCTATGAGGTTCCCTCGAGACCTCTTTCTCTTCCCCGTCGCACAGTACCTTCTTTTGTTGCTATGCGGAGCGTCCTTTTAGACACCCCTCCCAGTACAGCCTCGTCCTCGCAGCTTTTCACTCCTGGTTTATCCATATCTTTTGCGAGTGCAGTCACAGATTTCGCTTAGTACCCAGACAGGCGTGAGGGTTGGGAGATCCTAGCAGATGAGATCGAGCGAGATTATCAGTCACCCATGCTTACAGGCACCTCGTCGTAGATTCTTCCTCTCCCTCTCACCTATTCCAGGAGCAGAGTTAGGACGACTCAGCCCTTTCCAGATCTTCTGACTCCTAGACCTGACCCCAGGATGGTTGACAGAGATCTGCCCGTTGAGTTTTGGCCATTTTTGGCTCGAGGGGTTTCCAAAGACTCCCTCACTCGATTGGAACTCTCCTGATATTTTGTCGACGGTCAGAGGAGGTAGAGGAGTACTTGGTATCTGTTACCCTGTCCAGAGAGGGGCACATTCTTCGTTTCTCCGCAGGCAGCTTTCGATCTTGGGGGAGCGAAAGTTGGTCAGCTGAGTTACTTGACAGTGAGATTGCTAGACAGCTCATGAGCATGACTCAGTTTTCAACGGTTCACCGTATTTTCGGCTCGCAGATTCATTCTTGCCCTAGGACTCTTCGACCTGGCTTCGGTGGCAAGGCCTTTCTGTTTCTGTTCTTTGAGATTCAGGGAGACCTTGATTTGCCCAGGAGTATTGGTTTTGGTTTGACTTTCAGCTCCTCAGTTCACGCCAGAGTATTATTCCCTTGGATGGAGCCATTTTACATGAGTTGGGGCAGATTTGGAGTTTGATCAGAGACCGACTTTGGATTGTGCCATCATAGAGAGTGATTTGTGCAGCTACCACTGGCATCCCCTCACTTCCATCCGATGTCTAGGTTGTCCATCATTTCTTGGAATGTGAGAGGACTGAACGGCCACAGATTTACCTCAGATGCAGATGGTCGTAGATCAGGAGTTCCTAGATTGCAGTTGCTTAGGGACTCCCTTCCGTTTATTTCCTCAGGGTCCCCTCCAGACATTGTGCTTATCCAAGAGCATAAGCTCTCCCAGGATAGGATTGACAGATGCAGATCCTTACTCAGAGGACAGAGCCGGACATATTGGAGCCCAGCCGATGGCACGAGGGGAGGAGTTTGCATTTCAGTTTCAGCTAGGTGGGCCTCAGAGATCACCCAAGAGGGTACACTAGTGGAGAGCAGGGCATGCTATGTTATTCTTCAGATTGAGAGCACAGCAGTTGGTGTTCTCAATGTGTATGCTCCCATGGATCCAGCCCACAGACGTGCTTTTTGGAGACAACTCAGAGAGTCCCTTCCTCAGGCAGACACCTAGATTGTTGGAGGAGATTTCAACATGGTTGAATTCTCTGAAGACAAGTCGGGCCAGACAAAGGGTGGCCTTTCTGATAGGGAGAGAGTGGAGTGGGATAGTTTTGTTTTGCATGCTGGACTTCATGATGCAGCTCGACTGGATGACTTTCGTCACTTGGCTAACAGTCTTCAGTTCTCTTGGTATGGGGTTTTCCATGGCTCTCTTTCTTTGGTCAGACTTGACACGTTTTATATTGGCCAATGGGGCCAGGCCAGAGGAGGACAGATTAGGATCCGCCCGGGTTATCTTTTATCTGACCATGCTCCAATCCTATTACAGATTCTCCCTACCTCTCGATTGGAGAGCACAGGCTCTGTGAGAGTTTCGGACTTTGTTTTTCAGGACACAGAGTTCGTGGAACGGTTGAGAGAGGCTTGGTTGTCAGAGGACACTCCTGTGGATCAGGGCTGGGTGATGTGGGTAGAGGGGGCTTTGGCTAGAGTCAGCATGGCCTGCCAGTTGAGGGCAAAAGAGGAGAAGGAAAAGCTCAGAATCAGAGATCGGAACGCAAGAGCGGAGGTATCCAGACTTCAGAGATTGATTCAGAGTTTCCTTATTCTCTTTTCATCAAAGGGCAGCTTTCAGAGGCTCAGGAGAGACTAGAGGAGATTCAGGGCAGGAGGGCCCAGTTCAGGTTTTACTCCCGGTAGACTTTCTAGATCCAGAAGGGGGATAGATGCTCTAGAGAGTTCTTCAGGGCAGTGGATCAAAGATACTCTTCGGACAGTCTTCGTAGACTTGTGGATGAGGCCGGGTCTCTTCAGACGGACCCTCACCGTCTTGTTGAGATCACTTCTGATTTCTATTCCACTCTTTACACCACCGATCCAATCACCAAGGAGATTATCAGAGCCAGAGAGGAGATTTGGAGTCATGTCCCCCAGATGATCACCTCCATGGCCATGACCATCCTCCATACGCTCCATATTAGTAAATGTACTATATATCACTTTGGAACGTGGCGTAATAGGTATGGGATGCCACCACCTATTATTATCCACCATTGGTTGTTGATAGACAACCTAATTCAAACACAAATACAATCATGTTATTTTCCTTGCATCGAAGGTATCAAATATTTAAAAGTGAGTATTTTTACTTGTGTGTACAATACATGTTCACATTGTTGTAGTAGTACTAGTGTGTCCTTACTTTGCCAAAAATTTGTGGAGTCAATAGTTACAAAGCCACTTGCATGGCATTTGATTGTTGCATTAGGGCCTCTTTCCACCACGTCCTCAAATCACTTTACATTCAAAACATACACAAAGAAAAATCGAAAGTCAAGCTTAATAATATCTTGGATTATGCCACAATAATCATCCATGGCTCCATTGGCTCCCTCAAAGCTAGCAATGACGCCGCAATCTTGTGGATACCCAGAGGCACCTCCACGAGATATCTAGGCTTCCAGGTTGGCATTGAGGTGTCCCCGACGCAACAGTTTGGCCCAGTTCTTGAGAGTATCCGAAGAAAGCTAGCCTACTGGAATACGGCTAGACTTTCTTTCGCCGGAAGAGCGCTGGTACACTCAACCAGGTTTTACTAGCGACTATGTGGTACGTTGCGTCATGTTGGTGCTTTCATGCTGACTCGATCCGTCAGGTGAGGAGATTGCTTCGGAACTTTCTGTGGAGTGGTGGTGATGGTTCTGAGGACACTAGGGCCAGAGTTTCATGGGATACTATCACTTTACCTTTCTCGCAGGGAGGACTTGGGGTTCTTGATCCGGAGATGCAGAGCAGAGCCCTTTTAGTCAAACTTCTTGTTAGAGGTTTGACTCCAGGAGATCAGCCGTGGAAGCAGTTCTTACTGCATGGGATTCACCAGTGCACCCCCAGAGCAGCAGGTCAATGGGCAGGTAGAGTTAGTTGGATCTTCCTGACGGACCAGCATTCTCAGCCTTCCTCACCACTTGTGAAAAGGCTTATTTGGATATGGGATCATTTTCGACAGCACCTCATCAGAGCAATTCCCTCCTCCAGAGAGAAAATTGCCCGACAGCCACTTTACCATAACCCCTTGGTTCGGTACCAGGGATCTTCCCCTGGTACAGAACTTAGGACTCCCTTGGCCATATGGCATGCTCAGGGGGTTGTGACAGTCGAAGATTGGTTCAGGGGAGGTGTGGAGATGTCAGAGAAGGTGATCAGAGATAGACATGGGCCACTTGGACAGAATGCTGCCACCAGATTACTGATCATGAGGGCTATTCCTCAGGAGTGGAGGGATATACTTACAAATCCAGCCTATGTTCATCCCATTTCTACTTGGTCAGGTTGTTTTAGTGAGGCTGGGCTATGCATTGGAGTTCGTTTAGGACTGGCACCGTTTATTTATTTTGAGACGGACTCCTCTCACAGATTGTATCCCACTCAGCCCCTGGATCGACAGGAGCTTCTTTGGCAGAGAGTCACGGTCATTGGTTGTCGGGTAAGGAATGGGCCACAGATCCTTCCAGGTTGACCATTGCAGAGGATACTAGATGGAGACTTTGGATTTTTCAGGGTCGACCTCTTGCGGAGCTTGACTGGGATGCTCCGGTTGCAGGCGTTCGTCCTCTTTCATTTTTCTAGTACTCGATGAGGGCAGGTTATAGGCTTCAACAGAGAGACTCTCATCACCTACCATCTACCTCCCAGCATTGGCACGCACAGGGACTTACTGCAGAGCTCTTGCTGAGCTACTGGACCCACTTTTGGGGCATCAATAGAGCCAGGAAAATCTCCTACTTTCTTTGGCTCACTATACATAGGGGCATACCTGTGGGTGCTTGGCTTCAGCAGATGGGTAGACCCTCCTTGTGTATGCATTGTCAGCTTGCAGAGGAATCTAGCAAGCATTGTTTATGGAGTTGCACCAGCTCTAGAGTGGTATGGACAGGTATCTTCAGGTTGTTCTCATATGTTACATCTGAGTCCTTCCTAATGACTTGGGGCGCTGCCCTTTGGGGGAGAGGATCTGGAGCCTTTACTCTCTTTGAGTCAGAGCCAGGAGACCACGGTTTCTTCCTGGTTTCTTCCTGCAGCATTGCCAGAGACGGGGTCCCACGGAGGCCAGCATCATGAAGCCGCAGGATTTACTTTTGGTACCGGTACCAGCTCAGGATTCCATGCCTACTTCAGCTGGAGGATCAGCCTGGGAGGTGATTTCCACCATTACCCTATGGCGGATATGGTGTTCGCGATGTTCTTTTGTCCTTGGGGGCCATTTATGCACGGAGGCTGACACTCTCGCTTCCATTTGGGCAGAGATTATCTTCACTCTCAGGAGTCAGTGGGAGCGGTGTACAAGCACCTCTTTGGCAGCTCGTGGGAGACTTATATCCTTCATGAGGACATGGGACTGCTCTTTATTTTTTCATTTGACCCCTTTTGGGATGTCGTGCCATTTTAGACCACCTCCATGGCTTTTTTGCCACATTGTTGAGGCTAGGGATAGAGTACTTTCTCTCCCACCTGTTGTATGATTTGTTTTGAATGGAATATATCACTCTTTATTTTAAATATGCTTTTTATGGTCCCTTCCTTCAAGTCCCTATAGTAAATGCATAATCTGAAAGTGCCACCTTTTTTCTCACCAGCAAAACAGGGGAAGCAAATAAAGATCGACTATAAATGATGAAGCCCTTGTCCAACAACACCTTCACTAAAGCCTAGCCTCCTCATAGTGCCCTCCAAGAAACCCCAGTCCACCCTGCCATACCAAATAAATGGCATGATCAACTTCCCTTTTAGGGGAAAGACGAGGCAGGGGTTCCTAGAAAATATCATGATATTGCTGTAGTCACCCTAGCATGTCAACATCCTCCACTTTGAAGCATTTTCTTGGTTTCTGGATATCTCCAGACTCAAGCTCTAAAGTAAACAAACTTGAGAATCCTCTTGAATTTTTTGGCTATTACCAACTGCAATGTTTGAGAATGAATAACAAGTAAACAAACTGCCTTACCTTTGTCAAGGAAGGTCATGGTCATATTCTGTAAATTCATGGTGACAGCACCCAAAGTTTGGAGCCAATCACAGTCAAGTATTATGATATCAATGGGACCGAGATTGAAAGCAAATAAATCAACCATGCAGGAGTAATCTGAGGAAAGGTTGCTCACAGCATTAGTTATGGAAAATTAAGCATGCCTATGGAGATTTCAGAATCTAAGGATGAATTTTCCTAAACAGAAACTGCAGAACAGTTTCATGATTATGCTTAGGATGATGTCTCAAGGGATAATGAGAAGTATGTGTTCAATCCAGGTGGTCACGACCATCGTGAGCTAAGAGCTATGAATGGCTCTAGAACCTGGAATTTATTATCTTGTTCTTCACAGCTGATCGTCAGTCCTTTACAGGAGTGGGTAAGCATAGCTCCTATCATCCTGAAATTTATTTTGACTATTGTGGCCCTACAGGGAAGCTGAGGGTAGTGAGGCCGGGAATGATGAAGAAACTACACGGGACACAATCAGAATTGTATAAAATATCTGCAAATGCTCTTAATGGTGTAAGCAGTCCTACCTTTTTCATGATCAAGGGGAAGGTAATGGGCAGAGATGCCTATGTTCTTGTGGACCCATAGCTTTGTAACTTGCGAGTGTGTACATTCATTTAAGCTACCTGCGGTTGATCTCCCTCACAACTTGAATGTTGAAGTAGCTAATGGCACCTTCAGCTGATTTATCCTTGCACATCTTATGTGATCCACGCCCCATTTTTCACCACATCTGCAAACAGAGACGTTTCTTTCTCCTCTCATCCATAAGAGATTGAGATAATTGCTTATGTACCCCCTTCTTATCCTTATCATTACTCTTATCTTCTGAGTTAAAATTCTTATGATTACCTAGGGATAATTTTAACTTGGATCCCAGCAGCTGGCTGAAGAGGTCTTGGAACCAAATGAGATTTCTGATCTCATTTGAGGTCTTGGATCCTGGGATCTAGCTGAAGAGGTCTTGGAACTAAATGAGATTTCTGATCTCATTTGTCTTCTTTAATGAATAGTCCACAGCGGCTGTTTTCTAGAAATACACAATACCAATGGATTTCTCCTTGGAATTGTACTTGGTTCAAACATTTCTGTTAGCTGCATAGCTTCAGCCAAGGCCTTAGGTCTAGATGCCATCACATCAGAAGCAATTGCTGGCTAATAAACTTAATCTCCCTCAGTCTTTCATCAACTCCCCTAGCAAAAAAAGATAGCTTCCAAATTTGCTTGATTTAATGCTTGACTGAGCCATGTTGCACCGGATCATACCATTCATAAATATATTGGTCAACAACAAGAGGTGAAAGAAATGTCTCAACCATCTCATGCCTAAATTTCCCTACGTAGTCATTGAAGGTCTTACCTCACTGTTAATTTCCTGAACTTTATGCCTCCACTGCCTATGAGCATAATCTTGTAAGTGTAGACTGCAAATTGGATTTCAGCATCATCATCCCATGGGCTCAATTTCAAGTAGTCCTCCAAGACTTGCTACATCAATTTACTGTGCTTCTCCATCATTTGTTGCTGTTGCTCCAACATTACTATCACGAAGCCTTTAAAATTAGGTTTAGTGTTAAAGATGCACTGACCTAGAAGATGATTGACTCTAAAGTCTTGGAGAGGTTTAATTGAAGGGACAGTCTCAACTGGTTCATGATCACTCAACCCTACATTTTCGAGAGGCGCAACCACCAAATTCACATCGTCTTCCGGCAAACACATTTCCTGAGCTGCTTCAGAACACATTTTTGGTTGCAGATTCACAACCATCTTACCCTTCCTGGAATTAGAAGTAGGCTTCCTAGGAGCCATTGAAAAACCACTATGCCCCCAATTTCCTCAGCTTTAGATCAAATTTCCCTAGAGTCTAGCTAGAGGCTAGGGCGATCAAGACAAACCGAATATGAAGTAATTTGGTGCATTCAAATAGTAGATTGTTGACAAACTTTCATTTACACCTGCGTTAGACATAGGGATGCAATGTGGCGTCAAAGCCTAATAATTTGTTGATTTCAGCACATAGGGAGAATCAAGGAGTCAAGACCTCTCTATTGATGCAAAAAGCCCAACTTTTTTAGCACTTTAAAATTTGATCCTCTAGAAGAACGAGATCCTTGGCACTTTTTGGGATGAAGTTTTGCACAGACGTAGCCCTTGGGCTCAGCTTGAAAGTACCAAACAGTTATAAAGTCTAGATTGTATTGATCTTGAATTGCCTCGCAAGTACAACTGAAGCCCCTTTTACAGTTCTAGGAAAGTTTGCCAGCACCTAACGTAAATGGGATGATACAACAGTGGTGCCACGTGGCCAGCCCTCATGAAAGCCTAATAACACTACGAAGTGTACAAGAAAATACTGAAGTGTTTATAATTAGTAGGACCCCTTTATAGACTAATAGGGCCCATTACTTGACTGACTGCTAAGCTTGAACTCACTAATGCTACATATTCTATGCCTCATCTTAATACTCCTACCAAAAAGGCATAAAGGCTTTCTTCTCTCAATAGATAGACACACCATCATCGGTGGGCAGAGGTGCAGTAGCTCTGTTCTCTATGCCTCAAGCATCATTGGGACTGCTAGGAAAGGAGACACCTTTAGCTGACATGCACCAGACAATGGGGCTGCCCGGAAGCAAATTCAGTACTTTTTCTTAATCTGGAATTGCCATGCATTAGGAGAGTATTGATATTTACGACCTCAATGTTGATGCTAATAAAAAAATAAGATACTGCATGTGATGATTTCTCCCTTTATCCAGTTCAATAGGTGCACAATTGCCTCTTTGTAAAGGAAAATAACGAAGAACAATTCTGAGATGTCCATTCCAAGATAAATCCAGCAAAGACTGAAGAGTCTCTCATTGCATTATGAACCATAAGCTCACCTTAGGAATCAGAAGGGTACTCCCTGATTTGGAATGTGATGGCAATACTGTTCGATACAGCATAAATCCTGATATCTGCAATAATCACTTGCATCATGAAGAAGCATCAGTGCTCTGAGTAGCAGAAAATACATACTCCAACTCTTGTAAAGGAAGAAAAATCAGATCTTGCCTGGTTGAGAGATTCCATTGTACAAGGCTCTTGCATTTTTGTCCCGTGTGGAGGTACGCTCACATGTTTAAGCATGTGAAATAGAGGTGCCACCTTCTCTAGCTTTAGTTTTCCATATGCCACTCGCGAGGGTAATAAAGGTGGATGAGGGAGAGAAATTCGCCTGTGCTTTGCAAAAATATTTTGTAAAGCTGCATTTCCAGCACAGAATTAAGAATGAGAAATGGGTTTGCAATGTATTTTAACTTGGTTCACAGAAAAATCCACAAGTTCTAGACCCATGCAACAGCTTCAACTTCTAGAAAGTTCATATGCAAAGGAAAAGAGGTCTCAAGTACACCAATTGCAAAAGCATCAAAAAGCATATCCTTTGATTTGAAAATCTGACAAAAGAGGGCATTTCAAACATCACATAATACTATGCCATGCTAACCTCATCGTGTGACAAACATTAGGTCCAAATACACAAGGATCTACTATTGGTCTCCAGCAGTGGGTAGGAGTGGGGGCGTTTGTCCTAGACTATATCCCCAAGGCATTAGCTCATAGAAGGCAGGCAATATGGATAGAATTGAGGCTAGGAGACTTCAATATTGGGATCATGAACGTATTCCTCATAGCAGTCCGATCCAAGGAAGTTTCGAACCAACCGTCAGAGCTGCCCAATGCACCCTCTGTGAAAACACCAGCAGGAGGTGATATACCAGGCCGTGGAAAGAAGGACCTGGTTTGCCACTAAGGCACGGTCCGCTAGGGAGAGTTTGGCCGAGCTCCAGTAGAGAAGCTTGTGCCGAACACTCTGAGGACCGGGACGATCTATCGGAGGGTCCTCGAAGTGTGCATGGAAGCACTACCTCTCTAGCCGGGCCAGAGCACCTCACCCTCGTGTGAGTCGTGTTGTAGCTGCATGGGTCATCGTGAAACCTAGCCCGGTGAACACTACCCCAAATATGTGTAAGACTACACTATCTCCACTGGCTCATCCCTCATAGCATTTCTCCTTTTGCCTCCCCACTACTTCTAGTGAAGAAGAGAAATTAAGGATCCTTAGAGGTCACACTCTCACAATAAAAGTGTAGAGTGCTCTTCTAATATTTGTAAATTTGAACACATAAGTTCATAAAGTAGAAGCTGACAACATTTAATACAGAAAATAAAACTTTTGAACAAAATATAAGGACTAATATCCACACACATACTTAAGTTGATGGTATGGATATTTTGAATTACGCACGCTTTAATATGATACGCACACTTTAATTCTCATCCTTTTCAGCCTGATATAGTGGCATTACAAGAACACAATCTGGAAAGACAGGTCATTATTGTGGCTATGATATCTTCTATGCTGGGGAGCACTCTTTCTCAGGTGTAGTCTTTTTGATTAAGCATGAGCTTCAGCCAGTTATTGCTTTTGCATCTTGATTTGGTTGACCTTTGGAAGGAATTGCAACGTTTGTCACTAGGATACACTTTCCAACATAATGCCCTTTCTTCTTATCGGACACGTCTGAATCGCTGGTATAGTGATGATGATTTTACATGCAAAATGTGGATTGACTATGCCTTTGTGCATTCAGCTCATACACCGTTATGGTTGAGGTTATCTTTCTATGATATGCCAGATGATAGACTGCCTCAAAGGCGACATCTGATTGTCAACAATAGCTATTTGCAGCATGTTGTTTTCAAGGCAATGGTTACTGAAGCATATCAATCTCTGTCTTCTCAGAGCCACTTTGATATTAATAATGCATGGGATTCTTTTGTTTCCAAAATGCAAGTTGTAATTAGAGGTTATGGCAAGTCTTACATGAAGACTCTGAGGGAAACTATTGCTCAGGCCATATTGACTTGTCAAGACCTCACTGAACTCAGTCATTTTCGTCCCTTCTCCTTGCATGAGAAAACAAAACTATGTCAAGCTAAACATTGTCTTCAAATCAATGATCGCAGGAAACTGGCTAAATGGGAGACTAGAGCAACACAAAGAGCTTTTACAGATAAAGGCTGCTCTTCCAAACAATTTTTTAAAAGCTTACATCAGAAGAGATTAAAAACAAACATTTGTAGGGTGCTTCTACCTGATGGTTCATGGACTACATCACAGTCACAGCTTGCTTCTCTTTGTGTACATCATTTCTCTCAGCAGTTTGGTTCTGCAGATCCTCCCTCGCAGCAGGTTTTGTTTGCAAGAAATTTACTTTTGCAGCATGTTTCTCCTATTATTTCCACTACTCAAGCTTTGGAATTGGAGGAACCTTTTACTGAGAGGGAATTGTCAGATGCAATCAAATCCTGTGGTAGATGGAAATCTCCAAGATGGGATGGTCTTACAGTTGAGTTTTTTCTAGAATATTGGCCTCTTTTGAAGCATACATTGCTGCATATGGTGAACTCTGCTTGGCAAAATCACAAAATGCCAGACACATGGAAGAGAGGTCTTGTTAAACTCCTTCCAAAAAAGCAAATTTGTGAATCTTTGGCTGATTGGAGACCTATCACGCTTATGCCAGTCATTTCAAAATTTACTACCAAAATGATTGTTGATCGGCTAAAAGGCTATTTACATGATGGGTTGCATCCTGCGCAATATGGTTTTGTTCCTCGTAGGCATATCAAAGATAACATTGCTAATACTTATGTTGGAATCAAATATGCCAAATATATGCAGCAGGATGTTTCGCTATTGCAATTTGATATTGCCTAAGCTTTTGATACTGTTAAGTGGGACTTTATTTCATCAACATTGTAGGCCTTGGGATTTGGCACAAAAATGCAGCAAGTTATCAATTGGCTATATCAAGATAGTAAAGCTGCCTGCATACTTTCAGGGGATATTTCTACAACCTGGACACTTGGTTGTTCTGTTCGGCAAGGATGTCCCCTGAGTGCTTTACTATTTGCCATAGCCACTCATCCAATGCTTCAATATAGGCATGTTGCACGGATTGGAAATTCCTGGCACCCGTAGCATGATCGCTCAAGCATATGCTGATGATTCTTTCTTTACCCCGAAAAATACTCAGAGCGATCTCTCCATGATTATGCAGGCTCTTTCTACATATGGTTTTTCTACTGGTCTTCATGTCAATTATTAGAAATCAAAGCTACTGCCGTTGCATGCTAAAGACTGGCATAGTCTTTGGTGGCCTGGGGAAATTGTTCCAACTTCTTGATTGATTCGACATCTTGGCTATCCTCTAGGTTGGGGGCTCACTCATTCTCAACAAATTGATTGGGTGCTCACAAAGTTGAGGGCAAAACTTGAATATTGGAAGCTTGCAACTTGGCCATTACATGTTCGATTGCGAATAACGCAATCCATTTTGATAGCATACATACAACTCTATCTGCCTCTCATCATGTTCACTAAGGCAGATCTAGTTTCCTTTATGTCTACTATCATGGATATTTTCTGGTGTTCAAAAAATAGCAAGAAAAGTCTCAAATTACTCTCTATGCATCGTCTTTGCTCTCAAAAGATGCACGGGGGTCTGAACATACTCAATATTCAAATGCATATATTTGCTCACAGGGGGGAAATGATGTTGCAGTTTATGCAAGGGGATCAGGCCTTGGGTTTTCATGATCCGCTCTCTTTTGTTGCGTATTGATACTTATGCTTTTGGGCATTGGCAGCCTACACAGTGGGATTTTTTATTTGGCTATATTCAAGGGAAGATCAGAGGCTGCCCTTTTGTCTCTCGTTTGCTTCTTGATTGGAAGCATATTTTATCCCACTTGGAATGGCATGGCAGGGATTCTTTGTCGGGAAATTCCTTGAGGGCTGAGAATATTTATTGGTCCAAAGTATTCCACCCTCCTTTGGCTATACAAGAACCCAGGCGTTCTTATTTTATATCTTTCAAAGGCATTTCTTCTGTGGCGGATTTCTTCTGTGGCCGATGTACTTCAGGATGATGGCACTCTTTTATCTTTTTCTATGGCTGCTAGCAAATATGGTTTCGGAGCTCATTATCGTCCTTTATGGCATAAAATTTCCAGAATGCTTCAACCTTTCTTGCCGGTACCTCATTTGGAACTTCAGGATAGGCTTGAGGATTGGACTCTACATTCTTCTTCCTCTTCAGCCCATCCTTTGAAACTCTCACATATCACAGTGCCTTCTCTGTATAAAGTGTTGTTACTTCCGCCTTGGATTTCTGACGCCCACTAAAGTGGTGGAAAAAGCGGCTGCGTCTCCTTTGGCATTATAAAGTCCCTCTTTGGCAACAGCTTTTCCTTTGGCGAGTCCTACTTGGCATTTTTCCATTTGGGTAGTTACTTGTGCATAGACATATTGCTCCGGCTGTTTGCCACAGATGTCTATATTTTGTTGAGTCTGTGCTTCACATCTTTTGGCACTGTCCACACACTTGTGATTTCCTCGCTCTCATTCGACAGGGGCTTCAAGCCAGATTTCCTACTGTTACTTTTGGCAAGTTCTTCTGGTTATTTGGTTTTCATCTAGCTAGACAGGGTTTTGATTTATTTTTTGTTTGGGTGCGCTACTGGGCACTGTGGACTCTATGGATGGACAGAAATCAAAGAGTCTTTGGTGATCCTACTTTTCCATCTTTTGTTTTTTTCAAACGATCTCTGCGGCAATCATTTTATGATTGCTTTCAGACTCATTTGATTGATCATGATGTATATATAGCTTATACTGACATTTTCAGTTGAGTAGTAGTTACTCCGCTTTTGAAGTAACTATGAAGGTAATTATTTTACAGCAATAAAATATTTTCTCTCACAAAAAAATGTGTGTGCGTGTGCGTGTGTGGCACTTTGCCTAGCTGCCCTTTTGTCTCCTGCTTGCCTCTTGACTGGAAGCATGTTCTAAGCATGTTCTTTCTCATCTGGAATGGAATGGACGGCAATCTTTGCTTGGGAATTCTTTGAGAGCTGAAAACATTCACTGGTCGAAAGTCTTTCAGCCTCCCTTGGCTTTACAAGAACCTCGACGTTCCTACTTTGTCTCGTTTAAAGGCATCACCTCGGTTGCTGATGTTATAGATGATGCTGGTACTGTGCTCCCCTTTTCTCTGGCAACCACTACATATGGATTGGGCTCTCATTATTGTCCTTTGTGGCGACAAATTACTTCTATGCTTTCGCCTTTTGTTTCGATTCCTCCTTTGGAACTCCAGGACCGGCTGGAAGATTGGACTTTGACTTCTCCAGGGTCCACTCCTCGTCCTTTAAGGCTATCTCAGATTACTGTACCTCCATTGTATAAAATCCTTTTGCCTCAACCTTGGGTTTCAAAGAGAGGTGATTCTGTTTGGCGAATGCAGCGCCCAGCCAAGTGGTGGAGGAAAAGATTACAACAACTTTGGGCCTATAAAGTACCGGTGTGTGTGTGTGTGTGTGTGTGTGTGTGTGTGTGTCCAAGATGTCACCTTGCATCGGAGAGTATTCCGCATTTATTGTGGTTTTGTTCATATTCCAGAGACCTTCTAGATAGAATCTCCTATTTTTTATCTCTCAGATTTCCAGCACACCGGTTCTACAGGTTCTTCTGGATGTATGGCAAACTATCAGCTTCTTTGTCACAGTATTCTCTCTTCTTCCACTGGATCAGATACTGGGCCTTATGGACCCTCTGGCTGCAGCGCATCCAAGCATATCTGAATTCTCCTCTTCAGCATCCTTATGAGTTTTTCAGAGCCTCATCAAGGCAGTCTTTATATGATGCCTTACATGAGGAAGATTTGGATGTTTCTTGTATTCAACTTTTCTTTTACTATTTCTGATGGATAGGGCTGTAGCTCTATTTTGAGCACGGCTTGGATGTAAATGAATGTTTTATAATATAAGTATCTTGGTTTTACAAAAAAAAAAAGTGTGTGTGTGTGTGTGTGTGTGTGTGTGTGTGTTTTGGTGTGTGTAGTGTGTGTGTGTGTAGACGAGAGGTGGTCAAGGAGAGACGGTGAGCGACAGTGAGACGAAGGTACCCGCTAGGATTCTCCCCCTCCGTCCGTACGTCCGTACGATCGTCGTACGGACTCCCCCGGCGTTTTCACTAATCCATTTGATCTCATGTCTGCTATCTCCTCCTCCTTTGCTCCACTATGTCCTCGGGCTGACTCAAATGGATAGAAATCTCTGACGTGTCACTATGCTTGATCTATCTCTATCTCCTATGGCACTGTCACCTCTTGCTATAGAATTTGCCACAATAAGGTCTCTCTGTGGCGCCACATCTCCATTAGATAGAGGCCAACGTAAACCTAGTCATGAAAGTGGATCAGCCAAAAGAGTGGCCCAAAACCATGCCCCTCTTGAAAGAGAGAGTGGTACAGTCCTTGGATCTCATAGTAGACTAGGAAGGTACATAGGAAATGCTCCTTTAACTCCATCTCTGCCAGTGCATAGCTTGCAGATCCGTTGCTATCTAGATGTGCATGCGGCTCTCCGCGCTTCGATCCTCAACTGATGAGACAAGAGCCACATCTATCCGATGGCAATTCTCAGTGAATGTGAGACTCATCTGTCTTCCAGACACTATGGTGTGATAATCACTCCATCCTCTAATCCTCTCGAGAAGCGGTTGTGGTAGAACTGGACCTTTGATGGGAAACTCCCGATTTCCCCCCTAAGTTTGTGATATATAGAGCTGGAGTAGATCCAACCATAGGGCATCCAAGCTGTACTAGAAGGTGGGAGACAATCTATCTGAATACCCTGGCTGGCACACGTCTAGATATACGTGCATACAAGGCCATGCTAGCCCCTGTCTCGCCTAGTCGTTTGGACGACTCTAGTGCCAACCTCGGTAGGTCTCTAGCTAGGCAAGGCCCAAACACTATGAAGATATGTTACTATTTGGAAGATGGCATCAATCTAGAATGGTGTCATAGTAGTGAACTCTACATGTACAATCTTATGATGAACCAAGAATCATCTTGTACCCCATAATCACCTGTAGCCTCTCAAATCTCTGCCAAATCGGTCGCCAATAGGTCACTCCCCTAGAAGGGTGCTACATACATGGCTGTCAATCTCACAAGTGTATCGAATATCATCCCTTCATCAGAGGGTTAAAGAAGTGCGCTTGAAAACATTGTTGCTCTGGTCAAGCTAGACCTTCATGCCCTCATGCCCTAGCTGCATGAATCATCGTGAGAACTAGCCTCGTAAAGACTACCCCTAGATACGTGTATGATTACATGATCTCCACCAACTCCCATCGAGAAGTGAACCTGTGTTGACAAAGTACTACTCGTGAGGATTTGAAAATCATAACGTTGATCTTGCCAAGTTTGAATGTCAAGTCTCTCTCCCTGCAAAACGCCTCTAGGGTCTCTAGGTGTCTCTGTAGGCCTGCCACTAAAGACGATATGAGGACTATGTCATCTGTGTATAACAGTATCTGTAACATCAAATCAGCAAGCAAGAATTCCTCCCCTCCTAGGCAATCAATGAATTTCGTGATCTCATCAATGTAGAGCCCATAGAGTGTCGATAAGAGGGGGCATCTCTACTTCACTACAATCTTGCTCTCAATCCAATCTGACAAGCCTCCACAGATGCATACTCACCCCCCACATCATATCTCCTAGAATCTACATCTCTTGGAATCTCCTAATCATGTGAACTCATGGGACTATGTCAAAGGCCTTTTGAAAGTCTATAAAGCAAGAGTAGCCTTTCTGGGATCTCGATCTCACCTCCTTGATTATGGCCCGTAGAGTGAGGATGTGGTTAAGAGTGGAATGATGCCTTCAGAAGCTAGCTATCTTGACGCGCTGCCCATGGTGCCTTTGTGTAGGAGCTAATCTCTCTATGTCGTACCACTCCATAGATCTTGGCCAGTGTGTAGCCAACCATATGGGTACGGTAATTCCCAATGTCCATGGAATCTCCTGCTTTGTGTATCCACACAATGGTGGTGGTACTCCAAGTAGGTGGGAAGCCATGGCATACAATGTGTTGAACATCTGCGCTAAGATCAAAGCCAAGACCTCATGTCCATGCGCAAAATGCTCAATCCGTAGTCCCTGATGATCCTGGGCTCTACAAATACACCAATTATATGTAGCAAATCAATTTTCTTTATTCATGTTGTGTTTTGTAAACTCTCTCTCGCCCTGCAATCTTTTTATAGAGAGTTTTTTACTATCATGCAATTAAAATCAAACTTTGTAACCTTTTGACTTATATATGTTTTAAAATGGGATATCTTCTTGCAATTTAAAACCTTGTATGAATTGGGCCAACGTTATGTGATTAGGCTAGCCTGGACAACACTGTGATCCACTTTCTTCTTGTGTTGTCTTCTATTTTTCTTAGTATTTACTATAATCGGGTTAACTCTTTAGAGATTTTATAGCATCTATAGCCCAAATAATTAGTTGTAGCTTTGGTGTCATTCTAGATCCACTAGCTTGGTGATTTTCTCTCTTCTTTATCTATTAGTGTTGCAGTATCCAGTATTATGTTTAGATTTTGTTGAGTGCTTTGAAAAACCGTTGAGCACATTCTGTGTTGTGTTTGTTATGTGCAGGCAATGGTCTTTAGGAGTTATGTAGATTGTGTCTCGTTTGTCATGTCTTGGAGCAAAATATTACTTGGTATATGGCTATCAATATCATTGTACATACCTCTACAGATATGCTTGTTTGTTGGGAGTTTTCTTGTACACATGCAATATATAAGTGTTCCTGAGTGTTGTTAATCAGAAGATAAAAATAGCCTTAATGCTATTGCGTGAAGAAATCAACAATTAGAGAGAGTGAAGGAGGGGAGTTCAAACAAAACAACTAGTTGTATTCAAAGGTGCAAAGAGGAGCAATTAACGTAGTGTAGTGACTTTGTCAGCTAAGGAAGAGAAATAGTCAAAGTAGCATGCAAGAATCCAAGAAGCTATCATGGCCTTCACACTTAATTGAGGCACAAAACCATGTCTTTAGTTCCACAAAACCATTTGCACAAAAACTAAGATAAAAACTGTGCTCTTCTTTGCAAATAAATGTTTGTCAATGTGTTTGTCAATATGGCCCTTGAGGGGTCCCCTTTAGGGACAAGGGCCATCTTGACAAACCCACAATAAATGGTTGTCAATGTGTGTTTGTTTGCAAAAAAAAGTTTGTCACTGTGTTTGCCAGTATGACCCTGGAGGGGTCCCTTTAGGGACAAGAGTCATATTGCCAAACCCACAATAAATGTTTGTCAATGTCTTTGTCAATATGGCCCTTGCCTCTAAAGGGGACCCCTCAAGGACCATATTGAAAAACACATTAACAAACACTGATCTTTAGAAAAGAGCAAAACTTACTAGCTTAACTAGTGAGTAGCTATGCAAAAAACTGACAGGTACTGGATTTGCTGCAATATGCAAGTAATGTTAGACGTGAAATGAACAATGGCATGAAATCTTTAGTGAACGGAGCGATGCAAGGGGCCTCCAAAGAAGCAGGTCTCTCTTCCCAGAGTAAAGCGGGCAATACTAAATGAGTACTCAATCAGTACCATACTGAATCATGAAAAGGATGGCTCCTTGTTCTAATGGTGACAAAGGCACTTGAGGTGTAATGTCTTGATGGAGAAAGGTAACGTGACTGGTGGAGTGACAGGTTCTAAACTGAAGAAGGCACTTTACGGGCTGAAACAAGCCCCACGAGCGTGGTACCAGCGAATTGATGCCTACTTTCTGCAAAACGGGTTCAAGAGGAGCCCATCTGATGCAAATTTGTATATCTTCAGAGAAGGAGGCAGGTGTATGATCGTGGTCCTTTATGTGGATGACCTTGTCATAACAGGGTGATGGGATATCTCAAGGTATATGCCCCAGGCACACCTTGGGTTCTATGTGTGTGTAGTTCTTTGCCACTCAGCCTTGCAACGACTCACCTGCACGAGTCGCCTACTCGATCACATCCGTCAATGTTGTCGTCACCCGATTGATGATCGCCAAGGCTGTCAGCAAGTCTCATGAACAAGAAGGCAAAGATCGCGTGGGAGGTGTCTTTGCACAATCCATCTGAATTGGCCCAATGCATATCTTTCATGTCCAGCCTATCTTTCAATGAGAAGACAAAGCTCGCATGGGAGGTCTCATCACACAGTCCATCTGAATTGGCCCAATGCATATACTTCAAGTTCACTCCGAGAAATGAAGATTCCATGCCACTGTGGCACTGTTCATTTCGTGTCATACGTCACTTGTACTAGCAACGAATCCAAGCTCGATGAAAAAGAAAGAAGCGGTCATCAAAGAGTAAGAAGCACATTGGCAGTGACATGGAGTCAGAGGAAGATAGTTTTGATGCGAGTTGCAACGGAGACAACAGTGAGGAGTCGGATGCAAAAGAGGAGAAGAAGGCCAAGGAATCCTCAAAGGGAGGGAAGGTTAATTTAGCGACAATAAAGAGCCCTCATTTGGCAAGGCGTGGATGGAACTTTGGTGTATTAACTGTCACAATCCAAGCCATTTAGCTACAGAGTGTGCTATGAATGAAAAGTGGGGTGCAATTTGCATGACCAACACATACACCACACCCAATTGTCACTAAAATGGATGGGATCAAAGAGCTCAAGGGCAAATGCAATGACCATCTCCCATAGAGAATGATCCCAAAGTGTCCTTTGCTAGGGATTTGCAGTGGTATTAAAATGTTCATTTTAAAGCGTGGTACTAAAATGTTTTGTACGTTTTTTAATGAGCCTAGGGGCATTCTAAAACGGGCTAGTAGCGTGATTTTATCAGGACTCGCTACAGATGGTTACCGCGTGATAAGCCCATATATGACGCGGTTTAATAATGGAGCACCGCACCGGTACTTGGATTTAGTGCATGGTGTCATATATACCACGTGGTCTGTCTAATACAGCATGGTGATTAGGCATTATACCGTGCAGTGTTTAGCAAGATCGCATGATGTTTATCACTTATCTAAACTGACCGCCGCATTCATATCTATTTATGTTATCGAGATTCCTAGTATTTTGTGGAGTCTCAGGAAAAAAAAGAAGCATTAAAAAAGAAGGATAAACAAAGCAACAAGATAAATTTGTAAGTTTTGTTGATCTTTCTAAAAAGTATTTGGCTCCGGTGGTGGGCTCATGTTTGCAAGCGGAAATCCACTTGCACTTAGATACTAATTGGATAGTTAGCACTTAGATACTAATAGGAAAATGAGTTTGTTAGTTGCATGAAACATTTTAGGTGTCTTTGGAAAGACTGAAATACTTTACTTTGAGGACTTTAATTTTAGTCGCATGAAATATTCTAGGTATCTTTGGAAAGACTTAGGATTTGAATCTGTCAGTTGCATGAAATACTTTGCTTTGGAAAGACTTAGGATTTTAACTTCAGTTGCATCGTTTGCATCATTCAGCTCACGGGAGTAAAAGAGAGATTTTGGACACTGTTCACATTTGTGACGTAAGTAGACAGGATTATGTCATTCAGCATTCTCTTTCTTTGGACATACTACTGAACTGCTAGTGTTGGCAACACATCTCTCTTCTCCCAGTGGCCTACAAACCCTACATAAGCAATCACACATAGCCCCGTGCAAGGAAGCCGTATCCTATCTCATAGAATTCACTACTAGTCACAACAAATCTATTCCTGTATGATAAACACAGTGGCAAGTATTCCTTTCCTTTACTTTTTAAATGTAGTAGCTTAAGATTCTAAAATTCACAAAAGCCAATGTTTAACTCCAGAGCAAACTCTCTAAAATTCATGAAAAAATCTCTTGTACATTCAATCATCGAACACTCAATCATCAAGAAAGGGTTAGTGCAGTGAACAGAACCACTATTTATGACTCTTAAATAGTGCTAAATAGTAGTTATTTAATATTATTACTTATGGATGTTTAAAAGTAACACCAAGCAATTATTTGGTTCTATTGAGCAGCATTTAATACTGCTTAAAAAACTATAGAGATGCATATTTAGAAATGACACTACGCAACTATTTAGCAGCAAAATCGCTTGGATTGCATTAGCCTTTCACGAAATTATAGATATCACCCATTACACTTTGGAGACAAAAAATTTCTTTGAAGTCTCTCTTTTCATCATGATCTTGTTACATTGGACATGATATTATTGTATTGAAAAATATTTATAATTTCATTAAAGGCTAATGTGCACCAAAAGCAAACGCCTTATATATGACAATGGTACTTAACATCTGACAGAATACAACAACAATATCTAAATAGTGCTAAATAGTACAAAGTAGCACTAATAGTATGACAAGAGTACCTAAATAGTACTAAGTAGCATATGGCAATAGTACTTAGCCTCTACGAGTATCACAATAGTGACTATATAGTATTAAATAGTACTAAGTAGCATATGACAATGGTACTTAGCATTTGAGAGTATGACAATAGTACCTAAATTTAGGTACTCAGTAGCATATGACCGTGATACTTAGCATCTTTTTTTTTTTGGGCAAAAAGAGACTTCTATTAAGTATTACTGTTAGAGGTGGTACTTAGCATCTGAGAGTATGACAGTACCTAAATAGTACTAAATGGTACCAAATAGCATATTACAATAATACTTAGCATTAAGAAAATATGTCAATAGTACCTAGATTGTACTAACTACTACTAAATAGCATAAAACAATAGTTATGTAGCATCTGAGAGCATATGACAATAGTACCTAAATAGTTTTAAATTTGGTTCATAACCTGTCTCGAGTCTGGATGTCATAATCTTCATCAAAATGTCTACCTTTGCACTCAAGTCAAGGTTTCTAGTCACTTCATTAGAATGTCGCACATTTATCAATGTCAAGTGTCGCATGGTCCGTTTGGAGTATTTTGGTAGAGATGAGCACGATTCATCGTCACTTAGCAAAGTTGTGTTAGATGTCCGGGATAAGGGGATGACATCGTTAAAAATGACTTCGAATTCCATCGCATTTGAAGTCAAATCATCCATCCTACACAACCTTTCAATGGCTACTCTTCAATGATCTATTTTGCACACAAATGAGGGACTCACAGGCTAATCTCAAGTTAATGAATAGGACATCAAGTTGGTGCAAGCATGCTTGGTGAACAAGTATTACATATTCGAGAAAGTGAATACCGCGTTGAGCCTCCTAGCGTTGCTTTCCGATCACACCAAACAACAAGAACTAGCGTCTTGACCTGTGTGTGTGTGAGAGAGAGAGCTAACTATGGTGTTTCTTGCCCTGTAGCAGCACGTTTTTAGGGTTTCCAGCCTTTTCTCAACCTTCAGCTAGGGTTTCAAGCCTTCCATCTCGACTCCCATGCCTCTCCAACGCTTTGTCGACTTCAGATATAGCCCGTACAGCTCACGTGTGGCCTTGTCAAAGCTGTCATCACCCCCGTCAAAAAAATCTGTACAGACACGGTGGTGTCCGTACGCTCTCCATACCAGTGTTGTGCAGACTTGGAACGGCTCACGTGCCTGCTCTATTTTAATTTCATCAAGCAGGCTTTCTGCTACCTTCCGTACAGCTCTGTTCCGTACCAATCTGTACGGCTTGCCTGCCTGCTCTACTTTCATTTCGTCAATCAGGATTTATGTAAACCTTCCATACGGGCTTTGTTCCGTACTAATCTATACAGCTGTATGGGATCTCTTCTGCTCTTTTTTGACGCTGCTGGTTCTCAGAATTTACGGCCTCTTTATTGTCCGCTTCACCCTGTGTGGGTTTCCTACTGGTCATGATGGCTGCCTATGAGTAGGACAAAACATTTCATAAAGAAAGAGTGGGACAGCATAAGAAGCAAAAGCAAGCTAAGGGTCAGATGACCCCGTTATGGTTGAGGTGGATGACATAGTTGATCCTGTGAGGGAATATGCAAAGCATGCCATTATCATCTTCTTTCCAGGTCATATGCCTGTTACTGCAGATGTTGGAAATTGACTGACTTGGACACTTGGTGATTCTTTTGTTTCTCCCAGATGGCCACCAAAGTGTGTATAGTATCCATCCATATACTAGCCATAGACTGGGAGGGGTGAACCTAGGAACCCTCCATAACCTCCATACATCTCGCCCTCCAAATATGCCAAGCTGAAACACTAGCCAGAACTGAGCTTAGCCATTTTTGGCCTCTCTCTAGGGAAGAAAGCACATCTCTATGTCAGGCTAGATATTGTCTGCAAACTAATGATCAGAGAAAAATATCTAAATGGGATACAAGAGCAAGACAGAGGGATTTTCTGGATAAAGGTTGCTCATCCAAAGAATTTTTTAAAAGCCTACATTACAAGAGGCAATCTGCAAATATTTGTCGTGCTCTTATGCCTGATGGGGTTTGGACTTCTTCCAGAGCACAACTTGCTACAATATGTGTTGCTCATTTTTCTAAACAGTTTGGGATTGCAGATCTCTCTTCACAAGAGGTTCTTGCAGCAAGGACCAAACTCCTTCAGTATGTCTCTCCTATTGTTACTCCTGCACAGGCTATGGAGCTAGATGGAAATCCTATGGTAAATCGAAATCTCCAGGATGGGATGGTCTCACAGTTGAGTCCTTTCTTGCATACTCGGATATTCTAAAATCAATTTTGCTATGCATGATCAATTCTGCTTGGGAAAATCAGCATCTACCGGATTCATGGAAAAAAGGGATTGCAAAAGTTCTTTCCAAGAAGAATATATGTGAATCCCTGGCTGATTGGAGGCCTATCACTCTCATGCCTGTTATTTACAAGATCATCACTAAGATGGTGGTAGATCGCACTAAAGGGTATCTACATGATGGCCTTCATCCTGCACAATATGGTTTTGTTCCTCGACGGCATATCACAGATAATCTTGCAAATGCATATGTTGGAATAGAATATGCCACATACACAGAGCCGGATGTCTTATTACTCCAGGTTGACATTGCTAAGGCATTTGACACAATCCAAAGGGATTTTATATCGCAGATTATGCGTGCATTGGGTTTTGGTCACAAATTGCAGCATCTTATCTGAAGCATGGACTCTTCGTTGTTCAGTTCATTGGGACTATCCACTTAGTGCACTGCTTTATGCCATTGTACGCATCCCATGCTTCAATATATGGATCATCTGGTGGCAATAGACGTGCTCCATGGTTTGGAGATTCCTGGAAGTGGTACTATGATTGCTCAGGCTTATGCTGATGATTCATTTTTTACTCCTCAAAATATTGAGCACGATCTAGATTCCCTGACGCATGCACTATCTCTTTATGGTTTGGCTGCTGGTCTTCATGTCAATTTCCAGAAATCCAAGTTGCTACCTTTGCGCCCTCCCCTCGACTCCCCTCCTTGCTGCCTCCTCCCTCCCCTCCCTCCCTACCTGCTGCCCTTCCCTTCCCCTCTCCTCCCCTCTCCTTCCCCCCTGCGTTGCTGCTGCATTACCCCCCCCCGCACTACTGCGTGCGCTGCCCCCCACCCGCTGCTGCCTGCGCTGCCCCCCCCGCGCTGCTGCCTACGCTGCCCCCCCCCCCTGCTGCTCCCGCGCCCCCCCCGCGCTGCTGCTTGCACCTCCCCCCCTCCCTTCCCCCTCCTCCTCTCCCCCCCTCCTTCTCTCCTCCCCTCCCTCTCTCCTCTTCACTCCTTCCTCTCTCCTCCTGCTGTCCCTTTCCCTTCTCTCCCTTGTTGCCCTCCTTCTCCCCCCTTCCAGCTCCCCCCTTCTTCAACCTCCCTCCTCCTTCAACCTACCCACTTCTTCTTCTAACTTGCTATCTCTCCTCTCTCCCTCCTTCCTTCACCCTCTCCCTTCAGGTGTACCCCCGTTTTTTGAGGGTCTCCTCGGCATCAAGAAAGCGGACGGAGTTTTTTGTGTGTGTTTAAGTCGGCCTTCCCCACCTCAATTGACGAATGGGCACCCATTCAGTCAATCCGTTACCACACACACCGGCCGCAAGAACCGTCACATTTTCGAAAACGAGCTGCAGCAGTTGCAAAAGAACTTGGAGCATGAGTGTTCCACGACTCTCTTTGCACGCATCCTTGGTTCACACCCCTCTAGATCACAGGCTAGAGATTGGATGCTTGCGGCGCTTCCCCAGGAGCTCGCCCCCCACCTTAAGGATGTTCGTTTGTTGGGGCGAGATTTCTTTCAGGTGTGCCTTGATTCCTTGGACGTCACGAGAGACTTGCTACAGGCTGGGTTTCTATTTCTAGGCTACAGGAGGATTTTTTTGTTTCCCTTTCAACTGGGTTTTGACCCAGTTGAAGAGGACAAGCAGGGAGTTTCTGTTTTCATCAAGTTCCCTAGTCTCCCCTCAGTTTATCACCGGCTTCTTTCAGTTATTAGCGAGAGGTTTAGTGTGGTAATAGAGATCCCCCCTCTTCTTGGCGAGCCCTCTTTGGCTGCTGAGGCGGTCAGGATGGATGGGGTACCCAAGGTTAGGGTCATTGTCCAAGACCCGAATATTTCAAATGACCACATCATGCTACAACCACTTGATGGGTTATTCTTCCACCAGAGATTTGAGGTTGTAGGTCGGCAGGACGAGTGCAGGATTTGCAGATCCTCGGGGCACTTCGCCAAAGATTGCCTAAAGAAGAAAAAGAGGCCCAGAAAGCAACCAGCTTGTACTAGCTTACGATAGAAAGCAGGAGCAGGACCTGCCGCTCCACATGCACCGCCTCAGACACAAGCTCCCCCTTCTCCTAGGGTTGCTCGAGTCCCTCCTGCACCCCGCACCACCTCTGGCCCACAGTGGGTTAGGCCCTCTACTTCAGATCATACTTCCACCGCTTCGGAGGCATCCCCCTTGGAGCCTCGAGAGGCTAACGCCTTGGAGCCTAGTGTTCAGGAGCCTTCTTCCACTCCACCCCAGGATCAGGCTATACCTCCCTCAGCAGCCCAGTTTGTTGGCACCTCGTCCGCAACACTTCTTGATCAGGACCCAGTACAAGTGTCTCCTTCCGTGGATAGAGGGAAGGGAGTCTTACATTCTCTCCCTGCTTCGGTCGGAATCCTTCAGACCCCCTCCCCAGGACTGGCTCAACGGAACTCCTTTTCCGCTCTTAAGGACCTCTCTAACCTCCCAGATGATGATTTCGTACCTTCCACTTTCGGAGAACCAGTTATCGGCATCCCTATTGAGAGATCTTTCTCTCTTTCACCTGTGGACCTTCCTCCCCTTGGACCTCGTGTGTATGGCAGGAGGTCGGCTCCGGTGGAGGGTTCTTTTTCCACCACCAGGTCGGGTAAGGTATTCCAACCCGCTTCCTCCCACCGATGAGGATAGCCAGTTGGGATATACAGGGATTGGGCGGCATCCTTCATCGCCGTCGCAGACAGCTGACCAGGAATCAGCTTCATCCAGGTGTGTCAGGTGGTTCCTTAGACATTCTTTTTCTTCAGGAACACAAATTGGATGCCAGAGATTGCTCCAAGTCAGGTAAGCTGTTTTCAAGCCACACTTTTTGACTTCCTGCCTTGGGAACCAGAGGAGGTACATGCATGTCAGTTTCAGATTCTATTCTCCCTCTGGTCATTGGACGCGGTACCATCACCCCCTCCAGGGCCGAGTGGATTTCACTTTTGATTGACGGACGTAAGGTTGGTTTCCTCAACCTCTACGCTCTGAACAACAGAGGGGACCGTGTTCTCTTTTGGAAAGAGTTCCTCTCGTGGGCTGACATTCATTCCACATTCGTGGATTATTGGACGTGACTTCAACATGGTTGAGGCACCATCCAATATGCAAGGGGGCAAAGAAGGTGGTACTCATTCCCTCGAGAGAGTAGCTTGGAATGCCTTCTTGTTCAGCTTCAGTGGCAGAGATGTTTGGTCAGATGATGCATTTCATATTCAGTCTCAGTCACTTTGTTTTCATGGTCGAACCGTAGGGTGCAGATGCCTATCCATGCTCAGAATTGACAGATTCTATGTGGATGACTGGGCTCTTGATAGAGGGAGGACAATTTGCATTGCACCTGGTGTTTCCACCTCTGACCATTTTCCGGTAGTTGTGTCTATCTCAGAGCCCCATCTGAGAGGACGGTCTCACAGTATCAGGATCCCCGATGCCTTATACACAGATGAGACTCTCACAGAGGCAATCTTGGAGATATGGGTTTCTCACTTGCAGGGGGGGATGGCCAATCCTTCACATGTGGCCACAACACTTGCCAGTATCACCGACTTTTATCACTCTTTCGCTAGTGCTCGGCGAGGTGAGGTACTCAAGCAGGAGATTGGTATCCGCCGGCAGTTGGCAGCCTTGCAGAGGGAGGAGCAGAGACGACCATCATATGCTTGGATACAGCAGTGCCTTGCTGCAGCAAGGGCTCACTTGCAGACATTGCTTGGTCAAAGAGCAGAGTATGCCTTTCATGCACGGGAGTCCTTTTGGATACAGATGGGAGGGAGAGTCAATAAACACTTTTTCTCTACACTTGGTCCCAGACATAGTAGTGTCAGGCGGCTTATTGACTCTGATGGCATTTTGCAGTCTCATCCGGATACCGTCATGCACTTAGCGACAGATTTTTATGCCTCCCTTCTTTCTGCAGATCCTAACACACAAGCCAAAGATGTGGCTAAAGATGTAGTTTGGTAGAGTTTACCTATGTTGGTCACACCAGAGATGATATGTTCACTTGATGCACGCTTTACCAACACCGAGTTCAGGAGTGCTCTCTGTGCCCTTCATAAGGGCAAGTGCCCTGGTTCCGATAGTCTTACTCCATCTTTTTTAACAGCGTTTTGGGATATGATAGGTGATCATATCACTTCAGCCCTACAGGGCATTTGGGACTCGGGTGAGATGCCTGACTCATTGACCGAGGGACTCATACACCTTATCCCGAAAGATGGCAACAGGAATTTTGTATCCCATTGGAGACCCATGACTCTTTCGGGCACTCTATACAAAATCCTTGCCAAGGAGATCAGCATCCGATTGCAGCCCCTTCTTCCAGACCTCATCCATGATACTCAGACAGGTTTTGTGCATGGCAGGAGCATATTTGATTATATCTTTTCCTTTTGGGAAGCCACAGAGTGGGCCATGCAGAGCAAGCAGAGGATGGCAGTTCTACTCTTGGACAAGACTTTGAGAAAGCCTATGACAGAGTAGATTGGGTTTTCTTGAGGGCACTCTTCTACGATTTGGATTTTCAGGTGCATAGATTAGAGGGGTGGCCTCCCTTTACAGATCAGCCCACAGCCAGGTTTTGATCGGACGGGTAAGGGGTGACAGGTTTCAGATTTCCTGGTCAATTCGTTAGGGATGCCCTTTAGCCCCTTTCCTCTTTCTTTTTGTGGCAAAAGCTATGAGTATCTTCCTTAGATCTCAAGCTGATCTTTATGGGCTGAGATTACCCTTGAGACAGGAGCAGGAGCTTCTTGACTGTGAGTTGGCTGATGACACTGCTATTTTTATTAAGGCCTCTTCGCAGTCACTTGATTCTTTCCGGACAGCCTTGGATATCTTTTGCTCAGCTGCAGGGGCACACATTAACTGGCATAAATCCTTTGGCTTTTGGATCCGTGATAAGGACACTCCACGCTGGGGAGTTGACATTGGCTTTTCCTGGATTCAGAGGGACCTGTCAGATATTTGGGATGCCAGGTAGGATTGGGCATCTCTCCAGCACAACAGTTTGTCTGAGTATTGCAGAGTATAAGGAAAAAGCTAATTTTTTAGAGCTCAACCAAACTCGAGCTTGCATCTAGAGTTGTGGTAGTGAACCAGGTTCTTTTGGCCACCGCCTGGTTTGTGTGTTCTTGCTGGTGCCGGTCTAGGGATTGCATCACTCAGCTCATTAGACCAGTCATGATTTTTTTATGGAGTGGACTTGGTGGCACGACAGATGTGTTGGAAGGGGAGAGAGCAAAGTGAAAGCAAGAGCAGGAGAGTTAGAGAGCTGAAACGATAGTTGCAATTAGATGAGTGTGTACAACTGAATAGAGTGATAGGTTTTGTCTAAGTGACAAAACCTTATCCTTCACTAACCGTAGTAAGTGAACTAACTGTAGCTAGGGGAAAAAACCTCTAAGTGAGGGAAAAGTACCCCTAACCTACTTATTACATTACATTGGTCACTGCTAAATTATAGCAATAATTCCAACACCCCCCTGCAGTGCCAATGTCATGTACAAGGAAATGATCAATCACCAAAAGGAGATAAGTTCAGGGCACTGCGAAATGCCTCAAACTTTTCACGTGGAAGTGCTTTGGTAAAAATGTATGCAACATTGTCATGTGTTGACACAAATCATGCTGATCTCTCCTGCATGCAACTTCTCTCTGACGTAGTGATAGTGAACCTCAATGTGCTTCGTGCGAGCATGAAACACATGATTCTTTGCCACTGCAATAGCACTCTGACTATCAGTGAGAATTGAAGAAGGACCCTCCAATGAAAGATGAAGATCAGCAAATAAACGACGCAGCCAAACACATTCAACTGTCGCTGTGAAAGCTGCCCTGTACTCAGCTTCACATGAAGAGGTAGCCACTGTAGATTGTTTCTTTCTCAACCAAGAAATACAAGCTTTGCCCAAAAAGAAACAATTGCCACTTGTGGACTGCCTAGTGTCATAATCTCCAGCCCAATCCGAGTCACTGTAGGCATGCATCTGCAAGTCACCCCCCCTGGGAAACATCAAGCCAAAAGACTTGGTACCTTGCAAATAACGGAAGATGCATTTTACAGCCTGCCAATGCATAGTCTTTGGGCTGTGCATATAACTACTCACCTGAGAAACTGCAAACTGAATATCAGGTCGTGTATTGCAGAGATAAATGAGGCACAGCCTAACTGTAGAGTGTGACATCAAATGATTCACCTGCTTCATGCATTGTAAGCTTCAGCCCCGGCTCCATGGGAGTAGCTATGGGCTTACAATCCTGCATGTTGAATCTGTCCAAGAGTTTTTGCACATACTTGGATTGAGACATACCGATGCCACTTTGCTCTTGAGTGAACTGGATCCCCAAATAAAAGTGTAGCAGCCCCAAATCTGACATGTCAAAAGTGGTCTGCAATTCAGCTTTAAAATCTGCAATATTATCTTTATTTGACCCTGTGAGCAGTAAGTCATCTACATAAAGAATGATGACTAAAATATCCCCCCCATCCTTCTTGATGTAGAGGGTGCTTTCGGTTGGACTGTTGTGCAGCCCCTTGCTGGTCAGAAAGGCATGAATCTTTGCATACCATGCACGTGGGGCCTGTTTCAGCCTATACAAAGCTTTATTGAGCTTGCATACTTGAAGTGCATTTCCTGAAATTTCAAAGCCTGGAGGTTGTTTGACATAAACCTCTTCCAACAAGTCTCCATTAAGGAAGGCTGTTTTTATGTCCAACTAATGAACATTCCATTGAAAATTTGCAGCCATTGCAATAACTGACCGCATGGTTGTCATTTTGGATGTAGGAGCAAAAGTTTCCTCATAGTCTATGCCCTTTTTCTGAGCATATCCTTTTGCGACCAGCCTTGCCTTGTACCTGTCAATGGTGCCATCGGGCTTTCTTTTAACTCTGAACACCCACCGTGTACCTATGGCATGTTTACCTGGTGGCAAATCGACAACTTCCCATGTCTGATTTTTCTGAATGGACTGCAACTCATCATGCATGGCATTCATCCAATGCACATTATCCTGTGCCTCTTCAAATGTCTCAGGTTCCTCCTCATCAAGAAGAGTACCTGCATAAGCTGAAAGAGCACCTCCCCCATGCCTTACTGCACTCCGAGTTTTGCCAGGTAATGGAGCATCAATTTTACTCTCCCTGAGAGTTTGTAACAGCCAATTTGGGACTGTTTTTGCTGCATGTATATCTGCAATTTCTTGCTGAACAACCTCTTCCACGGTTTGTGGAGGTGGTATGACATCCTGTGGCTGAATCGGAGCATGTGGAGGTATCTGAAAATTCTGATTTTCATCAGATATAGCAGCAGGGGAACCCAAGGCAATGGGTAGTAACCCCTCAAAGACATCATCGGAAGAAGAAGGCATATCAAATTCAGCTTGAGTGTGAGCTGACTTTTCTGAAAATATTACATCTCTACTGACAATAATCTTGCATGCGACAGGATTGTAGAGACGGTAGCCCTTGCTCTCTGCACTGTACCCAACAAAAATCCATTTGAGTGCCTTATCAGACAACTTATGCCGAAACTCAACAGGCACATGAGCATATGCAAGGTATCCAAAGACACGGAAATGATCCACAGAAGGCTTTCTCCCTTGCCAAACTTCATAGGGAGTCTTGGTCTTCAAAGCTTTTGTGGGTGCCCGATTCAAAACATAATTGGCACACATGAGACCTTCAAGCCAAAATTTGTGAGGCAATTTTTTGCTTTTTAGCATACATCTATCCATCTCCATAAGAGTACGATTTTTCCTCTTAGCTTTGCCATTTTGCTAAGGAGTTAGCCTCACTGTAAGCTGATGTACAATGCCCTTGTCTTTCAAAAAAGCATCAAAATCTGCAGACAAGTACTCCCCTCCTCTATTTGTATCTTGAGTCCGGATTCATTCTCAACCATGGCTGCAAAGTGTTTGAAAACCATAAACACTTCTGATGTGCGTTTCAGCCAATAAACCCAAGTGTAGTTGGAGTAGTCATCTATAAAAGTGACAAAGTAAAGATGACCACCCAATGATGGAGTCCTCATGGGACCACAGACATCACTATGTATAAGCTATAATTTTCGAACAGCTTTAACTGATCCATCCTTCTTAAAAGGAGATCTGTGCATTTTACCAAGAATGCACCCTTCACAGGCATGTGGAGGAGGTGTTTCAAGAGGAGGCAATGCATCAACCATGGCATGTTTTTGAAGCATCATCAAGCTGCCATAATGCATGTGTCCATATCTGGCATGCCATAACTCCGCATTCTGCATAGCAGCAGTAGGAGTGGAAACTGCAAGAGCATGTGCTGGTCTTTTCTCATACATGTCAAGCTGAAAAAGACCACGTAACAAAGTGCCATACAATCTCAAGGCGTAGTCATGCTCTCTGTCATGGACTGCACACTTGTCATCTTAAAAAATGACCTGAAATCCAGCTCAGTTAAGAGTGGACACTGAAAGTAGATTTTTTGTGATGCCAAGCACATACAAGACATCAGAAATTCTGAATGTTGAGCCATCAATGGCTGTAAGTTCAACTTCTCCTGTACCACGAACTGAATAGGAGGAGTTCTTGGCACATGTGACCTTTTTACCAACGGGTGGTGGATGCAGAGATATGAAGAGACACTTTCTGGAAGTGAGATGCTTTGAGGCACCGCTGTCAAAATACCATGTATTTTGTGTCTCATTGACACTAAAAGCTGATGCATCCTTGGAAGAATCATAACTGCATGTCAGAAAAGCATAAGTGTCATCATTTCAAGTGGTTGTACTATCCCAAGCAGCCAACTGACAGTCTGAAATACAAGACAAGAAGGCATCGTCGTGCTCCACAAAGTTGGCTGTAGCTTGCTCATTGTCAGATGCATGAGGAGTTGAATCTGAGACAGCCATACCGGAGCTGTTTTTCTTTTCTTTTGCAAGCCTCTTCTTGCATTCTCCAATGTAGTGACCTGACTTTTTGCAGTAATGACATATTCCCTTCTTCTTGGGCTTACCTGCATCACCCTTAGCCTTTTCAGAAGGCTGTCCTGAACCACTGGAAGGCTGATTTGCTGAAGTCTTTGCCTGTCCCTTTACTTTAGGCTTGAATTTTGAAAGCATGGCATGTTCACCTACTCGTGAAGCAGAAAAAGTGACAGGATTTGCACCCCCCCTCAATGACAAATTCAGCGAGGTATGAAAGCTGAGATAAGACTCAGGAAGAGAATTTGGAGGTGGTAATCATCTCCGAATCAGGAATGATCTCATCAATATTCGGCAACTGCTCTCGTAAATCCTGTAGCTTTGTGAGGTGCACCGACATGGAGTCACCCTCTTCCATATGTGTATGAGACAATTCTCTTTTCAAAAAAGACACCCTGGCATCATTCCGAGCTGCATACATGCTCTCCAAAATATCCCATTCTGCCTTCGAGATCTTACACGACCCGAAATGTGGAATGATGAATCTTTTCACTGAAAGAGAAATACACGACAAATCTATAGCATCACGTGAATCCCATCTCTTCTGCTCTGGAGTGGTAGGTATAACTGCACCAATAACTTGTGCTGCAGCTGTACCCTGTGCACGACCTCTGCCTCCTCCTTGTTGGGGAGGGGTATTAGGTGCCACATTTGCTGGCCGGAACTCATCCCCACTTACATAGTCCCATAAATTACGAGAAATCAGAATATTGCGTACCATAAAACTCCAGAGGGAGTAGTTGGTACCATCCAGCTTATCCTCTTGTGAGAGACCACTAAAACCGAAATCATTCTAATTTTGCCGGGCCATGTCTGAGAAAGAAAATACAGCAAATGCAAATCTGAATTCCCTTGCTCGGAATGGAGTGCACAATCCCAAAAAACACAGCCAAACACTAGCTAAAAATGCAACTCAAATCTCTGTAATGTCTCTGTCAGAAATCTGCCGGAGCATCCAATCTCTCCCAAAACCTGCCAAAAGCGCTTCAAAACACTCATAGAAAGGCAGTGTGAACTAAAACCTGCGTAATTGCTCTCCCAACACAAAAGCCCCAATTTGTGGCTTGAAATTGCAACCAAAAAGGGGCAAATGGTATGAAAGCCCCAAATGTTTCACAAATTGCTCTCTGTCTGCAAAAGCCCCAAATTTCAATGCGAAATTGCAGTGTAATTGCAAAAGCCCCAAATGTTGAGGTGAAATTGAGTTGAAATTGGGGCAAATCCAAGAAAAGCCCCAAATTTTGCAAAATGCCCAATTCAAAGAATATGCTCAAATCTGCCAAAAAAAAACTGCTCTGCCAAACAATGGCTTCCTACAAAATGTACCTACAAAGAAAATAACCTGCACAGAGAGTCCTCTCTAGCACAACACCTACAAACGAAGAAGTCCCGTACTAGTTGTACGGACTGCTACAGGAATATGTGTACGGACACAGAACAGCAAATGCCTGATGGTTGGCGTCGGTAGTGTACGGTTATACAGAATAGTACGGATGGCCGTAGTGTTGTACGGACTAGCACACGTCGATGGAGCAGCTTATGCATGTACGTACAACAATGTACGGTAGGTACAATAGCACCTGTACGGATGGACTGTAGGTGTATGGAATAGTACGGACGCCTGACGAAATGACACAGGAGCAGTATGGTCGACGCAGGTGTACGGCTGGCGACGACGAACCGTACAGAACTGTACGGCAAACCGTACAGTCTGGCGACGAGCTGTACGGCTAAAGACCTGCTGTACGACAACAATGGCGAACTGTGTCAATGGGACAGTACGTAATGGCAGCGCAAGTACAGTACGAACTTGTTACGCTCTAGCCGAGGTAGCATGACCTCGGAAGAATCAGTCGACATTTCCCTTAAAGGATCTATCTCTGTAATATATGTGTTTGCGCTTCATGTAAATGATCGGGAGGGATTTAATGTCAAGGTCCTAGGTGAGGGCTGATAGCACCAGACTAGATAGATCTAAGACCAAGGGCCTAGTGCTGAAATATTGCCTAGGGGCAAGGAATTAAATGCATCCCAAGAGAGGGGTGAAATGTTGCATTAGGAAGGCCCTATATAGATGACATGTGGCATCTAGATCTATCTAGGGATTTGGGGTTTGCTAAGGCTAGAGAGAGAAGAGATGAAAATGATTCATGTGATTTCAACGTAGATCTCTGTCTCGCTTGTGAGCCTTAGCAAGAATTGGCTGGGAGGAGAATCATGGTGCTGCTCCCGTGATCTGCAGTAGAGGCTAGAATAGGAGAGTTTGACAATTGGTATCAGAGCCTTGTGGAGAGAGCAACAAGGGACGGGTGACGTACTGAAGAAGGCTACGAAGTGGAGCGTTGGTGGCGAATCACCCGACGGTGACCTCACGAGACGTATAGCGTGGGATCGTCGAAGTACCTGTGTGCTATGACGACGAACAGCGGGAGTCTGTGATAGAAGGCGCTCCCGTAAGGCAACTCGAAGGAACGCAATCAAGAGAGCAGTAAACGAAAAGAGGACTGTTGACGAACCATAGCTAGAACTCGGAATTAGGCAGGTCTTTCGACGAAACGAGGGATGAAGAGCGCAGGAGGGTCCTGCTACTTATGACCTCCATGCGATGGACGTAGTGGACTATGACGACGTGTCTGAGCGTAGCCCTCCCGCACTGATCGTAGTAAATGATCGGGCCTGACAGAGGTTCGGGTGACGAAGGTCTTCGACTGCTGTTTGTGTTCGTTGGTCGTTGGTAGAAGGTATCGTTACTGTGTCGAGGTGACCTTGCGGGAGGCTATTCGGTGCATAGAGAAGCCCGTGGAGAGCTGTTGGTAACAGCTGTCGACTGCTTCCCTGTCGCATATACAGTCAGAGTACGGATGACTTGTGATATCTGAGAGCAGGCCGTACGTGTAGGCTGCAAGCTGCGGGATTCGAATTGCGGGGAGTTTCCAGGGAGCACTTTATCTATTTTCCCTTTTGGTTTTCGTTATTCCTGTTTTGTCAGAAGCAGTTAGACTTTTGTGGTTTTAGCAGAGGTCGCAGTTTATGATGCTATAGCAAGGACAGATTATGCTTGAGGATATGCCTGTGTGCTTCACTTGGAATTAGACTGCAGGAATTCCCCTAGTATAGGGAAAAGCGCCATCTGTGATATATGCCTGTATTAAATGCTTGATCAGTGTGAATGTGGGGTTGCAGGAATTCCCTAGTATAGGGAATTGTGTTCAGAGTGTCAGTACACTGAATTGTGTCAGCTTGTGATTACAGTGTTCTAGGGGTGTTTTTTTTTTTTTTTTAAAACCCCAAAAAAAAAAACACCTATTGAACTGAATGGAAGCAAAAGAAGGGGCTTCCAGGAGGGACCCTGGTGAATCAGGAGTCCGGCCGACCCAGCAGGGATCGCGCCCAGTAGCTCACACTTTATCTGGCAGGATTGCATTGCTGGAGGATGCCTTGCAACAGTTGTTAGCGCAGCAATTACAAGCCAACGCAGGGCAATCTGAACTTAGGAGAGCGTTACAGAGTATGTCTGCCAGACCTTCTCGAGAAGAGAAGGGTAAGGCTCCAATGGAACTGGAGTCTAGTGTCCATACGGTCGAGCCTAGAAAGGCTAAAGTGCCAAATATTGCGAATTACAGACCGGAAAAGTATTATGGTCGGATGAACGACCGTAGCTCCGATGTCATTGAGACCTGGTTACACAAATGGGACGAGGCGTTCGCCATTTGTGAGATCAGAAATGACATCAAAAAGATCCGCGAGGCCACCCACATGTTTAGTGAGGCAGCGGATCGGTGGTGGATTAAACAACAAAAAGATGGCATAGCATCCACTACCTGGGAGGGGTTTAAAAGAGAGTTCAGGAAACACTTCTTACCTCCTGACGAGGCATCCCGAGCTTGGGATCAATATAGGAACCTTCGTCAGAGAAATTTATCAGTGGCAGAATACACTGATAAGTTTCGAGAGAGTGTAATGAAGGTTGACGAACCCCTGCCTCAATCAATCCAAGTGAAAGATTTCATATTTGGATTGAATGATCGAATAAAAATGGAAGTTCGGGCTAAGTACGCGAACACGCTAGATGATGCAATAGCTATAGCCCTGAACTACGAGGATGCCAAGGGCAGCAAGCCAAGTGGGTTTGCACAGGTCGGAACCCAGTATGGGTATCCGAAGAAATCTGGGTTTAAGAAGAAGTGGGCTAGTAGAGGGAGTGGTTCGCAGCCGAGTGATCAAGCCAAGCAGGCGAGACCGGCTGAAACTCCTAAACCAAGTACCACCATTGGAGTGAAGAGGAAAGTAACTCCAATGGCAGCCCGGGCTTGGTCTAAGTCCCCCTTGAACCCAGAACAAAGGGAAAAAGCGAGGAGAGAAGGCTTGTGCTTTGGTTGCCTTCAACCTCATCAGTGGAGAGATTGTCCACGTAATAAAGATCGTCGGATGGCTGAGATGGTGATCTCAGAGTGCGACGTGGAGATGCAGGGAAGTCCCAGAGCGGAAGAGATGCAGATTCAGCTAGCGGGATCTTCTCGGAGGTTAGTACCTTGTTTGTTCTGTAAGTCTGTTGCTAAGTTAGTGACGAGTGCACCTGATAACATCCTATCTAAGCCCGCAACAACGGGGTATACAGCCTTCAATGATACGGAGTTAATTAAAATGAAAGGGCAAGTGGCCAGTCATGATGTCATTGTGTTGTTTGACTCAGCGTCAACTCACAATGTGATTAACTCCAAGCTCGTGAAGAGGCTGAAATTAAAGACAAGTCCATCTGACTATGCGTATACAGTTAGGATGGCAGATGGAAGTTCAACTGAAGTATGGGACCAAAGGGTTACCCAGTTGGAGCTTCGTACTCAGGACTATGCTGAGAAGCTTGATTTTGAAATGACCAAGCTTGCTCACGCGGATATAGCCCTGGGAATGGCGTGGCATTCTAGGAAGAATCCAGCCATTGATTGGGAAAAGCACGTATATCAATTCAAGATGAATGATGTGCTTTATGTCTTGCGAGGTGAAAAAGATATACCTCAGGGACCGTTGGTTTTCGTGATGGAAATCAGAAAGGCTCAAGTAGAGTTTTTGTACCTTTGCACAGCATCGGTAGAGTCGGTAAATGATTCTTCGACTAGCACTGATGTTACGCAAAGTGCTGAGATGGCCAAGCTGGCTAATCTTATAACAGAGGAGTTCTCTGAATGTTTTAGGGATGAACTACCTTATGGGTTACCTCCAGAGCGGAAAGTTCAGCATAAGATTGAACTGATCCCGGGGGCAGAACCTGTAAATAGACCTCCCTATAGAATGAGTTTTACTGAAGAGGCGGAGGTGCGTAGACAATTGGAAGAATACCTCAAGTTGGGGCAGATTCAACCAAGTTTCTCACCTTTTGCTTCGCCAGTGATATTAAAGAGGAAAAAGGATGATACGTTTCGCCTCTGTATAGATTACAGAGCATTGAATAATATCACTGTTAAGCACAGGTATCCGATGGCTCAGATTGATGATTTGCTAGATGCATTACATGGAGCCGTGATTTTCAGTAAGATAGATCTCAAGTGCGGCTATCATCAGATCTGGATTAGAGCCGAGGATGTGCATAAAACCGCTTTCAGGAGCAAGTTTGGTCATTATGAGTTTTTGGTAATGCCCTTCGGACTTATCAATGCTCCAGCGACCTTCGTCATGCTTATGAACGATTTACTACGTCCGTATATCGGAAAGTTCGTAGTACATTTTATTGACGATATCCTGATATTTAGTAAAAGTGTTACTGAGCATCGTGAACACTTAAGGATAGTGTTCAGTACTTTGAGGAAAGCCAGTCTTTATGTGAATAAAAAGAAGACTATACTGTGTATGGTTAGGCTTGAATATTTAGGGTTCATAATTACTCCACAGGGGGTAGAAATGGATCCGAAGAAAGTGGCTCCGATACTAACTTGGCCAATCCCTCAGAGTCTGATCGCGTTGTTGCGATCATTCTTGGGATTTGTCCAGTTTTATAGAAGGCATATCAAAGGATATTCCGGAATAGTATCGCCATTGACTGATCTGACCTCCGATAAAGTACCTTTTGTTTGGGGACAGAATCAACAGGAAAGTTTTAACACCATAAAACAAGATGTGGTCTCAGGACCGGTGTTAAAAATAGTTGATCCCCAGAAACCGTTGTTCCTAGAAACTGATGCAAGTGGCATTGCGGTAGGAGCAGTTCTCCTTCAAGAGGAAAGGCCAGTAGCCTTTGAAAGCAAGAAGCTTTCTCCCTCTCAAAGGAATTGGCTAACTCATGAATTGGAGTTGTATGCAGTTATCCATGCTTTGAAAACATGGAGACATTATCTGTATGGTTCAGAGTTTTATGTGGATGTAGATCATGATACTCTGAGACATTTTTGTAAACAGCCTGACTTGAGGGGCCACCAAGCTAGGTGGGCAGAGCTCATGCAGGAGTTTAATCTAACGATTCGGTACCGAAGAGGAAAAGACAATAAGGTTGCTCATGCGTTGTCTCGCATTATGCACAACCTGAGTTTCACGGTATTAGAGAGTACTCTAATGATCGAGATCAGAGAAACTCAAAAGGTGGACGAGTTTGTCCAGAGCTTATGGCCTAAAGCTCATGTGTTAAAACCCGGGGAAAATGAAAAGGATGACCTGGCATCCAGGAAAGGCCAAACTTATGCAAGATATACCATAAGGGATGGTATGCTAGTTAGAAATGGCAAGGTTGTAGTACCTGGTCAGAATGATCTCAGGCAGAGAGTCATTCGACAATGCCATGATAGCCCGTGTGCGGGACATCCAGGAGTCGAGAAGACATGATCTCGTGAAGCAAGATTTCTTTTGGCCAAAGATGAAAAAGCATATTCATGAATATGTGACACGGTGTTTCTCGTGTCAGGTAAGTAAGGCCGAGCGGGTGAAGTCACCCGGACTTTTACAGCCCTTGGAAATACCACTAAGTAAGTGGGAGAGCATTTCCATGGATTTTATTGTAGGGCTACCTGCAACACAAGGAGGGTATAATTCTATCCTTGTGGTGGTTGATCGTCTAACCAAGATGGCTCACTTCATTCTGACTAGAGAGTCTGTTAGTGCCCCGCAAGTGGCGGATTTATTTATTAGACATGTATTTCGTCTGCATGGATTGCCTAGATCCATAGTGTCAGACAGAGATGTCAGATTTACCGGTCATTTTTGGACAGCGGTATTTGAGACACTGAGGACGGAGTTAGGAATGAGTAGTGGGGATCATCCTGAGACGGATGGTCAGACGGAGAGAGTCAACCAGACTTTAGAGGATATGCTGAGAGCATATGTGTCATTGAGGCAACATACATGGGACAAGTGGTTGCCATTGTTGGAGTTTGCCTACAATGATAGGAAACATTCATCTACTGGGTTCAGTCCGTTTGAGCTGAACTATGGTTATAGACCAGCCAATCCGACTATAGTTGGAGTACCTCAGAAAGTGCCTAGTGCCGCGAACTTTGTAGTTCAGATGAGGGAGATGCTAGCACTTGCGAGAGCTAATATCCGCCAGGCTATGGATAGAGCCAAGGTGTATGCGGATGAAAATCGGTCTATAAGAGTATTTGAAGAAGGAGAAAAAGTTTTTCTCAGAATTCCTTCGCACTCGAAGTCGTTGACTTCAGGAGAGTGTGCTAAGTTATCACCTCGATACTGTGGGCCGTGGTTAATTCTAAAGAGAATAGGCAGTGTAGCCTATAAATTAGAATTGCCACAGGGGTGTAAGGTGCACCCGGTTTTTCATGTTTCACGCTTAAAGAAATTTTTACATACAGGTGACTCACTAATCGAAGGTGTGGTTTTGTTTCAGGAGATAGAGGATATTGCAAGGCGCAAACCAACAAGAATCCTGGACCGAGGAACAATGCAAATACGAAATCGAAAGATACCCACGGTGTTGGTTGCATGGCATGGTCAGCCTCTATCCGAAGCTACCTGGGAATCTGTATATCAGTTGCGGAGAGTGTTCCCAGACTTTATCATCGAGGACGCTGATGTTTGAAGAGGGAAGGAATGTTACGCTCTAGCCGAGGTAGCATGACCTCGGAAGAATCAGTCGACATTTCCCTTAAAGGATCTATCTCTGTAATATATGTGTTTGCGCTTCATGTAAATGATCGGGAGGGATTTAATGTCAAGGTCCTAGGTGAGGGCTGATAGCACCAGACTAGATAGATCTAAGACCAAGGGCCTAGTGCTGAGATATTGCCTAGGGGCAAGGAATTAAATGCATCCCAAGAGAGGGGTGAAATGTTGCATTAGGAAGGCCCTATATAGATGACATGTGGCATCTAGATCTATCTAGGGATTTGGGGTTTGCTAAGGCTAGAGAGAGAAGAGATGAAAATGATTCATGTGATTTCAACGTAGATCTCTGTCTCGCTTGTGAGCCTTAGCAAGAATTGGCTGGGAGGAGAATCATGGTGCTGCTCCCGTGATCTGCAGTAGAGGCTAGAATAGGAGAGTTTGACAGAACTGTACGGAATCAGTCCGTACAGATTGTACGAACAATCTGTACGGACGACGAACTGATGGAGCAGGGAGCTTGCGAGCTGGAGCTGAAGGCAAATGTGCAGCAGGAGCAAATGCAGGAAAAACCCGCTTTGATACCAAATGTTGGAAGGGGAGAGAGCAAAGTGAGAGCAAAAGCAGGAGAGTTAGAGAGCTGAAACGATAGTTGCAATTAGATGAGTGTGTACAACTGAATAGAGTGATAGGTTTTGTCTAAGTGACAAAACCTTATGCTTCACTAACCGTAGTTAGTGAACTAACTGAGAGGCTAGGGAAGGGGGGCAGGAGAGGGTAGGTAGAGAGGAAAAGAGGGCTAGGGAGGAGAGGGTGAGGCGGAGAGGGAAGGGCGGAGAGGCTAGGGGAGTAGGGCAGCAAGGGAAAGGGGTAGAGGGGTAGAGGGCAGAGAGGCTGAGGAGAGAGGGAGCTGCAACAAGGCCGGGGAGGAGCAGCAGCCGTACACTTGTGCTGTACGGAAGATTGGTGCAGGGCTGTATGGAAGATCTGCAGAAATCATACAAACGGTTCTCACAGTTGGCGATGCAAAATGTAGATGACGCACGACACCTCCATGGAGCTATGCAAGGGTGGGCAAGCAGAGGAGGGGAAGAAGCACCAGGAGCAAGAAGCTGCTCTGATACCACTGTAGGCTCAAGGAAGTGGAAGGACGTACAAATGTGGAGTAGAATGCTAAAAGCTGTCACATCAACAAGTATGAAATGAAAGTACAAAGTACAAAATAAAGGAAAACCCTAGGACAGTGTCCTAGTGGTACCACTAGTACTAGGTGTCATAAGACACTAAAAGTACTAGGTGACCTAAGTGCCGGGGAGGGGGAGCTGCAACAAGGCCGGGGAGGAGCAGCAGCCGTACACTTGTGCTGTACGGAAGATTGGTGCAGGGCTGTATGGAAGATCTGCAGAAATCATACATATGTCTACTCCGCCCGTCTCGATTACTCTAGGGCCAACCTCCGTAGTCTCCACTGAGGTAAGTCCCAAACTCTGTGGATGAATGTCACTGTCTGAAAGATGGCATCAACCTGGAGAGGTGTCATGGCGAACTCTGCATGTGCTATCTCATGTGGAACTGAGGCTTACTCCAAATCATCCTACACCCCATAATCACATTTAGCCCCTCGCTTTGTCATCGGGAGATCACTCCCACAGAAGGGTGCTGCATGCATGGCAGCCAGCCGCACCAAAGTGTGAAAGAGCCAGCCCTTCGTCGGTGATCCTGAAAATGTCCCTGGAAGCACTGTCTCTCTAGTTGGGCCAAAGCACTTTGTCCCCATGTGAGTCATGCCCTCGCTACCTAAGTCATCGTGAAGACGGGCCCTGTGAAGACTAATGCCATGTGTAGGACTGCACTATCTCCATTGGCTCACCTCGGTAAGTGAAGCTATGTCGATGAAGCATTGCACGTGAGGTGTTGAAGATCATAACCTTTGTCTTCTCAAGGTTGATTGTCAGGTCTCTCTCTCTGTAGAACACCTCTAGGGCCTCCAAATGTCTCTGTAGCCCCTCCGTTGAAGATGATCTGAGGACTACGTCATCAACATGTAGCAATATCTGTATCAAGAGGTCAGCTAGTAGTAATCCCTTGCCCCCTAAACGTCTATGAAGGATGTGATCTCATCAATGTAGAGTCTAAAAAAAGTCGGTGAGAGGGGACAACCTTGCTTCACCCCTATCGTGATCTCGACCCAATCTGATAAACCTCCTCATGCACGAACTCTCCCTCTGACGGACTCATATAGGCCCATCACACCCCAAATCAAAGTCTCTGGAATGTGTATCTCTTGTCGTCTCTTGATCACGCGGGATCGTGTGACGTTATCGAATGCCTTTCAAAAGGCTACAAAGCGAGCATAGACTTTTTAGTGTCTGGACTTCACCTCCTCAGTAATAGCCCTCAAAGTGAAGATGTGATCTAGAGCAGAATGCTGCCCCTGGAATCCTTCCTGTCCTCTTGCCCACTACCCCCGAGCCTCTGTATGACTGCTGCTGATCTCCCTCTCTAGTACCGTCCATAAATCTTAGCCAATGTGTGGTAGTTTATTAGCATCCATGGGGTCTCATGCTTTGTGTATCGGTACAATAGTGGTAATACTCCAAGCAGGTGGGAAGCCGTGGCATACATCATGATTGAACATCTATGCTAGAACAGGGGCTAAGACCTCCTGTCCATGTGCAAAAGTGCTCAATCCGTAGGCCCTCATGATCCTGTCCTCCTCGTTGTGTTGCAGGAGTGCAGCCCGTATATTATGTGTAGTGAATAAGTGACAGGTAGTGAACCTGGGCATAGAGGACATGTCCGGTGGTGCATGCATGGGAACATCATATCCACTTCATTGACTCTTGATTCAGCCTGTCAAAAGAGCTATGGAACATTGCTCCACGTCATTGACTCTTGTCAATCGTTTAACAACATGCTTACAAAGCGAAGCCCTGCACCATTGAGTGTCCTGGAACAATGATGCTAAGCCTTCCTCCTAGATCAAAAGAATCAAGGTCTACCAAGACACTCTAGCTCTAGCATTTGTGGACCCATCATGTCACTCTAATATCTACAGACCCATCAAGTCCACTCCAAAGAGATTTCCTAAGTAGGCCCCTTAAGATGTGCAATGCACTCCCTTTAGTGATATCAACAAGAGCAAACAAACCATGCAGTGGCTCAAAACACACGGTTGACGGCTACCACTTTGCAAGCAAGATCCAACCTGGCTAAACTCCAAAAGAGGAGTTTTCTCATGATACTCTCCAACGCAGGAGTAAATTGTTGTATGAGAGAGATCCAAGTGCCTGCTAACTAGATAAATAGAAGATAACATCTTTGAAGCCAAAGAAAGCCAAAATCTGAACCCCAATCAGAAAAGTCATGATTCCTAATCCAAAAACTGTTGAATTTGTGCAAATTAGTAGAGACTTCCACTACCCAAGGGCAATATGAAAGTAGTAAGAGGCATTCAGAAAACAGCCTTGGATCATAGGGGTTTCCTCTCTCTACAGATTAGCCCACAATCTAGTTCTTATGAAGGGTTCCAAAGGGAACATGTTTTCAGATTTCCAGATAAGCCTAGCAACGATACATACTCTTCTTCTATATTTATTGTGGCAGAGCCTATGAGTCTATTTCTTGGATCCCACTATGACATCCTTGGTTAGTGACTTCCCTTGAGGCATGATGGGGGAGGTGCTGGATAGGGAGCTTACCTTCCAAGAAATCCCAATCTACTCTCTCAGAAGTTTTCTCAAAATCAAGAAATAGAATAGCCATATCCCGACCAATTGTTACATGTAGCCCACTCTAAGGCCTCCTGGAAGGACAAAATATTATTTTATTTTATTTTCAAAAAGATTACTTCATTAAGTATGAATGAAAGCCGCAAGAGCAAGCTCAAATGCGGGAGTACATCATGTCATGCATGAGACCAAAAACAGCTCAAAAGGAGCTAACAAAATCCCAAGGTGGAGGCTGAAAATACCACCTCAATCCTCAAGAAGACTAAGAGAAGAATGAAGATCCTCTCCAAACTCTGAAAAAAGTATCTCTCTTGGTTGTAGCTGCTCTGGAGCATCCATGCATGCTCACTCAGATGCCCATCAATGTGTGTATAGTATTAGTCCATATACTAGCCATAGACTAGGAAGGGTAAACCTGCGAACCCTCCATTGCCTCCGTACATCTGGTCCTCCAAGTATGCCAAGTAGCAATGCTAGCCAGAATCTCCCAAGATGTATCTACCGAGGCATGAACAGCTCTGAAAGGAGTAAAAGGAACATCTAGGAGAGAGCATGACTCCAAAGAGTGTCGTCATATAATTAAGGCCGAATCTAAGTCATGTCCATCGAAAAACACCTGAGGGCCAATAAGAGATCCATGCCACTGATCCCCAACTCATGAAAAAGGGTGCTCTATGAAATATGCAAAGAATCCAGGCAACGCCCTTCCAAATCGTCCACGCCTTTCTACACTCCTAGAGGCAATGCTGAACTGATTCAACTGATGCGTGGCAACAAGGACAAGTAGGATCAGCCCCGAACTTGGATCTCCACAAGCTCACTACAATTCCTCCTTGAATAGAAAGCCAAAATAAGAGAGAGAGTTTTCTATTTCTAAGGGATTTCCAGAGCCTCCTCCAAAAGTTTTTCTGCACCTCTACAGAAATCTGAAAACTATTCCAATGAGGAGCTCTGGAGGGTCTCCAACCTCTACTGCTAGGCTGAAATCTCCTAACATTTCTAACTGTGTAACGAAAGAAGGGAATACTCTTTTCCGGTGCCCTTCATAAATCCATTCCCACTCCCCTAGGTCCCACTGCAACAACCTGATGGAGGAACCACCATATAACTAGAGTCTCCAAGACCCAAGTGCTAGGAGAACGGGGTCAGGATCAAGATACCACTGTGAGTTTGTGCCCCACTCTATGTAACCTGCAATCCTAACAGGCTGAAAGGCAGCCTCCAAAAGAATATCTTTTGAAGATTTGAGAAGTCTGCCTCCCAACAAAACATCAAAGACAAGGCTCTCCTCATGTGCATCCTGTAAGGCAATAACCTGTAAAGGAACAACTGTGCCCGTGAAGGCTCCCGACCAAGTGGACTCTGTGATCGGTCTCCACTGAGACACTAAATTCCTGCATCCCCCTTTTGGGATAAGATAAATGAGGCCCTCCGTAATTGAGTCTGGCATCTCACCCGAGTCCCAAACGCCCTGCACGGTTGAGGTAATGTGATCCCCAATCTGATCCCAAAATGAAATAAAGAAAGAGGGGATACGCCCATCTGAACCAGGGCACTTGCCCTTGTGAAGTGAAGAGAGAGCAGTCCCGAACTCGATGTTGGTGAATGGTGCATTAAGTGAGACTATCCAGTCACCAACAGAGGTAAGTGCTGCCAAATAACAACTCGAGCATCATCTCTAGCCTGTGTGTCAAGATCTGCTGTAAGAAGGGAGGCATAGAAATCTGTGGCTACCTGCAAGAAGACGGCATCTGGATGTGTCTGTAAAACTCTGTTTGAGTCAACAAGCCATGAAACGCTCTCCTTACTATGTCTAGGGCCAAGAGTAGAGAAGAAGTGCTTGTTGACGCTACCTCCCATCTGAGTCCAAAATGACTCTCTGGCATGAAAGGATACTCTGCTCTCTGATATAACAATGACTGCTACTGAGCCCTTGCTGCAGCAAGGCGCTCTTGAACCCAAGCATCTGTAGGTCTCTTCTTCTCTTCCCTTTGAAGAGCAGCCAACTACTGGCAGATACCCATCTCTCACCTGAGAATCTCACCTCTCCTCGTACGAGCAGTTGAATGATAAAGGTCGCTAATATCTATGAGGGCTGTAACTACATCTGACAGGAAAAGCCGCCCCTCATGCATGTGAGATACCCAAGTCCACAAAACAGCCTCTGCGAGGCCCTCCTTTGCGTAGAAGGCATTTGCAATCCTGATTCTGGCAGAGCGGTTGTGTTAATCCATGCAAGGATCGGCATCTACAATCTCCTATTCAACCAAGCATCATCATGCCAAGCATCTCTGCCACTGTACCGAAAAAGGAAGGCATCCCCGGCTGCTCTCTCTAGGGAGTGGATGACACCTTTCCTACCTCCTCTTTTGTCTGTGGGCACCCATGTTGAAATCACCCCCGATGATCCAAGACTCCGCAACGCAAGACCAAGAAAGCAGCTCCTTCCATAAAAGGACATGATCCGCTCTTGAATTGGGGACATAAAGGTTTCAAAAACCAACCTTACGCCCACCAATCAAAAGAATGATCCACTGAGCTCTAGGGGGAACTATGATCCCATGTCCAATCACCAAGGGGAGCATTGAAGAAGGAAAAAAATGCAAGTACCTCCCCTAGTGCCCAAGGCAGGTTACCAAAAAGTATGCCCTGAGAGAAGCTTACCCAACTTGGCACAATCCCTGACATCTAGTTTTGTATTCCTGAATCATAAGAATATCAATGGGGTCCCCAGTAACACCTGGATAAAGTTGGTTACAGATCAGCTGCCCACGGCAGGGGTGAGGTACACCTGCAAGACCCTAAACGTTCCAACTAACAATCCTCATCGGTGAGAGGAGGCCAGATAAAAAAACTTACCTCAACCTGGTGGCAGAGACACCCCTCTCCTGGGAAAAATTCCTCCTATCAAGAGGAGGAAGTCAATTGGGAAAAGCACTCCCACACCTGCAGAAGAGGAATCTCTATCCAAGGTGATCTGAATAACTTGCTTCCCAAAGGTAGATGTGAAAACATACCTCTAATGGCTAGGTAACCAACTTGTAGTTTTCCAATTTCTTTTTCAACTTGATAAGCACCTAGCCTTATTGTCATGTTTTTTGGCGGCAAGTGACTATCCACCCCAAAGGGTAACCAAGATGATGCACAAGCTGCATAGGTAAGAAAATTTCCACATAAAATATGATGTCACTCTTTTCCTCATGCTTAGACTTATTCGCAGACCAACTCACTACAACCACTAGCCTCTTTCTCGATGTTGTTCATTGACACTTTTTACTTTAAAAGCAACGTATGTCGATATAAGCAGAGACAAAGCATTACGTTAAAATTTTTGTCAATAACTCCTCCTCTAACTCAAACTATTCCATGTCTGCCAGAACTGCAAAAGAATTCCTCGGTGACCAACTCACTACAACCATTAGCCTCTTTCTCGATGTTGTTCATTGACACTTTTTACTTTAAAAGCAACGTATGTCGATATAAGCAGAGACAAAGCATTACGTTAAAATTTTTGTCAATAACTCCTCCTCTAACTCAAACTATTCCATGTCTGCCAGAACTGCAAAAGAATTCCTCAGTGATGCATCTGGCACAGGGGTGCGGAGGATCCCTTCGAAAGGTGGAGTAGAAGCAATGATCCCTTGCCTCTATCAAGTGGTGAATAAAGAGGAGCACAAGAGAAAGGGGGGCACTGATGAAGCTCGGCCATATAAGTAGCATTAGCATGAGGTAAGGCATGGGTTTCGGCAACAAATTGCTCCATCAAAGGAAGCTCCTTCACATGAATATCTGAGGGGACAAGAGCAACCACATCAGCATTAGAAACTTAGACAGGAATATCTCATGCCTGCTAGGAAGGGTCCTATGGCACCATCAGTAGCTTCCTGAGGTGGAACTGGCTCAACTCTGACTGGCACCCAAAGGAAGATGACTGGAACAGGATGTGCTGACAGTTCTAATCGCGCTATAGAAGAAGGTCTAGGACAAGAGACTGTAGCCAATGGTCCTGGGCAGGAGATGGAAGGTCCAGCAGCGCGAGAAGTGGTAGGATGTGTAGTAGATCGTGAAGTAGGTCTAGCCGAGGTGGTGCTATGAGGCGCTACACCTGTGGACCTTTTAGGCCTTTTCTTTTTTCTCTTTTCTTGGGCAATCTCTGGCAAAGTGCCCAGGGGTCCTACAGATCCTACGCTGATCCTGTCTACCAATGATCTCGACACTCTACCAAAAGAATGAGCCATTTGGATGCTAGAGCATGATGTGGCCATCCATCATGTTAGGGTCGGAGACAATGGCCCTAACACGTGGTACCCCGTTCGATCTGATTGCCTCTGTTGCCAAAGAAGGCCTCCCAAGGAGGGGGGGGATCTCGGTGACCATCCCCAAAGCAGCTCCAATGGAAGATAAGAGTCAATGTTACACCTGAGAGAGTCCGGGAATCTGAGGAAGAGTGAAGTCGTCCGGCTATCCTCCTCCACAGAGTCGAAGCCCAACGACAAGGGCATCAAGAAATTGACCAAGCAGACGAACATCTGTGAGGTGCACTACGAGGTCTCCAGGTAAAGCGGCAGTTCTTTACCTGTAACCTGGAGGGGTGGGACCCATGGATGCGAGCAAAGAGTGATGTCGAACTCTCCTACTTTGTATCTTTTTTGAGCTGTTGCAACTCCGTCTTTTGAGAATGTGATGGTTTTCGCAGCCGATGGAAGCGGGTGAGGATTGGCTGAAGGCTAAGCCATCCTCAATCGAGGTGGAAAGGCCGACTCGAACACTGTTAAGCTCCGTCCGTAAAAATGCTGCTAGAACAGAGAAAGGGGAGGAGAGGGTGAAGGCTGAGGGGAGAGAGGGGGATGAAGAAGGCTAAAGGAGGGGAAAAGAGTCTAGGACTAGGGGTAGGAGTAGAGAGGTGGAGGGGGGAAGAGGCTAGGAAAGGGGGTAGGAGAAGAGAGAGGAGGAGAAGAGAGGCTAGGAGGCGGGGGGGCGGGGGGGCGCTGTGAAGAGACTGGGAGGAGGGGATAGAGAGGGGCGGGGGAAGGGAGGCAGGGAGAGGGGCTGAGGGAGGAGGGGTGAGGCTAGGGGTGGGGGTAGGGAGGCGAGGAGAGGGGCTGAAGGAGGCGGGGGTAGGGGTGGGGGTAGGGAAGCGGAGAGGGGGGCTGAGGGAGGCGGGGGTAGGGACTGAGGGAGGAGGGAGGGGCTGAGAGAGGGCAGCAAGGGGTGTACGGGGAGGAGCTGCAGCTCACGTAGCTTTATCTTCTAGTGAGTTTTGAAATTTCAGGTTGGGGACAAAATATTATCAAAAGGCACTACTTTGAAGTTGTCATCTTCTTTTCATCCACAAACAGATCGGTAGTCAGAAGAGGCTAATTCCATTGTGCTTGATCTTTTAAAAGGCTATGTGTCTGAGCATAAGACACAATGGGAACAGTATTTGCCTTTGGTGGAGTTTGCTTATAGCAACACGTGCATACTTCCACGGGTAAACCTCCTTTTGAGATTGTGGAAGTACGTTGAGCGCATGGATGTAGCATATCAAAGAGTCAAGCAAAGCTCTCCAGAAGACTCAGAAAAAGCAAAAGAAAGCAGCTGATCATCATCACCGCCACGCACAAGAGTTTGCAAAGGGTGATTGGCTTCTTTTGTGTTTTCAAAAGGCAGAGCTGAGAAATAGAGGGGCAAAGGCCGGTTGTTCCCCAAGGAGTATGAGCTACTATGAACCTTTCCAAGTTTCAGAGAAGATCAATAACGTAGCTTACAGGTTGAACCTACCAGATCATTGGAGGATTCACAATGCTTTTCATGTGAGTCTTCTCAAGCCTTTTCAGGGAAATGTGCCAGAGGATATGCCTTCTGAGATGCAGCTAGAGGTTGAGGAACTTGATGAGATTCCAGTTCCAAAGCAAATATTGACACATAAGGAAAGGAAAGTCAAAGGTAAAGTTTCCCATCGCTATCTGGTGAAGTTTCAAAATTATTTACCATTGCATGCGAAGTGGCTGGAAGAGGGTGATCTGGAAGATACACCTATTGTTGCAACTTTACCTAGAAGCTTTTCAGCTTGAGCCAGCTTTCGTTTAGGCTGCTGAGCATAGGTCTAGAGCATTGCCTGATGCTCAAGAGGGGGTTAGTACCTCCATCGCTTTGGTACAAACAAGCTCAAATATCTAGAGGTCGCTTGGTGACATTGTATGCTTCACCCAAGATATTGCTTCTTGACGGTATATATGCCTTGAGACTTCTTTGATCACTGCACTCGTCACTATGAGATATTTTTTGCATGCTTATGGTTTGCTATCCTAGGCTCTGAAAATCATATATGACACATAGGTTTTGCAATACATGTTGAAACATGCTTGTGATGGCACACCTACATGTATTTGCGTTTATGGATGACTTTGCCACACTTAGATGCAATTGAGGTCGCCTGCCATTTTTCAAGAGGGCAGTATGTCACGAGGACATGAATTTCTAACTGAGAATGTGAAATTTAGGTGCAAACACCTTTAGCCTACATGCGGGCAAGGCCTTGGGTTGTAAAGTCCCCTTAGGAATTAAATGTGCCTTGGGAGTGAATAAATTGTTTGGGCCTTGGGAGTGTTCCAAAGAGAGGACAAAGGGCCCTTCGTATTAATTGCATCGACCTTTGGAGTGGTCCAAAGAGGGGCTAAAGGGCAAATGAAAATGTGGATTGCCACGTGGAAGTTTCCATTTCCAAAGTTCTTACGTGCATGCAAATGGACATGACAGGGGGGGAATCATGACGTGTGGGCATGGAGTAAAAAATTCCGACAAGCTGATGGCAGTTTTTGCTTCAAATCGCGATTCCATCTGTAGAGGGTGGCTTGAAGACTAGTGGTGATTCCACCCATGCCAGACCTTGATGAGCTGGTCGGGGCCATCGTTTCGGGAGCAAAGGCTGACCACTACAGCTTGAGGGCTGATTGCATTTTGGGCGCGAGAGCCAGGAGGGCTCACGGGCTAGTCACGAGTCAAGCATGGGAGCCAACCTACCCAAAAAGCTATGCCTAGCACCTGTAGATCGTTACGTGAGGGGCTGGCTGGCGGTCACGAGCTGAGTGGTCAACGTGGGCTTGTTGCATAGCGCATGTCTCATGCTGTGTCGGCGTGTGGCTGGTCATAAAGGCATTGGCTTTGCATCGTAGCTATGCACTTGGAGAGCAGGTTGGTCTACAGGTGATCCCTTGACGACCTATCTTGGAAGAAGGCCTCAAGGCTAAAGCTACGATGGCGAATTGGCTTGGGAGCTTGGCTGGTCACAAGGAGACGCTCCAGTTAACTACGGGTTAGAGAGCGGGCTAAGTTTGGAGGGACTGTGTGGTGCAGAGGGACTCACAATTGATAGTTTTATCCTTTGTTCAAGCTTCCATGGATGCTGGCTGTGTAATTTTCTATCGCTGCTTCGAACATATAAGTGGCCAAGAAGGCACTAGTGACAGTTGTGGGGCTTTGTATGACCCAGTATGGGTTGCTAGAAGCTGAGTGCAAGCAATCTGGAACAGTAATGGATGCCTATTGAGAGCAGAGCACAAGACGGAATTATGCATGGTTTTTTTTTTTTTTTTGCAAGAAAAGTACTTCATTAAGTATGAATAAAAACCGCAAAGCAAGCTCAAGTGCGGGAGCACATCATGTCAAGCATGAGAAAAAACAGCTCAGAATGACCAAACAAAAATCCTAGATGGCGGCTGAAAATGCCACCTCATCCCTAAAGGAGAATCAGAGAAGAAAGGAGAACCCCTCCAAACTCTGAGAAAAGCAACCCTCCTAGCAGTAGCAGTCCTGGAGGTTCCCTGAATGTTTGCCCAAATGGCCATCCAAGTGTGTGTAGTATCTGCCCAGATAATGGCCATAGTCTGAGAAGGGTGAACTTGGGAGTCCTCCAAAGCCTCTGTACATCTGGTTCTCCAAATATGCCATGCTGTAATACTAGCCAGAATCTCCCAAGATATGTCTACAGAAGCATGGGGAGCTCTAAATGGAGTAAACGGAACATCCCAGAGGAAACATGACTCTACAAGGTGTCGTCGAACAAAGAAAGCTGTGTCCGTGTCATGTCCCTCGAAGAAAGCCTGTGGACCAGTGAGTGACAACCAAGCACTGATCCCCAGGTCAAGAAGGGGGGTGCTCTATGAAAAATGCAAAGTATCCTAGCAACACCCTTTCAAATCGTTCTCGCCTGTGTGCACTCCCAAAGGCAGTGCTGCACTGACTCAACCGTTGTGACATTGAGGACATGTAGGGTCAGCCCCGAACCTGGATCTCCACAGGTTCACTGCAATCCCTCCATGAATAGAAAGCCAAATGAATAACGTGATTTTCCTATTCTTGAGGGATTTCCAAAGTCTCCTCCAAAAGTTTTTCTGCATCTCTGCAGAAATCTGAAAAGTATCCCAATGAGGAGCTCTAGAGTCCAACCTCTCCAACTAAGCTGTAATCTCCTGGCATTTCTAACCGTGTAACGAAAGAAGGGGATGCTCTTCTCTCGATCAACTTCATCTATCCACTCCCATTCCCCTGGATCCCACTGCAAGGATCTAATAGGGGAACCTCCATACAACCAAAGCCTCCAAGATCCAAGAGCCTGGAGAACGAGGTTTGGATCAAGATACCACTGTGAGTCTCTACCGATCTCCATGTATCCTGCAATCCTGATAGGCTGAAAAGGAGCCTCCAAGAGAATGTCCTCTGAAGATCTGTGAAGTCTGCCTCCTGCATGAACCTGAAAGACAAGGGTATCCTCATGTGCATCCCGCAAGGCTATAACCTACAGAGGGATACCTGTCCTCGTAAAATCGCCCATCCAGGTGGACTCCGAGATAAGAAAATGGTCCGTATCCATCCACTCCACTGGTATGGCTGCATCTATCTGCTGCAGCCTGGCTGCACTTCCTCTGAGGTGACTAACTGAACGAACTCTATGATCCTCTGGAAGGATCCTGAAAGCTTTCCAAGCACCCTATGAATGGGTTATTGATGCCTAATGGGTTGTGAAATGCCCTAAATGCAAGAGGAATTGTGTAACTTGTTTACAAGGACTTCCATATATTAAAGAAAATTGAAATACCAAAAGGGATGCCAAGTTTTGGGGGGCCAATCTGTGTCTTTGTTTCGGAGCAAGAGCATTCTAGCTCCCAATCCGTTAGTTCTATACTTGCTGACCTGTTGAGGTGAGAATATTGGCTGGGTATTTGTTTACTACCGCCTTTTTGCTGGTCTTAAGGCCAGTTTCACCAGTCCAAATATGTTTAGCTCCCAACAATGCTTGATTGTTGGAGACAGCCCTGCTGTTGTATTGCAACAATGCAAAGGCATAGGACAGCCACTCGGCACTGTGATTGCATAGCACATTAATCTTCCATTCTGTCTCTCAAAGGTCAAAATTACAAAAAGTAGGCAGCAGATAGTAGACTTTTTAGCAGAGACAGCAGCACAACTAAATAGGCTGGGAGCTTTCATTGAGGTGATTGCTAAGCTTAGATTTCTAGGCCACGCTTGAATTCTAGTTACTTACTTCATAGGCTAGCCCTATTTACCCATGCATTTAGCAAGCTTTTCTTTACACGGGAGCCTACGCTTTGCCTTATTTAGCTCAGCCATGCCATTCATACGCTAGCCCTATTTACCCATGCATTTAGCAAGCTAGCTCAATCTACGAGCTCTAAACCTCATCCATGCTAGCTCTAGTCTCAACCCTGGGTCATTCCAAACCTCATGTTCCGACCATGCACTAACCTTAGATCCAATCCAAGATCCAAGGTTAGCTTGGACTAGGGCTAAATAGTTTTAGTTAAGCATAGGCCCGAGTTAGTCTTGTTAGGGACATAACACCCAAGAAGCTCTCTCAAGAGGATGAAGAGGAGCTCAAGATAGTTTTAGTAAAGCATAGGCCCAAGTTAGTCTTGTTAGGGACAGAACACCCAAGAAGCTCTCTCAAGAGGATGAAGGCCATCTTTTCTTTCCCCTCTTTTATCTGTGGGCACCTCCACCATGTTGAAGTCACCACCAAGGAACTAGGAATCACAATAGGGGCCTAAGAGAGCAATTCCTTTGGAAAAAAGGATCCATTCCCCCTTTATGTTAAGGGCATAGACACTAAGAAGGTCAATATTGGCCCCTTGAAATGAGAAGAGCAGGAATCCATAGGGGGAAGTGTTCCCATCATTTTCATATAACCTCATAAATTTTTAGAGAAGATATTTATATTTTCATGAAAAAGACTTCCATTAAGTATGAAAAAAAAACCCCAAAGAGCAAAGTGCTGCAGGCATCACATACACCATGCACCGCATGAGAAAGCATAAGAGAGTCAAACCCTACTCAAACGAAAGAGCTAGGATTGAGGCTGAAAGCCACCTCAAACCTGTAGGGACCTTAAAAAAGAAAGGATGGTCTCTTGATTCCCTGAGGAAAATAGTCCTCCTAGCAACAGCAGCCCTGGAAGATCCCTGCATACTCAGCCAAAGGGCCATCAAAGTATATATTGTGTCTCTCCGTATAGTGGCCAAGGTATGTAATGGGACTTGGGAGTCATCAAATGCATCTGTGCCTATTGTGAGAGAATGGAACATCATCTAAAGAGCATACATCAAAACAAATGGCATCGAATCGAGAAAGCCCTTGAGGACATATGTCTCTTGTAAAATACTTGAGGTCCAGCCAAAGAAAGCCAAGCCACTAAACCCAACTGATGCAAGGGGAAGGAAACAAAAGTCCCATGATTGCCTTCTAAACAACCTTGACCTGTCCGCCCCATACTAAGTTGGAAGCTCATGGCATCGCTGACATTGTACTAAAGAATGGGAAGCTCTTTTGTTGATTTTCAGCATCAATCCACACCCATTCTCTGCAATCCCACTGCCAGTACTTTCTGGGGACACCCCCATAGAAGCCAAACTCTACAAGAGCCAAGAGGGATGCTCTCCAAACGTGGGTATAAAGACAAGCTAAAAGCCATAAAACACTACGCCATGTGACCAACAATCTTCACTTGCTCAAAGTGTGCATCCAGAACCTAGAAAGCTTTCCCAATAGTTATCAGGAAGCAAGAACGTTCCAAGAAATTTGGATGCCAGAGTACAAGAACTTTTCAGGAAGGGGGGATGTGCAAAACGGGAACGAGAACGCCACATCATATGACACATCATACGATATGTCATCATACGACATAACACTATACTAGAACATGAAAGAAATGAACTTTTACAGCTTTGAGCTCTCCATTTCAAGTCTAGAACATTGAAAAACACATACTTGGAATGCTTCATAATCTATGCTTCTACTATGTGGATAACTAAATACTTCCCTAATAAATGAGGATAAAATTTTTGAGAGAAAAAACAAAATTTGGGAACATTCTGGACGTTTCAAGAATGTGGCTTTAGAACATTCCCACGTTCCAGGAAGGAGACCGATGTTTCCCTGATAACTATGACCTGGCCATGAAGTGCACATCAAAGACCAAAGCATCCCCATCTGTACCTTGCCGGAGGCCTATGACCTGTACCAGGATTCCTATCTTGAAAAGGCCCCCATCCACCTGAAAATAGTGTACTACCTATCTTAGGCACAGATGCAATCCAAGGGTAGGCTGGATCAATTTTTGTTGAAATTTCCTCCTACTTTCTTTGAGGTGACGACCAATTGAAATATGTATTCCTCAAGAAGGCTTGTGAAAGCTTTACATGAGCTCACAGAAGAAGCAAGCCCACCTTCCTACATGTACCATTGAATATAACCAAAAAAGCCTGAGGGCCTGGCAAGATCATGATGAATTGATTCATTTCACACGATAGGCTGTCTATCGACCTCTTCCTCCAACGGGAAAGGGATCCCTAGAGAAGACTTTTTGAAGCTTTCCCAACCTTTCAAAATGGCATCCATAAGGGGGGAGGACATGCATATTTGGATCAATCCCTTTTTTATTGGAGGAGGATAACCACCTAACAAGCCACACCACAAGCAACATCATCAAAAAACATGGGCTGAAAGAAACCAAGCTTTGAAATCGAAACGGTGGCCTCTCACACATGAAGCCTCAACAAATTATTTTTTCTTTAGTGTACTATCAAAAAACGTCAATCCAATATCCTGGCCAAGAACTTACCTATAAACTTGGAATGATTTACGTCCCCAGCTTCACTGATTGGTGCATCCTGGAACAACCAAAGTTCAAAACCAAGCTTCTCAAAATGCAATAACAAATTCATATGAAGAAATAAAAAAGATTTCCCTACCTCTGTTAAACAAAAAGGCACCAATAAAGGAGATGACAGTGCCTCAAGTTGAGGGGTTTTGCATAGATGCATCTACCAAATTGGTGGCAACCAGATGACCGTGGAAAACAATATTTGCCCTCTGGATATATCTAGATGAATCCAGGAACATGCCCAAACTCATCCTCTAAAAACACAATACATAGTGCAGCTTCAAATCTCATGATAGTCACTTATAAGGTTGAAAACCATAAATTCCATCATGCATAGCAAGGACTAGCTACTATGAAATCCCTCATAACCTCATCAACACCGAACAGTGAATGTAGACCATAGATTAAGCGTATGCTCTCACACATACAAATTCACACACCTACACATACTTGAGCATCCATTTACACAAAGGTCTTCATACTGAGTTTTTGCTCTGGAGTTGAAGGCAGGCTCAGCCGTGACAAAGCCTAGCACTAAAGGAGAAGGCTAATAAAAAAGTAGTCCACATTGTCTTGATTCAAGCTACAACTCCTTGTGAATACTATACGATTTTAATTTTGTCTCTCCCACATCAGCATTTATACAAAAAGAATGCTTAGACAATCTTGTATTGGATGTGAACAGCATAGGACTATATCAAGACCAAGCATTTTTCTCCTTAGCTGATCACTTGGGTTGCGTGAAAAAGAATCCAAGAGTCCTAGGGATGTTTATGTGACTTCACTTACTTTGTTAGATAGCAAAGAGTCATTACTAGTTGAGGAGGTTTGTTGTTCGGTACTTTTGGAAGAGAAAAAGAGAACGAAGCTTTACGAGGAAGAATAATAGACAGCCTTTATGGCCTGGGGCAAAGGAAAGGGCGAGAAGCCCAAAGACAAGAAGTCCACCAATACAAGAAATGTCAATCTCCACAGACGCTGCCACGTGTAAAATCGGGGAAGCGTTGGGTGCAGGGATCCCACTCCCCGCCCCTTAGCCACGTAGTTTCTCTCTCCTCCTAAAAAGTCCCGAGAGGGATATGAGAGAGAGCATTTTTCCACCATTATATGCAATGCACCCAAATCCCCCATGTTGTTTATGGGATTGGTGGACCGTTACAAAGCCCGTCTTGTTGCTAAGGGCTACGCTCAGCAGCAAGGCATTGAGTTTGAGAAGACTTTTACCCCCACTTCCAAGATCACTACTATTCATATTGTTATTGCCTTTGCCCCCCACTTTTATTGGGAGGTACATCAACTTGATATTAAGACATCTTTTCTTCATGGGCATTTGCAGAAGAGGTCTATGTTTCCCAACCTCCTGGCTTTGAGGTTGAAGGTTCTAGAAGTAAGGTATGCCACTTAAAGAAAGCCCTCTATGGATTGAAGCAGGCACCCCGGGCTTGGTATTCCAAAATAAATGCTCATTTGCTTACACTTGGCTTTCAGAATAGGCCTACAGAAGCTATACATCCATAAGAGTGGGACAGATTTGCTGATTTTAGTCCTCTATGTGGATGACATGCTTGTGACACGGACACATGCTGAGCAAATTGCAGCTTTTAAGCTTGCCTTGCAGAAGACATTTGCTAGGTCTGATCTTGGTCTTTTGCATTACTATTTGGGCATTCAATTTGCTAGCAGTGAGGGGGGCATTCTGATGTCACAATCCCAGTATATTAGATAGCTTTTGCAGCATTTTCACTTTGAGGATTGCAAGCCAGTATCCACACCATTAGAGCCTGGTTTTCACTTCTCTTCTGAGGATGGCAGCGGTACATGTGATGTCACTCTCTATCAGCAGGCAATTGGTTGTTTGATTTACCTAAGACATATTAGACCAAATCTTCAGTATGTTGTCTCATATTTGAGCGGATATATATGCACAACCCCTCTGCGCACCATTGGCAGGCTGTGAAGCATGTCTTCAGGTATCTCAAAGGCATTCAGCATTTGGGCCTTCTTTATGGGATAATTCTTCACTTGTTATGCATGGATTCACTGATAGTGATTGGGCTGGCTCTTCAGACACCCGTGTGTCGCATAGTGGCAACTGTTTCATGCTTGGTACTTCATGCATCTCTTGGTTCAGCAAGAAGCAGACTACAGTCGCTACTTCTAGCTATGAGGCCGAGTATAGAGCAGCTTTATTTTTTTTGCGCAAAAAGTAGTGCTAGTTATATTACTTGAAAGCGAGAGTACAAGAAGGCCTAAAGGCCAGCGGGTCGTGCTCCAAATGTCTGCTAGGGTCTGGGTAGCACAAGAAGTCTGATCTCCTACGGTCTGCGCACATCTGGAAGTCCAGATATGCCAGCCCGCAATGCTCCCTATGATCTCCCAAACTGGGTGCCGAGTCATCGCTCCTGCATCTGTCTCTGTCAGATGCCAAGGGAAGCTGTCCATGTATGCCCAGGTGGCCTGGTGATGAAAAAGACGGGATCCTGTCTAGAGAACTCATAAGCCAAGTGATGTCCCATCTCAATGCTGCACCAGCAAACGGCTCCCCAAGTGATCGGTCCTAGCTCGGGTGCAGCCCTCGCTAAGATCCGCTGACTCCCTTTCAAACTGTCTGCGCATGCGAGCAGCTCCAAAGGCAGTGCTTCAGGGACTCCTCCTGAAAACACATCTGGCAGTGCCCCTCCTGCCCCATCTGCCTCAGCCAGCTGCCAACTGGTAGACCCTTGTGTGCCACCATCCAAAGGAAGTAAGAGATCTTCCTCGGCCGCCAACTAGCCCAGAGAGTCTTCCAGAAAGTGCGAAGAAAGACCAGAGATATCCCCTGGGCATACCAACTATGTGCCTGTGTGGGTAGCCCGCGCTGGAGAGCCCCAACAGCACGCCTACCCGTACGCGCACTGTAAGAGAAGAAGGGGGTAGGATTCTCTGAGGACTCCAATGGTGGCCAGCGCCACTCCCCTGGGTCCCACTCCACCTCTGTCAAGGAACGGCCCTCCCATATCCAGAGTCTCCAATCCTGGTCCTGCATAATCAGGGGGTCTATATGCCACGTCTTCCCTTGCAGCCCTACAATGCGAAGGCGCTACCAGGGAAGCTAGGGGTCGATCACGGCCTCTCCGCTCTGTAGGCGGCTATCATCGGCGATGGAGAAGAAGTGTATCGAGGAGTCCAAGAAAAGGCCTGCAACCACCAAAGGAATGCCTCGTGGAGTGAACTGTCCTAGCCACCTCTCATCTCCCGGGAAAAGCTGTCTTGTGACCATGGGAATCCTCCAACCTGCAAGAATGGCAGCATCAATCTCTGCTCACCGAGCCTGGATCCCAAGTGCCGTACCTACTGCTACTGCCAACTCGCCTGGGCTCAGCTGGCTGTAGACGTCCCTCCAAACTCGGAGCGAGCGCGCGGGCCCACGCGCCCAGAGCGCCCAAGGGATATGGGATCTCTCTCCAAGCTGGCGACCTGTATCATCTATCACCTGGCTGCTATAGATCAGGGGCTGTCTGTCTATCTCCTCTGGACAGCTAGGGGGAATCTGGGAGAGGCTGTGTCGCAACTTCCTCCAGACCGAGACGACGCTACGGAGGAAGGGGGAACGAGGCTGAGTCAAAGGGGCAGAAGTGAAGATCCACCGGATAGAAGGCTGCCAAACACCCCCTCTCTGGGGGGTACACGCGCTGAGACCATGCTGTAGCAAGAGCTTCCACGTCTGCCCTCCTGGGGTCAGACCGTGGATGACTAACTTGCCAAGAAGTGCCTGACTCTGCAGTCCTGGATCTATGATGCCGAGGACGCCCTCTGTCTAGGGGAGAATGACCATCTGCCAGGCGACCCTGGCTCTGGTGGTGCCGGAACCGTCTGAACCAGACCATAGGAAGTTTTGCACCAGTCTCCTCAACTGGGCTACACATGATCTCGAGAAGCACCAGCAAGAGGCCACATACCAAGCAGTGGCAAGAAGGACCTGGTTGACCACAAGGGCCCTGCCTGCCAAGAATAGCCGAGCCGTGCTCCAGAAAGCAAGCTTTCGTCGTATGGAGGCTAGGACCGGCAAGAACTGCTGAGCCGGCATGATGTCCAAGCCTACTTGGAATCCCAAGTAACGTGTCGTCTGTCCTCTAGGGATCCAGCGAAACCCCAGGAAAATACCCCACTGTGAGCTGGCTCCCGGATCCGTAAGAAAACCAACTGACTTATGCCGGTTGATTTTCGCCCCAGACGCAAGGCAAAAAATCTCTAGGGACAGTCTCACTCGCTCCACTGACTCGACATCATCCTGCACATATAGGGCTGTGTCGTCTGCATACTCGGAGTCGAGAAGTTCTGCATCGTCCTGAATAGGGAGACGCATCCCGCGAAGACCAGTGGTACGGGCTCGAAGGAAGTGGGTCATGGCCTCCGCAAAAAATAGGAAGAGGTAGGGCGCTAGCGGACAGCCCTGACGCACCAAGCGTTCGAGTGTGAATCTCTCCCCCATCTTGCCGTTGATGATAACCCGACTGGAGGCCGACCTGTAGAGGCTAGCAATACCTCTGATCCACTCGTCCGGGAAACTGAACCGAGAGAGTGTACCTTCCAAGAAGGACCAGTCTACCCTGTCGTACGCCTTCTCAGTATGGCAAGGTGCTGGCCACTGTACTGGGCCAGTCTACCCTGTCGTACGCCTTCTCAAAGTCGAGAAGGAGTATGGCAAGGTACTGAGGGAGTGGAGGGGGGTAGCACCTCCACTCCCTCAGTACAGACGGGCTCACTGTGATTTCATGAGGTCGCTTGATGACACTGTATGTTTCATCCGAGATACTGACCTGACAGTATTTCTGCTGTGAGACTTCATGATATTGATGCATCTTGACTATTGATCGCCGAGGATCACATAGATTTTGAGCAGTATATATGGATGGATGCATGCCTCTCCTAGCCATATTTTCACTGTCTCTGTATACTATAGCTGCGGCTTTCTTGTATACTCTTTTATGGTATATTTCATGCTCGCTCCTGTGTTTTGGGGCAGCAAACTGTGGTTTGCTGTTTCAAGAGAGGGGTATGTCACGAGGGCGTGAAATTCTAAGTACTTTAATGTACTACAAGACCGTGACAACTTTGGTTTTAAAAGTCCAAGCGTGGGCTTAATAAATGAAACCAGCCTCTAATCATTCAGAGGGCAGTGGAACTAAACCTTTAATTACTTCAGCACTTATTTACAACTCACAAAGCATATATCACAACCATTAACCATTGCATGATCACCATTTGGCATTTACCCATTTGTTCACAAACAAAACCACTGAAAAAGGGATGGAGGCTAGAATGCCCCTGCTCAATAGACATAGACAAGTGCCCCCGATTGGCCCCAAACACCGTGGCGCCCCTTTCGGTATTTCTTTATATTTCACAGTGAAATGATTACAAGTTGCATCTGGGAGACCTTCCCTGCAACTGAGCACGCAACCCCAATTCACTAAGCCTTCGCAAGGCTTTCAAGCATAGAACACCATCACATAAGTGCACTTAACCCATAGGCTCAACCCAAAGGCATTCTCTTTTCCGAGTGCAATTCCATTGGCTGTCCAGATGCAATCACATTGCACCCCAGCTGCACTCTCTTTGAGTGGTTTCCAGATGGCATTCACAAAGCTTTTCAAAGCTCCAAAATAAAATCAGCAAAGTACCCAACCAAAGAATGACTCATGTAGCTCTGCCTGGGCACCTGCGAGCCAAGAAAGAGGCGGCACACGAGGCCAACCAATAGCTTATGGCAAAAAGAAATTGCAGTAGCAAAATCACAACTCACCAAGCCCTGAAAACTTGAACCAAGTCCTCAATCGCCAAGAGGACATAGTAGCCAATGCCCAATTGCATTCTCAATTAATTGAGTCATAGAACCCACCTTGGTTTTGATGCAATAATCACGTAGCTCACTAGGCAGTCCACAACAGTACCTCTCTATTTGCTCTTTCAAAGAAACATGCCTGTAAGAGCTCAATGGCAGCAAAACATCCCAAAAGCTCTGGGTGTAATCATCAAGATTCTTGCAAAGTTTGTATGACAAGTCATGCCAGTGTGAAAGTACTTCAACTTCAAAAGTTGGAGTAAGCCAAGTAGAAGAGAACTTGCTTAAATTCCAGCCAAGTAGCAGGTGCATCTCCATGAAGCATAAGGTTAGTGTACCACTTAAGTGCATTGCCTTTCAAAAATGTGGCAACCTTCCTCATCTTGGATGCTTCTGTAAACAAACCCCCAAGAAATGCAGCATCAAACTGTTGAAGGAATGTGAGGGCTTTGTACCTGTCCTGTACTCCATTATATGTATCAAACTTGACATGAGAACCACCATCCTTAAATTCTTTATATACATTTGATATTGGCTGTCCCAAAGATGGCTGTATATTTGCAGCATTCCCTTCACTAGGGAGAGCCATGCTTGGCTGAACATTAGGCATGGGAGCATATGCTGTGGCTTGCATGCCTGGCTGCATTCCCACATTGTCATACATGGCTTGCTTTCTATGCCCAATTGGCGGTGAAATCAACATAGCATCAAAGATAGAATCTGTACCAAAATATTCAGGTTGCTGCCTCATATATGGCTGAGGTGGTTGAGCCACATTTATGGACTGCACATTATTATTTTGAGGAGTAGAAATACCCAAACCAAGGCCTTGTGCTGGCTGCTCATACTGTTGTACTGGATGTACTTTTTGTACCTCTTTCTCAAGTGCTCTTTTGGGCGATTCCTCTCTCTTGGAAGTCACTTTCTGAGTCATTTTTGATGGCTGTCCCTCATGGGAAACTGATGCATGTGTGCGGTCCGCCATGAGAAGCTGATGCATGTGTGTACTCACTCTTTCCGTGCTTGTGATTTCTTGATTTCTTCTTCTTCTTGGCATTTGTTTGCACAATCTGAGCCAAATTTTGAGCCAGCTGAGTCAAAGCAGTCACTGCACTGGCAAGTTGTGCATTCAACATAGTAGCATCATCTGACTCACTGCTAGAACTAGTATCACCGTTGAGCTCAGTTGTAGCTTCATGTGTGGCCTGCTCAAAAGGCATTTGTTGTGCTCCATGCAGCTGTACACTAGCTGGATCATTAAGGCTTTCCTGCCTTCTCCTTTGAGGAGTTGTGGAGCTCTCTTGCTCGTGGGTACTCACCATGTTTATGGTTGTAATATTCAGCTGTCAAAAAGTGCAGCAAAGATATCCTTCCACCAAACTACCGAGGCCCACCTCTTGAGAAAGAGTGTGTGGTATCCCGGCAATGGAACCAATGAAACCGGCCTCTAATCATTCAGAGGGCAGTGGAACTAAACCTTTAATTACTTCAGCACTTATTTACAGCTCACAAAGCATATATCACAACCATTAACCATTGCATAATCACCATTTGGCATTTACCCATTTGTTCACAAACAAAACCACTGAAAAAGGGATGGAGGCTAGAATGCCCCTGCCAAAGGGATGAGGCAAATCAAGCCTATCGCAAGGCTCTCTGGCATCTGCCCGCTGGAGAAAATATGCTGGAAGGCTACGAGCAAAGGCCGGTGGATCTGCTCCCAAAAGGTGGTGAAGAAAGCTCTTGGGAGGCCATCCTCACCTGGGCATTTTTGCCCATCAATAGCGCTCACCGCATCCTGCATCTCCGCCACGGTGAAAGGGGCGAGAAGGGAGTCACTCATGCTAGGCTGCACGAGCCGCGGTGTAGACCTCCACACCTCCTCCCTGCATTGGCGGCCACGAGGGTCTGGGGGCTCCTGCTGAAACAATGATCTGTAGAAATCTGTCGCCAAGTCCCGGACCTCGTCTGGATCTGTCCTGACACTACCATCTTGCGCCCTAAGAGAAGGAAGCTGTTCCCCTGTTGACCTCTGTCCATGGGTCCTGAAGAACTCTCTGCACATCCTGTCGCCTTTCCTAGCACAGAAGGACTTGGAAGCATGAAATGAGAACTCTGATCAACGCTGGGTGATCTCCTCTAGCATGGCTCGGGCCCGAACCTCCTGCTGTCTGAGCTCCTCAGAGCCTGGAGAAGACTGCTGCATCCGCTGAATCGAAGCGATATCTCGCGTGAGACCCCTCTCCTTCGCCCAACACTGCTGCTTGACCTGAATCGCCTCCTGCTGACAGATGAGGCTAGACTCAGCAAGCGCCTGAGCTACCTGTACTGCCATATCCCCGGTGGGGTCCCAATCCTGCTCCCACAGGTCCACTATCCTGCTGTGAACCACTGCTCTGGAGTAGATGGAGTCTGGGATCACAACTAAGAAGAGGAAAACTGTTTTCAGCCTCCACCTTTGTGTGTATTCCCCCATTGTGCATGTGGAGGTGAGGAGTGAGAGGCTGAGTCCAGGACTAGGATGACTGGGGCATGGTCTGAGAGTGTCGTCCTTGGAACCACTCCTGACTCTCCACCTTTGCCAAGCGCCCAATCACTGACATAGAAACGGTCCAGCCGCTCCAGAAGTCTGCCTCCCTCCCTCCTGTAACCCCAAGAGAAGTCCAGACTCCCTGTCCATCTGCGAAAGGAAGGCTCCCTCTAGCTGTCCCGACCTCCCACTGTGAATAGGAAGGAGTCCCAATCTGCCTGCTCCGCCTGAGCTATACCGAGGAACTCTGGGCCCCGTTCCTGCTGATCCTCTAGGGTCTCAAGGTTGTTGAAGTCCCCTCCTACAATCCAAGAGTCCATCTCTGGCAACAAGTCTGTCAAGGATCTCCAAAAAGCGGCTCTTCGTCTGAGATCGGTCGGGGCATAGATATTGAGGATGCCGATGCGGGATCCCTCAATATGCAAGCCCACCCAAAGCGCACGTCCTGAGATCAGAGTGCCAAAACCACACACATGCTGAACTAGAGAAGCGCCGATGGAGGTACAGACACCCCCGCTCCTCCCCTGCTCACCAATCGAAGGTTCTCAGTAGGTGTGGGAGCGTCCTGTGAGGACCTTCCCACAAATACTGGTCTGAGAAGTCAAAAGCTTGTGTTCCTGCAGTAGGAGCACATCTACCCTTCCCACCAAGGCTAGCTGGAGCTCCTGTCTCAGCACCATCTTCCTGGGGCCGCGGATTCCTAATGAGTGGAACCCGTTGACGTTCCAAGAGATAATGCGTAAACTCATGAGGAGGGACGGTGGGCCACAAACAGCTATCTGCTTGCGGTCGATGTCGAAGTGGTCGGAGGATGTCCAGTGTGCAGACGAAGGCGCTTCTGTGAGGGTTTCGAAGGAGAGGCCGGATCATCGGACCCATCCTCTAAAACCTTCAGCAGAGGGGAGAGGCCCTTCGTCTCGTGGTGGTAGGCTCTCTCTAACCAGCTCGACGCCTCTGCCAGGGAAATACTGTAGAAGCCAGCCCGCTACCTCTGAGGTCCTCCACGGGCGGAGCCCTTCCGCGTAGGCCCACTCCAGAGGTGGCCGAATAATGACTAGGAGTCGGAAACGTTTGGCGCTGTGGTGCCATCGTAGACGAACGTCACCCTCCTTCCACTACTGCTGAAGAAGCTCCGCAGTTCTACTACCGATCCAGTCCTGCACTTGCTCTTGGGATTGATCTCGTATCGTCTCCCAAACATTTTCATTCATCCATTGCTCATTCCCTTCACTCGAGATAGTGAAGGAATAGTTGGGACCATCGTGAGGGGCAAGGACGGACACCTTACCCTCCGCCCCCTTGCAGAGGAAGAAGATGTTGATGTCTAGGCATGCAGGGAAGGAGCCAATACACGCTGCATCCAAATAATCCCAAGGTCCTGCTCGATAAAACTCCAATGGAAGAGCTCTAGGAGCAGCCCTTGGGCGTGGGGACGATGATGAGGAGTCTGAACCAGAGAGAGGGGTGCTGGCCATCTGCGGGGAAGGGCCTCTCCCCTCCGCCGGGCCAGGAGGGATAGGCGCGGGTGAGGTCTGTGCTGGCTTCAGGGCTGCCGGTGGCTCAGGCGGAGGGGGGGGTTCCCTCTGGATCATGCTCAAGGAAGAGAGTGGAGCGGAAACCACCGGTGCAATGGGGGATCCTGGAGGGGGTGGGGGTTGGGGGATTGAGGAGGAGGGGGGAGGGGAAGGAGGGCGGGGTGAAGGATGAGGGGGAGGCTGGCTGATCTTCTCCTTTCCCTTCTCCTTCCCCTTACCGGGCTGCTGGTGAGTAGTGACCACAGGGGGGGGCTCTTGCTGTAGATGGGCAGGTTTTTTGGGTCCTGCTTTGTTTCCCTTCCATTTTCTTTTGACCTCCATCCAGCCTTCCCCTTCCGGAGGGGATGCTGACTGGTGGGGGGGATTCAAAGTTGCCGGAACGGGGGCCTTCTGAGGTTCTGTACCCGTGAAGCGAGGGCAGAAGCGCGCTTGGTGTCCAAAGCCATGGCATCTCAGACAATGATTTGGGCGACCAGTGACCAGAATGTGCTACGTCACCACACCTGTGTCTGTCTCGATCTCGAACTCCGAGGGGATGCTCTGCGGATCGAGGACTGCCACTTTGACACGTGGCACCCCTTGGGCTGCCGCCGCATCAACGTAGGTGTCCTGCATAGGCCATCCAAAGTGCACCCCCAGGTCCTTGATGATCGGGCGAAGCTCGGTTGCTAGACCTGGGAAAATAAGGGTAACTGGATGGCGAGGAATGCGAAAGCGGGCATCAAAGTCCGCTACATTGAAACCCCTGTACCATGGAACCATGAGGATGATCTTCCCACCCACAGAAGTAGGGGATCGCCTGACCATATCGCTCGCAGCCTGTGCTAATGAGAGCTTGAGCCAGAAGATGCCACGTCCCATGAGTGCAACCTCCTCGATGTGATTGTCCTTGAGGTAGAGGGTGGACTGCAACCAGTCCCTGATGTCTGCTCGTGAAGGGGAGTAGCCAATGACTCTCCCATAAACAGAAGTCTGGAAGAAGTCCGTGGCGGCCTGCTTCACCAAGGAGACCTGGTTCTCTGTCAATGTTACGCGATAGGCTGATAAAGGGGGGGGTCCGTCTGGGCCACCGGTTCCGGGCACGTGGCCGCCATATCGCACTGACTAACTGTGATCGCTCCAAAGGCGGGGGGAAGAGAAAGAAACGGAAGAGACGGGGATGGGGGGATTGAGGCGGGGAAGGGAAGGAGGAGGGATGGAGAGGTATGAGGAAGCAGGGGGGGAGAGAGGTGGTGACGAAGGGGCGGGTGGCGGAGGAAGAAGGAGGAGAAAGAGAGGGGGGGGGCAGCACAGCGCAAGGGGGGTGAGAGGAAGGGGAAGGGAAGGTGTGGCAGCGCCGCACGAGAGGGGGTGGGGAGGAGAGGTGAGGAAGGAAGGGAAGGGGGGGGGGCAGCGTAGCGCCGAAGCGGGGAGGGGCAGGAGGGGGTGGGGGGGTTGGTAGCACAACGCGAGGGGGTGGAGGCGGGTGGGGGAGCTGAATGCGAAGAGGGGAGGAGCGGAGAGGAGAGGGGAGGAGCAAAGCGGGGGGAAGCGACGGGCGGAGAGGGGAGGAGTGGAGCGGGGAAGTGGGGGCGGGGGCGAACGGAGCATGGAGAGGGGGAGGAGCGGAGCGACGGGCGGAGGGGGAGGAGAGGGGGCGGAGGGCCGCACGGGGGCGGCAGTGAGGGAGGAGGTGGAGGGGAGGGCCGCGCAGCGCGAGGGGGGAGTAGACGGGAGCGGAGGAGGGGAGGGAGTTCGCAGGAGCTGATGTCTCGCTCTTCAGGATTTTGAAAGTTCTTCTCTATTCTGAAAGGATGAGACCGAAATTTCTTCTCTGAGCTATCCTTCTTAACCTCATGCTTTTGACCTCCCTCGAATCCAGAAGTCTTTCCCTGCATCAGTGCTGAAGGAACATGGTGGAGAGAGGGAAAGAGAGAGGATAGGCTAGGGAGAGTGTAAAACACAACAACTATTCCTACTGCAGATCACGGGAACAGCACCATTACTTTCCTCCCAGCCAACCTTGCTGAAGCTTACGAGCTGACAGAGAATTACAAACCAGAAAAACATACGTTCACAGAGCAGCTTTAAAGCTACAGTGGAGTGTGTTTGGCTCCAGAAGTTACTTGCAGATCTTCATGCATGTCAGACTGCTCCTACCATCATCCTCATTGATAGTCAGAGTGCTTTGGCTATTGCACGGAATCCAATTTTCCATGCTCGCACAAAGCATATTGAGGTTCAGTATCACTATGTCAGAGAGAGATTATCTGGAAGTGATATTCAGCTTCGAATCGTGGGTCAATTGCTGTCCGAAGTCCGTGAGTTACAATAGTTACGTAAATCAATCTTCTTCCTCATTGGATTGACCACACTGAGCTAGGCTTTCGTTGGTTGCGTTTGATCGTGAGCTCGTGTGAGGGGTAGATACTACAGTATGTTTGTGGTCACAAGGCAGGTCATAAATGCAGACTTGGAGTGGACTATGACTAGTTGATCAGAAATGCAGCAAGAATTATAACCAGGGAGCTCTCTATGCCTTCTTAGCTTTGTTGGAGCATATGCTTGTTTATTTGCCTCCGTGTTTGAGTCAGTTTGGATTGCAGGAGTTTTCCCTAGTACAGGGAAAAGTCGGTTTGGTTACAGTGTGATATATGCTTTGTTAGCTGTAAAGTTGGAAGTTGGACTTTTGATTTGTAATTACAGTTTCAAGCGGTGTTTTATTTTTTTTTCTATTTTTTATTTTTTAAAACACAACCCATTGACCTAAATGGAAGTAGAAGAAGAAATACTCTGAAACATCATCACTAGTAATGACGAGGAGCAAATGAAATAGGCAAACATGAGTCGAAACAAAGCTTTTGATATGAAAGACATTGGCTATACCCATTACTGTTTGGAATAGAGGACTGGAGTGACCAAGATAAAACGTTCATATACCCAAATGAAATATGCCAATGAAATCCTCAAACCTTTCACAATGGAGGATTGTCAACCGATCAATGGACCAATGAACCCAGGTGAGAAATTGTAAAAAGATCAACATAGTCTTGGAGTTGATGGCACAACTTGTTGGTAGCTTCATATCTTTCACCACCACCTGACTAGACATAGCCTATCCAAGGAGTGCAAGATCCCAATAAATTGCTGATTCAAAAGCAATCCGTTAGAAGGCGGCAAAGAATACTCAAATGTGTCAAGGGAACCACCTACGAGGAGCCCTAGCAACTTACTACTTGGCCTGGGCAGCTGCGATCAACTGGACCAAATCAGTTAGTTTCCTCACGAGGGTTGAAGAGGTCCAAAAGATCTAGGATTGGGAAGCTGGCCTTGGTCAGCTTTACAAGCGGCATTGCCCTTCCTCACTAACTCAACGTTTTTCACTCACTCACAAGATATTGCTGGATCAGGCTTTCGCCCATTGTCCAATATTCCCCAACCACTGCTGCCTCCCCACGGAGTCTGGGCCGTGTCTCAGCCCTAGTGTGGCTGATTGTCATTTTATTATGTGGAGCGTATTCCCCTGGACGTTGAGAGTAGTATTCCTTTTCCTTCCCTTCCCTCACCCCGGCTGACTTCCCAGTGTGAGTAGCAATACCCCTAGGTGCAGCATGGTATCAATGCGAATACCAATATGCAGTGTTGCAATATGTTATCAATGGCAGACCGAAGGTCAAATATAATAGCATTGAGTGAGATCCCCAAGGCAAGGATCGCACTCATAAGCAAAAGGGACCAATGGTAACATCCCAGCATCCGCCGATAAAAAGCATTCCGAGGCCTCCTTCCAGCTGCCTTACCTATAGCTTCCACTGCTGACATTGCTATTGGCGCTTACCTTTAGGCTTGCGGCCCAAAGTAGCTTATCTCTAACTTCGCTCAAAAGGCCCACTACATACTACTACTAGAGAAATGTTAGCTTGTACTACGACTAGGGAAATGTTAGCTCTTGTGCCTTGCTGAGAACCCCAACGAAAATTCGGATATCTTGTTCTAAATGCTCAATTAACTTATCCCTATGATCAATTGATCCCTTACCGCCCAGCTCTGGGCACATTGTTTTCGCTATGGATTTCAAACTACTAGGCAATAGTTTAAAAGATTGGTTTCACTATCCAATTAGCCTCTATTACCAAATGCTTCAATAGCAAGATGGCAACAAGCTTCGTTACACCGATGTATACAAGCCATATGGAAAGGGTCTCTTCTACTACGACATTAACTCATTATACCCATATGCAATGACGAAGCCAATGCTAGGTGGTTACTTTTGAAACACTATTCGTCTTTGTGGAAGCCACTGTAAGGTATCTTAACACTATCAAAGTGCCTCTACTACATTATGAAGACCTGAAGGAAGGGACTCTACTATTTCCTATTGGTACTTTTATTTTTTGCAAAGAAAGGAACCTTCTATTAATGCTTGAAAAACTTCATACAAAACAGCAGCCCCGAAGGTCCTGAGTATGGAAAAAACCAGGAAAAGGCTGAAAAAAAAACTGGCCTGTTCTAAAGAAACCCAACTCACTGCCTAGGGCATCTCTGGTACTGGGGGCTAACAGCCAGGTGGGGGGACTATACAACCAGCGAATCCCTCGCAGAGTGAAAATGTAAAAAACTCCTGCAGGCCAAGCCTTGCAAAATCGAGCACACCTCGGAACAGTCGCACTAGAGCTCCCCACGCTCCCAAATGGAGCAGAGGGTGTAGATGATATCCTGCCAGATGGTGACCAAGGTAGCCGAGGGTGGGACCGGATACTCACCCATCACCAGACTGCAGCGAGCAACCCAAATGTTCCACGCAATGATACAAGCTACTACCTCCCAAACACTATCCTCAGGAGGAGAAGGCAGAGTCATGCTATCAAAGGGACCGCCTTATGGAGCTCTATCCTCTGAATGCTATGACCCTGTATCCGGTAAGCTGGGGAGATTTCATCAATCTAGAACGCGTGTCTTCCCTCAGTCAACCAAACCCCCAAGTGTAGTCCCTCTCAAAGGAGGGTGGGAGGCTAAAGAACCTGCTAAGGAGGTGGAGATGGGGGCGGAGCCTGGAGGGGGAGGGGGAGGGAGAGAGATGCAAGGAGGGGGGCGGGTGGTGAGGGTGACCATAGCACGAGGGGCGAGGGACGGGGGGAATCCAGGAGAGAGAGGGAGGGTTGGAGAGGGAGCGGGATATGGAGGGGAAGGGGGGCGAGGGGAGTAGGGGCAACCATAGGCCCCCTGATCAGGCTCGTCGGGCTCTGGACTCACTCCTCCTTAACTGTTGTCGGACTAACATCCATAGCTTCTGCCATCGCAGCGTAAGGAGCTCCTGGAGCTCATTGTTGATGCAAGGGTGAGTGCGGCAGCTGAACCTCCATCACGGGAGGATCCTCTGGCTGGGCAGTGGCCCCTTCTGATGGGGGAGGTGGATCTCCACAAAAGGTCTCTTGCTCCTGCTCCTCCTCAAGTCCCTCTCGAGAAGCCTCGTCTCTCTCTCTACGTCTAGCCCTCTGCTTGCGAAGCTTGCAGACCTGTTTGCTTGGGTTCTTTTTCTTTTTAACCTAGGTCCAATCCCCTTCTGAGGGCGTCACCCAACGGGTCTGAGACTCCTGCTGCTCCTCTCTGGGGGGGGTGCTGGGCTCTGGCCTGTTGACTTTGACTGCTTTGTGGGGATGGGGGGGGGAGGGGCTCCGCCTTGGCCGCGGGGGCAATCTCTGGCTAGGTAACCCGCGAAGACACTGGCCTGGTAACCGTGAAATCTCCACTCGCTGGCGAAGTGTGCCCCCTTCAAAGGTCTCTAGTAGGATCAACTCTAGAAGGGACTGTGGGCTCTCAACCACCAATCTGATCCTAGGGACCCCATCATCTAGTACCACGGTAGCGGCCAAATCTGACGGAGACTCAAGCACGATGCCGAATGCCCGACCAATGGACGGAAGGATGGCTCCATACTCCTTTGGGATCCCTGGGAAGCAGAGCGTAATCGAAAAACAGGGAACATGGTGTGTCGTGACCATGTCCTCCACTGTAAAGCCATGGTACCACGGAAAGAGGTACACCAGATGCGGGCCAAGGAGGATGGGGCTCTGCTCCATGAGTGTCAAGGCAGTGTCGGGGGAGCTCGGCTAGATGAGGAATACGCCTCTTCCATAGATGGTGACCTCCTGAACGTGGTCACCCTCTAGTGCCAAGCTCACCTGGATCAACTCTCGCACCTGTCTCCTTGTGGGAGTGAGGCCCACAATGCTGCCCACGAGCACCTTGTCCTGAAGTGATTGAACTGCATGCTTCACCTGTTGCTTCTCGGTTTGGAAAAGAAGAATCTTAACGATTGTGGGATTCAAGGGTGCTGCCATAGAGCCCCTCTGGCCAGACCAAGGGTCACCACCAAGAAAATCTTCCTCGAAGACAAACAAACCGCTCACCGCTGCCCAAAGGGAAGGAAAAAACCCAAGGGCCAGCTGCAAGGGAACGGGTACACACCCTTGCAATTGGCTACCAATGGAGAGGAGAGCCCTCAAAGAGGAAAAGGCAAAGAGGGGCAAAGAGGGGACGAACAGGAGGCGAGGAGGGAGGAGAGGATAGAGGGGAGAGAGTTGGAGGCGAGGTGGAGGAGGAATGGAGGCGAGGAGGTGAGAGGATGCGAGAGGCGGGGGTAGGCAAAAGGAGGCGGCAAGGAGCGGAGGGGCGGAAGGAGAGGGCGGGGAGGCAGCAAGGGCGGAAGGAGTAGGCAAAGAGAGGAAAGTGGGAGGAGAAGGCGGGTGCGGAAGGGGCGAGAGGAGGCAAGGCGGCGGAAGGGAGGCGTGGAGGAGCAGGGTCGAGGTGGAGGGTCGAGGTGGAGGCTGCCAGAGGGAGGAGGCAGGGAGGGCCAAAGGGGAAGTCGGCGAGGGGCAGCGTGCAGGTGGGAGGAGGTGAGGGATGGGTGGAAGGAGGTGGGGAGGAGGGGATGCGGGAAGGAGGGGTAAGGAAGGGGGAGGCGAGGCGAAGAGGAGGGTGGAGCCTGAGGCGGAAGGAGGCGGGAGGGGGGGGCTGAGGTAGGAGCTCAAGGAGCTGCTCTTGGGACTTTTAGGGGAGCTTACTTTACATAAGAGCTAAAATTAGCTGTAAAAGTCTAGTGCCGGTGATAGGATAGTTTGCTAAGACCGCCTTCAAGGCTGGAATTCCCACCAAACCAAACTCGGGTAACCTGAAGCAAGGCAAGGGTTTTTACCCATTCAACCCTCGGAGGTGGGTGGAAAACCCCCCCCCCCCCCAATAAGCCCCCTGCCGCCGGGGCCCTTTCTCCAATGCCAAGTGGTTAAACCCTTACCATATGAGAGAGAGAGAGTGTGTGTGTGTGTGTGTGTGTGTGTGAAACCACGAGACTGAAGAGAGTGGTCACCATTTGACCTATCGACCCCCGGTTTTTGAATTTCTTTCTGTTCATCTTGAAGGAATTATATGGTTCCCTAGCAATAAGTGAAGTTTGCGAGACTGACCTCTAACCGTGCAGTCGAACTTTCTTGCCGGAAGTTAATCCAAGCCTAGGCATTACTTCGCAAATTCTGCTTCCAAGGAACTGTATGCGATGCCTCCCAGGCTCTCCCCATACTGTTAGTGTCTTCCCGTCCTCCATCATCACGACGAGAAGCCACATACATTATGGATAGTGGCCTGACACAGTGCCCCCAACTTGAAGTCACAGCAATCGGTTCAATAACGCGATGTACACTACTTCACATATGACTCAAGCTTCCGTGCAATCCAATTCGAAGTTGATAGAAAATCCTACCTATGTGATGAGCAGACGGTTTGATGGCGTGCCTCCCATTGTCAGAGCTGATGTGAATTGCTCTGTTCCCCAACCACATGTGACATGAGCTCTACTCTACGAACACTGCAACGAGCGTAGATGATTCAGTGGAACAACCATCAGAAATCACAAGCGAACAGGCCAAGGGTCAATGACAAAACAACTACAAAGAAGAGTAGCCAAAGGGAGCAGCCAGGGAGCTTGGTCGCTTTCGCTTGTGAAGACTTCCCATACTAGATCTTGTTTCCACATCTCTGTGGTCTATGGGGTCTAGTCAAGTCTGTTGGCTATCGAAAATTAAGTCTATTGGGTCTAGTCAAGTCTGTTGGCTATCGAAAATTGTCTATGTGGGTGGAGGCACCTAACTAGAGGCTATCAGGTCAATCAACCTGCAAGCAATTAGCTCTCGTCAGGTATCGTTTAGTAATGATGGGCCTTCGGCCTCGTCGGGTTGCATTCAAGGAATAATCTAGATTTGTGTCTTTGCGTTGCAACTCATTTGTTTTTTCCTCCAAGAAGCAAAGAATTTCGTATAATAGAAGGCTTAGGGCGAGCAAATGAAAAGCGAACAATTTTGATACACATACGAATTCAAAGGCACCAACAAAGTAACATTTAGCTTAGCTGAGAATATCGGTATAGCAAAGCCACGGGCGACTAGTCGAAAACCCAACACCTCACAGGAATTGTACGAGAGTATTCAAAGCTGGGAGTCCCCGAATCCTTGTACTACAAGGGGGTTCTACTGTCCCTGCAACTATTTCTACGAATCCTGTATAGCCTACCTGAGGGTTCGGATCAGATTGTGGAGAGTGGGGGATATGTTCTTGGATTTTCGTTATCGACTCCACAGAACCAATGATTCTCAGTGGGAAGTCGTCCTCATTTCAAAAGTAACGGATCCTAACCAAGTCTAGGTCATTGAAGCCCACAAGGGATAGCCCCCACTCACGAGCTAGGTGTCTATGTCCTAACCTGATAGCTAGTCCCGCCTCCCCGTCCAACTTCATCAGGCCACGAGGGTTTCTCATAGAGAACACATAGAGTTCCCCACCTTCGGCCTTTGCTCATTTCGAGGTGAAACCATTGGCTCTACGAATAAAGGCACAAAGACTTTGCTTTAGCCTTGCCTCGGCTTTAAGGCCCGAGGGGCAAAAAATGCTTCTCAACGTTCGAAAGCAAAGCTGAAGAGGGAATAAGGTAGGAGGCCGCTCCCCTCCCGCGTCGGGAAGGAAGGGGAAGCAGGAAGGGGGCGAAGCCAAGAAAGTGCAAAGCAATTTCCCCAATCTCAGGGGTCCGGGATAAATTCCTAGGGAATTTCCTGGACCTCCTAGCGGAGGTCCGTCAAGAGACGCTTTACGTTGGATGCATTTCACCGTCATGATAGCTTTGTCGTCTACTGAAGGAGAGTCGAAGCTTGCTTCTTCCCCATAGTTTTTGAAGTTCCCCCAACCGAAGAAAACCAATTCTCTTCCCTGAGCCGTCGGAGTTTCGTGCTCTTGCCGGATCCTCTCCATCTCCCTATCGGGCTTATGCGAGTAAATATTGCATAATAGGGGTGATAGTGCACTGCCCTGTGGGCCCCCGGAGGAAAAGCCACCCCCCTCACCCCCTACAAGTCCGGCGGAAACGGTTTTTGTGAGGTCAAAAGAATTAGAATCGTTGATCTCCCCTCTCAAGATTGAGATGAGTCGATGGTGTCAAAACACTTTCTAGTGTTGAATTCTAAACTCCAAGAGGTTCCAGCCCACTCTGTTTCTCAGCGGTGAGTGATAGCCTTTACCCGATGTGGAATCCATGCGATGTGTCTAGAAACTGGGGCTCATAAATAGATTCAGGTACTATCCTTATTGCCCCCCAGATGATCTTGTCCCTCAGTGATACTACTCTAAGCGGTCTAAACTCGGGAGCAAAGCCTGTTTTTTTCACGAGACTCATCGGCCCCAAAAACACTTTTTTAAAAAGGCCCCAAATGCGATTTTCAGAAACAGTTTTTCATAAATAAGCGTGATCATCACTCCCACCACGGGCTCGAGCAAGGCGCCTGACAATAGGTTGCGCATGTCTCTCTCCAACCATTCCAAGAAATCCCCTCCAACGAACAAGTTTTCAGAAATGAGCCCTCTTCACTCGGGCTTAAATTGCATGGTTTAGACTCAATTCGCTCATGGGACGCCGTAGCAGTCTTTTGCCTGCAATATTTCTGAGCCATGGGTGCGCTTCATCCCTGAATGTCGAGTACTATTTCCTTCCCCGCCATCTTTGTAGCCGTCACCTGTAATCGGTGCAGGTGTGTATGCACCCTCTGAAGGGAACGATAAAGGATTTCGTGGACTTCAGGTTCTAGAATGACTGCTAAAAGGCAGGAGCGTTTTTGCAAGGCTTGGCCTGCAGGTAACTTCTATGTCATAACAACGAGAGGTATTTGCTGGTTGTATAGACCGACATTCTGAAAATTAGCCTCTTTTCCCGAGATTCCCTATGCAATGAGCTAAATCCTCTCGAAACAGGCTGGTTTTTTTGACAGCCAGCTGTTTGTTTCTTTTCTCATAATGAGTGCCTTTTAGATTGCTGATTTGTATGGTTGATTCTCAAGTTTAATAGAAGGTTTTTTTCTCTGGAAAAAAAGAATTTCACGGGACCCATGGTTCATTGATTGAGTACAAAAGAAGGTAAGACGGTAACAGTTTACTAAGAGTGATTGGGCAGGATGCTTAGATTGATAGAAGTCTACTTTTGGTTATTGCTTCGCATTGGATCTGACCTGATAGTATGGAGTAGTAAGAAGCAAAGTACTATTTCTTTATCCTCCACGGAAGCTGAATATAGCATATCCGCTAATGCAGCCTATAAGACTATCAGGTTGGAAGATCTAAAATGATATTGGACTTATACAAAAAGATCTAACACCAATATTTTTCAATAATCAAAGCTCTATTAAATTGGCGAAGGAACATATATAACAAAGCACACTAAGGTGCAACATAACGTTATACGTGAAAATACACTGAGCAATGAATTGAGCTTATCAATTATCCGACAACGATGAGGTGGCTGATATCCTAACCAAAGCTCTTGCTAGAATTAAGCAGGAGAAGTTTTCCAGCTTGAATGACATGAAGCCTAATCCATTGTTCATCAACTATGGACTTAGTTCACTAAATTAGCCTTGGGGTAATTGTGGGTTAGGATTAATAACAGGTCAAAAAGGGTGTTAGGGTAGGACATCCGACGGGATTTGGGTTAGAGATTTTTAAGGGGCCACATCATGTGGGAAGTCCCACACACATCCATCATAGATGAAAGGCATATAGCACCATTCTACTCACTATCTCACTCAATCTAGGGTAGCCAATCAGATGCAAATATTGTGGGGCGGATGCTTTAGCTTCTGTGAGAAACCACAAGGAAGCTTCTCCCTCCTCACCTCAACACCTCCTTAGTTGGCTTTCCTTATTTGGGGTTCATTGTGCATTGGCAAGTATCTATTCATACCTATGTGCGGCGAGCACTGCAGACTAGTAGGCCTTCCATTTCCTATTTTCTTTCAAGGAGCTCGAAAGAAAATATTACTCTGGGACGTCATACTTTGTGTCCTCCAAAAGTGGGGCACAAGCACGAGTAGTATTCAATGCCAAGATCGCAAGGGGCAGTTTCTCAAGAAAACTAAAAAACTGAAAGTCACCGAGCCTTGGATCTAGGACGAACTCACCCCAACTCAGCTCAAGGCAAAAGCCATTGAATTGGCTAAATAAAGGATGCTTGGAAGGACGGAAAATAGCCTGTCTATAGAGACAAGAAGGTGTTGACCGGAGATGTCAAGTCTAGACCCAAAGGCTCTCAGTCTTAAACTAATGAAAATGACAGCCATCTATCTTTACAATAGATTATCGCTAACTTATAATAGTTTCAGAGATGCTCTATGCACTCCTAGGAGATTCCTTGTGCACTACGTCAACTCTCTGGTACTCATATGCAGTAGTTAATCTTTTTTTGTTGTACTTTGTCTAATAGGCCCGTGAGTTGGGCTAAAACCCCAACCCAACTTGGGGGCTAGGTTCAGCTAGGGGGTTCAACAGACAGCAAATTATGAACTGCCCTACCCTCTCCTCCAAGGCCCCCTCAACTCCTTCAACCTCCATCAAGACTCGGTACTCTACAGTTGGAGCCAACAAGAAGGCTCAAAACGTCCCATCCTTGGGCAACAAGATTAGATTTTTCATCTGCAGCAGGCAATGAGAGAGCTATGATTGGAACAGGCAGAAGTAAAGGCTCGACTTCACATTCTCGAAGGGCCTGGTAAGCAAACAGTAATAGATGAGGCTGTAAAATCTTGTAAGGATTCACCCCCTACCCCGCAGCTCGTCTTTGCAGTCAAAGATCTTGTTCACATTGAAGTACAAACTGCAAAGAAGTGATTGTGGAAGTGGACACCAAAGAAAGTACGTCTGATACTCAAGTTGAGATTGAAGAACACGAAGCTAGAAGTGATAATATGCTGAAGATTAGAATAGGGGGACTCCCAGAAGATTGGTACAAAGAGGAGGACACATATAAAGAAATATTGACAAAGATCAAAGCAAGCTTGCCCAACATTGAATGGGTGGATGATGATGAGCGACTCCAGGCCAACTTCTATTATGCACTACAAAGGTCATGCAATCCTTATGTTGAAGTCAAAAGATATGCGGATCAAGCTCCTTCGACAATCTTACAAGCTGAAGGGTACCAAAGTATGGATAACAGAGGAGCTTACATAGGTTGAACTCAAGAATAAGGCAACTGAATTAGCTAAAGTCAAGGCTGCCAGAAAGGATGGAAAATGGGCAATTTACCGTGAAGGCATAGCTCTAATCAGAGAATTTAAATCAAAACCAAAAGACTCTCAGTCTTTGTTTACTCTTTCAGACTATTATGTAGGTACTCTAAAATGATGTGGGTTGCTTTTGCACTCCTTGGGAGCTGGCATGTGCCCTCCCTAAAGCACATGTACTAGAGGGTTTCTTGTTGTCCCATAGACCTTTTGGTCTCCAATGGACACTAATAGACTCTCTCTCTCTCTCTCTCTCAGCCGTTGGAATTTGGTGAATTTGGGGCTACGTAACTGCCCCCGCTCAGCCCCTCCCTCACCCGCTCAGCCCCCCGCTCAGCCTCTCCGCCTCAGCCCCCCCCCCCTCTCACCCGCTCACCCCTCCGCTCAGCCCCCCCCCTCACCCCTCGCTCACCCCTCCGCTCACCCCCTCGCACTCGCAGCCCCCGCTCACCACTCGCTCACCCCTTGCACCCCTCCTCTCACCCCTCCGCTGCCCCCCCGCTCACCCCTTGGAACCCCCCCCCTTCACCCCTCCGCTCAGCCCCCGCAGCCCCCCCGCTCACCCCCCTCCCTCAACCCTCCCGCTCACCCCCTCGGTCAACCCCGCCGCCCACCCCCTCGCGCCCCTCCTCTCACCCCCCCCGCCCCCCCTCGCACTTGCAGCCCCGACCCCCCCCGGCCCCCCCCCCCTTTTTTTTTTAAAAAAAAAATAAAACGCAGCCCCACCCCCCCCTTTTTTTTTTTTTTTAAATTTATAACCCCAACTTTTCTTTTTTAATTTTAAATCTCTCTTCTCTTTGTCTGCCTGTCTCTCTCTCTCTCTCTCTCTCATCGCACATTGGCAGCGCTCGCCATCTCCCGCTTTTCAATGTTGCCAGTTTCCCGTAATTAAACATGGCCGACACCGTCGAGCATGTTACAGAAGCAGCAATAGCAGCAACATCAATGGCCGCCACGACCGATATGCTGCACTATAGTAGAAGAGGACTTGCATCTTCTTCAAAGGACAGCGCAGTGCCTGCACTTGCCGCACTCCCAGTCGCAGGTACACCGGTTTCAGCTCCACTATCTCGTCTTCCGCCCAGCGCAGTGCCCGCACTTGCCGCACTCCCAATCGCAGGTACACCGGTTTCAGCTCCATTATCTCATCTTCCGCCCATAGCTACTTTGTACCCGCAGTTTTTCTCACCCCTCCCCTCTCAAGTTCCTTCTTCTCCTACCCCTTCTCCACCCTTTTTGCTCCCCCTCTCACAGCCCTCTGTCACCTCTTCCCCCCCTTTGTTGCCTATTTTACCTACTTTGCCAGAGGCTCCCTCCTCCTCATCCTCTCTACAGACTTTACCCATCCCCTCCTCTCCATCCCCGGTACCCGCTTTCTCTCCCCCTTTCCAGCCTTCTCCTTCATCCCCGCTACCCACCTTACCGGTTTCCCCCCTTTCTCCCTTTCTTTCTCCTTCCATGCCTTGTGCTGTTTGTCCTTGCCGCCACATCCTACCAGAGCTTCAGCACTTTGAGACCCACCTCCGAGCTGCCCTTCAGATGCTTCACAGGAAGGACGAGACCATTGCTCTACTTACAGCTCAGGTTGCATCTCTTGCTGATCGAGTGACACAGCAGGATCGGGAGATCTTGTCTATTAGGACAGATCTTCAAGTCTTACAGGCGACTCATAGGACTCTTGCTGGAGAGATTCATGGACACACAGAGCGAGTGCAGCAGATCGAGACTCGCGTTCAGCACATAGACACATCTCCCACTACAGCAGTAGCAGCGGTTGAGGAGCGTTTGACCTCCCTTCAGACAGAGGTCCAGAGAGCCACAGAGTGGGTGGATGTCGTCCGCCGTCAGCCATCACAGCCTCAGAGATCGACTGTATCAGCTACATTGGCCGAGTCACCGCAGAGGGCCAAAAAGGCCCTCAACATTCGCATTCGTGGTATCTTGCCCTCGGCGACAGAGTCCACGATGACACAGGCTGTGACCTTTGTCTCTCAGACACTGGGAGTACAGGATCATGGCATAGTAGGATCATATACAGTCGGGAGGGATCGAACTAGAGAGCAGCCCCTCATTATCAGATTCAGAGATGCCCAGGCACGTCTAGCTGCCCTCAGGAGGAGAGGGACACTCAGAGACCACCCACACATTTCCATGGACGAGGATCTGACTCAGATACAGGTTGAGGAGCGCAAGGCGCTCATGCCTCAGAGAGATGCAGCCCGAGCTCAGGGCAAGTGGGCAGTGATCAGGGATGGCAGACTCATCACAGGCACTTTGAGGCGTGCTCCCACAGTGCTTAGAGATGACAGACCAGCAGATATAGCCCCATCTCCACCTCCTGCTACGACCGCTTGATGGGACCGGGCCCATGGGACACACCACCCGTCAGATAGTCTACGCATCGCTGTATGGAACTGCAATGGTTCTTTTACAGCACAGCCAGGCAATCTACGGGGGGCATTCTTTGGGAGAGATATCATCTTTTTCACGGAGACACACGAGAGTCCAGAGAGACCTTTGCCACGAGTGACAGGGCATACATGGAGATCTGCCTTCAGGCAGCACACTCGAACATTTGGAGTGAGAGGATCTGGAGGAGTGGCCATTTTGTACAGAGAGCATCTCGATCGGATCATCACAGTGGAGAGAGCGGATTCACATGCCCGATTCTTGTGGGTACGCATCTGCCGCAGAGCCCCTCAGCGAGATCTTTTTATTGCAGTTTGCTACTTCCCCCCGGCGCAGTCGATCTATTCTTCCACTGGACCAGGCCAGTCCATATTTGAGGATCTCTCAGCGGACATTGCAGATTTTTCACATCGCGGAGAAGTCATCCTTTTAGGAGACTTCAACGCGAGGACCTCAGACAGACAGGCCCTCACTTATGACTTCATGGAGGATCCGGTCATACTCCCAGCATTTCACGATGATAGCCTCTGTCGGACTTCATCAGACTGCACAGTACAGCACACAGATCAGGGACGTCAGTTACTGGAGCTCCTCACCTCGCACAGTATGGTCATTTATAACGGCTTGTCCAGGTGGCCACAGTCTTCCATGCCTACATTCTCTTCTGCTTCTGGGCGTGGTACTAGCGTGATCGACTACATCATAGGTCCCCCGACTCTAGTCCCTTCCATCCATAGCCTTACTGTTAGCCCCTTCATGCCCTCTGCCGACCATGCACTCATCCACTTTACTTTGACTAATGTCTCCCATGACCCACCCCCCCCCGTTATCATGACCGCCAACCCTATTACGAGGTTCATTTCGACCACCAGTTCGATGATGTATATAGCCAGAACCTCAGCCGCCTACTCCGTCCTCATCTATTAGATGCTCTACCATCCACGCAGGACCGGTGGGAACTTGTACATACTTCACTCGTTTCTGCCGCTCACATGTCATTCCCTGCCACATGTCATTCGTCTAGTCCCCCACCGGTTGGTCTTGTTCCTTGCAACGGTTGGTATGACGAGGAGTGTAAGGAACTCCGGGAAACTTCACCTTGAGACCAAGGAGAAGTCTCCCCTCCTTGCCGAAACCAAGAGAGACTACAAGTGGTTGGTTAGGCGCAAGAAACGCCAATTTCTAGCCCGGAATGAGGAGGAGCTGAGAAGCTTTCTTTTCAGCTGTGACTCCAAGGAATTCTGGAGAAAATTCCTCCGCTCGAAGTCTCAGAGCCCCCTCACAGATCCACGTGTCTGGTCTGCATACACTTCAGCTCTATACGATGTTCCAGATCAGCCAACCATCGATTTATCCCATTCCCCTAGGCAAGCTTCATCTAGTCTCTTCACACCAGAGAGTGTCCGTGCAGCAGTCCACCGATTGAAGAACGGGAGAGCTAAGGATCATGATGGATTGCAAGCGGAGTATGTAATCCATGGGATTGATGCCTTAGATTTTGTTCTTTCCCGTCTCTTCAATGAGTCTGTTTGTACAGGCCTACCACAGTCCTGGTTAGGCAATACCATAGTACCTATCCACAAGTCGCGGGACCCTATGGAGCCGTCGAATCACAGGACCATCATGATTGGCCACGTTATGGCCAAGATCTATGCATCAGTTTTGGAAAGCTGTATAAATGACCATGCCGAGATGACAGGACTCAGAGCCAGAGGGCAGGCTGGATTTCGCAGGGATCATTCGACACTTGACCACATCCTCACAGTCAGGGTACTGGTAGAGGAGGCGAAGTCACGAAGGCAACGGCTTTATTGTTGCTTCGTGGACTTCAGGAAGGCATTTGACACAGTTCCGCGATTCAGATTGTTTCAGAGGATTCGCCAGATGGGCTTCAGTGGAGAGATACAGTGGGCTATCATGGCTTTGTATGAGAGGGTCACTGGTCGGGTTCGGACACGTGAGGGGCTCTCAGAGGAGGTATGCAGCACGATTGGGGTGAAGCAGGGTTGCCCGCTCTCTCCTACTCTCTTTGGATTATATATTGATGAGCTAGAGATGTTTATACAGATGACAGGCGGTGTGGGCTCTACTCTCTTAGGATCCTCCATCCCTATCCTCCTGTATGCGGACGATGTGGTTCTCATTTCCTCTACTGCTCAGGGCCTCCGAGGCACTCCACAGGTTTTGCCAGGACAGGGGGTTGACCGTAAACCTTGGCAAGACCAAGGTTATGGTTTTCAACACCTCTGATCGTATTTACAGCACGGATGAGTTTTGCTTCACATATGACGGACAGCCCATTGAGCTTGTTAGAGAGTACACTTATTTGGGGGCAGTTTTCAGGGGACCGGTTTTCACCATGACATATGCAGCACGAGATAGGATTAGTAAAGGGTATGCTTCGTTGGCTCATCTTGAGTGTCAGTGTTTTCAGTCCCACTTTCAGCATCCCGATACGAAATCCTTGCTTTTTGATACATTGGTGAGACCAGCTGCAATGTATGCAGCTCCTTTCTCGGCAGGAGACCTCGGCGCTGCAGATTGGAGACGAGTAGAGAGGTTACATATCATCATGTTCTCTCGGCTCATTAGGGCCAAGGCTACAGTTCCGCACGAGATCATGCTAGCAGAGTTTGGAGCTACTCCCCTTGCATTGGATGCAGCGTTTCAGTCGGTCATGTATTTGCATAGGGTTAGGGAGTTTGGAGACTCAGCAGCAGGCAGAGCTCGGTTGCCATGGTTAGCACTTGCATCTTCTATGGAGTTGGCACGATCTGGGGCCCGATACTGCTGGTACTTCAGACTCACTAGGTGGCTCACATCTCTTGGACTAGACATGGATAGACTGCCTCCCTTCCGATACAGCATAGATGCCCCTCATCTCGAGTTGACTCGCCACGAGCTTAGCCAGGTCACGAGAGCAGACTTGCTGCAGCTTCATACGTATCGCACTTGGATTTATCCCACGCAGCTTCCGACGAAGATGGCCACATATCGTGACCACTTCCTTCGGATCTCAGAGGATGGATTTGTCATTCCACCAGGCTATACAGGTATCCACATGTCCCACTCACTGAGGATTGCCCTTGGCCAGCTTAGAGTCTCTTCGCATCAGCTCGAGATAGAGGCTGGTAGGATGCGACGCATGGAGGATGGACGGCGACCAGGCCGAGAGACCAGGATCTGCCCTTGTTGCACCATGGGAGAGGTGGAGTCAGAGGAGCACTTCATTTGCAGATGCCCGCTATATTATGAGCTCAGAGGTAGATTCCACTGTCTCTTCACGGATGGCTTTGGACCTCTCTCACGAGTGATGGACTACGAGGATCAGCATTGCCTAGCTCTTTATGTCAAGGAGGCCACTATGCTTCGACGAGACTACCTCAGAGACCATCAGCACAGACCGGAGCGTGATAGAGCCCAGCCTGATAGAGATCAGGCACACGCTATACCAGAGGACAGAGACCAGGAGGAGCACGAGGAGGTCAGAGCTCACACAGGACACATGCCTCCACCCTGTGGATGTACATATGAGATGGTTTGTAGACGCCGTAGGATCTTGTTACATAGGGGACGTACTCGTCGCTTCATCTCCAGACGATCCAGGATGATGGCAGCTTTTCGGAGGAGACTTACTCATGGAGATCTCGCCCCACCAGCCGCTCACCTCACCTTTGCTCAGATTTGTACTCTCATAGCAGGAGGCAGAGTCGATGGACAGGATTTCCAGTATTATTTTGGTTCTCAGACTCCACGACACCTGGACTTGTATCTTTGCATTGGCATATTGTACTCATCCCCCCATTTTGCACCTAGGGACGGTTTCCTTGCATCTAGTTTACTTTGTATTTAGGCTCAGATTTGACATTATGTACTTTCACTTGCATTGTATTGCGTAGCACTTAGATGATATTCGACGATGCCTCTTCTTTGTGGCACGTTGATTTTGTGCTATCTTGTATGCAGAGTTCTTGATGTCCCATGGGCCCATTTTGGCCTTTAGTGGACAATAATACACTTTCTTTCTTTCTTTCTCTCTCTCTCTCTCTCTCTCTCTCTCTCTCTCATCGGCCGTACCTCTCCCGTACAGGCTTGTACCTCTCCCGTTGGCCCTACTTCCATAACTCCATACAAGCCCGTACAATAGTAGTCAGCACCTTGCCTTCGTCGTACCGCCATACAGGGCCCGTACCTCCATACAACCCATACTGCCTTTCGACTAGGGCATCGCCAACAACAGGGTCGCCCTCTTTCCTACAACCCTAGGCTGGGCTGAACCCCTAGCCCAGCTTAGGGGTTAGCTTGTACAAGGAGGTTTCTCAGACTTATGCAGGCCAATATGGAGTTTTCCAAGACTTACTTATTTGCCTCTACCCCGACCAGTAAGCCTTCCTACTCCTTCGTTGCAGCCACACGTAGCCCCTATGCGTTGGCATTCAAAAGAAAGATTGGATCAGATCCACAGGAACAAATTTACTACCTACAGCAAGAAGTTAGGGAGCTCAGGCTTATGGTTGCAGCTCTTGGAAGAAAGGTGAAGGAGATGGAGAGTAACAACGAGCAAAAGATCATTGCAGAGGTCATGGAAAAATGCAGCACCTCTCGGCCAACACCAACACTTGTTTCTATGGTCAAAGAGATGATCAATACTCAGGTTAGCTCAGCCAAGGAGGAGATGGCTATTGTGGCCAGCAATAAAATTAATAGAGCAGATCTCTATGCAAAAGTTAAAGAGAGAGAAGCAGTAGTAAATAACAAGAAAATACTACGCATTGGGGGGCTGCCCAAGGATTGCTTTGGCTGCTCTAGTGAGGATGTAGATTTCACAACAGATGAGAAGAAAATAATTTCACAGAAGATAAGAAGATAATATGCCTTAAGAAGAATATACCACAAATTGAATGGGATGAAACCCATATTAGCTACATCGCTCGAAAGGGAACACAAGTGCAGGTTTACTTTGATAAAAGGACAGAGAGAGTCAATATCCTCCAACAGACAAATAAGTCAAAGTAGCATAATCTATCTCCAATCATTCAACGTGGTTTTACCAACCCCTTGGGATGGAAATGATGAAAACCTGAGAGCCTTCATTCAACATGGTTTTACCAACCCCTTGGGATGGAAATGTTGAAAACGTGAGAGCCTTGCAAGAACCTTGAATTGCGAGGCTTGGAATCTCCTTGCAAACATATAATTTTTCGCCAGAAGAATCTCATTGATTCCAATGATGTCATCTATCTGATGCAGAACCTGATGATGGGGGTACCTGCTTTAAAAGTTACCTAGATTCCCATGTATTTCAAACCTTTGCAATAATATATCACAGAAGTTCCCTTAACTGTGACATGCATGCTTCAAAGGTTTTGGCGATGGAGATCCACATATTAATCATATGACACTTTGTCAGCTTTGTAGACAGAAGACTTTGCACCAGTGTTTGCCCACTCGAGAATCTAAAGTTTTATTTCTTACCTTTGCCCTTTTACATTACAGAAGCTTCCTAATATTGTAACATGCAGGCTTCAGCATGTAAAGGTTTTGGCAATGGCGATCTACATACATAATCATATGAGGTTATGTCAGCTTTGTAGTCAGAAGAGTTGGCACCAGTGTTTGCACCACTGGAAAATCCAAAGTTTGTTCCTCCATGCGCCATCTGAATCAAAATAAGGTATATCTTTCAGCCATAGAACCTTCTTGGGAACTGAAAGATTTCAAACGCCACAGTTTAAGACAGTAATATAGACCGAGAATCTCACATAAAGGACTGCAGAAGCATTCAGAGATAATATCTTATCCAAAGCAGCAGCTGTCTGTTCAGAGTTGGTGATGCTTGTATTTTCTCTCCAGTGAGTAAGCCATCCTGTATAAAATTCTCTATAACAACCAGGAAGATGAAATAAATAGCTGCAATATATCATGTAATATGAGAAGAAAAGCATCCAGAGATTATATAGAGACCACTCACGATATCATAGAAGGGGACTTTCCCCTGACATTAAACTCCTTTTGCAGTGCAAACACTTGAGCGGCATCCCAATCTGTTGGGAAATCCACAGCTGAAAGTTTGCAGACAAAACCGCATCCGTTACCAAATAGACTTAACATATAGCGTTCTAGAATTGAAGCCTTAAATCATGACCTACAATTCAATGTAATCCCTGAAACAATTCCATACAAGAAGATTCTGAGAAGATAAGCATCATCATTGATCACCACATTACACTAACCTGGGTATTGAAAAACAAGTATGGACAGGGAGAGGACATTAAAAATCACAAAATAGCAATAGTGGCATAAGACTACATTAATGAAGGCCATTCATGATTTTTGAAAAATGGAACAGCCAATTGATAAGAAATCATGGCATATTAGCCATTTGGTGATGGGTCTTGCTGTGAATTTTTCACACAAGCTGGAGCCATCATGAGAATCGCTTCATCTTGAAACCAAATGAGGATTGGTCCACTTGGAATGTACTTTTATTGACCTGATAATTTGAAAAGCTCTTTCAGTACTGTATTGGAAACTTCAGAAAACCCTCTTGACAGATCAATGTACTAGAACAATGCCAACTACGATTCCAGAACTCTCGGCCTGTTTCACCATTTTTTAGGGGTTAAAAAGGGATAGCTCCTTGTACTTCAGTGGTTCTTTTGTTCTCATTTCAAGAGAAGCTCACTTGCATTGCTCAGTGAGCACAGGTTCATTTACCATTGGATACTCGTAGTGATAATTTGAATTTGACCAGAGTGGACCTCTCCAGACTTTCTTGAAAAGGTGAGTAAGGTGATTGGTCCATCCATACCAGGAGGACTGGGCCAACAAAATACATCTTTGTGTGTGCATCCTAATGTTCCAAGAATTTCGTGGTGCAAATTTTGTGGTTGGTAAGTACTTCCAGATATATTGATGGCACACTGATATTTGTAGCCTACTCACAAGATGATAATTTATTTATCTGTAAGAGAAAAATACGCTTTGAGAGGGGTCTAGATGTATACCCTGATCTCACCTACATGTCCTGAGCAACCGCTCCCTATGTCGAACAGACGGATACCAAGTACAAAATTGAGAGAGTAACTCGTACAAGCCACTAGGAGACAGTTCGCTAAGGCTCTTTGCTGAGAACTATACTAAACTAAGCTCAAAACTAGCACTCACTCTAAGAGTCAAAAACACATGACTAGGTGCCATGGTGGCCCTTCTGTGAGCTGCAAAAATATCTTGTATCTGTGTCTTTCGGGTTATCTCCCACCATGGCGGGTGATCACTGACACCAAAAAGTTATGCTGATAAAAGACCATTGGAGAAAAATAGATTAACGAAGGTACAATGAGACAGCAACAACCAACTTGGTACAATCTCCCCCCCCCTTCCCACCCTAGAGGAGTGGCTCATGCTTCCTCATCTAGAACACTTACAATATTTCCTAAAAGTACAAGGAGCCAAAAATATCCCTCTTTTTCAAAAGTAAGGAATTACATTGATTGCCTTTTCCAAAGCCACTTTGGGCTCAATTTATCCAAAATGGTTCAAGTCTCATACTTTTTACAAAGCCAATTAGGGCTTGCTTTATCCAAAAATGGTTTATGACTTCTATCACAAATATTGCCCGAGGTTTTACAACATCAATGAAATACAAAATTGGCAGGCCATATGCTATGCAACATGCGAGACCTCAATCAATACCCTCACTCTAATTCCAATCCTCATCATTAGTTCCATCACCTATACTCAAGCCGCCAATTTACATTAGTTGTTAACAATCAATTGATTGAATCACTGAATCAATCAATCCCAATATAAGTGCGCTCAAAGTACAACAATCAAACAAAACTCCAATAACACTGGAGATATTAGTATTAATATGGAATTAACCACAATACCGACCATCTATCATGGCAAAACATAGGTTAGTTAGGTGTTTCCAACTAAACCACGCAAAGCATCCACTAGGACCCCTGCCCCGTCTGGTCTGATCCTATGGAATACTTTGCCATAGTCAACACAACTAAAATAGAATAATGTATGCAACTAGGGGGAAGGCTTGTAAAGAAAACCGAGAATTTTTTTTGTATTTATTTATTTATTTATTTTATTTTTTATTTTTTGGGGGGTGAAGAAGAGGAGGGGGTGGGGGAGTAGTCTTAGGGCAAGACAATGGACAACGAGCTTTCCCAAGAAGGCCCTACTCTACCTCTAGGTCCATGATACTAGATACCCCTCCGCATTATCACTGTCTGCAAAGTGCAAAACACAATGTACCAAGCTGTAACCCAAGACAACTTGACAAACCTTCAATAAACGAGCTTGGGGTGCACACTCTTTGATACTAGGCAATCTTACTCAGCTAAAATGTCCACTGGCACCCCAACATCTCACAATCTGTTCGATATCCATATGAAACCTAGAGACTCCCCTCATGCATTCTTTCTTGCATTTGGCCGAAAAGCTTGCAATTGCCATACTAGACTCTTTCTTTATCTCTTTTGCAATCCTCTTTTGGCATGCTTGAATGAAGCAACCAGGCCTTTTACAGTAGTGGCATTTGCCTTTCCTCTTAGGCTTGTGAGCATCCTTTTTCTCCTTGCCCCCAGAACTATGTCTTGCATCATGTTTGGGCTGATATTTGCATGTTCCCTTATCTTTTGCAGCAAAAGCTTGCTCTCCACCATACATACCATGTTCTTTCTAGTCTGCCCTTCTTTTTTCAAAAGCCCACCAACTCCTGAATTGTAAGTGGGTTGGGATTTCCCCCCACATTAGGGACGAATTGAGCAACGTATGGAAAGAAAGATAAGGCTCTGGTAGGGAGTTCAATGTAGTAGAGGCACGCTGTGTATTTGGTATGACTTCTTCAATGTTCAAAAGTTTCTCACACTAGTCCTAAATCTTCATGACATGATCTGCCATCAAATCTCCTTTATTCATATGTACCGAATCAAGCTCTCTTTTAAAAAATGAGACTCTTCCTCATTACAAGTCTAATACATTGCTTCTAGAGGGTCCCAAGCATTCTTTGAAGTCCAACAAGACCAAATGTGAGGGATCATTGACCTCTTCACTGATAGAGAAATCGAAGACAAATCTTGTGCATTGCATGCATCCCATCTTCTCTGCTTTGGAATGATATCGACATATGTTGTGCCTGTACCCTGCTGCCCATGTCTACGCAACGACCCTCCCTTACTGCATAGGAGTGCCTCGGGATATAGGAGTGGGATGAACATCATTGCTAGTGACCAAGAACCCAAGGTCCCTTGGCAACTGAAAGATTTCCAACCATAAATCTCCACAGTGGATAGTCGGTCTCATCCAATAAATCCTCTGGGGCTAGTACACCAAAAACATCTCCTTGATTTTGGGCCATCTCAAACAAATGCACACAAAAACGACAAGCTTTGACAAGCTCATCTTCTATAAACACAATGCACAACCAACTGAATGCAAACTTTCAAAGCTAATGCTTTGATGCACCTCCAAAATCTGTCCCAAACTGTCAGAACCAGATAGCAAAAGTTGATTGTATGAACAGTCCTGAAGTTCTTTGATGCAAACAGCAAATGCTCCTGAACATTTTGTTTAGTAACAACTCTAAGGACTTTTGGCGGAGATTTCTAGAAGGACGGTCCCCTCCGCCACTCACTGACACCCCCAGATCTGGTTTGATTATGCACGCACACTTTATGACATCCCAAATCAGCCAGTCCCTAGCCTCTCACACATACCTCGTCCCACATCCTACACCCTCTTTACTAGAGGAGGGGTAAAGGATGCTGTAATGAAACTTCATAATGGCCGAGCGAAGGATCATGAGGGACTATGTACTCAGTTCATTGCATATGGGATTAACCTCCTAGCCCCGATCTTAGCAAAGCTTTTTAATGAAGCGGTTTGTTTGGGATTTCCACACACTTGGACCATTAACACTCTCTCACCCATCCACAAGGCAGGGGATCCCATGAGCCCGGAGAACTACAGGACCATTATGATTGGACATGTCATGTCCAAGATTTATGCATCAGTACTTGACTCCAAGGTTAGCAGACTTGCAGAGTGTCGAGGAGTCAGAGCAGCAGGACAAGCCGGATTCCGGCGTGATCATGGAACCATGGACCACATTCTGACGCTCAGATGTATCATCGAGGAGGCGAGATCACGGAAGCAGAGGGTTTATTGTTGCTTTGTGGATTTTCGCAAGGCATTTGACACAGTCCCGAGAGCCCGCCTCATACGACGCCTACAGGACTTGGGTTATGACCACGAGATCATTTGGGCTGTCATGGCACTTTACGAGAGTTTCTGGCAGAGTTCGGGTAGGATCCGGGTGGACAGACGAGATCATGAGTACCATCGAGGTCAAACAAGGGTGTCCTTTGTTGCCTACCTTGTTTGGCCTCTACATTGACGAGCTTGAGATAGTTTTGCAGACACAGGGGGGTGTAGGTTGCTCTCTTGCAGGCACACTGATCCAGATTTTGCTCTATGCAGATGACGTGGCTCTCTTGTCTTCCTCAGCAGAGGGGCTTCAGAGACACCTAGACGCACTACGGTCCTTTTGTGAGTCTCATGATTTGAAGGTCAACCTAGGTAAAACCAAGGTCATGATCTTCAATACATCTCGAGCCATCCTGCGTCAGGAGGTGTTCACATTTGCGAGGTCATCTGTTGGGATAGTTTCATCCTACACTTATCTTGGGGTTATCTTCTCCGGACCGAGCTTCACTATGAGACCCGCGATGCAGGCACGCTTGAGTAGAGGGTATGCCTCATTGGCCAGGCTAGAGAGGCAATGCTTCCGCTCACACTTTCAGGATCCACGCACCAAGGGGTTGCTTTTTGACTCCTTGGCTCCCCAGCGGGGATGTACGGCAGTCCTTGTTGAGGGCCAGACTTGTCGGATACAGAGTGGGCCCGTGTGGAGCGGCTATAGGTTCTCATGCTATCACGGATGATTCGTGGTAAGTCATCCGTTCCTCACCAGATCATTCAGACTGAGTTTGGGTCACCCCCTTTACAGCTAGATGCTGCATTTCAGGTCATCACATATCTGTACCGAGTTAGGGAATATGGGGATTATACCTCGGGGCATAGCAGGTTACCATGGATAGCTTTATCCTGTTACATGGCACTTGCAGCAGGAGGAGATCAGAGGTGCTGGTATGCACGTACAGAGAGATGGTTTGAGCGACTGGGGCTCCACATGGATAGACTACCTCCCTTCCAGTAGAGCATGGATGCTCCGTTCTCTCCCCTCTTATCACACGAGGTCAACCAGGTTATCCGTGAGGATCTACTACAGCTACACACTTTTCGGACCTGGTTGGAACCAAGCGAACTCCCAATGAAGCTTAGCTTCTACAGAGATCACTTCTTACATATCACAGCGGAGGGTTTCATTGACCCACCAGGATACACACAGATTCACCTACCCCACTCGATGAGGATCTCTCTTGGGCAGTTCCGGGTCTCTTCACACAGATTTCTTATCGAGAGCGGCAAAGCACAGCGACTACCCAGGGAGCGGCGCATATGCACACTATGTGACATACAAGAGGTTGAGACAGAGGAGCATTTCATCTTCAGGTGTCCTGTGTACTATGAGATCCGAGGATGTTTCCACTGCCTCTTCATAGATAGTTATGGGATTTTAGCCCATTTCCTCTCCTACCCAGACCAGCGGTGTTTGGCAGGTTTCATTCATGAGGCACTTAGACACCGCGAGAGGATACTCCAAGCACGGAGACAGGAGCAGACTTCTTCCTCAGTTGATCCCTCTCAGAGCTCTATCACGGAGTTCTTTCAGCTAGATCACATGGACCCCAACAAGACGAGGCCTCGACATGACCGTGACCCGGAACCCGTGACCCGACAGCTCAGACAGAGGGTCGACACACAGATCACACTTGGAGACATCCCCTCCTTGTTTAGAGTTGGAGCCTGACCGACGGGGGTCACAGTAGCCCTGGTTCGACGTAGAGCTATGACCAAGAGACGTGCCAGGACCGCACCTCTGAGTGGCCGACAGCACTCTATTGCCGACTTCATGCCTCCACTGCCTCATCCATCCTGATATCTTGCTGTTGCTGGGGATGATGATGATATTGATGATGATGCTAAGATTGATATATAGTCGACCACCGACATCACTATGTTGTACTTAGGACTTAGTACTGCCATTCTGCATTTTTGGCATTTTGCATTTTGCATTGGTATGGACGCTCATTTAGTAGCTCCACTACCACAGCTCGTTGTATCAGGATTTTCACAGTCTCATAGACCCATCGGTCTTCCGAAGACTTTAATAAACTTTCTTTCTTTCTTTCTTTCTTTCCTCAAGTGTGACCTAATGGCAACATCCGATGTGCTCCGGACAATGGTGATCTCAGCCTTAGCAGAAAAATAGATTTTTAAACCTTTGTAGGGGCTGGGACAGGATCGACACTCCTCCAAATCTGCTGCAGCAAAAGAGTAGAACAACCACAAAACCAATAGTAGGTTCTCTGAAAAGCTTCAAAACAGGTTTGAAAAAGACTGTTTCAGGTTTGCATTGACACTAGCTGCTGAAACAGTACGAAAGCAGCAGCAAATGCTATTCCAACACCTCAAAACGGTTTCCAAAGAGGCCCAAAAAGAGGTTGTAGCAGTGGACTGTTGGAGAAACAGGTACAACAGCTCCAAAAAAGTCTCAACAGGGTCGACCACCAAGAAAACAGAAGGAAAGCACCAAAAATGGCCTTGGGAATTGAATCCAAATGCCTCAATCTGAATTGACCTGATCAGGAATAGTTGCTGGATGCGAATTTTCAACAAAAAAACGGTCGCCTAGGTCCAGAGCAGCTCCAGAATCCCTCAGAAAGAGGCAACCTGCTGCACATGCGAAGCTGACAATTTTTGCAGCAGATTGATGACAAGTGTTGGTAATAATAATTCTTCAGCCATGTATATGGCTACCTTCTTGATGCTTAAATGTTGGGTGAGCAATGTGCAGATGGACTAACCCACTATTGGGTATCATTATGATGACGATCAGCTGGCTGAGACTTATATTCGGATCGCTGAGGTGACTAGCTGGATTCGTTGGATTGCTTTGGAGTGATGATTCATCCAAGGCTCGACTAATTTGACAGGCTATGTTTGAGTATTCTGTCATGTTTCCAAAGGAGCTTCCCTACGGTCTTCCTTTGAAGAGGAAGATTGATCATAAGAATGAACCTATGCCTGGTGCACAGCTTGTGTTCAGGCAGCCTTACAGGCCTAGTTCGACTGAGGAGTATGACATTGTGCAGAATACCTTTGACTAGGTCAAGTGTGACCTTATAAGTAAGCTCCGGGTACACTAGTGAATTTGGCTAAGAAGAAAGACACGTCTTGCACTTATGCATAGACTATAAGGGTCTGAAGAGACTCGCGATCAAGAACAAGTATCCTTTGCCGAGAAATGCACAATCTTATTGATCCGGTCTGCAGAGCCAGGTATTTCGCAAAGATGGATTTGAGAACGGGCTATCTTCAAATAAGGATATTTGAGAAAGATGTCTATAAGATCGTGTTTTATGCGATTTGGCCATGGTGAGTTCTCGGTGCTTGCATTTGGACTCACTAATGCACCGGCATCTTTCTAGTAGATGATGAAGGATATGTTTTGTCCATACATAGGAAAGTTTGTTGTGGTCTTTCTAGATGAGACCTTGATTTATAACAATAGTCTTTTAAAGCATAGATGCCATCTGCGGATAGTTTTTTTCTTACTTTGAAAGAGAAGTTTTTTGGGAAAGAGAGCAAGTGTAGTTCATGAAAGAAGAACTCAATTACATTGGACACATCATTTCAGTGAATGGTGTCTATATCTGATTGGGAAGAGGGAAGTGTATTGCTCCAAATGCAGCACCCAATAGACTGGTGCAGGTGCAGGAAGGTGTTGGGAGGTGCAAGCATGCAAACAAAAATGCAAGCAGGAATTCCAACGTGAAAGAACAGTTAGGTGAAGCTTCTACAAGCCTGCAATGCTCCTAGGAGAGCTTAGGAGGGATGGTAGGTTGGGGGAAGGGACATGCATACACATGCATGCCACTTGGCCCTTCATTAAAGCTCTAACCCCCATCCCAAGAACAACGTTGGTTGTCCTTGGGCCTAACCTTTAGACCCCTCTTTAAAGCCTTTGCCTTGCTCCTAGGACCTAGTGGTGCACCTAGACTTTGCCCCTAGGAACTTTTAGGAAGCGTGCACTTCCTCTAGCCAGTCCCTCATGGCCAAACCATTACTACACTTACCCATGGTTAACCCTGGGTTAAGCATGGGTTAAGTTACAAAGATACTTAACATCACTTTTCACGTACCCGTGACATACCCTCCTCTTAAAACAACAAACTACCTAGGTTGCTGCTGAAAAATTACAGTGAAAGTAAAGTAATGCAAATAGGCAGAAATAGCCCATAGTAGAAGATACATCATCTATAAGATACAACCTACAATGATGATATGGGCTAGGAGATCTCAACAGTCCATCAATACTTCATGACACTTAGCCCATAGTAGAAGATACATCATTTGTAAGATACAACCTGCAATGAGATATGGGCTAGGAGAGCTCAACAATCCATCCATACATCAAGAGTGTCATGAACACCCATCATGGAGACCTCACGGCAAAAATACTGTCAGCAAGCAGCATCTTGGGTGAGACAATTGGTGTCATCAATTGATTTCCAAAGACGTTAGCAGTCTCCATCAAGGAAGTGGAGGTGCTACCCTCCTCTCGAGCACCAGGCAAAGCTCCAGAACTCTCTTCTGTTGAACCTGTAGGAGCCCGCATGGCAAGGGGCTCAAGCTGAAATGCTTCCAGGTAGAGCTGCTAAATCTAAGGTGACTCTTCCAAATAACCCTCCTCCATCCACTTCACATCCAGTGCAGGATAGTTCCTAAACTTCACCAGGTAGGGACGGGAAACTGTACCTTTTACTTTTGTTTCCATATGTGCCAAAATTTGTTCCGGAACCAAGATTTCATCCAGCTCGTCAACCTCGGGCTGATCCTCATGAAGCAAGTCAGCAGGCGCATCACCCTGGAAAGGTTTCAATAAACTCACATGAAGCCATTGTGTATGGACTAAGTGGTAGGTAGCTTCCACCTGTAAGCTACATCATTAATGTGTTCAAAAACCTCGAAAGGACCATAGTACCTCATCTTCAGCTTTGTGTACACATTGGTCTTGCCTTTCATCTTCTTGAGTCGTGCTTTCTGAAAACGCAGCAGCACCCAATCGCCCTCTTTCAAGAGTAACACTCGGTGATGCTTATCTGCTGCCCGTTTGTGCTTCTCCTGGCTTTTCTGGAGGACTGTTTTGGCCTTCTAGTAAGCAACATCCAACCTTTCGACAAATCTGTCCACTTCAAAAATCCTCTCTTTCGTATGCAAAATGGGAGGTACCTTCCGTCCTCCTGCCACAATTCAAAGGGTGCCTTCCCAGTGGGTGAGTGTACAATAATGTTGTAGGCAAACTCAACAAGTAGCGAAAATTGCTCCCATTTTGATTGCTGATCCGAGCACTTGAGAAGATCAAGGGCAGTGGAGTTGGCTTCTTCTGATTGCCCATCCGATTCAAGATGGAAAGAGGATGAGAAGTTCAGCATGGTACCCATATCCTCAAAGATACCTCTCAAGAAAAGACTTGTCATCCATGGGTCTAGATCACTAACAATTGATTACGGCATCCCGTGATGTTTAGACACATGAGAAATAAAAAGTCTCGCCATTTGGTCTGTTGTAATCTTCTTCCTTATGGGAATGAACCAGGACTGCTTGTTGAATCATAATGGTCCATATCCCATCATGTATCGATGGGGTACGAGGAAGATCGACGATTAAATCCATGGCAATGCTTTGCCAGGGTCGATCGGGAATAGGTAGAGGCTGCAGCAGTCCATCCAGCTTCTATCTGTCATATTTCACCTTCTGGCAGGTGAGGCACGTCCTGACAAATGCCTCAACATCCTTCCTCAGGATGGCCAAAAGAAATAATGCTCCATAGCTCTGATGGTGGCATCAATGCCTCTGTGTCTTGCATAGGGTGAGGCATGACTTTCAGTCAACACTTTCGGCCTCAACTATTTCGTGACACAATCTGCCATGCATCATCAGAAAACCCTCTTTGAGAGTATATTGCTCATGCCTTTGTCCATCAACCAACTGATCATAAATCCGTGCAAAATCAGCATCATTGGCATATTGATCCTTCATGGCATCAAGCTGATCATGATATGCAATGGTCACTGCTGAAACTTGCAGCTTAACAGACACTACATCTAGGGTGGGCTTTCGTGAGAGTGCATCTGTAACAACATTCTTCTTCCCAGGCATATTTATTTATTTATTTATTTATTTATTTATATTTATATTTCCTACCTCATGTGCTTCTCAAATAACTTTCTCTAAGTGAGAAAGTACTGCAATGATTGGTGATCGGTCTAAACATGAAAATCAGCACCCAAAAGGTGATGCTTCCAGGTCGAAAGAGCATGTATGACAGCCAACATCTCCTTCTCATAGATGCCAAAATTCATTTCAGCATCCTAGAGCACTCTATTCTCGTATGCCACCAGTCTACCATCTTGCATAAGTGCCCCTCCTACGCTATTCCCACATGCATTTGCTTGGACAGCGAAGGGTTTCCGAAGATCTGGCAAAATAATAACAGGATCTAAGCAAAGTTTCTCCTTCAATAGTTTAAAAGCTGTAATTTCCATTTTCAAAAGAATTAAATAAATACCAAAAGGGGCGCCAAGGCATTTGGGGCCTGTGGATGTCTCGTGTGATTTCTCATTGAGCAGGGGCATTCTAGCCGCCATTCAGTTATTTTCAGTTCATTTCTACGTGTTTTTTAGTGGCAAAAATTAATGGAAGTGATTGGGAATGATGCAACGTGGCTGTAGAAGGTGTGAATGCTAAGATAGTTACCGTTTACTGCCCTTTATTTAACTGAAGGCCGGTTTCAGATTCAGTTAACTAAAGGGCAGTAAACCGTTACTATCTTAGCATTTGCACCTTCTACAGCCACGTTGCATCATTCCCAATCACTTCCATTAATTAATTGCCACTGAAAAACACTTAGAAATGAACTGAAGATAACTGAATGGAGGATAGAAGGCCCCTGCTCAATGGGACATCACACGAGATACCCACTGGCCCCAAATGCCTTGGTGCCTCTTTCGGTATTTATTTAATTCTTCTGAAAATGGAAATTGTTTTACAACAAGGGCTCACCCTTGTATTGAGCGAGGGCATTCTAGCTTCACCTTTGTTGTTGTTGAAGATTGTTTCTAAGTTGTGCTAAGTGGTTTAGGGGACTGAAGCTTGCATTGTGGCTATTTATGATGTTTATGACCGAGTAGAAGAAGATCGCTGCCCTTTGATTTATTGAAGGCCGGTCACATTGATGAGGAGCAGGACGGTGGGGCACAACCTGTTTCTCCTGAGCATGCCATTGAGGACTCACAGGATGAGGTAGGTTAGGCAATCCCAATGCCCTTTTTCAGCTGCAAATGCGAGCCTTGTCGCAGTTGCAACATGCTTTCACGGAGATTATGCAAGCTCCTCCTCCAATTGTTGCTCCCTTTGGAAGAACAAAGACAGCTCACGAGAAAAAGAAGAAGCATAAGAAGACTCACAGACATGTATCTTTTCGTGGTCAGCCTTCAGATATGCCCACAATCACCCCTGTGGCGGGAAATGCCATTTTCACTCAGTGAATGAAGAGAATTCTTGAGGTTCACAAATCCATTTTGCAAACTTTCCTATAGGATTGGGTTTGCGAATCAAGAATTGTAAAGAAGGCTGAGATGTAAGGAAGAAAAAAGGGCAAGGTAGCAAGTATGATCGAAACCTTTTACTGCAAAAACAAGTGACAAACCTCCTTTCTCCATTTCAGCATATCTCTCTTCGGCATCACTAAGTTGTTGGCTTGCATAATACACAGGCTGCATGCGTCCTTGTTCTCCCTTTTGCGAGAGTATGGCACCCAATGAATGCAATGATACACTTGGATTCACATAGAAGTCATCCCCCCACCTTGGAGGACAGCAAGTCCTCCCTTGGCCCTTGATGCATCCAGGATACTTTGTAGGGGGATCAATTTTTCAAGCAATGGTGGAACCGCCGCCCATAGAAGGGCCCGGAATGCCAGGCAGCTTTATGGACAGCATGCAGCCCGGAATGCAGAATTTCCAGCGGCAATTGATTTAGGAGAGATTCATGGCGGGCAGATGGAGCAGCAAATCATGGGAACTGAGGGAGCACTTGGAGTGGCAGAGGGCTGGAGGTTATGCGGAATCAGCAGCAGTATCTCGAGTGCAGGATTTCATGTGTCTTGTCCAGCAGCTCACGCTGATGTCGGGCACAAAGGCTGTGTGGACTGAAGCAGCAGCAGGCAGAACTTCCAAGTCGTGAAATGAGGCGTGGATAGCAGCAGTAGTTCGTGGGAATCTCGAGGGCAGGAGCAATGTGATGAATTTGCAGCAGCTCCCTAGCGAACAACTCCATACGCAGCATCACGAGTAGCAAGGCTTCATGTCAGGAAGCAACCACTCAGCTTCGAGACATCCATAGAGAGGCTCAAGTAGATGAAGGGCTAGGAGGGTTAGAGAGCTCTACCTTGGAGGGAGAGGGTAGCCTCCCTCATCCTCTAGGTAGAGTGAGAAGAAGGGGAAAGTGGAAACGAGGCTCTGAAAACACACGAAGGCACATGGTGGAGAAAGGAGAGAGAAAGGGTAGGCTAGGGAGAGAGATAGTGATACTCAAAGAGAGACATAATGAATTGCAAATAAAATGACTAAGCAATGACAAAACGAAAGTACTCACATGTAGACCAAAGAGCTTGTACCTTGATACTTGATTGATTTGACACTAGACAATTATAGCTCTTATATAAGAGCACACACACATATGAACACCTATACATATGGGATAACTCCCAATGTGACACGTGGCATCCATAGGACACACTAGACTAGAACTCACACTAGAACACACTAGAATACACCAAACTGACTCAACTTGGCTTCATATTCTAATACAAACTGAATCAATTCAGTCTCGGAGCTGGAACTCAGAAACCGAAGCCCGACACAGTGATGGCTCTCTCTCGTGAGTTGTGAAGATATCGCATATCTGCGTTTGTCGAGCTGTCTCATGCTGCGGCGGGGGACACGGTCTCCTCAATCTCTAGACTCTCTGGGCTATGCAAAGAGTGACTCCCGTCTCTGTCAGTCCCCCCTAAGGAACGTTGTGATAATCGGACCTCAATAGAATGTGCTCTAGGCAATCTTTATCTCGCGCGTGGTCTTTCTTTAACTAGTTTGATTGGATTGTATATCTATTGTTGCGACGTTCTATTAGTCCATATAACATAATTACAGCATTGTCGTGTGTAGTAAACATGTTTTATTAGACAAAGTTTGCAAGGTGGTATTTAAATACAATTTTAAGGTACTTGAATCAAGAAGCTAAATTGAAAGTTGAATTAAATGGTTATCATTGTCCACTTAAAACATAAAACTTTAACCTCATTTCTTTATTGATTTCAAGTAAATTTAATAACTTTGACCTCTGGAACTGCAATATCCTAGATTCTCAACCCTCAAAATCTCAACCTTTACACCTTTTGTATTATCATATCATATCATGTGCATACAAGAAACAAAGGCAGCAAAGAAAGCAATTGCCACCTCTGCAAGAAGTATTAAACTTCTATACTTTTGACTTTTCTTTCTTAAGAACATCAACAAGAGAAAACACCACCTGAATACACATCGTCACCATGTAATGTCCCGTTCTCTAAAGTGTCCCTTGAGCCTCCATCTGTAGTATATCTGCATCATTACCCATAGTGCAAAATTTATGTCATTCCCTTTAGCAAAGACTTCCAGTTTATTGTGTTTTTCTCCTAGAAAATTGGATCACACTTATAGTCTCTAAATTACCAAAGCCACCTCAGTGCTATATAAAAATTCAAGGATCCCTTCCAACACCGGGTTGCCATGTTAGAAACTTATTTCCAAAATAGCTTTCTAGTTGATACTCAAACAGTCCATTATGAGCAATCCCAATGCTATAGAATATATAATCACACGCTCAAATCACTAAGCACTCAAGGCAACAAGACTTGGGGCACTTACCATTTAAAAAAATAATTCCAACTCTCTAACTTCCACAACTCGAACCTCTCTTAGCCCTCTCACAACTCTCTCAACCCTCTCTTTACCACCTTGCCTTCTCTCGCATCTTTCTCACCGCCCATGCCCTCTCTTAGCCCTCTCACAGCTCTCTCAACCCACTCTTTACCACCTTGCCTTCTCTCTTAGCCCTCCCACAGCTCTCTCAACCCTCTCTTTACCACCTTGCCTTCTCTCGCATCTTTCTCACCGCCCATGCCCTCTTCAAGTTCCCTCAACCCCTCGCCCTCTTTCAACCCTCACTACACCCTCTCTTAGCCTTCCCTCAATCTGCCAACCTCTGTCTTAATGCCCTTTGAGTCCCCCCTTTCATTCTTAGACCCCTGTTATAGATTCTCTCATGGTTTCTTTGCTCTTGATGGCCATTCTATATGTGGATGTTTTTTTTTCAGAGAAAAAAGACTTCTATTAATGCTTGGAAAACTCAACCATACAAGTCAACTATCCCTAAGGTGCTAACCATGGGAAACAAAATTGGAAAAACTGGGTCAAAGAAGACCAGCCTATTTCTAGAGAACCCAACTCACTGCCTAGGGAAACTCTGAATCAAGGGCTAACAACTCTGAAACTCCAAGCCTTGCACAAACGTTCCCGCCTTTTGGCGATCGCTCTAGAATGCGATATCCCGCCCTTTCAAGTGATGTGCAAGATGTAGATGATGTCCTGCCAGATGGCAGCCAAAGTGGCCATGGGTGGAAACGGTGCTCGCCCATCACTAGGCTGCAACACGCAACCTGGATGTTCCATGCCGTGATGCTGGCCACAGTCTCCCACACACCATCCTTTGAAGACGAAAGAGGACGATGTCGAGCAGGTGTGATCACCTCATGTAGCTCAATCCTGTGGATGCTCTGTCCATGTATCTTGTAGGATGGGGAGACCTCATCAATGTGGAAGCCACGCTCCCCCTCTGTCAACCGGGCCGTCATACTCCAGCTGAAGTCCCTCTGTATCATGTGCAACCAAGCCACAATCCGTCGAGACCCCAGCCAAATCCTCTGAGCACTAAGGCAACTCCATAGGCAACGTGGGATCGTCTCTAGAACTCCATCCATGCAGCAATGGCATCGCTCCTCCACCCTCATCAGCTCCCCAGCCAAGAGCCTATGGACTTTCCCCTGTAGACAACCAACTAGAAGAAATGTGAGATCTTCCATGGCCACAAGCTAGACGATAAGCACATACGGAACCTAGATTGGACCTCCTGAGGCACCTACTGCTCAACCCACTGTCTCTCTCGAAGGACTCCATGCCGTTGCCTTCATCTAGAGGCTATCTAGAGCCTCTGTTCTATCCATGTCATATAGGAAAAAAAGGCCAATGCCTCCACTCGCTCCAATCTCCTAGATCCCACTTGACCTCTCGAAGGGGCCAGCCCTCCCAAAGCCAAAGGCTCCACCGGGGGGCGTCCTGCACCGATATACGAGGAGGATGAACGATTCCTTGCCCGAGTGGCCCACTACCATGATCAACTAATTGCCAATGAAGCGAATCCAGGCTCTCGTCCATCTCTGGGTCTCCCTTGGTCACTGGCTAGAGAAGCACTCCCTCCCCCACTCTTAAAAAACTAGCTTGGCCCGTGCCTCGCCTCATCATGATCCGCAAGGGTACGTCTGTCTCGGAAAACTAACCTAGCCACCTGCATCTACCCATGTCTAATACAACATAGAGGAAATTCTAGAAACTATTTCAGCCGGCAATTCTGACATAAGAAGATCAAACAACGATTTTTCTTTAGCCTGTCTCTCTTCTTTTCTTTGCACTCTCCCTCTCTCTTAACTAGGGCCCAGAAGCAAGAGGCTAAACCCTCTCCCGCCCCGAAAAAAGGTCTTTACTTCTCAGAATAAAAGATTTATCAACGTAGAGACAATTCTGGCAACTATTTCACCCGGCAATTCTAACGCGAGAAGATCATACGACGATTTTCCTTTAGCCTCTCTCTCTCTTCTTTTCTTTTCTCTCTCCCTCTCTCTTCTCTCTCGCACACGAACTAGGGCCCAGAACCAAGAGGCTAGACCCTCCCCAAAAGGTCTTTATTTCTCAGAATGAAAGATTTATAGAGAGTTCAATAATGTGCCACTCGCAAGCTGACTCCAAAAATGTGAGAAAACCCAATTAGAAAGGAGATCAGCTCCCTTCTCATGGCACATGCCATGTGTCATTTTCCTAGCCATCACTAGTTACATGCCAAATAGATTGGCAACTCTAGATCCTTCATAGCCTTTGGTCACATGAGTATCTCCTAGTTGCTTGGTTGCCTCCATAAGCTTGAGATATTAATCCTCTCTTGAAGACCTGCAACAATAAATTAAATGCACATGGCTACGGCACTATTAATTGTTAGCCTTTCACATGTGAATAAAAAATAGTCTCTAGACTAATCCTAGTCTCTGTGGGCGTTCCCACCAAGCAAACCAAAGTGCACACCGAACAATAATTCTCGGATTGACCAAGGTCAACCCTCTTTGACCATAATTAAGGGGTTTTGACTGAAGTCAAGGCACCTTAATTATAACCAAACTTCTCCAATCGCTGTTGGAACATTTGGGTTGACTAAAGTTAATCCTCTTGGCCTAAACCTAGTATCCCTGACCGAAGTCAAGTATCTTAGACCACTTGAAAGAACTTTTTGACCATAATTAAAACTAAATGGAGAACTCTTCAATTATGATCAAATAAATGGTCAACTTTGTACTTGGATATTTACAGGTTGGTAATATCGGAAGTGTTGCCCACCACAACCTAAGGCTGGCTATGTCTCTCTCTCTCATCCACCACTGCCCTGCCTCTCCGAGATGAGAGATGGCTCCCAACCGAAACTCTGCCTTAGTAGGAAGCCTACTCCATGTTTCAAAAGAGCTGGTTGGGCCACTGTCCTACTTCGCCCAACCTATGTGAGTCTACTGTCCAAGCATGTGACCATCCTATGATCCCGAATCTTTGAGTACCAGATGAGAGACTAGCGCTCAAACTCCTCCGATCAAGCTTGAATGGGTCCTTCAGCCAATCTCTGCGCCAAATCTTGAAAAAGGCTCCGCATCAGTGGGAAACCCTTCCCTGTGAGAGGGGCCTCTGAGAAGATCCACCCATAAGATGGTTGCCACTAACCATCTCTACGTTCAGTATTCCTGAGAAGCCCCCGGTAGGAGGAGCTTCCAAGGCTCTGCACCTGGTGTAAGACCGCGCACAACTAGCTTGCCCAGAAGGGCTATGCTCTACATCTCTGGATCAATGATGCCCAAGCCTCCTCGTGCATGTAGCTACCATGCAACTCTAGCTTTGGTATTCTTCACGCTGTCAGATCCTGCCCATAAGAAGTTGTGCACCAACCACTTGATCTGCCCCATACATCCCCTATAAAAGCACCAACACAGGCGGCTATATACCAGGCCGTGGTAAGGACTTGGTGAGCCACTAAAGCTCTGCCTGCTAAGGGAGTTTAGCCGAGCTCCAGTACAGGATCTTGCGCTGAAAACTCTCTAAGACCGGGGCGAGATCTGCTGCTCTGCTGAAATATCAATGCCCACCTAGCAACCTAGGTATCTCATTGTCTGCCCCCTCAGAATCCAACAAAAACCAAAGGCAGCCCCTAGTCCCAGACCTCCTATGTACCTATGAAGAAGCCGATAGATTTGGTCCAATTGATCCAGCTCCCAAAGGCCTCACAACAAAAAGCCAAGGCTCCCTTGACCATCTTTAGGCTCGTTTTTGATCCCCCCACATACAAGGCCGTGTCATCTGCGAGCTATGAATCCAACAACTCCTCCTGCCAGATTGGAAGCCTCATCCCAGTTAGGCATGTGGCTTGAGAACGTAAAAAATAATCCAACATCTCAACTATGAAAAGAAAAAGGAAGGGAACGAGGGGGCAACTTGTCTTACCGAGCGGGAAAGAGAAAAGGCATCTCCTGTGTGGCTGCCACCAATAAGTAGTTGGCTAGAGCTCCCTACATAAAGCACTGCGACTCCTATGATGCATCTATCTGAAATGCCCAATCTGCGCATATTGCCCTCCAGGAAAGACCACTCCACCCTATCATATGCCTTCTCAAAATCCAAGGGAAGGATAGGTAGGGGCTGTGACTCCTACCAGGCCCAATCCACCACCTCCCAAAAGGTAAAGATGTTGTCCAGGATGCTACGCTCCCGGACGAGACCGACCTGCGCGTCGTGAACGATGTCAAAGAGGTGAGGTCTCAAACACAAACTCAAGAACCTAGCTAAGATCTTGTATTCATTATTCAAGAGGGTGATTGGTCTCCATTGGCAGATGTCTGATCTGTCTCCCCCCTTTGAGATCAACCAAATCCAACCCCGGCACAAGGACCGAGGAAGTGAGACCATATCGAAGATATCTTGGTACACCAAGGGGGTGAGTATAAGCTCTTCATTATGTGGAATGTTGCAAGTCATGTATGTATGTCCTATGCTTCTCTACATGTCATGTGAATTTTTTTCCTCCCCTTCTTCCTTTTTTTCAAATTCCAAAAAAAACTTTTTCCCAAAAGCTAGCACCTTAAAATTTCAAAATAAGTTTCTTTCAAGCTCACACCTAGCATGCCTCTAACGCTTGCACCTAAAGACTTGTACAACTATGGTTTACATTCTGTTATCTTGGGACATCGTGCAAAAGTCGAAGTCCATATGATATGTTTTCCACACAAAGTACTTGGTGATAATTCATAATACTCCAAACAAAGGTAACATGCACAAGGTATGCCCATCATTTCAACAGTGGCATAGCTCTTCTCATGGATTTTCCATGACGATTTCTTTCGTTTCTTAAACTTTTCTAACCAGCCAAGTACTCTAACTACGTGAATCTTGATACTAAATCACAGTTGTAAATTGTAGAGGAAGAGTCTACAATTTTTCCTATTTAGTCTAGCTATAAAGAAATACGCAAGGCTCTAGCATTGATATAGTTCTATTAGTAACAATTTGGCTAGTGATTCAGTATACCTAATGCAAACTTCAATTTTAAAACTAATATACCATGTAGTACCCTTTTAAGGGAACAATTGGTATCAGATAAGATGACACAAGCTGACATATCAAGAAAGCCTCAAAAAAGTTCAATTTCATTTAAGATTAAAACATTTGTAGGTCTTGTGTCAAAAAGAAATACTTAGGCAACGATACTTGAGATAATTGTTTCCTCACATGATGATGCTCTCTCCAAGATGAAATCTAGCCTCTTTGACAAGATGCTTGAGGTAGTGTACATCCTTACCATAGGACCCAAATTCGTTTTCAACCTGGACAACATTCCAAACACCACAAGGTTGTTCAGCAGTCTCACTTTAATTTAACTCTGAAATGAAAACCATAAAACGTGTGATGCTGCCATGAGGATGGGTTTCATGCATGTCTCCTTTTCCTCACTTTACCTCTTGATGACTAATTTCTGAAATGCAAAAAAAATAATGCGATAGTGCCATGGAAACAGATCTTGGATGTGGATGAGGATAATACTTGCACCATGATCACAGGCCCCCCATTTTCATATAGAAGAGGAGCGATCTTAGGAAGTAAGACTTTCCACCATTTGTCAACCTTATACAAGAAAGAACGCTCTCTATTAGCACACACGAAATCTTCTTGTACATACATTCCACTAATAAGCTGAAACTGTGGAGATTCTCAATTGTGATAGAAGAACAACACAAAGTTTTGACCAAGTTATTAGAAAAAATACTTCCCCTAATCCCCTGTTCAGCCAAAGGCCCCACTAACACAATCCAAAATTTTACATGTGACAAAGGTGGCAACCTACCAAATTCAAGTAAGCCGAGTCTGAAGACCGCAGTCGCAATGGTGGCTGGTGTGCAAGAATCCAAGAAGGAAAGCCACCAAAGTCCCACTCTACGTCAAATCAACGAGTACCAACAAGCCAACATGTACACAGATAAACTCTAAGTGTGCAGAAGAAAGCATGCATTGACACATTGATTTATATGCATGCGGCAATGAATAGTACTCCAAAGAAGAAGAGTATCGAAGACAATAAGACAAATAAAAAATACAAATACAAATGATCTTATTCATCAGCATATCTATTCATACATTCTAAAGGGACTCAATGACAATACAAAATCACATCTAATCATGACAAGTATAGAAATATATTTTTATATTTTCCAAGCCTCTATGTTCCACAATACACCTCAATCCCTTAAAAATAGGTGTGGATACATGGGTTGCTCTAAATCTTTGCAAGATATGTATGCAGGCAACAGTTGAGGACAAAGCTTCAGTATTGGTCCTTTGCACCAGCCACAAGTGTCACCAATTGGTATTTCTCCCAATAAATAAAGTGGAGTCTTTATTAGATTGACTATGGTCAAAGAAAGTTGACTTTAGTTAACTAGAATAAGTTATATTGCTCATACTTTTGCTTTGCATTGGCAAATGAGAACTATGGGGATGCCCACAAGGGACTAGGATTAGTCCAAGAACTAGCAATGCATGCATTTCGCTAACCTTTAATGGGTTAAATTGTTGGTGATTGTGTAGGACTTGGAAGAGTGCAGAAAGGCTCACAAATGATGGAGCAAGTGCAAAAAAGCAGGTCCCGCAAGGCCAAAAAGCACCAAGAAGATGGTGCCACTAAGGAGGGCCCCACGGGGTTCTTAAAAAATTAAAAAAGCTGTCCCAAGGTGGGCTAAAAGCAGTAAAGCTCAGCTTTTGTAAAGGTAGCTTTAGAAAATAAGATCTAGCTTTTTGCTAAGGCCAAGTCTATAAAAGAAGAGCCTTAGTGCTCCTAGATTCAATTAAAGAGTTATACTCAGCCTAATGCTCTTTTATGAACCAGTTGTACAAAGCCTATTGCAATAAAGACCTTTGAGGAGTCAAGCCTTTATTTGTGGGCCCTAGTGTGTGTGTTCTCCCCCCTCTCTCAGTTTGTTTTGTTTCCCAAAAGAAATTTCCTGCTGCTCCTCCCCGTCTGATGAAGGCATCAGATGTTATCTATGAAATTCAAAATCTATGTTGGTGATTATCTGCTTGCGAATTGAAGATCCAGGCTGCGTTTCTACCGGAAGTGATTCGTCTTTAGGGTTTCAAGGCTGATTACCAAAACATTTCGTTTTAGGGTTTCAAGGCTGATTACCAATTCGTTTTAGGGTTTCAAAGCTGATTGCACATTCGTTTTAGGACTTTTGGTCTGATTACAATAATATCAGAGCTCAGCCTTGTCACTTTCCTTGGGGGCAATGATCCAAAGAACTACCCAATTGAGGAGAGACATCGGTGAATCATAGAAGACAAGTTTTCAACGGTCCAAGATCCAGACAAGGAGCTTCTAAATTTGATCACAATTTAGATCTACCTCTTCAGCCTTGCCAAATCGTTTCAAATTTGTGAACAAAGCACAAGTGTTTCGATCTACACGGAGTCCCTAAATTTTGGCGAAACTTGGAGTGGACAACTCAGCCACGTATTTCACAGTGAATTTCAAGTTCAGCACAGCCCTAGCCCCTAGTGATCTGATTCAGCTCAGTTGGTTGTTCCAAAACATCAAATTGTTTTGCTGATTTACTGCAAAAATAATTAAATTCAGCTCAACATCTTGGAGTCATTTAAAGTTTGATTCAGTCTTGGTGGTTTTCTTCTCAACGATCCAGTATTTTTTTGATCAATCTAGCTACGAAATAGCTTGGGCTTGATCTCCCAAGCACATCATGACTTCTGAACGTAGAAGCTCGGCCACCAGACAACCCAGGCAGAGAGGTCTTGTAGAGCCAGATGATGATCTTGATGACGAATTTATAGGAATCACAAACCCAAGGATCACAAAGATTACAAGCGTGATCAAAGGATCAGATACATGTCGAAACTCCTTATTAAAAAGGGATTGCCAGTATATTTGATTTGGTAGTTGTTTTTTTTGTCTCTAAAAGCTTGTTGTTTTCCTTGTTTATTTCAAGGACACAAGAGTAATACACACTTGGGTTGATTACTTATCAAAGTTATACTTCCATGGATTTTGGAAGATTCCTTGATGGAACAAAGCCCAAGCATTGGACACAGTAAAGATACTGCCAAAGACATATGGAGCTAAGGGATTAATTTTTGTGATCGGCAAGATCATATGTCTATTATGAATTGCAAGACGTAATCGCAGAGTAAGCATGGATGTGCTAAGGAAGAGAAGTGTGGTGTCTCCCTGATTGTTTCAGAAACGGAGTATAGTTCGAGGGAAGGCCACCTCAATGAAAGGGTGTGTTCGTCAAGTTTCAAAATCAGTTTTCACATAGCTATATTATTTCAGCTCTAGAGAATTCTAATTATATTTGTTTTGTTAAGAATATGGACTTACGATTTCGCCATTGCAAAGAAGAATGGATATCTTTCATGAATATTGAGAAATACATAGTTGGACCTTGTATGATCTATGATATTATTAAGTGCAAAGCTTGGTCTCTCAATTAATTCCAAAGAAATGAATTTATATAATTCAAGCATAGCTTGAAGAGTTCTTATACAAAGGGAAACAAGTACCCTTGAGATCTAAGGGCAGACCCCACTTGAGGGTAGTATGTTCTAAGTTAGCCTAGTCGAAAGTCATGAATGTGCTTTCATTCCATTATGGCACAGTTATATGTTTCCAGTTATCTCATTTCAGAGGATTTTCTATTATGATTTTCAGTTTCATTGTTTCTTATGGAGCATGATATGCTCAAGAACTAGTTCTTTACATGACAATACCTTTATATGGTCATCATTGGCCAAGTCAGGATTTTATCAACCTACAGTTTTCCTTTATTGGGACCTATTTATAAAATAAAATGGTCTCTCATGGATTAATGTGGCCAGAGTGACACAACTTTAGAGTTCATCCATCAGTATTATACTCTTTGGGGAGGAGAAGTTTCGGAAGCAGTAAGTCAACACCTAACAGGAAGGGTAAGTGTTTGGCGACTTAATCAGTGAATGGAAATTTAAGAAACTCTTCAAAGAAAGATCTTTCCAAAGAAATTCCAAGAGGAGGTTCATAATACTTGGAAAAGTGTCAACCTGCAAATCACTCCATTTGAGATGACTTGAAGAGTCTCGCAAGGAAAGAAGACAAAGAAAGGATCCAAGAAATAGTTTTTACAAACGACTAAGCCCTACTATCTCTTTAATGTTAGTAAAGTTTGCCTTATGTTTATTTGAAGTTCTAACCCTTGTACGGAAATGCAAAAAGAATAGTGGATTGTTTTCTTGAAATTTGTTTCAAGAAGACACTACTCATCAATGAGAAGACTTTAGAGCCTAATGTGCTCCAATATTAGTACAATTGATTATGGGCCAAGTGCTTTCTTTGTCTTATTTGGGAAGTTGCAGTGCAAGAAGCGGAGGGGAGATACAGAGCCCTTAGAAGACGCAGCCAATTGTACTACTAGACTCTTAAGGTTAACTGCAAGGAAAACGTTAAGGCAAAACATGGAAACACTGATGGATTTCTATCTTTAAAGTCTTATGACTGCTTTGGATACTTTTCTCCCACTAGGATAAATGGCAAGAGTCAAGGCTTCTAAAAGGCAAAGAAGATGCAACCAACTCCACAAGAAACAAGGCATAGATTTGCCAAGAAAAAGCCAAGAAAAGAAGGTCTCATGGCTACCCAGTGCTCTTGAAGAGCACAAAACGCCAGATTCTCCACAAGGAAAGCAGGTGCTAAGGAAAGAAGGGTGTATGGCTGCCCAGTGCTTTGGAAGGCCAGTGGCCAAAAGAAGCAGAGAATGATACAATATCTATCGAAGTCCAATGATCATAAGTTACCAGATTCCAAAAGCCACCTAAGGTGGAAGAGATGGAGGAGATCCTCCAACTAGAACAGACTATGTACTGCAAAGAGAAGAAAAGCAACCAGAGGCAAGTTTACCCGTAGGCATCTTGCCAAGTACTAGAACTATTAAGCAATTGATGCCAAGAGAGGAGATCTTCTTGAAGTATCCTCAAGTTTTATAGCTGTATCAAGAAGCTTTTCAGTGAGGACAATTGATTAGAAGCCGACGTGATGTCACCAATTGGTATTTCTCCCAATAAATAAAGTGGAGTCTTTATTAGATTGACTACAGTCAAAGAAAGTTGACTTCGGTTAACTCGAATAAGTTATATTGTTCTTACTTTTGCTTTGCTTTGCTAAACGAGAACTACAACAAGTACATTCAAAAGCAGTGCAAGACTCTTGAAGTGAGTCCCCCCCCCTATTATAAACAACTTTAATCGCCTAACAATTACATATAGAGACTTAATAGAATGGATGACTGAGCAGCTATGAAGCAGATATTAGAAGCTGCGTTTTATAACCCATAACCTGTGTTCTAGAAGACTCAAAGTAAGATGATTACATTAAATTGTCGACCTAGCTATGGTAGATTATTCGTGTGGTGTGAACGCACCCTTTTTGCCCTCTAGTTAGGAGGCTTTTTCGCCTTGGGTTAGTATTAGGGTTAGTCTCCTATGTAGAGGATATAATCCTCATTTTTGTTATTCACATGATATACAGAACTCTATGTTCGGCGTTCTCCTCTCATCTCCAAACCCAACATTTGGTATCAGAGCACTGCCCCTCTTAGAGAATAGACTAGACGCGTTGCGCTCCTCTTAGAGAATACAGTAGACGCGTTGACTGCTTCGACACAAGAAAGCTCCGTCGCTTGAGCCACTGTCTAGCACAATGTGAGTCAACTCTGTTACTTGAGCTTCCGCCTGAGCCTGGGTTGGGACAATATACCCTGTACAGCCGCAAATTTCCATACAGATCTATTGCCGTATGAAGTCATTGTACCAACTGCCGCCTCAGTCATACACGACAGCTGGTGCCGTCTGTATGGTGGCCATACAAATCTACTGCCTCAACTGTACACCCCACCCACAGCCCATTCATTGTACATGGTTGTCTGCTTTTGTATTAATAGGCCAAGAATGAGGCAAGACTTACTTTTCTCAAGAAGGAGCTTGACAATTTGGAGATGCATGAAGGTGATCGCATGGCTGATCATCTTACAAAGATCCACTACCTTCGAGAATAGTACTAAATGTTGATGAAGTCATTCCTCAAAAGAAACTGATTTCTACTACATTGTGATTCCCACCTAAATTTTCACACTTCTCTTACTTTGTCTTTGAGGGTAATGCACAACCCCTCTACATTGAGGAGTAGTCGGCTTGTTGTTGAAGGAAGAACAAAGATTTCTCGACTGTTGCTTCAAATAAAGCTAATGAAGCAGCAAGCTTTGTGCAGAATGAGTGGGCTTTTTTGGTTTGCAATTATGATGCATCACGAGAGTACTTCTCTGAAGGTGAATGAAAATCAGGTCACATGGTACTTTGACAGTGGAGCTTCAAGACAACAACACGTCCAGGAGGGATTTGTTCATGTCTTTGAGGGATGCTTCAGCTGTAAACACATCACCTATGCCAAAAAATATGCCTATCCACTTTAAAGGCGTGAGTGAAATAGCTCTTATTACTTCCGATCCCATGAGGATGTCACCTTTGGGAAAGTATCTAGATTTTGTAACCTTCATAGATGATTTCTCCATATTTGCTTACCCATTGAAAGCGAAGTCTGAAACGAGGCCCTTAGCACTGATGAGATGTCCCAGCAACAAGCGGAAACTACGAACTGTGAATGCGCATTTCATTGGATTGAAACTAAAGGAAACTTCCTAGCAGCATTTGAAACACAACCGTAGGTGTTCCAAGTGACTCAGCCATTTTTTGAGCACACTTAGGTCATCAAGGAAGATTTGCATGAACTCTGTCATGTATGGCCCGAAGATCTCCTGCATTGCTCTTTGAAATGTGGATGAGGTGTTTCGCAACCCGAACCACATCACAGTGCACACATACACACCCCATGTGGTAATGAAAGCTGTTTTGGGTTGGTCTTCTGGTGCCATCTCAGATGCATTCAAAGCACACTTGGAAGAAAGGAGGATAAAGCATCTGTACTATGCCATACAAACCACGGATGAATGGTGTTGCTGAAAGGAAGAACAGGACCTTGATGGAGATGGCAAGAAGCGCCTCACAAGTTTTGTCTTGAGGCCCTCATGTGCGTAGAACACATTCTCAACAGGTTCCCTACAAACGCTTTCAAGACCATCACTCCAACTGAGGCCTCGTATGATCTAAAGCCTAAGCTTGACTACCTCAGGACTTCACACATGAGAGGCAAATAGATGATAATTTGTGGGTTACAACAGTGGCAGTAAGGGATACCATCTCTTTGATCCATGCAAGCAAAAAACCTTTGACAGCAAAGATGTTATTATTGCAGAGAATCTACCTCATCCACTTCCTGAATTCAGTAGAAAATACAAATAACTCACAAGATATGTTTGAAGGTCTACTTCCATTGGGCACAGATCTCCATAAAGATGAGCAAAGTGTAATGCCTAATGGATAGCATGTTGAGGCAGAAAAATCAGGCCATTGCAGACCATAGAGTAAGGAAGCAGTATGGGAAGAGAGAGCAGCCATGGAACAATCTGGAATAGTTCCGCGTTGGCAGATCCATACTTTGCAAGTGCCAAGAAAGTAACCTCTCAGCTCCTCTACCCATTAGGACACGGGCTTGTGCAAGGGATGCTAGAGAGCATGCAGATGTGGCCTGCATGAGCACTCTCGATGATGCGGATGAGCCAGTTTCATTTGAAGAAGCTCAAGCAGACGAACATTGGCAGGAACCCATGCAACGGGAGATTAATGCAATTCATAAAAAAGGCAAATGGGATGTAGTGGATCTGCCATAAGGTAAGAAGCCATACGCATTACGTGCATATACAAAGTGACTAGAAAGTATGATGGGTAATACCACGGACAAATACAAGGCCAGACTTGTGGTAAACACTATGCTCACCAAATCGGATAGGTTGTGAAGAGACTTTTGCTCCTACTTCTAGACTATCAACTATCAGATGTGTGGTTGCACTAGCACCCATCAGGGATGGAATGTGCATCAGTTGGTTTAAAAACAGCCTTCTTAAATGGGATTTTGCAGGGAAAAATTTGAGTGAATCAATCCATTGGTTTTGTTGTCTCTGGTCAAGAAACCAGGAGTGTAAGCTAAGAAAAGCAATTTATGGTCTCAAACAGCCTCCCAGAGCTTGGTATGAGAAGATACATGCCTACCTGGTCAGCTAGAAATTAAAAAACAGTCCAACTGAGAGTACAATCTATGTTAAAGAGGATCATGAGGTGCTCTACTTGTGCTCATTCGGTATGGGGATGAAATGCTTCTGTCTTGGAATAATCAGGATGGCATCTCAGCTTTCAAAGCTGATTTACAGTAGACATTTGACATGTCAGATCCAGGTCTTTTGCACTATTACTTGTGCATAGAGTTTGTGCAGGCAGATGAAGGCATACAGTTGCTTTAGTGTAAGTATATACAAAAGCTCCTGCATAAGGTTGGTTTTCAAAATTGCAAAGCATTTCTACTCCAGTGGAACCGAATCATTAACAATGCAGGAAAAACCCTATGATATGGGGTATGTACAGCCAGGCAGTTGGGTGTCTTGTCTATTTGTGTGAAACTAGACCACATATTAAGTTTGTTGTTGCCCAATCTAGCAAGTTTATGCACAATCCCAGTGTTAATCATTGGGGCGTATCTTCCATTGCCTACAGAATCTTCGATTGTTTTACCCAAGGGGGCCAGGTCACAATTATGTGCTTTCACTGATTCAGACTGGGCAGGTTATTATGACCAGTGGGAAGTGTTTTTCCTTGGCAATTCATGCATATCTAGGTTGAATAAGAGATGACCCAGTATTGCTACCTCTACCTGTGAGGATTAGTACAGGCCAGAACGACGACACTATATTGTGTATGGCTGAGGGGGTTACTTAGAGGTGTTCATGAATGTTAGCAGATACTCAATACCATTCTCACTGACAGTCAAAGTTCTATGGATGTGGAGCGGAATCCAATTTTTCATGCCCGTACCAAGCACACTCAGATTCACTATCATTACGTGAGAGAGAGGCTTCGTGCAAGGGAGATCATGTTGACCTGCTGCTCTAGACACGACAATGTTGCTGATCTATTCACCAAGGCACTATCGAGAGAAAAGTTTGAAGCTTTCCACAAAGCTATAAGCTTATTTCCTTTTGGTGATTTATTCAATTGTATGTTAAAACAGCCACTAAAGGATGAATCTTAGATAATGACTAGTGTGGTGTGAACACAACTTAGCTAGAAGGTTCTCCCCCATAGGGTTAGTATCCTATGCCACTTTGGTTATTCTTATGAGATATATAACCCTCGCATTCTCAATACAAGTCCACATTTTGGTGTTCTCGTCCCATCCCCAAACCCAAAAAGCTCTTGGACTAAAAGAGCATTCATTGGATTTTAATGAAATCCTAAGGTATGTTCTAAATTCAGCAGTTCTTCAATGAAGCATCTGCAAAATTTTTATTGATCTTGTGAGGTACAGCTTAGGAATAGTGGATACTGGCAGGTCAATCACGAGTACCAAAATGCCCTCGATCTTGATACTTTTGGAGGCATGAAAAGAAGACTGATCCATGCGTCTCATTTCATGTCTTGAATACTACATACCGTCCAAAACTGTTACTTACAGTCGCATAAACCAAATCCCAAAACCCCTGCTATACAGGCATAATCTAAGTATTCAAAAGTGTCCAAGACTTTAAAACTGTTAAGCTGTAAAAACTTTACTTAGAGTCGCATAAACCAAATCCCAAAACCCCTGCTATACAGGCATAATCTAAATATTCAAAAGTGTCCAAAACTCCAAAACTGTAAAGCTGTAATCTAACATAACAAAACTCCAAAACTACAACCCAAAGCCTTTAATTCAATGCATCCTTCACGCTCATCACCTGTAGAGCGACTGATTGAAAATCAACTTCTAACTCAATCGGAGCACAACCTCCTGCAACACAAGATTGTCATAATTAACGTAGCAGTCAAGTCTTCATTGCTTTTGAGAAAAAGCTCTACAAGACAGCCTTGCAGTGCGTACAGGATAGCCAAATTTCCTGAATAGATGCACAGCAGCCTTGGAAAATTCACTTGTTGAGACTCAAATCTGTTAGCCTCTTTCTCCATCGGGTGCTTTAGATAAGGCCTTCAGCATGACCAATGCTCCAAAGTACTATTGCATAAGATGACTGTCACAAGCAAAAAGAACTCGTCCCTTCAATACCATCTATTCACGCCAATCAAGGTAGTCATAGGTCTCAAAAGATCTTAATTGCTACAGCCTCAGCCCTCGGTCCATCGCGTCAACATAGTACTTCACACCTTAATCGCACTAGTAATTTATTTTCCTGAGAAGAACCCCCTTTTCGCAATAAACCCACACAATGCAGGGGCTTTCCGGAACACCCAAGGGCTCGAGGAAGATGTATGATGAAGAAATCCAGCAATCCCAAGCTTTCACAAGCTGGGTGATAGTCTGTAGAGGCTGATTCAAGATCATAGGAACCTTCTTGGGCTAGGCAATGGCAGCCAACAACAATCCGGGCTGTGTAAAAGCTGAACGATGCCTTGTATAGACGAGTGATGGCTGAAAACAACTCCCGAGAAACACAATTCTGATCGTACCTCTTGTATGAAGCAGCCTAGTGTCTGGATAGCTGAAAAGGTTGCAGCATAATAGTGAGAATGCGTCAAATAGACCTGTGATGCAAACCCAAACAAAACTGTCTCCTGGCCTGAGGAAAAGAAACAGTGGAGCCTGGATCACCCGCCCCATCATCCACTATAGAAATTCCCAAACGATACAGGAAATATGCCTTTCTAGGCTGAAAATGTACTAACCGGTCCTACTCTGACAGTCTGTTGCACAGCATCTGTACAGCCTGCGTACAGCCCTCTAACAGTAGCATTTTCTTGCTGTCCATGCTACCCATATGGCAGCCTGCATGCTGCCCATGTGGAAGCCCTGCACTCCATCTCAGATCTGCGCCCGTGGCAGCCTCTCTCTCTGCCCACGTGACATCTAACCTTTCCTGCTGGTCTACATGTCCCCCTCATTTGGGGGCTCACATGTGGGAAGGTGACCATGGCAATCCCAACACTCACTCCCATGCCAAATCATTTGACTGATGCTTATGCAAGAGATCTAGTATTCAGACCACCTCATCACGAACATTGATGATGTGTTACCCACACCATACCAAACATATTTGGATCCACAAAAAGAGGATCATGCACTTTTGTCTCTCAATGATTAATTGACTGTCCAAAGAGCTAATGCATCTAATTCTAAGCAATATTTCAGCAGAGAGGTAAACGACCAACTAGAAGTAACTAGTCCAAAGGGAGACTGAATCTCCAAATGCGTTGGAGGAGTTGCTTACATCACTCAAGGACTACTTTACCTTCTACCCAAAAGATGATGAGGCCAAGATCAAGTATGCCGGATGCATTTACAAAACCATGCCTACACAAGCTCCTTTTTTCCTTGAAAAGATCCTTCTATTCAATGTTGAAATAAACCTTCGTTGCAATAAACGTCAACTTGAAAGCCAAGAGACTGAAAAAAACAAAAACCGGATGTAGCATGGTTTGTGGTTACAGGGCAAGGATATGGGGCAACTTTAGTTTACCGTTTCCACACCACTGAGAGCCGCCATGTAGCCCTTAGGAGAAAGGAAATGTTAAAGCACACCCCAACTATCATGAATAGTAAATTCGGCCAAAACATAGCTCAAGTACAAAACAAAGGCATGAAGCAAAAGGAGAAATGTGCTGTTTTCAGAGAGCGGAAGGTCCACATCAAGGACAAATAAAATCCGGGTTTCACATGCTCATAAGGCTTTGTGTAGCAGAGCAGAAGTGCAATGTAAAGCTGCACAAGCTTTGGTGGGCAGGGCTGCGTAGTTTGTCTTCATGCATCGACAGCATGCTGCCCTTCTGCATAATTTTGTGTCAGCCCTCCGGGTTTCGTCTTGCCTTTCCACGTTTTTCAGTGCTAGTTCCCATGGGTCTCTAGCCTCTGTTCGATGCTGTTTTTCTTGTTTTGGTCGTTTTTGGCATTTCCTGTTTGTGTTTGCTGTCTACTGCGCATGAGGGCCTCCCTGCATGTATCTGTTGGTTTAGGTTTGCGTTGCTGCATTTTCTTTTCTTTTTTCTCTCATTTACCTTCACTGAGGGTTGCAAGTTTTTTATCTGCTCTTTTATTATGCTGTCCATAATCCTTTTCGCATTTCTGTATTTTTCCCTGTTTATAGGGCTCTTTTGTTCTCCTCTTTTTAGTTCTTTTTTCTTGAGTCAAGGAGTTCTTGGAGTTGTGTCAGTATGGCTGCAAATCAGCTTGAGAAAACTTACTGCAAAGAAAGACAGCTTCAGTCTACAAGATTTTATGAACTTTACCTGTCGAAATAAATGGCATATTTTCCCCCAACAAAAAGCCCAAAATAGGGAGCTTCCCAATATAGACCATATAGTTCAACCTCGGACAAAGTTTACAAGCTCACCAAACGAATTATGATAAACGAGAGAACTGAATTTACCTTGAAATACTTCACATAACCCCACAAATCTATATGCTAACAAAAAAGCAGATTATATGTCTCAAATCTACAAGCCTTTGAAAACCATATTTAAAGTAGCTAGAGCCATACCTAGAATATTGAATTCAATAGGCTTCAAAATGCTCACAACATTAAGTCACTGCTCAAACCATAACCACGAGTTGCACAGCAATATGCTTGCCAACAAGTCTCAATTAGCAGACTGCTATTGTTTCAACAGTTTGTCACCCTATAGTGTACAATGTGCAAGTGACAAATGCTCACAAGAAGTGCAATTTCAGAGACAAATGCAATGCACGCTCAGACAGATACAATGCCCACACTCAACAACATATGAGCTGCCGCTTGTAGCAACAGTTACATACAATCCCAGCCCAAGCATGCAGCTCGTCATCCAATGCAGTAAACTGCATAGGCAGATGAAACTGGTTATCAAGCAAAGTGATTGCACAGGCTGAGCACAACCTCCGTGGGCACACATACAGCAGCTTGTGGCAATTCACACTTAATACCCATCAGCACACAGATACGCATCCAAACCTATTCAGTCTTCACACGCGAGGGGTCACAGAAATCACAGTCTATGCTCACACGGCACCGCTCAACTTCGTTTGCCGACGCATATTTTGTCAAACGTGCTACTGCATGCATCAAACAACAAATTGATGCAACGTCCCAAAAAATCACTACAACCCTGTTGGCAATGCACTCTGCCGACACTGTAACTCAGATACACCCGCAGCTCGATGCAGGTACTCCCACAGCAGACACTCCAAATCACCGCTTCATGCAACTGACCCACTTCCCAAGGTCCTCACTCACTGCTCTGATACATTGTTGTACGCCCAATACAAGCAGGGGTGGAAGCAAGAATAGGAGACACACCAATGTTTCACTACATCCCTGTACTAGAAGCTGCCAGAGGTACTATGCCACCCCTAAGCCCAGTGGTCGCCTACTAATTGTGCACTAGTTCACTCAGAAACTAGCGAGCAGCCCTAATTGTCCTAGCTGTTTTAACCAGAACTAGATAGACATTCTGACCCCACTAACTAATAACAATTGTCTAACTCCCTAATTTCCCATCCCAAGGCAGACACCCCTAAGGGTAACACTACATCATACTATTATCAATATAACGAAGACTGTGGCCATCCAAATATTTGTAAGAAGAAATGAGGGAGAAGTGTAAACAACCTGCACAGATGTAGGGACCAATCCGGAGCATAACCAGCAAGTCTAGCTCTTGAGCAAGCTTCAAAAATGATTCTAAATCTGCCATGCCTTCAAAATGAAATTCCCCTTGCCGTGGTTCATGCATATTCCAAGCAACATAGGTTTGTATGGTATTCAAACCCAATGCTCTGGCTCTTAGCAGTCTATCGTTCCAGTACTGTCACAAGAAGAAAAGGCATCGCTTCAGCGACCCCAAGGGTATTGTACGTGATCAATTCCTATTTTCAAAGGACATCCATATATTGCAGACTAGTTAAAGTTTTCTTTCACAGGTTTAAAAAAAATAAGCACAAGTCCAGAGATAAATACAAAAGATACAATATCAGTAATATCTACAAATCTCAAATCTATGTCTCATTAACAATTATCATTTTGAGTGCACATGCTTTAAGACAGAGAGAATTGCACAAAGAATTGCAAAACAGAATCGAGACTAGTTAGAAAAGAAGTTGAGACCAGTAGAACAATGCCTCAGACCACAGTACCCAACCGGTAAAACAAGGACAAACCATAACACCTGAGCCTTTGGTTGGCAAATTAAGAAACTAAACTAACATACCAGTGTACTTTCAAATTTCTTCCAAAAGCCTAGTCAACAAAAGCAATGTCATCATTTGCACCTGCTGATTAACAGTCCCTGAATTCAAATATAGTTTTTTTTGCCGAAAAAACAGTGCTAATTATACTACTTCGAGAACAAGATACAAAAAGGTCAGCTTGTAGCTGACGGCCTGCGTTCACAAATCGGACACAGCCCTAAAAGGTGACACAATGAATCACTCTCTCACATCGGGATAAGGCGAGTGTGAATAAACAGCCATCGGGGTGGTGAGTAGCACCACCGAAGGCCCTGCGAGGTCTGCTCGAAGAAGAGGCCCTGAGTGTTCCAAGCCCGAAGGAAGCGTCTCCGCTTCTCTTGACCGGACCGGGAATCTCCCTGAATCTGGTCCCACTAGCCTCTGAGGGTATGAATAATCTCGCACCAAATATCAGTCATGACCTGGGCAGTCGATAAGGAGGTGCCACCGAAGATCTGCGCGCACCGCGAGGTCCAAATGTGCCACCCTGCTATGCTGCTGATAATCTCCCAGACTGGCTGCCTCTCCTGAACTCCTGTATCCGCCTCTGCTAGGTGCTGCGGGATACCGTCGAGCAGCCCCCATGTACCCTGCGTGATAAGGAAAGTGGGGTCCTGCTGGCATGCCTCGAATAAGTGATGTAGACCAGGTGCGGTGCTGCACCAACAGAACGCGCCCCACGTGATCAAGCCTAGCTCTGGTGCTGCGCGAGTGAGAATCCTGAAAGTCCACCTCCACACTTCCTGGGCGCGAGTGCAGCTCCACAGGCAGTGCTTTGGTGACTCCTCAACCACATGGCAGATCTGACAGCGTCCGTCCTGGCCTATCTGTCTCAACCAGCTCCCCACCGGAAGACCTTTGTGGGCGAGAAGCCACAGGAAGTAGGAGATCTTCCGCGGCCGCCAGCTCTCCCACAAGGCCTTCCAGAAGGCCTGCAAAAAGAATCTGGAAATACCCTGTGCATACTAGCTGGGCCGTTGGGTGGGGGGGCGACTCTGCATCCTCCCAAGAACTCGCCTGCCCAAAGTTGTGCTGTAGGCGAAGAAGGATGTCGGCCCCTGTCCAGTCACGACCTCTGGCCAGCTCCACTCTCTTGGGTCCCACTCAAGCTCTGACAAGGCCCGCCCCTCCCAGAGCCAGAGTCGCCAAAGCTGCAGCTGATCTTGCTCAATGCTAGGGTCGGTACGCCAGACCTTCCCCAAAAGGCCTACGATCCGAACCCTCTGCCATGGGAGAAGGGGGTCGATGAGTGCATCCTCTCTCCTGAGTCGTCCATCCCCCATAACCGCGAAGAAAGAAATAGAGGAGTCGACCATACGTCCTGCGACCACCAGTGGGATGCCACGGGGGGTGAACTGTCCCAGCCAACGGTCGTCACCAGGCATGAGGATCTGAGGCTCCGGTGGAACCAACCAATCAGCTGGGATCGCGCCGTCGATCTCCGTGCGTCTCGCCTGGGCTCCACGAACACCTCCAGCGGCGTCTGCGAGATCAGCCGTCTCCAAATATCTGTACGTGTCCCTCCAAACTCGAAGGGACCGGGCTGGCCCCCTCATCCAACCATCCCACCTGATGTGTGATCTCTCCCCCAACTGAAGGCCCTCGGTATCTCTGACCTGATCGTTCCAGATAAGCGGCTGGCGATCAATCTCCTCCTGACAGCGGGGAGGGGACTGAATGAGACTGAGGCGGAGCCGCCTCCAAACCATGAGGAGGCTACGAACGAGTGGGGAACGGGGCTGAGTAAGTGGGGCGGAAGTGAAGATCCACCTGAGGGACGGGAGCCACTCTCCACCTCGTCGCGGGACACAAGAACCGACCCCCTGCTGAAGTAGCATCTTCCACGTCTGCCCCCCCGGGGTCAAACCGCGGATGACTAACTTGCCTAGCAAGGCCTGACTCTGCAGCTCTGGGTCGATGACTCCCAGGCCTCCCTCAGCCTGCGGAAGAATAACTGTCTGCCAAGCAACCCTGGCTCTGGTATCTCTGAGGCCATCCTCCCCGGACCAAAGGAAGTTCCGAACCAGCCTCCTAAGCTGTGCCACACTGGATCTCGAGAAACACCAACAGGAAGCCACATACCAAGCCGTGGCAAGGAGGACTTGGTTGACTACCAAGGCACGACCTGCAAGGGAAAGCTTAGCAGTGCTCCAGAAAGCCAGCTTCCGTCGGATGGAATCTAGCACCGAGAGAAACTGTTGAGCTGGCGTGATGTCCAGGCCGACCTGAAAACCCAAGTATATGGCTGTCTGTCCCCGCGGGATCCACCTGAAACCCAAAAACCTCCCCCACTAAGAACGCGCCCCGGGGTCTGTGAGGAAACCAACTGATTTGTTCCAGTTGATTTTCGCACCAGCAGCCGAACAGAAGACCTCCAGGGCCAACCTCACCCTCTCCAACATCAACTCATCGTCTTGGACATACAGGGCTGTGTCATCCGCGTACTCCGAGTCCAAGAGCTCCGTGTCCTCCCGGAGGGGGAGGCGAACACCCCTGATCCCTGTAGACCTCGCTCGGAGATAGTAAGTCATAGCCTCGGCGAAGAAGAGAAACAGGTAAGGGGCAAGGGGGCATCCCTGACGCACTGATCTCTCCAAGCTAAAACGCTCTCCCATCCTGCCTCCAATGATGACTCTGCTAGAGGCTGTCCTGTACAAAGCTGAAATGCCCTGAATCCAACCTGCTGGGAAACCTAGCCGCTCCAGAGTCCCCTGCAGAAAGGACCAGTCCACCCGATCGTAGGCCTTCTCAAAGTCGAGAAGTAGGATGGCAAGGTGTGATCCGCTGTGCTGAGCCCACTCTGCCGCCTCTGAAAAGGTGAAGACATTGTCCAGGATACTGCGATCCTGAACAAAGCCTGTCTGAGTGTCGTGAATGATGTCTGGAAGTAGAGGCCGAACTCTGGCGCTGATCATCTTGGCTAGGATTTTGTAGGCAGTGGTAAGGAGAGTGATCGGGCGCCACTGACGGATCTCCTGTCTATCTCCTCCCTTCAGGATGAGGCAAATCAATCCCGAGGAGAGGCTCTCTGGCATATAACCGCTGCTGAAAATCCTCTGAAAAGCTGCTAAGAGGGGTTGATGGATCTGGTCCCAGAAGGAAGTGAAGAATGCCCGGGAGAGCCCATCCTCACTTGGGCATTTCTGTCCATCGATGGCCATCAAGGCCTCTAGCATCTCATCCGTGGTAAACGGTGCCAACAGCGTCGCCTGCATGCTAGGCTGGACCAAGGAAGGAGTGTGTCTCCACACCTCCTCGCGGGCACGACGAGTGCGAGGAGCAAGTGGCTCCTGCTGAAAAAGGGTTTTGTAGAAGTCGGTGGCCAATCCCAAGACCTCTCCCGGATCCGTGACAATGTGTCCCAACGCTGTCCTGAGGCTCCGAAGCTGATCACCTGCAGCTCTCTGGCCATGTGTCCTGAAGAACTCCCTGCACATCCGGTCACCCTTCCGAGCCTAGAAGGAGAGAGAGGCGTGATAGGAAAACTCTGAGCGGCGCTGGAGTGTCTCCTCAAGAAGGGCTCTGGCTCGAAGGGCCTGGATCCGAAGCTCCTCCGAGCCCGGGGATGCCTGCTGGAGCCGCTGAATGGAGGCGAGGTCTCTCCGAAGGGCTCTCTCTCTACCCCACCACTCCTGTCGAACCTGTAGGGCTGCGAGCTGGCAGATCTGGCTGGACTCCTGCAACGCCTGCGCCACCGACTCAACCAAGTCCTCGCACTCATCCCAGACTCTGTCCCAAAGATCGCAAATACTGCTGCGCACGTCCTCCCTCGAGAAAATGGAATCGGGAATCCGACATGAGCGGGGGGGAAGGGTCTGAGCGGCCGAATCTAATGATAAGAGCACCGGCGCATGGTCGGAGAGTGTCGTCCCTGGAACTATACCGGCCTGACCGCCTCTGCTGATGGCCCAATCACTAACATAGAATCTATCCAGCCTCTCCAGGAGTCTGCCTCCTTCCCTGCGGAAACCCCACGAGAAGTCCAAGCTCCCGTGCCAACGCCGAAAGGACGGGTCTCGCCAACAGTCCCTTCCTCCTGTCGCAAAGATAAAAGAGTCCCAAGCGGACTGCTCTGCCTGAGCCATACCTGTAAACTCCGGTCCTCTGCCCTGCTGGTCTTCCAAGGTCTCCAAATTGTTGAAGTCACCTCCAACAATCCAGGAATCCATGTCTGGGAGAATCCCTGTAAGTGTCCTCCAAAAGGTGGCTCTACAACGGAGATCTGTGGGGGCATAAATGTTGAGGATTCCAACTCTGGAGCCCTCTAATTCCAGGCCTACCCAAAGGGCACGACCTGGAATCAACGTACCATGATCGAAAACTCCCTGGGCTAGCTGCTCTCCCACGGAAGTACAGACACCACCACTCCTCCCCAGTGCGCTGATCGAGGGCTCCCAATAAGTGTGAGAGCGACCAGTGAGGATCTTCCCACATCTACGGGAGTGAGCCGCCGAAAGCTTGTGTTCCTGAAGTAGAAGTACATCCACACGTCCTATCACTGCTGGCTGAAGTTCCTGTCTCAAAATGAGCTTCCTGGGACCACGGGTGCCAGAAGAGTGAAACCCGTTCACATTCCAGGATACGAGGTGTAGGCTCATGGTGAGGACTGGGAGGCAGCGAGCAACTGTGTCTGCTCGCGGTCAAGGTCGAAGAAGAAGCTGACATTTCGGAGGAGAGGCGCTGGCGCTTATGGGAAGGTTTGGAGGGGGAGGCGGGGTCGTCCTGCCCGTCCTTCAACACCTTCAGCAAAGGCGATAGGCCTTTGGTACCATGAACGAAGGCTTTCTCGAGCCAGCTCGAGATCTCTGAGGTGGACATCCCGTAGAAGGCACGGAGTTTCTGTGACATCGTGGGGGAGGGGCCAAGACGGGGGAGGCCTGAGGATCACAATCAGTCTGAATCGTTTGGCGGCGCAACGCCACCGCAGGCGCACGTCACCCTCAGACCACTGAGTCTCGAGAAGCTGCCCACCGGACGGGCCTATCCAGAAACAAATCTGAGCATGCGTCTGCTCCCTGAGAGCCTCCCAAACCGAGTCGTCTATCCAGGTCTCGGTGCCGTCACTGAGGAACGTGAAAGCAAAGCTAGGGCCATCCCTAGGGGCCAAGGCGGCTATCTTCCCATCCGCCCCTTTGCGGAGCAGGAAAATACTGATGTCGAGGCAAGCAGGGAAGGTCCCGAGGTCGGCCACATCCAAGTAGTCCCAGGGGCCAGATCTGTAAAAGTCACGGGGGAGCTCTCTCTCCTGAGGCTGAGGCCCATCAGAGTCTGCCACTGAGGGGCTAGCGGACGGAGAAGCCTGCACCGGTGGTGGTGGAGACTCCGGGTGTCCTATCAGCGGAGGGGGAGGGGGAGGGGGAGGAGGCTGGGGAATAGGCAGCTCAGACTCCTCAGGGGCGGCTGGCAGAGGAGAAGGAGGAGGGGGGGCGGGAACTGCCCTCGGCTGGAGAACCGACGGAGCAGCTAGCTCGGCGGGAGAACTGAAAGAGGCGGGGGGGGGAGGGATGGGGCTGCAACTGGAACTGGGGCTGAAAAGGAGGGGAAGAAGACTGAGGAGAACGCGGGGGCTGAAGCTGCGGGTCGGGAGGCAAGGGGTGCCGTTGGGGGACGGGCTGGGGCTGGAGGGGGGGAGGCTGGGGAGAGGGAGAGAGGGGGACCTGAGGCTGTGGAGGGCGGGCTACCGTCGAGGAAGATGCTCTCCCAAGTCCCTGGGGCGGCTGCCTATCGGGTCTCTGGGGTGCAGCTACAGGCGGGGTAACCTCTGCCTCCTTGCCTTTATCAGAAATCTTCTTGTTCTTTCCCTTTTTTCTTCTAACCTCAGTCCAGCCGCCAGCTAGCTCTGGTCCGGGCTCCGGCTGCCTCTGCTCCTCCTGGCGTGGCTGTCCGGAAGGGGGAGGAGGGGGCGGAGCGGGGGAAGGCGGGGAGGGCCGAGAAGAGCTGGCGAAACGTGGGCAGGCAGCCGCCAGGTGTCCAAAGCCGTGACACCTCAGACACTGTCCTGGCTGTCCGGTGACTACCATGCTCTGGGTGATGCTGCCGGCACCTGTCACGATCTCGATCACTGCCGGGAGAGTCGCAGGATCCGCCACAGCCACACGGACTCGGGGGGCTCCTGCCGTAATCACTGCATCGGCGAAGGTATCGTGCATAACCCAGCCGAAGTGGGAACCAAGGTCCCTAACAATCGGCCGCAGCTCAGCAGCAAGACCAGGAAAAACCAGCGTCACTGGATGGCGAGGTATACGAAATCGGGTATCAAAATCTGCTGCGCTGAATCCACGGTACCACGGGACTATCATGATAATCTTCCCATCCACTGACGTGGGGGAGCCAGCAATCAGGTTGCTCGCAGCTTTCGCACTGGAGAGTTTGAGCCAGAAGATGCCCCATCCCATAAGGGCCACCTCCACAATATGGCCGTTCTCTAACATGAGAGTGGACTGGAGCCAGTCCCTGATGGCTGATCTGGAGGGGGAATGTCCAATGACTTTGCCGTAGACTGATGTAAGAGCAAAGCCATTGGCCACCTCCTGAACCCGAGATGACTGCTGCTCAGTCAGGATGACGCGGTAGGCATCTTGAGAGGGAGGGACCGTCTGGGCCTCCGGTTCCGGGCAAGGAGCCGCCATACCGCCAAGACAAATTGCGAGGCTTCCGATCGATGAGGAAGAGGCTGTCACCCAAAAACGGGGGGGTAGAAGCGGGAGGGTGGAGCCTGGGTGTGGCGGGAACGGAGGTGGCGCACGAGGTGGCAGACGGGGGGTGGGGAGGAATGGAGAGGCGGAGGGGGCGGGGTGAGGCGAGTGGCCCAGCTTGCTCCTTTGGCAGATGGAGCATATTACCCATGCAGGCAGAGGCGAGGCTTGGAGCCATAGTGCATATGCGAAGGGCAGGCATCGGATGAGGGAGATTGACCTAGCCATCCCTGAGTCTTGGTGGGAGGGACTCCGCATGTGGATGGACAGCAAACGGTTGAGTCAGTTTTCTCGGACTGGGATCCCCTTGAGGATCATGATCCAGCGAGGCAGCAAGCAGCCTAATTTCTTCTATGTAGGGTCTGAAGGGTCTGGAGGCCTACTTCGGGCACTCACTTAGAGAGACCTAGAGTAGGGTCTAGAGGGTCTGATTTCTTCTGTGTAGGGTCCAGAGGCCTACTTCAAGCACTCACTGAGAGAGACCTAGAGATGGATGGGAGTCTGGATGGGATTCATTTGGCATATGATTAGAGTGGTGGGCAGATTGGGAAAGGAATGGCACATTGATCCCCCCAGCATCCCAGAGCAAGATGTCCCAAGATGGCGCCTCTAGCTTTGGGAAGGTAGGCCCCTAAGGGAGGTCCGGTGTGATCCAAGAGGTCTGTTCTAGGTTTTGGACGCGCCTATGGTCAACTTTGCGGCCAAGGAAGATCTCCTACTTTTGACTGGCCGCTCACAGAGGCTTGCCCATAGGCCCATGGTTGGAGCAAAAGTGGGTGGAGGGGTGATGTCACTACTACTCTGCTAGAGTTCTGAAAACGATCCCTCACTGCCTTTGGAGCTGTCGTAGCGTAGTGAGGATCCGGACGGGAGCCCTCAGAATTATGACCGGCATGCAGAGCCTTCAAAGGGAATACACCTAGGGGATGGTGGCCTGGTTCACTAAGGGAGGTCACGCGATCCCAATTGATGAGGTCTCTCCAGCTTACCAGATACACGGTCAGAGCATTTAGAGGATAGAGCTCCATGAGGCGGTCCCTCCTGACAACCCAGATCCTCATTCCCCTCCGGAGGATGACGTGTGGGAGGTAGTAGCCAGTATTACAGCATGGAACATTTCGGTTGCTCGTTGTAGTCTGGTGATGGGTGAGCATCCGCCGGTTCCACCCTCGGCTACCTTGGTTGCCATCTCACATAATATCATTTACACCCTGCACTCCACCTGGGAGCGTGGGACCCTGGGCTCTAGGGTGACTAGTCACGAGGCCCGCCCGTTTCTACAAGGCTCAGTCTGCAGGTGTTTTCTACATATTCACTCCGCAAGGGATTCACTGGTTGTATAGTCCCCCCACCTAGCTGTTAGCCCCTGTACCAGAGATTCCCTAGGCAGTGAGCTGGGTTTCTCTAGAATAGGCTGGTTTCTTCTTTCAGCCTTTATCGGTTTTTCCCATTCTCAGCACCTTCGGGGTTGCCGTTTTGTATGAAGTTTTTCAAGCATTAATAGAAGGTTCCTTTCTTTGCCAAAAAAGGTGTTGCTTCATTCATTCACGATGGCTACAAGCGACCATCTAACGCTTGTATGCCCTCAAGTTCAAGCATAGAAGCTCCCATGAGGCACCTTGGGTTGAAGAGGATTTCTTTGCGGATTATCCTCACCATTTTCAGCATATAAGAAGTTTTTTCATCTACTCTAGTTCTAATTTCAGCAGAAGAGAATGTCATGGGCATCTGCAGCCCATGGCATATCTGCCTTGTTAGCAGCCCCATAGTAGAGACAGCACATGCATGGACAGGTTCAGTTGGAACAAAAGTCAGCAGAAGACAAAGCAGGTCATGAAATGCAGAGTTCACTTTTAGACGGACTTTTGACCAACCTGGTCAACAGTCAGAGTTGATCAGCCGACCGCGGCCAGTACTATTAAAGGAGGTTTTCCCTAATCATTCAGGCATTTAGTCTCCATCCTAATTTGGTCCAGAACTCCCTCAGCAGCAGGGGCCTTCCGTGCAGCATGCCCGGCCACATTGAGTAGATCAACACCATTTTAATCTTCCATTTATAGGAAGGAGGAATCCTTCCTCAACGGCCTTTTAGCGACAATATTTTTTCAGCCTTTTGGCTCTCTTGTATTCAGCCTTTTGGCTAGATATGTCACAGAAATACTTTCTTTGGAGGTGGGGGCTATTGCGACCCAACCCAGCCTCAGATTCACACGCATATCCATGGCAACAACATATGCCTGTGTGTGCTTTTCTTTTAGCTCAATCATATTTCATTCAGCAGTTAATAGGAGAGAGACTGAGTTAGACTTCTCCGTATTACATTCTCCTGTCCTCTCCACCTGCTGCAAGCCAACCCACAAATCTGTGGGGCTGACGAGTCAGCCTGCCGACCCGACCAGCCAACCAGGTGGTTGACTGACCAACCCTAAGTCAGGGTTTAATTCGACCAGACTGTGGGGTACCAGGCCTATAAAGAGGTTGTATTGTTGTGCTGCCTACAGCAGCCTCTCCACCTTGCAACTACCCTGCATAAACCATGGTCTACTGCACCTTAGTCTTCCTCATATGGGGGCACACATTTGGGGAAATGCCCTCTTCTAACACAGAACTGAGAGAGAAGAGGGCTATCATGTGGGCAGCAGATGCAGGAGTGCAGCTGGTTGCAACAAGCCCTGCAGTGGGCACTACAACAGCTGTGTGGTTGCAGGACAAAAGGCACCGGTAGGTACAGGACCATTCAAAGGCCTAGAGCTGGTTGGCAGCAGCTGCAGACAGGTGGCAGGTACAGTCAGGTATAGGTGAGTTATACAACTGTACATTGGGCTATATAATTCCTGCCATGTGGCAGAGTCGGTAAGTTGGCTGCAGGTTGGAAGTAGCGACAGTCTCTGGTCGGCTGTTGGTCTGTAGAGTTCTGGTCAGACAGGTCAGGGGGCTTCCAAGCCCTATAAAAGGCCCCATTTGGGGCCTTGTCAGGCAGTTCAGCCTGCAGCATTCATGCACCTCCAAGAGCGCTCAGCAGGGCAGATCTATATGCACAGAAGAGTCCATCGACATGCAAAGGAGGGTGGATAGGTGGACTCAACCTTAGAGCTACAGAAAGGGTACAGCATACAGATCTGTTTGTGGTGCCATACCTCAGTGACATTGCGCTGTAGGTCAACGTTGGTAGACTATATAACAGTTTTTGTACTTGGTTTCTGTATCAATACATTGTCCTTTTGGCTGTACACCTGAGTGTATCCTCTTCCGATTTTGAATGTCTCCGTTACTTGTGTGCACAAGACAATGAATGTGATTTGTTTATGCTTTGTGTGATTCCTAGGCATAGTCTTCCACTGTGGGAGTACAGAAGCAACGTCCATTTGTTATTCTAACATGTTGACCTGAGGTAAATGCTTGGAGCTTTGTAAAGCTGTATCTGTATGCAGCGGAATCTGTGAAGTTGTATCTATATGCAATGAAGCTTATACAATGGTGTTTAAAATTCTTCAAGTTGTCTATTGCAAAGAAGTCTTTGAATTCAGTGGTGCTTCTTCTTATAGTTTGTGAAGCTGACAAGGACAGATGCAATCTTCCTCGTCAATGATATGCTCGGAGGATGCTCTTGAAATAGATTAGCCCTGCCAAAAGGAGCATGGTGTTGAATCATTCACACTGAATGATTTTAACAATGTCTTCTTGGATCTGCAAAAATTTAGATTGCCATATTGAAATCTTGTGGCATAATACTGCCATCTCGCAGCCTCATTCACACCTGTCTACATATTTGACATGGTCTATAAGCTTAAGACTAGATGCAGACCTACTCTGAGCCTATTAAAGGCCCTTTTCTAGCCCTGCAATCGCTGTCAATCCTGGTCTCACATACGGCTTAAGGGATGACACATATAACATTGGTTACATCATCCACTTCCTGGGTAATGGAATCTTATCGCTACATCATTGATGACTGGAATGATGGGAAATGGTCCAAAACTTGGATGAGACAGCCCTGGGCAATTATTCCCAATATGCTTCAATCTTTTCTTGATAATGCTGCAATAGACCTATAGATCTTCCTTGTGGAATGCTTGTTGAACTGGGTTTGGTAAAATTCCTGGGTGTCGTTGATCTTCTCCTTAGATGACCCCAAAATTTACTCACAGCTATTTGAAGTCTGGGAAAGGATGTTAGAATTCTGGTCATCTCCTGTCTGTACTATAGGGGGTGAGGGCTGTTATGCGGGTGTGCCTGCCCAGCTAGTTGTAGTGCTCTCTCCGTGAAATTCAGATGAAAGGTTGGGGGCTTAGCTAAAGCATGTTGCCAGTGTATGTAGGCTGGGTTAAGGGCTCGAAAACAGGGCCTGGTTAGGTGCTAAATATAAGCTGCTAAATGCCGCACGTGGCCAGCTTTGATAGTACTGGTTGGGGCCAGCCAACTACCCGGCCAATCTAGGTCTGGTCAGTCAACCAGGGGTTCGGGTCAGTCTGACCAGCCAACCACAGATAGTCCCGGCCGGTCGGGCTGTCCAGGTCAGCCAACCAAGGTGCCCCTCCCCTCCTAATAGGGCTTATTTTGCAAACTGTTCGTTCCTTTCAGAGTTGCACTTCTGCCTTTGTTTGGAGTCTTCTAGTTGAGATGGTGGATTTGTTGGAGATGGCTGAGAAGCTAGTGAAGATCCCTATCCTTCCTATTTTCCCGGTGGACTGTCAGTTGGATGGTTACAAGTATTGTCTATGGAAGGTGATGATGGAGTTATGATGATGGAGTTAGTGTTGCAATCCTATGACTTGGCTGATTTCATTTTGGTTGGAGTTGTACGGCCAAATTCGGAGGAGGATCTTAGCTTACTAGTCCGGCAGGAATCCTTGGCCTACTTGTGGGATCACGTCAATGCCCAAGTTCATTCCTTCATGTTCCTCAACTGTACACCTTAGTGATCAATCACGTGACATACATGCTGTTGTACTCAAGTTTATGGTGACCCACCAAGAGTCACACCTGGGTCACGTCATGGTCACCTCAGCAACATGCCAAGTTGTTAGACCTTGGTCATACCTAGTCGCAGCGTGTTCACATATCTTGGTCACTCTGGAAAGACTTGGACATGACTTGACATGGACATGACTTGGACATGACTTGACCTGGACATGACTTGGGTATGACGGAAGCAATACATGACTGAAGAGTGCCAAACCTCAACCTCGACTCACCATGGTCAAAGTCGATCAGAGGGAAGTACTTGCGCAATGGTACACGGGAAACACCTGTTGGTGCACATGGGAAGCAGTCCAACAGTTAAGAGGTATAGGTGGTGCACCAACCCTCGCAACCAACTAGTGTCAGGAGCGCATGGAATAGACAGGAGAACCCATGGAGCACGGGATTCACTGACCCAAAATAGGCTAGAGTAATGCGGAAGCCATCAAGGACAGAGCGGCCCACAAACAGTGGAATGGCTAAGGATGGCTAAGGGTGCAAGAAGACATCCAATAGGAAGAAGGAGAGGAGATGGGCAGCGGGGGGTGGAGCAGAGGAGGAAAGGGGGGGGGACATTCTGGCAGGGGCGAGAGGCGTGAGTGAAGAAGTGAGAGGCTAGAGTCAAGAGCTCACCTCGTGTGTATCTTCTGGGGTGTATCAGTCATCTTGCTTTCTAATGAGTTATGCTACTCCCCATCTCTGCTCGCTACTCTAAAATCTCTTTCCGTTGTGTTCTCCTCCCCTCCTCTCCCTTCACCTGGTACAACGGACCTGTGTCATGTGGTTGAAGTTCTTTGCCGTTCATGTCGAGGGTTGGCTTTCATGATGTTGTTCCGCTTTGGTCTTCTTCTTGCTCACATCACTTCAGCACTTGTACCGCTTGCACATAGTTGACACCATCTACCGCTTGCACATAGTAGACACCATCAACAAGCACTCGCCTACGTACCATCAGTGACACTTATGGCACGTCTTACTCACTTCTCGCACCAGTGGCCCTAGGCCTCCGGTAATACTTCCGGAAGTGTTAGAAACCCCCCCCCCCCCCCCAGACAGTTTATGGCGATCACGGTGGGACACTCCTGGTGTTGAGTAGCACGAGTGAAGTGGTGATCTAGGGTCCTAGAGAGAGGTCTTATGCCGAGTAGTTCTGAAACATTTGAAGGAGCTAGTGAGAGAACTAGGAGGTACTTGAGGAGAGTGGAGAAAAGACTTCCGGCAGACCAAACTAGGTACAAGAAGCATTACGTGCGACGCAAGTTTGCGAAGTCCTCAACTCGAGCACAAAGTGAGCCCATTGGAGCAGTAGCCAGAGCAAGTAACTTCATCGACACTCTCATTGACTTGGATCAACAGGAACCCTGGTGGTCAGATCCGGACTCCGGTGAAGAAGTGCAAAGCGGAGAACAGGTGAAAGAAGAGGGTACTAAGGACGAGGGCTCCTCACGGACTCATCAAGGTCAAGGCAACCCCTCTCCTCCTCCTGCAACGATGTCTTCATCAACCACCTCTTCTACCGGAGTGGTGACTCCATATGCTCCCGCCTCAACCTCTTGTGGACAAGCTGCTACCTCATCTATTAGCATAGCTCCAGGCTCCTAGCTAATCCTTCTTCTACATCTATTCCATTGGGGGGTACTTTTGCTCCGGCCATGCCTTTACCTGCCATGATGGTTTCATCTCCCTTTCCATCCACACTGGTGTTGCCTTTTCCACCACCTCCTTCCTTCCCTTCTGCCTACTCATCCATGACTTCAACTCCGTCCCTCTCTTTCCCAAATGCTCTCCCATCCTCTTTCACCCCCACATCTTCCATGTTCTCACCCTTTCCCTCTGCAACACCGAGACCCCCCACTTACGCCCTACCATCTGGGTACACTTCCTCTATGACTACATCAGTAGTGACTTCTCCATTGTGGTCCTCCACAGGAGTTGTCGGGGTGGTCTCCTCCTTGGGAGCACCAACACTCATTATAGCCCCATCGGGACTCCCTCCAACTCTTGCATCCTCTCCAACCTCTCGGGTGGGGATGGCCGCCTCTCCAACCTCTCAGGTGGGGATGGCCATTCTCAGTCCTCCAGACAGAGCTAGACTTCTCGAGCTACTCAACAAGGTCCATGTGAAGACTTAAAAGTTCAAAGGCCACCTTCATGAGGATGCGGAAGCTCATGTGAGGAAGTTCCTCACAGCATGTAGAGCTAAAGGTGTGGAGAATGAGCATGCGTTCCTTCACATCTTTCCCTCGTCATTGGAGGATGCCGCGGATGTATGGTAAAGTCAATTTCCTCCGGACCACTTCCAGACGTGGACAGACCTAAGGGAGGAATTCTTACGCACTTTCAAGTTGGAAAAATTCGAACACATGATTGTCCAAGAGTTATCCACTGACACCATGAAGCCTGGAGAGAGCATCTCTGAGATGTACACAAGGATGAGGGTCTTGGCGGCAAAGATGTCGGTGCCACCCAATGACGCCGTCATGAAGGAGTGGTTTTTGAAGGCTTTACCCTCCAACATTGCTATAAGGCTGGTTGACAAACTTCTTGAGCATGCCTCACTACAAGAATTTCTGAGGGAAGCGGTGAAGATGGAAAGGTCCCAGTTAAGTTTCGCCTCAACACCCGCCCAACTTCTGAGAGAAGAGGGCTCACAGGCACGACAGCAACTCAAGAAGGAATTAGAAGAAATCAAAGAAGGTTTGAAAGACAGAACAAAAGTGGATGGACCGTCACCCTTTGAAGCTCAGATAAGAAGTGGTCTCTGGTGCACCAACTGCAAGGGTTCTGGCCATGGCTACTCGGAATGTCCATCGAAGCGTAAGGTACCCACCCCAACCTCCTTTTGCACATTTTGTGAAATTCATGGACATGATGCCTCCGAGTGTAGGTATCTTAAGGGGTTGAGGAAGCTTCTACCGGAGTATCCAATTGGAGAACCACTAGTGGCTACAATCAACAAAGCTGCACCGACCACTTCAGGGCCAGTACCCCTAGCTTCAGCCCCTGTGAAGGCACCTGAACCACCCACCCATCCTATCATTCCACCTCCACTACTTCCTAATCCTCCTTTGCTCCAAGCTCCTACTCCTAGTGAATTTGGGGCTCCATACTTCTATCCTCCGCCCTACTATGCACAGTATCAACCACCTATGTCAGGGGGTGGATATGGACCCCCTTATATCCGCGGTCGACGGGGTGGGTTCCGAGGTGGACGTGGAGGCATAGGTACCAACTTTCGCAGGCCCATCATGTGCTATAGATGTGGCGAGTACGGCCATTACCAAGATGATTGTACACAACCATTCGGGGGACCCTCTTGTACACAGTGCAACACAAATGACCACTACACCAGAGATTGTCCCAATGGCAAAAGGGAATCAACATCCCAAGTCAACATGGTTGATGTAGTAGTGGCCGGGGAGGGTGACAAACCCCATTTGATTGGTGCAGTGTTGGGAGCTGTGACTAGGTCACAAATGAAGGGTGACAGTAGTAAGGATGACTCAACATCAATATCGGAGGCCTCATCACCAACTAATACCAGCTCAATCACTAGAGGAGCATCCCCACCTCCTTCCTCCAAGGTGGACAGTGGGCACAGAACTGCATCACCCTTGTCCTCTCCTATAACTGGATTAGAAAGGACCCAAAGGGCCCCACAGCCATCAAGACCTATCAATAGCTCTAAAACTACCTCAGCTCCAAGTGAGCAATCTGTGCCTTCAAGGTACCAAGAGGTGGTCAGAAGTGTCACCAAAGATCTTCAATCTAGTTCTGAAGATGAAGGCGTCACACCTCAGTTCCCTTCCCGCAAGTCCAGAATAGTGAGGTTTTGCTCCCTCATGAAACACAAGCCATTCTTCGAGGCTCACTCAAGAATGGGGGGAGGTCATATGGCACCAGAGGCCACTGCTAGAAAGATAATGTGCTCTCAGTTGTGGTGGCCAAAGCTATTCCAAGACTGCTATGCTTATGTGCGCCGCTGTGACTCATGTCAAAGAGGGGGGCCGAAGCCTACCCGACGGAAGTACCTTACCCTTCAGCCATCCAGCCCTGTACCGCCCTTCTATAGATGGGGATTGGATTTTGTCGGACCCATCTCTCCTGCAACTCGAAGAGGGAACAAGTATGCTCTGATTGCTACTGATTATGGCACTAAATGGGTGGAGGCTAATGCAGCCAAGACTTGCACTGCTCAAGTTGTGGCCTCATTCTTGTATGATCAAATCATTTGTAGGTTTGGATGTCCTGTGGAATTGATGAGTGATAGAGGTACCCACTTTCTCAATGATGTCATTACTGACCTTATCACCCAACTGCAAATTGTTCACAAGACCTCTAGTTCATACTACCCTCGAGCCAATGGTTTGGCCGAGAGCTCCAATCGGACCATGTCTCATATTGTGGCTCGGTTATGCCTTCATTCCTTGGCAAATTGGGATATTCTACTACCAGCCGCTCTTTTTGCTTACAGAACAGCATACAAGGCTAGCACTGGATATTCACCATTCTAGCTAGTTTACGGCTTGGAGGCGGTTATGCCCTATGAGTTCCACATGAAGACCACTAGGGTCATGGCAGAGATGGATGATAACTTGGAGGCATGCACACTTGAGAGATTATGGGATCTTGAAGCCTTGGATGAACATCGTCGTGAAGCGATCCTTGCTCAGGAAGTCTAGCAAAGAAGGCAGAAAGCATGGCATGACAGAAATCTCAGGAAGAGGGAATTCCAAGTTGGCAGCTTGGTCTTGTTATATTCCAGTAAGTTCCTGAAGCATAAACCCAAATTTGTCAGTGGCTGGATAGGGCCCTTCTTTATCACAAGGATTATTCCCAGTGGAGGGGTTTATTTGGCCACCTTGGAGGGCAAGAAGTTACCAGCACCTGTAAATGGCTCATGGGTAAAGAAGTATCATCCACATTGACTCTCTCTCTTTGGATAAGGATTTCCATTCCTATTAGTTGAATTTTTATTTATTCAAAAAAAAACAACACCAATGTATTCCCTTTCCTAACCCTGTCAAGCTTCTACTCTCTGCCCAGTTGCACTCTTTGGTGGGAGACCAATAAAAACTGAGTTTCTCCTTCTCTGGCAAGACGGAAACAGCCCTTGCCTTCTCTAGCACACACTTCTCCTTAATCCCTCTTCACCCCTGTCACTCAGGTTGAAGCTCTGTTCACCCATGTTCACCTCCAGGTCACCCCTGTTCACTCCTAGGTCACCCATGTTCACTTCTAGGTCACCTCCCCATGTTCACCTCTCTGTCACCCTTGTTCACTCCTAGGTCACCCCTGTTCACTCCTAGGTCACGCCTGTTCACTTCTATGTCACCTCCCCATGTTCACCTCCAAGTCACCCCTGTTCACTCCTAGGTCACCCCTGTTCACTTCTAGGTCACCTCCCCATGTTCACCTCTCTGTCACCTATGTTCACTCCTAGGTCACCCCTGTTCACTCCTAGGTCACCCCTGTTCACTTCTATGTCACCTCCCCATGTTCACCTCCAGGTCACCCATGTTCACCTCCAAGTCACCCCTGTTCACTCCTAGGTCACCCCTGTTCACTTCTAGGTCACCTCCCCATGTTCACCTCTCTGTCACCTATGTTCACCTCCAGGTCACCCCTGTTCACTCCTAGGTCACCCCTGTTCACTTCTATGTCACCTCCCCATGTTCACCTCTCTGTCACCCATGTTCACTCCTAGGTCACCCCTGTTCACTTCTATGTCACCTCCCCATGTTCACCTCCAGGTCACCCATGTTCACCTCCAAGTCACCCTGTTCACTCCTAGGTCACCCCTGTTCACTTCTATGTCACCTCCCCAGGTTCAACTCTCTGTCACCTATGTTCACCTCTAGGTCACCCATGTTCACCTCCAAGTCACCCCTGCTCACTCCTAGGTCACCCCTGTTCACTTCTATGTCACCTCCCCATGTTCACCTCTCTGTCACCCACGTTCACTCCTAGGTCACCCCTGTTCACTCCTAGGTCACCCTTGTTCACTCCTAGGTCACCCTTGTTCACTTCTATGTCACCTCCCAGGTCACCCATGTTCACCTCCAAGTCACCCCTGTTCACTCCTAGGTCACCCCTGTTCACTTCTATGGCACCTCCCCAGGTTCACCTCTCTGTCACCTATGTTCACCTGCAGGTCACCCCTGTTCTCACTCCTAGGTCATCCCTGTTCACTCCTATGTCACCTCCCCATGTTCACCTCTCTGTCACCCACGTTCACCTCCAGGTCACCCCTGTTCACTCCTAGGTCACCCCTGTTCACTCCTATTTCATCTCCCCATGTTCACCTCTCTGTCACCCATGTTCACCTCTAGGTCATCCATGTTCACCTCTAGGTCACCCCTGTTCACTCCTAGTTCACCCTTGTTCATTCCTATGTCACCTCCCCAAGCTCACTCTCTGTCACCCATGCTCCTCCCTATGTCACCCCTTGTTCCTCCCCTGCTCACCCTAGGTCACTCCTTGCCGCACCTTGTTCACCCCTCAGTCACCCATGGGCACACCAATGTCACCCCTTGTTCATCCTTGGTTCACCCTTGGTTCATCCCTCCTTCAGCCTCATTCACCCCTATGACACACTCGTCCACTAGCCTATACAGGAGAAAATAAAATTCAAATTCAGATTTTCCCACCGTTTTCATTCAAATATTTCCTCTTGCCCACACCGCTTTTTCTCTCACCTACCACCTCCCACCAGGGCTATATTTAGCCACCAAATTCAGCGTAGGTCCTTCATCTCACCTCCCAATTCCGACCAGTGCTATATTTAGCATTTGGCTAAACTCAGCATGGATCCTTAAAATCAGCTCATCCATCGCATCTTACAGCCCACTCATGCTATTTTTGGCTTACCTTCCTAAATTTGGCTCTCTTTGGTTGTGTATTTGTGGCTGTCCCCCCCTCCAACGAAACCATTCGCAGCTCCCTCCCCTCCATCAGCGAATTCCCCTGCAGCCCCCTTCCATCAACGATAGCAGCTCCCTCCCCTCCATCAGCGAATTCTCCTGCAGCCCCCTTCCATCAACGATAGCAGCCCCCCCTCCCTCCATCAGTGAATTCTCTTGCAGCCCCCTTCCATCAACGATCACAGCCCCCCCTCCCTCCATCAGTGAATTCTCCTGCAGCCCCCTTCCATCAACGATAGCAGCTTCCTCTCCCTCCATCAGTGAATTTTCCTGCAGCAACTCCCTCCATCAACGAAATTTCTGCAGCGCAATCTCCTTGCAGCCCATCTCGGACCCTCTTCTTGGATCGCATCACTCCCAGCAGCACCCTCTCTTTGATCGCATCTCTCCCGGCAGCCCTTCTTCCAGTTGCGCCTCACTTTCCCTGGCAGCTGCAGCAAATCGCCTCTTCCTCGTGGGCAGCCTGGGAGGGTCCTTGGAGCGCTTCTCCCTCTTGGACAGCCTGCTGCAAATTGCCACCTTGCTGTCCTCTCGAACTCAGCTCCTTCTTCTGATCTGCCCTTCTCTGCTCTACTCCGTGCTTCTCCATCAGCTCCCCTTCTCATCGCCATCAGCTCCCCCTCTTGTTATCACCTGCCCCACTCTCTCGTTATCTCTCAGCAGGCCTTGCCAACACCTCGACAGCAGCTCCCCTTCCTCGTCATCAGCTCACCTTCCTCGTCATCAGCTCACCTTCCTGCTTCAGCTCCCCTTCCTCTCATCATCTCACCTTCTACTTCGTCATCAGCTCCCCCTTCCTTTCCTGCTTCCTTTCTAGCCTCGTCATCAGCTCACCTCCTGCTTCGACATCAGCTCCCCTTCCTTTCCTGCTTCCCTTCTTGCCTTGTCATCAGCGCCCCTTCCTTTCCTTTCCTTCTTGCCTTGTCATCAGCTCCCCTTCCCTTCCTGCTTCCTTTCTTGCCTTGTCATCACTCACCTTCCTGCTTCGTCATCAGCTCCCCTTCCTGCTTCGTCATCTCGAGAAGAAGCCCAAGTATAAGCCACGGTTGCCCAGAGATAAGCTCTTCACCCCTTTCTATACCGCCATGACGTCTCAGGCAGCCTCTGCAGTGCACATGACCTCACCCATGCCTACAGCCTCTACAGCAGGGCCGACTACATCAGCTAGGCCGACTTCATCAGCAAGGCCAACTTCATCGGTAGGGCCGACTTCATTAGCAGGGCCGACTTCATCACAGTGATGCATCCCCATCTTGGTCCGGACATCACTATCATCTCGGATGGAGAGCCACCGCAATCAAGACAGCAGCGGGGGGTTCTTTTCCACTCTCAAAGCTCCAGTGCCTCTTCTTCCGACCATGGGGGCTCAGATTACACCCCCTCTGCACGGAGACCACATTCAAAAGGGTCGGGTGGGCCAACAGAGATACAGAGCCCTTCGATAACCACCCCTCCTCTCTCCCACATTTGGGTTATGTTTAAACCTCTTCTTGATCCAAACCTCAAACTATCCTCGGTATTGACGTCTTCCGAGATCCAGACCCTATGTCTAACTGAGTTCGACAAGGTCATCTTCCCTCCTGTGGATGTGGAACTGTGTACAGGATTCATCAGATCTTATGACTCTGTCACAGACACTTTTAAGTTCATGGGCTCCAGGCAGCTTCTCACACCCAATTTGGTCTCATAGTACATGGGGCTCCCTGCTCTCCCTATTCAGCCTCCTTCTGACGATTCACCACATCTCCTTTCATTCCTTTCATAGTGCAAACCCAACAGGAGGGGATATGATTGCAAAAAGGTTTTGGAAGGTGGAAGCAGAGAAGCAGTGATCACACGCTACTTCTTCACTCGCTTCTATTCAGCACCCGGGCATTACTACATCACGAAAGGTGCTCTCAATGCTCTCTTCACCATCACTCAGTATGATTTTGCATCTCTATTCAACATTCCGGGCCACTGTTCGAAATCGCACACGCAGAGGCACACACACCTGTACTTGTGGACCTCACCTCACCTACCTCTTGCACCAGTGGCAGTCTACAACGCCTGCACTTTTTCCTCCACCTTCACATACTTCATCTTCTCCTCACCGCCCACCTTCCGCCCCTATGATCCCCCACTTGAGATCAGCTCCACTGGCTCTTAGTGCGGCCCCAGCATCCTCGGCCTCTGCCGCATCAGTCTCTATCCTCTCTTCCTCTCCAGTCTCCATACCCACTCTTGCTCCACCCACATCTGCTGCACAGGTTTCTGAGCCATCCCTCTTAGGCCAGCCTCTGGAGCTTTGTCATATGTTGCTCATGCAGGAGTCGCCTCTCCATCCATCCCCTTCGAGGCAGATTTTGATTTCCCTGATGAGTTCTTCCGGTCACTCCCCTGCCCTCCTCAGGTCTCACCCACCATGGCATGACATTACCACTTACCTTCCCCGCAGTCATGACCATTCCCCCTCCGATCATCTCATCAGGGTCAGTAGGGTGCAAAGATACGCACATTGGCCCCCCAACTCAGGGGGATCCATCGACAGAAGTTATGGCAGCAGGGACCTCTGCCTTGGGATCCCTTGATGGAGAGGCATCAGAGCGACACAGGTTATTGAACTTGAATCTTACTTTGGGAGCCACTGGTGACGCAAAGACACCACCCCGGGTGTCTCGACGACTGACCCCTGAACCAAGTAGGGAGGCTGCTAAACAGGACCTACTGGAAACTCGACCTGGCGAGGTTATTTTTGCTAGGGGTAAGATACCTTTTCAAGCTGATTGTCCTCCACTTCCTCAAAATGATATGTTGGATACCTACTTCGCATCCTCCTCAGGAGATCTATTCACCCATGAGGCCCAGATAGAGGAACAGAGCCAGGAACACAAACGGCTGCTGTATGCATTAAAGCGGAAGCAGTCTCCTGTTTGCATGGAGGAGGAGGACCTGGACCAAATTTTCACACTTCCCTTGCAAGAGACAATCGCTTCCAACAAGAAAGTATCCCAAACTCCAAGCTATTACCTAGACATCGACACACTGGCTCCAGTGGCAGCTCTCGAGGACCCAGAGCAAGAGGGGATGAAAGCAGCCTTCGAGGAATATGGCGAACTCATTGACATGGCTGACCAAATGACCTATCGGGACACGTATGCATGGGCTAAAAGATCCCTTCATATGGCTCAGCTCATTATAGATGACAACTTCATTCAGATGAGTGCCTCCCTCTTTAATACTACGGGTCAGGTTTGCAAGCTTCTGTCACAGAAGCAACACCTCCGCTTGGAACATGAGAAGCAGGTAGCCGGCATGCATAAAGAATGGGATACAACATTGCAGGTGAAAGAAGCGGAGTGGAGAGCAACTCTACAGGCAAGGGAGACTGCGTGGAAAACTCAGCAGGACGAGTTTCAGCAGTGTCTTGCAGCGAAGGAGGCAGAGTGGACAGCCAGCAAGAAAGTTTCGGAGGACAATCATTCAGCCCAACAGGCTGAGATCCAGGGCAATGTCCCCAATAGTGGTGCCTACGATGGTATGCCCTCCGTTGCATGCATGCGATCAATCACCTATGAATTTGCCCTCACGCGCATGATCAATGGTCGATGGTCAATGGTCTTTGGCCAGTGGTGAAAGTCAAGAAAACATGTGCCACCACCCTCACACTTAGTCACACACTGTGCTAAGTCAATATGCATGTGCCACCGCCAGCCCACCAATGTTGTGGAATTGGTCTACTATGAAGGGTGGTCTACTATGAAGGGCTACATAAGGAGGCCACTTATCAAGCTTCAACATCGACTGCCCCAATATCCCTACCTCTAGTCCTTCTCCATCCAAAGTATGTCTAGATCGCCATTGAAGCTCTACTAGAGAGCGCACGGGTGGACATCACCAGCTTGCAGCCCTACAGGACAGATACACCTCACTGGCAGAGGATAAGCATACTGTGGATCAACAGGTGGAGGTGGTGCGGAGTCAGATGAAGCAGATTCTCGAGGAGGAGGACCATCTCCAAGTTTCACATTCCAAGTTGCACGATGACTTCCAGGGGCTGCAAGCTGAAAATGCTGCTCTCAAATCTCGATGTGATCATTACAGGTCTGGCTACCACAACTATAAATCCAAATATGAGGACATCCGCAACCTCATGGACACAGTCGAGGAACAGGCAAGGACCAGCCCCGGCACATCAGCACACCCACCACACCCACCCCCTCCCCCTCCCTGACCTTCATCCAACAAGCAGTAGCTCCTGGATCTTTTAGTTCGGCATTTCTTTTTGCGAGCTCTGTACATTTGGATTCTGCAGTTCTCATGTAAATAAGGAATTTTGGAGTTGTATGGCCATGAGCCAGTTTTTTTTCAGTTTTACAGTTGTAAGGCCATGAGCCCTTTCTTTTCAGTTTTGGGATGTCAACCACAAGGTCACTTTCTTATTTGTAATTTATACTTAACTTCCTCTCACACAGATCCTCAGTCATTCACCGGGACGGTGAATGATAGTGGCGGGGGATCTGTTGTACTCAAGTTTATGGCGACCCACCAAGAGTCACACCTGGGTCACGTCATGGTCACCTCAGCAACATGCCAAGTTGTTAGACCTTGGTCATACCTAGTCGCAGCGTGTTCACATATCTTGGTCACTCTGGAAAGACTTGGACATGACTTGACATGGACATGACTTGGACATGACTTGACCTGGACATGACTTGGGTATGACGGAAGCAATACATGACTGAAGAGTGCCAAACCTCAACCTCGACTCACCATGGTCAAAGTCGATCAGAGGGAAGTACTGGCGCAATGGTACACGGGAAACACCTGTTGGTGCACATGGAAAGCAATCCAACAATTAAGAGGTATAGGTGGTGCACCAACCCTCGCAACCAACTAGTGTCAGGAGCACATGGAATAGACAGGAGAACACATGGAGCACGGGATTCACTGACCCAAAATAGGCTGGAGTGTTGCGGAAGCCATCAAGGACAGAGCGGCCCACAAACAGTGGAATGGCTAAGGATGGCTAAGGGTTCAAGAAGACATCCAATAGGAAGAAGGAGAGGAGATGGGCAGCGGGGGGTGGAGCAGAGGAGGAGAAGGTGAAGAGGGGGAAAGGGGAAAGGGGGAGGGACATTCTGGCAGGGGCGAGAGGCGTGAGTGAAGGAGTGAGAGGCTAGAGTCAAGAGCTCGCCTTGTGTGTATCTTCTGGGGGTGTATCAGTCATCTTGCTTTCTAATGAGTTATGCTACTCCCCATCTCTGCTCGCTACTCTAAAATCTCTTTCCGTTGTGTTCTCCTCCCCTCCTCTCCCTTCACCTGGTACAACGGACCGATGTCATGTGGTTGAAGTTCTTTGCCGTTCATGTCGAGGGTTGGCTTTCATGATGTTGTTCCACTTTGGTCTTCTTCTTGCTCACATCACTTCAGCACTTGTACCGCTTGCACATAGTTGACACCATCTTGCACACAGTTGACACCATCGACAAGCACTCGCCTACGTACCATCAGTGACACTTATGGCATGTCTTACTCGCTTCTCGCACCAGTGGCCCTAGGCCTCCGGTAATACTTCTGGAAGTGTTAGGAAACCCCCCCCCCCCTCAGACACATGCCACTGGCCAAAAGAATTTGGGAGCACATGGCATCTCTCTACACCCATGACTCACCATGAAGCGTGTCTTCTTGGAAGTGAAGATGTGTGTGTGAAGTAGTCATGTACTTCCAGGCACATGACTCCTTTACAAGAGAAGTTCCACGAGCTTCGGTGGTGGTGAGGCAACATCTTTGAGATTTGGGAGCACGTGGCATCCCTCTACAACCATGTCTCACCCATGAAGCATGTCTCCATGGAAGTGAAGATGCGTGTGCGAAGGAGTCATGTACTTCCAGGCACATGACTCCTTTACGAGACAAGTTCCAAGAGCTTTGGTGGTGGTCAGGTAACATCTTTGAGATTTGCAAGACTGGCAAGCAAGTGGAGTTTGAGGAGGATTCCGTGGCTATCAAGGGACAAGACAACAAGCCAGGAAGAGAACAATGGAAGCTAAAAGTCAACAAGCATTGAATAGAAAGGAAGTAGATAAGGCCACATGATAGACTTTGGTCTAGACAAAGTTAAATCCTTCTATTTCAATCCATAGAGATAAGACTCTCGTAGGCCCCTTTCAATAGAGGCCAAGAGTGAGGGTTAGGAACCACACACTTGTGTACATCCTTCCTTCTTCACATACTTGTTACATCCAATCGTACAAAGTACAATAGCCGTGTTCCATGTGAGTCTTTCCATGAGACCCATGTGGCTCTTTACATGAGAACCATGCGCACATTGTCACTCTTAACAATTCTAGGGAGTGTTCAAATAACCATGATTCTTAATAGGATACAATTTTACCCATGGTTTGGGAGCAAAATGTAAGAAGCAGCAAGAAGCGACCAATTGTGGCCTTGTCATCAACGGAGGCTGAGTACCGGGCTGCATATGGAGCTGCGTGCAGGGTGGTGTGGCGGCAGAGGTCACTTGGTAAGAAGGCATGTTTGGCGAAGCGATGGACCTCTTCACGAAGTGTCTACCACAGTAGATGCCCTGTCCACATTCTAGATCCCTGCGTGGTTCGACATGTAGGAGCTGAGAGGGGGTATTAGAATTCTGGTCATCTCGTGTTCGTACTATAGGGTGTGAGGGCTATTATGTGGGTGTGCCTGTGTAACATGCAACAGTTTATGGCAATGAGACCTTTAAACCATTTTGCGAGGCGTATAAATATGCACCACAAAGAGGAAGAAAGGGATTTTTAGGGTTAGAGAGAATGTAGACGACACCAGATTGAACACTCCTTTAGAGAGCATGGGATGCAACTCCGAGGATGAACATTCCACACTGAGAGCTGACCCACGAATGCCTAAGAAACAACCCGCTCTCGACCAAGGCCAGCACTGCCCACACCATAGATATAGACCACTGTGCAAGGATTGAAGAGGCTTGTGCATGTAGCGGAGCTGCGTGAGTGAGAGAGATGAAGGGAGAACGGAAGTCTGAGAGATGCTGAAACAGAACCCCAAACCTCTACTCCGAGCCCGGGCTATGGAGCTGCATAGACACCCTCCTGGAATCACCAAAGGGCTGTCCTGCAGGGTATTTTTGGAGGGGCTAGAGGCTGCTCTGGGCCTGTTGTAGGAGGCTGGAGGGGGGCTGGATGGAGAATGAAGGCAGCAAGCCCCCTTTTTATAGGGGGCTGGAAGGCCTGCTTGGCTGTCCCCAACCAGCACAAATCAGCCGACCAGCTAGTCAGCTGGTTGGCTGGCTGGTCAGGCCTTAATTGCCAGCCCTACCAGCTGCTTAGGGAGGGGAAAAGGGCAGCCTATAAAAGGTGCCCCCCCCAGCCCATTTTCCTTTGCTTGGAGCTGTCTCAAGGGGGGCCTCTGGGGCTCCTACCTTGGCTGCTCCTGTCCCTTCTCTTGGTCAAGCCCTTGGGTCCCCTTCTAGGCTCCTACCCTAGGCTGAGACCTAGACCGAGCTAAACCCTAAGATGGAAATACTAACCTACTGTTCTCCAGTGGGTACTAGTGAACATGGACTTGATTTCTGACTTGACCTAAGGCTGAGAGACAGACCTATGTAGCCCGTGCACCATGCAAGATCTCCTACTTTTTCTGGCTGATGGCTCACGGGGGTTTGCCCATCGGCCCCCTGGTTGGAGCAGATGCGGCTGGATGGCAGATGCACTGGCTGTGTGGATGGAGTTTTGGAAACGATCCCTCACTGCCTATGGGGTTGCCCAATCGCACAGCAGATATGGCTAGCGTCCTTCAAGATTGTGGCTAGCACACAGAGGATGAGTAGGGATTTCACTTGGGGGATGACGGCCTGGCTCACGGAGGGAGGACACACCTTCGCAATTGACCCTCTCCCCCCGGCTTACACGGTACATGGACAGCAGGTCTCATGACGCAGCTCAGCCCTCCCGCTCACACCCACAACCTTTACCGGAGGATGGTGTGTGGGAAACAGTTTCCAGCATCACTGCCTGGAAAATCTGAGTAGCTCGATGCAGTTAGGTGATGAGAGGCCAGTCAATTTCTCCGACGGCTACCCTAAAAGCCATCTAGCAGGATATCATCTTCACTTTGCGCACCATTTAGGAGCGCGGTACTCCAGACTCGAGAGCGGCCACTAAAAGGAACGTTTCCGCCAGGCATAGCTGGCACGAATCTTCTACACCCTCTCCGCGAAGGGTATTCGTTGGATGTATAGACTCGAGAGCGACCGCTGAAAGGCAGGAGCATTTCCGCCAGGCATGGCTGGCAGGAATCTTCTACACCCTCTCCGCGAAGGGTATTCGTTGGATGTATAGACCACCACCTTAGTTGCTAGCTCCTGTTTCGGAATCTATATAGGCGGTCGCCACGAGATCTGAAAACAGGTGGCTTTCTTATATTTGGCAACCTGTTTCTCCTTTGTATTTGCATCGACAGCTCCTTTTGGAAGCTATTTGTATGGTTTTTTCAGGCATTAATAGAATCTGCCTTCTTTCTGGGGGGGGAAAAGAACTCTACAGACCAGCCAACCAAAAACTGGCCCCCCGACCTGCAACCAACTGTACCTACCCTACCCATGGCAAACTGCACGGCCGACCTTGCAGTTGTATGATAACCTGCACCTGTTACCTGCCGCCAGCATGCTCTCCGCCAACCTGTCTGCAGCTGTTGCCGACCAGCTTCAGGTCTTTGAATGGCCCTGTACCTACCTATACCTTCTGTCCTGTAGCCATACAGCTTCTGTGCTTATTTGCTGCCCACTGCAGGGCCTGTTGCAGCCAGCTGCAATGCTGAATCTGGTTCCCATATGGCAGCCTGCATGCTGCCCATCTGACAGCTCTACTCCCTCAGATCTGCCCCGTTGCAGCCTTCTCATCTGACCACATGGCTTCTCTCTGACCCCTTAACCTACTGCAGGTCATTCTTCTCCATGTCCTCGTTTGGAGGCTCATTTGGAGGTGACTACTATGTTCCAACACAACAATGCCGCCATGTGACCTTGCAAGCAGCTTGAGAGAGGGTATTGAAGATGTCAATGCCCTTTTTCAAACCCCATTGGGAGGCTACATATAAGGACACAGGCCCTGCTATAGCACCAACAACTGAGGAGGTACCTGAATTGGAAGTCCGCATCAGACTTTAAACCTTGTTTTGTGCTTAAATAAGTCACCACTTTGGGGCTGCCTTCTATGCACCAGTTTTGAGTATCCTCCTGTGCACACGTCTTCTTCAAGCTTATGTAGCTTTGTGACATCCAGTTACGCATTAGAGCATGCAGTTCTGGGTGATCTTCTCACAAGCAGAAGGTGCATGGGCAACCTGATGTCTTTTCTAATAACATCAATGCTCCTCCAATAAGAGTAGTCAAGTTTGAGAGTTAGAACAAGCACAGTAATGTAAACAATTTAATGATGTACTTCACCCTCCCACATTGCAATTTGCACTTCGACAATGTATCCTTGTATTCTAGCAGATGGCCAACAAGTCTTTCAACCTTAAGCCCTTGAATTGGTCTTTCTTTGAGTAGATCATGTTTCATATGCTTCAGAGAGCTACTGAAGAAGCATGGAAGTTTAAAGGATTTTCACTTCAGTCAAAAATCTTAACACCAGTTCACAAAGGCTTAACAAATGGGTTACAAATGTAGGCTACCTGAACGTCCCCATCAGAGCCTCAAACCTGACAGGAACTGTAGCTGATATCATTACAAGGTAATTGCTGGATAATAACAAGGTTTCATGAGCTCATTTGCATTGCTCACTTTACAACAAAAGTTAGGCTGCCAAACTATGATCTCAAGGGAAGGCTTACTGTTATTATAATACTATGCAAGTTTTCATGTTAAGGTAGGATACCAGAGTAGGATTGCAAAATTATCAAACTACCAGCTAGAAATCTGTACTGAAACAACTAGAAAAAGGAAGCAATACCAGATCCTAGAGAACATACTTTTCTGTGTGTGTGCTTGGCATTCTAAAGTAAGATATACATTGCCTGCATATGTAGAAACGAGTAAAAGCAGGCTGCATAAATAAAAACTACTGACAACCATGACAGGGCACAAAAAATGCCCGCCCAAGCTTATGAGCTTTGTAAGATTATTTAATGATTCGTTTTTTGAAAGCCATGCTCTGAACTTGCCTTTGGGTGGATTCTGAAGTAATGAATATCTCCACCCAATATTCGAAATGGTTCTTCATCCCTCCAAAACATATCCTCAGCAATCCAGAATCGTTGGTTCAATTTGTTTCTCTCCTGAAAGCAGATGAAACTCAGAAACCACCAAAAACATATGATCGTGCATTTGAAGTACTTCATCGTCACAGACTTCACTACCAAAACTTTTGTTTCTTTAGGCATTCTTCAATTGGCTAACACGTCAAAGTTCGCAATCTGCCTGCATTACCCAAACCTTGACTATGCCGCATTAAACTCATTTTAGGTGCAGAAACCATGAAGTGGATGCTTCACGTGACAATATAAGGGCTAACACCTAAGTTTTTACAATTTACATAAGTGGAACTCGGTCCAGGACGCAACAGGTACATCCTATATTAACAGAGACCCTGGTCATAGGACCAGAATAATAAGATGACCAGACGTAGATACGAAATTCTGAGTTGAGACAGAGCATTTGGTACCGTCAATTAAAGTTGTAAAAAGGAACTAAGGTAACCCAGGTTTCTACTGAAGGAAAGTTGGGGCTCAATAATGACATGAAATGTGGAAATGGAGATGGGTATTGTAATAGCATTCTGCATGTATACGTCCAACCCACAGAACTGTTTCAAATAGCACTTCCCACTCGCCAAGGCCTATCCGTGGCTGCTTTTCAATTGTTTAAGGCTCTCTAAACATAAGAAAGGAAGCTTTGATATAACAAGTTTTTCCTTCACGTCCTGAGCCTTGTCATGTAACTGTTGTACGCCGTTAAGTCTGGGCTTAGGATTTTCTATGAAAGGATCTCGTGTCAAATCCACGGATGATCAAGTGTCCACATTTCATGAAACGTAAGACCGCTACATTGTTGATCCCAGTTTACAGTGAAGCATACCAAGAACTAGTAGAAAATTATGAAGCACGAAATGAGAAGTGACGATGCAAGGAACTCTTTCTTCCACAGATTCTGGAAAGCTTCAGAGCTTGGCCGCTTGAGACAGCCTGGAAACGCCTGAGGCTAATGTCTGCCACTTTGACGATGTCTCAATTTACGGTTTTAAGCAAAATTAGGTTGTATGAATTATAGAAAAATTCAGGTTTTATTCCAATGCAGAGCTTGCCTGCTGGGAGCTTAAGGCAGTGCTTGACGCTAGGCCTACGAGGAGGATTGCAAAGAAGAGCTGTACAGAAAGAACATGAGAACGCTGAGAAACCTCTGCCCGGGGATCCATTTGAATCGAAGACCTTTACGCCGCTGCATTAAGTAAGCTCCATAGAGAATGGATACTTTGCAGCTGCTGGCAAAGGTTCAAGGTTGAATTTCTACCTCAATCCATGGGCTGCTCATTTTGTTTCCGGGTTAAAATGTTTAATTTGTGGGTTTTTGGAATGCTGACTTGGTTTTCAACGATTGGAAGCCGGTCGGGATTTGCCTGTAAGCCAAGGGATGCTGGGATGCGGGTTCGAATTACATGGCAACACATGGCGTGATTAGAGGTGGCGAGACACGCGTGCTATACATGGCCCTACACGTGGTATTTGATTTGTGGCTCTGGTAGTTACCTGCACATGTAGGTGGGTTGTTCGAGATTTGAAAATGTCCATTGCATGATTGTTCATTTACATCGGCTTTTGTGGGGTTTAGTGGTTTAGTTCGTTGGTAGTGGACTTGAGAGATTGGCTCGTTAGGAGAGAGGAGGCTCGACGCTGCGAATTGTGAAGGAAGCTTTCTTGGTAGTTTGCAAGGGAGCTTGCTTTTTCAACGAAGAGAGTCGTGAGGTGTGCAGCTGGGTCATGGCTTCTGTTGAGGGTTGTGATGGTTCGAGTTTTGGTTTGGATCTTTCATGTGATGGTAATGAGGTAGCTAGTTCGGACGAAGGTGGTGATTGTGCTGCGAGTTTTGATCCTAGAGGATGTGTTTTAGACGATGGTGGTAGCATGAGTTTTGGGACTTCTATTTCTAGTGAGGTTGTGGATTGTGAAATTTCTAGTGGTTGTCATCCTCAAAGGTTAGTTCGGGTGTTGAGTTCTTCGGGTTTGAGCCATGAGGTTCCGTTTCTGAATCTTGATCCTATTTAGTTGCGTCAACTTTCTTGTTTTGTTCATAAGAGGAGTGCGGAGAAGGATTGGGTGTAGAATAGGTTCGATGCATGGAGGATGTTGTGTAGGTTAGATCTAAATGTCAAGCTGGAAGATCTTGATCTTCGGGAGTTTAGTTAGATGCTCGAGGGGTTTTTTATGCAGGTTCTTAAGATAAACAGTTACTTTTCCCTGTTGCTAGTTTAATGGCCATGTTTCGAGCTTTCGGGAGGATTATTTCTAGGAAGCAAAAGATTCAGGTGGCATGCACTGTTGTTGCGGAGGTTCCATTCAATATTTGCAAGAATCCAATGTTTAGTGGTGTGCATGATCGTATTATGATGGCTATGCAGAGGTTTGTTTCTTCAAAGCCTGGGAAGAAAGTTGATTCGGCGTTGAAGTTAGTCTCTTACAGGACATCGTCTACAATGTGTATCGTCCATGGGGGTTGCGGCATCAATTTGCATATTATTGCTTTGTCCGGTTTTGAATTCAGGGTGGAAAGGAGCTTTATGAGATTTTTTTGTGGAGTCGATTCTGTTGGGCATTTCGTGGAGTAAGTTTTGTAGTTTCTTTGTGTTTTGTTTTATTGTTGTATTGGTTTTGGTTGTTAGTTTTATTGTATGATTTGTGGTGCAAGTTCAACCAAAGGCTGGCCAAGAATTATAGAGTTGATTTGAAGCATTTTAAGGAGGAAGATATTCGGCCACCTGTTCCTGTACACAAGAGTGATGTTGTGATGACTTACGACCAACTGGAGAAGCATATGCTTGATGGTTTGAACGGAAAGAATGGTTTGATGCATATGTTCATGCAATGCACTGATAATCCTCGAAGCGTGGTAGGAATTCTGGCTTCTACTTGTCGTTTAGTGTTTGTTTTTTGGTGTGGTTTTTTATTTGTCTTGTTTTGTTGTTAATGCAGGTATGGTATAACAGAAATCATGTTAGGTTGAAGGGGTTGAGCATGGAGTCTGTGGGTTTTGTTGTCACGAGGGCAAAGTTCACACCTAAAATTTTTCGCTTTTTCCTTTGCTCCTCGGGTTGGGTCGCCTACCGGGATCCAAAGCTCTGCTTGACTTATGGTTTGGCAACAATCTTGCTGAGAGGAAAGATCACCTGACTGAATGTCCTTCACCTTCACAAAGGTACCCTAACCTTTAGGTGCTCAGAGGAATGGACTGGAGCTCCTTCCTTGAACTACTTGCTTAGAGAAGCCCTCCCTCTCATAAAGCTTGTCAGAGCGCCCCAACCCTGCAGGAAAGAAATACAGACGCATCAGCACCCTCCCCTTTTGGCAGTTGACAGAGTTAGCCATTTTTGGAGGTAGGGCTATCCCTTTTTGGCGGTTCTGCCAGTTTGGCCCCAGCTAGCCAGTTTAGCCTCAACTAGCCAAATTTGGGGGTTTTCAAATCTGATTTCATGGGCGTGTTTCCCCACGTGTCCTAAGGCTCCTGAGGAGGCAGGAAGGCTTTCTTTATGGTAATTTCAGTAATCATACTCTTTGGTTCACTTTGGCTATTAGGTTGGGTTTATGTCATGTGCCTGTGGATGTTGCTATGAAGGTTACAGAGCATAGAAGGGCTAGTAGTTTCTTAAAGTATGATAGGAGTGAGTATGTTCAGGTAGAGATTGCTCTAGAGTTAGCGTCTTCTCCATACAATGAGCATGGGTGTTTGAGGGTGTATGATGACGGGGTTTTTTTTTTAATGGAGGTTTATTGCAAAAACCTTGATGGTGTTGTGTCTAGGGGGTGCAAGGCTGGTGGAGGGAGTGTTGCAGGTGTGATTGGTGGTGGTTCTAGTGTTGTTGTATCTTCAATTGATTCATCTACTGCAGTACCTAGTGTTACTCGTGTTGGTGTCAGTTGTTTCAACTTGTAGTGGTGGTTCTATTGGTGGGTGTACTGATGGCTTGGCTATTCTAGTTGCAAGTGGTCTTCAATTTGGTGTTTCTTCTCGTGGTGGATGTGCTTCTCTTGTTGATTCCGGTTCTTTCCGATAATGTTGTTGCATGCGCTTTGGTAGTTCTAATTCGCATTGTTGGTGAATTGGGAGTTTCTTAAATTAGTGTTGGTTTTGGTGTACTTAGTTGTGCCTCTTCGAGTGGTTTTACTATTGCGGATGTTAGCGGTGCTCTCATTTGGGATTGGCGTGGTTGAGAAGATTGGTGGAGGTGCATCTTGGAATTTTCCTGAGGCTATGGAGGATGTGGCATTTGTCAAGTTGAGCAACTTTAGATGGATGGAGCAACTTTACCATGTCGTTCATCGTGGTATTGGTGCCGGTGGTTTATTGTCTCGTGGAAGCTTCAAGGATTGTGTTCTTAATATCAATGTGGACGGAGGTTCAATGTTGAACAAAAAATGATGTTGATTTCTATTTGTTGATTCGAAGTTTTCAGGAGGCGAGGGAGCTTCTATGTTCAACGTATGTTTGTTGAACGAAAGTATTTTGGAGATGGCGAAGCTTCTATGTTTGACGGAAGTTTTTGGAAAAGAGCAAGCAAATCCACTTGACAGTTTGTAGCCGATCATCCGATTTTTATAAAAATATTTCTTAATAATAAAGTGGATTTTGTACGTGGATTATTGTGATTGGTCGTTTATTTCTCTACTTTTTTTAGTATGTGTCACAATGTGGTCAATTTTATTTTTTGGGTTTTGCTGATGTGTCATCTGTAGATTAACTACTGTCTATTTCGTTGTTGTTGAGGTGTAGTAGTTAGGACGTTGCGTTGATTTGCAGGGTAGGCCTTTTTTATTTTAAGAGGGAGTGATCAAACAAAAGAGATAAGATCTCAACCAACCAGCACCCTTAAAGGATTATTTGGGGAATGTGCAACATCTTTGTGTGCATTTAAAAGTTATAATGATTTTTGGATATGTTAAGGTAGGGTTAGTTTTAGGCTTTGTGCCTATGTTCGTCGTCCCCTTCATCCTTTGGGTTCACATCTTCATGAGCGCCCCTCACCACCTGTGTCATTATGCAAGCAAGCACTTCGTCATTTATGTATCGCATGTGTGCGCTTGAGCTACTTTATCAGCTTCTTCATGTACCGCATGTGTGCTGAGCTACTTTATGTATTGCATGTGTGCTGAGCTACTTTATCAACTTCTTCATCATGTGTACTAAGTGAAAAAGACGTTTAGTACTTGTTTCGAGCTTGCTTCTAGTAGGCAATTCAATTGTGTGCTTTTGCAAGGTTATGAGCCTTTCATGGTCATCTTCACTCCTCTTTTCACGCTGCTATGGGAGCTGAATCGATGTTTTGATTGAATAATTGAAGCTTCAATTCCCAGCTTGGAAGACTTTTGCTGGTTGGAGTGACTTCCATGCAAATTCCTTACATATTTTTGCATTTTCGTGGGAGATGAATCAGGGTTTTCCACTCTCAAAATCGAGTGATCCAAGCTTTAGTCCCAAACTGGGACAAATTTGCTCCTTGGAGTGAGTTTCTTGTAGATTATTGGCTTTCGATCAGTATCAAGCTTTCCAACAACTAGTTTCAAGCTCTCTCATTTGGGGATAACTCTTTTTTGGGAGTGAGCTCCTTGCAAGTTTAGATTTGGTAGGCTATCAAAGGATCCCTAACCACCAACAATCGAAGCTACAAAACAAATTTGGTCTAAAATCTAAGTTGAGAGCCAAGATTAACATGTTTCTTCCTCACACACTGAACTCTGTGATTTCTCTTGCAATGAATTGTGAGAGGAAGAATGGGATCCCAAAGGAAGGGAAAGATTTGGAATGGCATATACCCTTCCATAAGAAAAAGAGATTTGATAAAAAGCCTTTCTTTAAATCTAAAAATGGTTTTGTTCCACAGAAGATAGATTCTTCTTCGAAGCCAAATGGTGGAAATATTTCGAAGAAAGAAATAAGGTGTTTCAAGTGCAACAAGATGGGACACATAGCCATTGAATGTCCCAAAAGAAAGAAGACCCCGACGGTGAAAGTGCACATGATCGACGACGAAGTAGCCAAGCAAGAGGGAGGTAAGTATAATTGTCATGCTCTTCTAAAAATAAAAGGTTTCATTAATAGCAAAGAGGTTGTTATTCTGCATGACGATGGTAGTACACATAATTTCATTTCAGAAAGAGCCTTAGCAAAGCTAGACCTAGAGTCTTTCCCATCTAACTATAAGGTCAAAGCTGCTTTTACCAAGACAAAGTACAATTGCACTAGAGAAGTCAAGAATCTTGAAATTTTAATCAAAACCTATAAGGATAGACGAGACTTTCTAGTGGCACCCTTACAGGGAGTGAACATCATCTTAGGAATGCCATGGAGGCATCAATATAATCCTAAGATAGATTACGATTCACACCAGATGTGGATTGAGAAGGACAGATAAGAAATATGTCTGAAAAGCTCAATGAAACTTGAGATCAGTCCTTTACTCAACCACACACAAGCCAAAAGAGCAATTAGAAAATATGAGAAGACATATCTGATTTTGGTGAATACGGTAACTAGCTACTCAGCCAAACACTAAGCCTACACACCAAAAAATTCTTTCTCAATTTTTTGATTGTTTCTTAGAGGATTTACTACCTGGACTACCATGTTCTCAACTTGAGGATCATAGGATAGAAATCCTACTGGGCAATACTCCACCTTGCAAGCTCCTTATAGAGTCAACCAGCTATAACAAAAGGAAATTCAAAAGCAAGTGGAGGAACTGATAGACAAAGGATTGATAAGACCTAGTAGTTATCCTTATGGAGCACCTGTCTTATTAGTCAAAAAGAAAAATGGAACCTATCGAATGTGCATAGACTATCATGCACTAACAAAATCACAGTGAAGAGCAAATATCCAATCCCTAGGATTGATGATCATTTGGACAAATTGAAAGGGGCCAAGGTCTTCAGTAAGATCTCAAATCCGGCTATCATCAAGTTCGTATGGTAGAAGAGGATATATACAAGACTGCTTTTAAAACTCAAATGGGACATTATGAGTTCCTAGTTGTGCCTTTTGGGCTAACTAATGCCCCAGCTGCTTTTAGTAGAATGATGAACCGAATCTTTTTTAAACACCAAGATTGTGTGGTAGTATTTTTTTATGATATTCTGGTGTTTAGCAAAGATATTAAGGAGCATGAGGAACATCTGAAGCCAGTCTTTTCACTCTTGGAAGAAAATCAATTGTACATAAATCCTGAAAAGAGTAGTTTTTTCAGATAGAGTATTTGGGTCACATAGTATCCGCCGATGGAGTTCGAGTAGATCCAAAGAACAATGAGTGCATAGTCACATGGCCTAAACCCCGAGATATACATGAATTAAGATCATTCTTGGGATCGTGTAGCTTTTACAGGAAGTTTGTCAAGAATTTCGCATACATTGCACATCCATTAACATACCTTCTTAGAAAAGCTAAGCATTTCTTATGGACCAAACGTCAAGATAAATCTTTACAGCTTTGAAAGAAGCTCTCATGCAAGCTCCTGTGTTGCAACTACCCAATTTCTCTAGACCATTCTTTGTAGTTGTAACCGATGCTAGTGGATATGGAATTGGAGCTGTACTTATGCAAGATGGACATCCAATAGCATATGAGAGCCAAAAATCAAATTCAACGGAATGTAATTATAGCACATATGATAAAGAATTAACCGATGTTGTGCATGCCTTACGAATGTGGGAACATTATTTGATGGGAGCTAAGTTTCTTATCAAAACCAACCAGCAAAGTATCAAGCATTTGTTCACTTAATACCACACTAATATCCGATAGGCATGTCAAGTGGGCATCATTTATACATAGTTTTTAGCCCATGATTCAGTATCAAGCTGGAAAAGAAAATGTAGTTGTTAATGCTCCTAGCAGAAAGCCAAATATTAATCACATCACTGCTATAGAGACCCAGCCTTTCGAAGGTATGAAGAATTCTTATCAAGAGGATCCAGACTTTTTTGATATATGGAACAAATTAGAGAATAATAATTGGAATCCTATGTTGGACTATTCATGCAATGATGGATACCTCTTTTATCAAAAGAAATTATACATCACTTGACCCTTTAGACAAACTGTAATGGAGGAAATACACCAACCACCATATATGGGACATAGGGGAGTGACTGCCACTTTACAAGTGATAGCGAGGGAATTTCATTGGCGTACCCTTCTAATAGGGAGATGCAGTGCAACCATTGTAAATGCAGTGGGTAGTAGCCACTGCAAATGTCAGTAGAGTAAAGTCATGTATATCAGGTTCTAGAGTGCTAGGAGTTTGGCTCATTACTACTACTAAGACAAGTCGTGCATGTGTGGGGAGTGGGAGAAATTATGAGATGCATTTATTTGAATACTATTTTAGGCAAACTAATAGAAGAGCAACTTCTTTGAAACATTAACAAATGTTAAATTCAAACTACCCTTGCTCAAAGAATGAAAGTGAGTAAACAATCCTCACAAACTTGCCTATTGAAGATATGTCATTACTTTTGGAGTTCTAAAATTTTATAATGAATTTCCTTAATTTTCATTCCCTTTTTTAAACATACTTCTTGAATTTTGATTAGGTGATGGATCTTTCTTTAGGGCTTGTACTTGCAACAGGGTTCTTCCACCACAATTTTATTAGATCCTTGAGTTCAAATATCATCACTTCTGCTCTCTCCAAAATTGTAAAAAATGTAGAGTAGTCATCAAAGTCTTAGTATCTTATTCTATTTTCTCAATGCCATTAAACATAAAAGCTTACCTTTCTAAAACATGTCCTCATGCACATTTGCAAGAGCTTCAAAAATTTTCCTCATCTTTATCTATTCACATCCACCAAAATAACCATAAAGATGATCTTGTTCATATAGGTATACTTGTTTCTATATTTACTTCATCAAAACAACCTTATTCATTTGTATACATGTTTCTATATTTTTATCCCCATCAAAAATGGTTGTTGAATATCTGATTCGTGCCTCTAGCTACTCTCACGTGTTTGTTATGGACACTTTGGGACTTCTCATTTGTGTTCCCCTTCATCCCTTCTATTGTGTATTTTCCACTCATCACAATCTCCCCCCCCTTCTTCTTCTTCTTCTCTTCTCTCTCTCTCTCTCTCTCTCTCTCTCTCTCTCTCTCTCTGTGTCTCTCTTTCTCCACTATGCTTTTGCTTTAAGATGATTTTCATTTGCTCAAGGGTGACACCCCTCTAGCCATCTAGAAAATGTAATTGCTTCGCATACCCACACAAAAAATTTTCTACATAAATCCAACTATATGAGGGCTATAATTGTGTCATCCAATTCATCAAGTGTTATTGAGGAGTCTTTGATGTAGTCAGAGTCTCGAAGGATTTGGGCTTGGAATAAGATCTCAAATAATTGCTTACCTAGAAGGAAACTACTGAGCTAATTATGTCAGGCCTCCATCAATGGGAGATGGAATCAATATTTGTTGCCAATAAACTTTGGCCCATTGTCTCGCATACTAACCAAAGCTACCAAATAAAAGTTGCACACAAAGCACATGAATTGTCCAATGCATCCTCTATGAAATGACCAACAAGATGCAATATACCATGCCATGGTAAAAAGGAGCCAATTGACCACCAAATCTCCCCTTGCTAGGGAGAGTTTTGGAAGAATCAATAAAAGGGTTTACCATAAATGCTTTCTAGAATGGGGCTCCATTGAAATGTTATAGACTCTAAGGTATCTTAAAGCCTCACCCTTGATAGCAACTATAAGTCAAGATACTCCCCGTGCAAGTGTGTCTATGAGAAAGCTAATCATTATTCCTCTAAATGAATAGTACGTCCCAAACAAGTGCCCCTTTCTCTCTAATCTACTATGTCTTAAGCCCTCTAGAAAGAGAGTTGCGCCATTTGAATCCAATAAATCCTCATTTAGGTGGATCAAGAGGCATATCATACCGCAATGGAAGTTATCCTAGGGGATTTGAAACAAAAAAGAACAAGAACAATGTCAATGAGTAGCCCTACCTCACCAAGCATGTGGCGCAAAATCCTTTCCTATGTAACTACTATGATGAGGATATGTTTAGAGCTACCTATGTACCATGCTGAATTTCTTCTAACTTACTATCATAAATACACTAACTAAAGAGTCGCCTCCATAAAGGTCAAATCATCATATGCCTTTTTGAAAACTAAGAGGAGGATTCTATTATTTGTGTCCCATGGTCAAACTATGGCCTTTTAGAGATAAAAAATGTTACAAAACCTATAGTATTGGGGAGACTTGCACAAAACCTCGAGCTCAAGACATTCAACAAGGGCTTATAAGTTGTGCCTACAAGTGTAATTGAGCTCCATCAAAAAAGGTCAAGCCATCACCTCCATTGAGAATTGAATTCAATCCATGGGAGAGGGATGATGGCATTTGTTCTAAATCCTACATCTCTTGGAAAATAGAGGAGAAAATTAGGTTCAAGTACTCTCAAAATTAAAAAGGTGATCAAACATCATTCCCAAGCATTTTTACATAAAGAGGGCCTTCAGGTCCTCGTGCATCTCTTTGTCTATGTAATGGGCCTCCAATTGGTGCATCACAAGGGGGATGACAAATAAGGGTATCTATTCCTAGATATCCTATCATGTTGCAAGTATCTAGAGGTATGGCCTCCTTTGCTTATACCATTTTCCTATAGAAGGAGGTAGTATTCTCCATAAGTATAGTGATCTAGTTATAGTCATCTCTTAAAACACTAGCGATGATTCCTCACCAAGGGTAGTAACATAGTAATTTAATGAGTAGGGTCATTAATCAAAGGGAGCCTTTTAAGTTAGGGGATTTACGATCCAGTTTCAGACACAAGGGGTTTTTTCAAAACCTATATAATTTAAGTATGGAATATACATATACAGAGGAGACTTTCAATTCAAAATAACGACTTGGGCAAATTGTAATATGTGTATAAATTTGTCCCATTTGCCTGGCTGACCAGACACATAAGCACGTAACATGTCACAGATAGTATTTTATGTGACCTCGGTTTGGCCATTAGATTCGGGATAAAAAGCAGTGGAAAAATCTAACTTCGTACCAAGATTGTCAAAGAGCGTGGTCCAGAAGTTACTACAAAATTTACTATCCCGGTCTGACATGATTACTTTTGGAAGGCCATGGTGTATAAAGATGTGCTTGACCCTCGAACATGAAACCGCAGCACGCATCAGATTGCGAACACCGCACACAAGAGCACAATGAAGCTCGAAGCAACAAAAGCGAATAGCGCAGAACGACTCGCAGGCAGAAAAACATGCGGGGAAAAATAATCGCAACAAAAGAAGTCGTTCATACATAGACAAGTCAAAGACTATGAATGCACACCTGCGCCTGCACAAGAGCACAACGAAGCTCGAAGCAACAAAAGCGAACAGCGCAGAACGGCTCGCAGGAAAAAAAACGTGCGGCGAAAAAAAATCACAGCAAAAGAAATCATTCGTACATAGACAGGTCGAAGATTGTGAACGCACACCCGTGCCCGCACAAGAGCACAACGAAGCTCGAAGCAACAAAAGCGAACAGCACAGGAACGCTCGCAGGCAGAAAAACGTGCAGCAAAAAAAAATCGCAGCAAAAGAAGTCATTCGTACATAGACAGGTCGAAGACTGTGAACGCACACCCACGCCTTAGCTCCTCCAAGCATACGACAAAGGTGGTGACCTAGGCATAGTCCTTAGTATACCTGCTCTTAAAACTTCCTGGGAGGTCCCCCATTCCGGTACTGTTCTAGCTCAACAAGTCCCCTTAACAATTGGTGACTATCCACTAGATCAAGTCACTTTGTTGCTCTATTCTTTGAAGTTCCTAGTCATAAAGATATCCTTCAAGGCAATAGTGCAAACAAGGGAGCAACCCAACGGATTTTGGAAGAGGAGAATCTCCAAAAACAAAACAAAAACAAAAGCAAATGTTCACAAGAGCAAGAGGCAGTCTACAAGTGCTATCGGACACGAGCTTTGCTTTGTATCTTGCAACGTGGATTCACTTGTTGGAATCGTGTGAGTTCGAGAGCCCACAAAGATACTATTCGACAAATAGCCACTTTCAAAGCTTGGAAACCGAATTGAGATAAGTCTTGTGTTTGTGTGTATTTCCTTTCATAGTGATTTCTTCTTTGCACCGTGCACATACTTAACTATGTCTAGAAGGCGTATTCCATCAAACATAGGTTATCCTTAAGATCTACATCATGATGAGGATGTGGAAAATGATCATCATCGGTTAAGAAGAAGTTCAACACCGATGACACTTACTGAGTAAGAATGGCGAGAATGCTATCAGGATGAGAAGCAACAATGTCAAGAGATTGAAGATGCTTTACGCCAAGTGACAACAACTTGGAAGCCACCTATATCGATTGAGGACGAGGAACCTATGCATGCATCAAATTCACTGGATGCATGGAAACTATAGCAGATTTGTTAGAAATTTTGCACACAAGGCACATCCATTGACCAAACTTTTGCAGACTCGTGCTTTGTCTTGGGGTGAGCAGCACACTTTAGATTTTCAGCAACTTAAGGGTGCAATGACGCACACACCAGTTTTGATCATGCTGGACTTCACAAGATCCTTCTTTGTCATGGTCACTAATGCTAGTGGACAAGGTTTTGGGGCTGTGCTCATGCAAGATAACCATCCAATTGCATTCGAGTCACGTAAATTAAAACCAGTAGAGCTAAACTGTTCCACGTATGATAAAGAATTAGCCACTGTGGTGCATGCCCTTAAACTCTGGAAACACTATCTTATGGGTTCCGAGTTACTCATTAAGACTAATCACCAGAGTCTTAGACATCTCCTTACTCAACCGGTGATCTCGGATCGGCACATTAAATGGGCTGCCTTTATTGACAGCTTTAAACCGATGATCCAATATCAACCAAGCAAAGACAATGTAGTTGCCGATGCACTGAGCCGTCAACCTAGCATAAATAATATCTCAGTCATCGAGGGAGACCCTTTTGAACTATGAAGGCAGACTATCCTACTGCTCGAGACTTTTCAAAATTTTGGCATAAGATTAAGCAAGCTAATAGCACCCCTATGGCCTTGTATTCCATTCATAATGACTATCTATTCTACAAAAAGTGCTTGTGTGTCACTGCACCATTTCGAGAAGAGGTACATCAGCCACCCTACATGGGACATAGAGGCGTCGCTGCTACGTATGAGACTATAATTGAAGATTTTTTCTGGCCTAAGCTTAAAGTTGATGTTGCAACTTTTGTTGCACGATGTCTTATTTGTCAAAAAATCAAGAGCTACAAGGGCAAATATCAAGGTTTACTTATGCCTTTACCAATTCCTGATGGCCCATGGGAGTAGATTTCTATGGACTTTATTACTGAACTTCCTATGACTAGCTCAAGTTTTGATATGATTTGGACTATCATTGATAAATTTAATAAGCAAGCTTACTTTATTCCTTGTAAGAAGACCTTGACCGTAGTTCAGGCTGCTCATTTGGTTGTCAATTTGAGACTGCGCTTCGAAGGTGTTTTCTCGATATGTCAAGAGGAAGTAGGTAAGGGAGAGAGTCAATCTCGAGCAATGGATTCCAAGAGTAAATTGAAATAGAGCTTTGGCATATTGTTGATGTTTTCATATCAGAAAATCCTTGAAAAGCACACCACCACTCTTCGAAAATATGCACAAACTCTCAAAACTCACAAACGGAAGAGACAGAACAAGCTTGCTGCGTACAATCTCCCCCCATAGGTGTGGTGCTCTCCTTCCACCTCCTATGTATTTATGTATATTCCCCAAAAAGCTTCTGAGCAAAAATCATACAAAAACCTCTGTGCTTTCCTCCATACTCGATTTTACAAAAAGCCCATCCACCTTCTAGAATAACTGGGCTTTTCTAACTTTAGTTTATACACTTAGCCAAGCCACTAATAATCCAAATTTCAAATATGTACATAAGCTTTTGTAATATAAAAAATTAGGCATAAGCCTTATTCATCCCCGCATCACTGGAGTTACGCCTACGCACCCAAAATATGGCGGATCATGCTTGCCAAATGCCATCGCCCGATCAATTACTTTTCCCCTGAATTCACATGATTAATAGTAATGAAATATTTCAAATATAAGATAACCTTGGAACTAATCACCACAATCAATCAACCTTTCAGTATTATAGCAACGCGAAATCAATAAATCACAGATGAATGGTGCACACATGCGACACATACCATCTCATGGTGCACCTGATGCTACACATGAATAAAATCGTATGGATGGTGCACACATGCTACACATACCGTCATCGCGTAAGTGGTGCACACAATGCTACACACTTATACAGCCGCAGCCGTATATCTAGCCATGTAGGAGCACACGTGTATCACTACGAAACAGCGAGCACACATGCATCAACTGCGCGACAAAAATGTTGGATCTCACTAAACTAAATATTGAAGGATTAAATTAATGGGATAATTCCAATTCTCGTAACACCATGAGATGCCTTGCTTAGCAATGATGTGAGCAACCTTCTTGGTGAAGCTTAGCCATGTGGTGGCTCTTCTTGGAGGGAGGTGAAAGAGAAACCACACATTCAAATGGTCTTTCTCCTCTTCCTCCTCCCCTTCCTATCCATTGCTCGATGCCAAGTAGAGATGCACGCACAAAGCTTAAATGATGGGAGATGCTCGCTCAATTAGAAGTGGCACATCTATTAGGCCGCTATGAAGGGTTTTGGTAAGATGTCTACTGTATTGTGAGGAAGACACTGGTGAAAGAGAGAGCACAAGTGGGCGTGTGATGTAGAGAGAAATATTATAATTGCACTAAGAGAGAGTGTAGCTGTGTGTGTGTGTGTGTGTGTGAGAGAGAGAGAGAGAGAGAGAGAGAGAGAGAGAGAGAGAGAGAGAGGACAGGGTTGATTTTATGTGCGAATGGTTTGCCCCTCGATCCACAATTGATGGTCGGTCATTTAGCTGAATAGTCGAGTAAACTGAGCATAGATCCAAGTGATTCAGTGATGCCTATAGTGGAGGGGGTCTTGAAACTTGAAATTTATGAAATACATTTTAAGTTCCCACCTTGAGACCCACAGGAGCGGGTCTCTAATCCGTCGTTGTAGATGGAGTAGGGAATTGGCATTGGGAGCCAATTCCCGATGAGTGGCCGGAGGCCGAGAGCCGGTTTTTTGATCGAAAATTGGGGATCAATGCAACACGAGGCATTTTTGGATTTGTCAAAACGACGAAGCGTGATGACTTGCTGGCGCACATGATGACTGGACTCGTAACTGTGCGGGTGATGACCGGCTGGCACCGGTTTGTGGACTGTGTGAAGATTATGGTTCCGAAGATTGCGGGATCGGACGGTGAGGATCTCTCCTCCGCCAACTCCCGCTTGACAGGTCATGTTACTCGTCCCCTTTATGGAGAGAGAATGTTGGCCCATGGATCTCGACCCGAAAGAATTTGCCACTTTGTAGAGCATCGATGCTCCACTATGCTGTCATTCACCTCCCCGGCACTTTCAGCTTGTCGTCATGTTGAGACCAGTCGCAGGAGGCTGTCCCATGCTATATCCGTTGTACCGTCTTCTTCCTTAGCCGACATCAAGCTTCCCACAAGTGTACCTGAATCCAACTTGGGATCTTTAAGATGCCACAAGTCGAATGTGAACTGTGCAAAGGGGAGGGAGGCAGCCGGCATCTCAACTTTTTGGAATAGGCTTGGCTGGAAGCAGGATTCAGCCACCCAGAATGTGGGACACGAGCTCGGATCAGACAAGCTCTCTAGCGAAAAGCAGGAATCTGACAGGCTCAATGGTATCGCGGAGTTTTCGGATGAAAGTCTACCACTTACTGGTGTCAATGTGAGTATTTTACGGTAACCCATGCATAAATGCTAATATAAACTGCGAAAGCGTCGTCTATGAAGGCTCGCCCCTTTGGATCATAACAACTACGCTTAGCGTATGAGTATAAATAATGTGCTTGAATACAAATCCTACAGCCATATTTTAGACGACTTCAACAATCGGCTTCATGGCCATGTGTCATTAGTGTGAGAGGAGGAGGATGCTGACGACCGTTTTTGAACCTTTCCCAGCTCCTTCTAGGTACCTCGTGACATGATGATGATGATGACGGCTTCTGAGTCTTTTCCACCTCATTCTAGGTCAATTGTGGGAGGCTACCTCAACCCTGTATAGCAGCATAGGCCTGAGAAGTGTATCGAACAGATATATGTCAATCGATCTACATTTGGTTTCAATAGCATAGTGTTGGCGCCATCCCGCCTGTATTCTCTTATCCACGCATATAATTGGAGGGGACCTTTACTCAAGGTACCTAAACTTCCAACGCTGTATGTCGATTGATCTACAAGTCGTTTCAAGAGCATATTGTTGGTGCCATCCCGCTTCCATTCTTTTATCCATATTATGTGATTAGAGGGGACTTTAACCCAAGGTGCTTAAAAGTCTCCAAAGCGCCTTTGCCTCGCTAGGTGGTGGTGTTAGTCTTGACCACTTGTCCATATTCACCATAAGGGCAAAGTGCTGAGAAAACTTCACGATGTGCATCCTTTTTTGTGCATGATCCTTAGAGTGCAATAATGTCCCCATGACTTTAAAAAATGGGAAATTCCTATTAATTAGTTGTGGAGAAAAGAAGAGGGGTGAAAAGGAAGAAGGCAAAGCCATGATTAAACTAAGGCATAAAGGGGGAGAGTTTCAATTAAAGAATAATGGAGGGTAGAGGGCATTAAAGAGGGAGGGACGTGAGATTGGTAGGGGAGGAGGGACCACTTATGAAGGGGGCATTAAAGAGGAAGGGACGTGCCAAAGGAAGAGGGGGAGGACCTCTTATAATATTATGATGATGTTATACTACTCTATAGCTTAGTGGTAGAGCTGGAGTGTGGGAAATACAAGATTATGGTTTTGAATCTACTGCTATAGGAGGAAACTCGGGAGAAGCTCTACAACGACGACAAAGACGACAAGGCGTTGCTGGCGAAGGATTACACTGGCAAAGGAAAGGGCAGGCCCAACCTTGATGACGAGGAGACTTCGAAGAGGAGGAAGAAGAAGTGCTTCTACTGTGATACGCCATGACATTTTGCAAAGGACTGCAAAAAGAAAAAGGCGGATCGAAAAAACAAAAGGAGTCCGACTCAGATTCAGAGGGAGAGGCCAAAGCAAATGTGGTAATCAAAGAGTTGTTCCTGGTGACATCACCGAGTGTTACCGAGGTCAGATATGTTGACCAAGAAATCACAGTGAGGATCTCTGACATAGAGATGTGGGTCGATGAGGAGTCAGATACCTTTGTGAAGGTGAAAGACAGCATGGAGGGCTTGGTATCTTTCAGGTGTTTGGCTGTCGACACTGAGACGAGGGTGGATTCCATGGAGGGATGGATACTGTACTTTAGAAGGGGATAGTATAAGATTACACAGGCTCTTGGTGGGTGCCTCGACGAGGTACATCGTTTGCTTTCAGAGCAAACACACAGGCAGTACAACAGTCTGTTATGTACTTGATATTTTGCATTTGAGCCTTTACAGCATGCTGTGGAGAGACTCTGCTCTTCACTTTCTCAGGAGATATGAGATTGGAAGGAATTGGCCTTCTTCGAAGGCAGAAGGGGAAGTATTGGTGCTTCTTCAAATCTTGGACGCAGATTGCTAGAAGGTGATGGACAAAGAGTACTGAAGCCAGAAGAGTACCTGCTTGACAACTCAGTGAGAGTTCATGGTCCAGGTTATCTTGAAATATTCATTGGTTGCAGACCTTGCCAAAGGAAGGACGGGTAGAGCATGGTGGCTGGAAGACTCTAGGTTGTTCACTCATTATGAGGGGGACAAACGGAAGATTGTGACGGCTAGATTGCTCGAGTTCGAAGGTGGGAACGTGACTGAAGGAGGTGGTCCGAGGAGGTGCTACCAAAGATGGACCTATGAACCAGGATGGTGTGTGGAACCAGATTTGGTGGAGCAAGAGCCACTGGATGAAAAGCTAGGAAAAGATTTCGACATTGAAAAGTTCCAGAGGACTACGACCAGGGGGTTACTGGAGCATCGTCATTGACGTGTTGGCATTAGGCCTAGATGTGTCGGTGAGAGGGGGTGTTGGAATGGTCACCTCCCCATCTGTAAGCTCCCATATGAGGAGAGCATGGGGAGGTGAACCTAGGCAGAAAAGATAAGGGAGCGGGCTGCCACATGGGCAGCACCTTATAGGGAAAGGACAGCAGATCAGCCTGTCAAAGGTGCCTCAAGGGCTGCCTGTACGGGCTGGAACAGGCCCTGAATGATGGCGGACAGGTGGTGCAACTGTACGACTGCACTGTACGACTGCACTATGGCTGCATGGCGGGGGTCTATGGGCAGGCATAAGGCCTGCAAACAGGCCTGCAATAGGTGCACGAATGGGCAAAGGCAGGAGCCCAAAAGGGGCTGCCAAAGGCCCTTGTAAAGGGCTGGTTGGACCAGCCAATCAGGTCGACCAGCAAGCAGACTGGTCGGCCAGGATGAGACTGGCTGGTCGGTCCATTCAAGGGGGCCTTATGCCCTATAAAAGGAGGGCCTCCAGCCCTCATTCAGTATCAGCTGGAGCAGCTTTTGAGGAGCAGAAAGGAGCAGCACTAACAGCAGCAGTTGAGCCTCATCCTAGAGGTGAACTTGGCTGGAGATCTGCAGACTTAGCTCATTCAGAGGGCTGCCCACCTAGGCTGCCGCCATCGCCTCCGCTTCTTCCGCCCGCCTCGCTTCGCCTCGCCTTATCCTCCTCCGTCACACCCAGGCTCCATCCCTCGTCTATCTCCCCCCCTTTTATGGTGGCAGCCTCTTCTTCATCGGAGGTCTCGCAGTTTGTCTTGGCGGTATGGCGGCTCCCTGCCCGGAACCAGAGGCCCAGCCGGACCCTTCCTCTCCAGATGCTTACCGCGTGATCTTGACAGAGCAACAGTCGTCTCGAGTACAACAGGTTGCCAATGACTTTGCCCTCACTTCCGTCTATGGCAGAGTCATTGGACACTCTCCCTCCAGATCAGCCATCAGGGACTGGCTCCAGTCCACTCTTATGCTAGAGGACAGCCACATCAAGGAGGTGGCCCTTATGGGAAGGGGCATCTTCTGGCTTAAACTCTCCACTGCGAAAGCTGCGAGCAACCTGATTGCTGGTTCCCCCACATCTATGGATGGAAAGATCATCATGATAGTCCCTTGGTACCGAGGATTCAGCGCAGCGGACTTTGATGCTCGTTTCCGCATACCTCGCCACCCAGTGACGCTAGTTTTTCCAGGCCTTGCTGCTGAGTTGCGGCCGATAGTCAGGGACCTGGGTTCCCACTTTGGCTGGGTGATGCATGACACTTTCGTCGACGCGATTACTGCGGCAAGAGCTCCCAGAGTGCGTGTGGCTGTGGCAGACCCTGCGTCCCTCCCTGCAGTGATTGAGATCATTACAAATGCTGGCAGCATTACTCAGAGCATAGTAGTCACAGGACAGCCAGGCCAGTGCCTGAGGTGTCACGGCTTTGGGCACCTGGCTGCTGCTTGTCCACGCTTCTCCAGCTCCTCTTGGCCCCCCCCCGCCCCCCCCCTCAGCCCCCTCCCCCTTCCTCCGGGCAGCTACGTCAGGAGGAGCAGAGGCAGCCGGAGTCCGGTCCAGAGGTGGCTGGCGGCTGGACCGAGGTCAGAAGAAAAAGACGAAAGAATAAGAAGACTTCTGACAAAGGCAAGGAGGCAGAGGTTATTTCTCTTCTTCGCCGAGGCGATGACATACTACCTTCGGGCGAGGTCGACCGGGATCCGGGGTGTTCGCCTTCCCATCAGGGAGGACACGGAGCTCCTGGACTCGGAGTATGCAGATGACACAGTGCTGTACGTTCAGGATGATGAGATGATGCTGGAAAGGGTGAGGCTGGCCTTAGAGGTCTTCTGCTCGGCAGCCGGTGCGAAAATCAACTGGAACAAATCAGTTGGTTTTCTCAGAAACCCTGGGGCATGCTCATAGTGGGGGAGGTTTTTGGGTTTCAGATGGATCCCGTGGGGACAGACAGCCAGATATCTCGGCTTTCAGGTCGGCCTGGACATCACGCCAGCTCAGCAGTTTCTCCCGGTGCTAGATTCCATTCGACGGAAGCTGGCTTTCTGGAGCACTGCTAAGCTCTCTCTTGCAGGTCGTGCTCTTGTAGTCAATCAGGTTCTCCTGGCCACGGCCTGGTATGTGGCCTCTTGTTGGTGCTTCTCGAGATCCTGCGTGGCACAGCTCAGGAGGATGGTTCGAAATTTCCTGTGGTCTGGGGGGGATGGTCTCAGAGATACCAGAGCCAGGGTAGCCTGGCAGACAGTCATTCTTCCGCAGGTTGAGGGTGGCTTGGGGGTCATTGATCCTGAGCTTCAGAGTCAGGCCCTTCTGGGCAAGTTAGTTATCGGCGGTTTGACCCCGGGGGGGCAAACCTGGAAGATGTTACTTCAGCAGGGGATCAGTTCTTGCGTCCCGCGCCGAGGTGGAGAGTGGCTACCGTCCCTCCGGTGGATCTTCACCTCTGCACCGCTTACTCACCCCCGCTCCCCGCTCATTCGTAGCCTCCTCATGGTTTGGAGGCGACTCCGTCTCAGTCTCCTCCAGTCCCCTCCTAGCTGTCAGGAGGAGATCGACCGCCAGCCGCTCATCTGGAACGATCAGGTTAGAGATACCTTGGGCCTTCAGCTGGGGGAGAGGTCACATATCCTGTGGGACGGTTGGATGCGGGGGCCAGCCCGGTCCCTTCGAGTTTGGAGAAATACTTACATACACTTGGAGACCGTTGCTCTAGCAGCTGCAGCTGGAGGTGTCCGTGGAGCTCAGGCGAGATGCATAGAGATAGACAGAGCGATTCTTGCCGGTTGGTTGGTTCTACCCGAGATTCAGATCCTCATGCCTGGTGATGACCGTTGGCTTGGACAGTTCACCCCCCGTGGCATCCCACTGGTAGTTGCAGGCCGGATGGACGACACCTCTGTTTCCTTCTTCGCGGTTATGGGGGACGGCCAACTCAGGAGAGAGGGTGTGCTCATCGACCCCTTCTCTCGTGGTAGAGGGTTCGGGTCGTAGGCCTCGTGGGGAAGGTTTGGCGGATCGATCCTATTATAGAGCAGGATCAGCTGCAGTTATGGCAACTCTGGCTTTGGGAGAGGCGGGCCCTGTCAGAGCTTGATTGGGACCCAGGTCAGTGGAGATGGCCAGAGGTTGTGGCAGGCCAGGGGCCGACCCCTTTCTTCGCTTACAGCACGACATTGGGCAGGAGAGTTCTCGGGAGGATGCAGAGCCACCCGCCCACCCAGCGGCCCAGTTGGTATGCTCAGGGTATCTCCAGGCTATTTTTGCAGGCCTTCTGGAAGACCTTGTGGGAGAGTTGGTGGCCGCGGAAGATTTCCTACTTCCTTTGGCTACTCTCCCACAAGGGTCTTCCAGTGGGGAGCTGGTTGCGGCAGATTGGTCAGGATGGACTTTGTCAGATTTGTTATGAGGACGAGGAGTCACCAAAACACTGCCTGTGGAGCTGCACTCGCGTCCAGGAAGTGTGGAGGTGGACCTTCGGGATCCTTACTCGCTCAGCACCGGAGCTAGGTTTGATCACTTGGGGCGCGTTCTGCTGGTGCAGCACCACACCTTGCTTTCATCAGTTGTTCGAGGTTGGCCCGCAGGACCCCATGTTCCTTATCACACAGGGGACTTGGGGGCTGCTCGAGGGCATCCCGCCGCACCTGGCAGAGGCGGACACAGGATCTCAGGAGAGGCAACCAGTCTGGGAGATTATTAGCAGCATCGCTGGTTGGCACATTTGGACCTCGCGTTGCGCGCAGATCCTCGGTGGTACCTCTCTTTCGACTGCCCTGGTCATGGCCGACATCTGGAGTGAGGATGAGTTTGGGAATGTTCCTGGATTCATCTAGGTATATGCTTCTGCCGTATTAGCGGACATGCAAATTTCATCTTGTGAAGTTTTCGTCCAAGTTGCGGCCTGCTGGTATTGTGATAATTCTTTCTATCTTAAATGGTGCGTTGCCCTATCAGCTAGATTTAGATTTAGATGCTCGTTGAGGAGAGACTAAAATGAAAATGTTTAGACTTCACAAGCAGTTGTATTTTGAATGAAGAGATTTTGGACTACCTTTTGATTAGCCTTCTCCTTTAGTGCTAGCCTTCATCATGGCTGAGTCTGGCCTTCACCTCCGGAGTGCCGACAGAAACTCAGTACGAAGACTTTGTATAAATGGATGCTCAAGTATGTGTGGGTGTGTGGATTTGTATGTGTGAGAGCATATTTTTATACTATGGTCTACACCCACTGTTGGGCGCTGATGACGTCAGTGGGGATGTCATAGTAGCTAGTCCCTGCTATGCATGATGGAGTTTATGGTTTTCAACCTTGTGAGTGACTCTCATGAGATTGAAACTGCACTATGTTGTGTTTTTAGAGGATGAGTTTGGGAATGTTCCTGGATTCATCTAGGTATATTATACACACACTCAGAGGCCAGTGGGACCAGATACAGGGAGATTCCCGGGCTGGCCGGGAGAAGCGGAGACGTTTCCTCCGAGATTGGGATTCGCAGGGCCTCTTCTTCGAGCATACTTCTCAGGGCCTTCAGTGGCACTATTCACCACCTCTCTGGCTGTTTATTCACACCCGCCTGATCCCTCCATGAGAGAGAGCTTTTTGTTTCCATTTAGGGCTGCGTCCGGTTTGTGGACGCAGCCCCGTCAGCTGCAAAACTGACCTCATGTATCTTGTTTTTTCAAAGTAATATAATCAGCACTGTTTTTTCGGCAAAAAAAAAATATGCGTACGGACCCAACTATTCAAGAGGATTATAAGAGGGAGATGGAAAAAAGGAAACAAGCACTCAGTTCCTCATGTAGATATCGGATACCTCCTTTACATAAATGAGATGGAAGACAAGCATATGACAACCTCAGTTTAAGAGCTGAAATGATTACATGGGGGGAGAAACTTTGACCACAACAATCACAAACATGTTCTATAGGGCAGTGGAAGAAGCTTTCGCCTATGATTGGCAATGTAATAAATCCTACACACAAGGGAGCTGATAGAAATGCACAAACGCCCATACAATGATCATATCGAGCAGCTTGATGACCAAGGTATTTCGAGCAAAAGTTAAGCTAGTGGGTGGAGTTAGATCTCCATAACAAGCAAAATTCAGGCCAAATTACTCAACAGTAGATCACTTAGCTACAATGAGGTTTTATTGCTTTGTGGATTTCAAGAAGTGTTTGATATGGTGCCGTGATAGAAGCGATGCCATACCTTGGGATTTGAGAGAAGGTAAGACTATATGAAAAGTTTTCATTGAGGTGGCAAGATGCATGGTAAATGGCTCAAGAGGAAGACCAAGGGTGAAACAAGGCTGCCCACCCGCAATCTTGTTTGGGATGGTTATGGATACTCAGCAATTGAATAAGAAGGCAAGAAGAAGGTGTCCAAACGGCTTGATATGTCCTTATCTACCACTGCATGCACTTGATGTAGTGTTCTTTATATAAAGGAGGCCTTTGATTTACAGATGTTTAACCTGATGATTGCTTTTGAAGAACAAAATGACCTTGAAGATGAATCTTGATGGGTAAAAGGTAGATGATATTGTTGGAAAAGTCATCTCCCCATCCTTAAGCCCCCATATGTAGAGAGCATGGGGGAGATAGACCTGCGTATGCTGGGGCTGCCACATGGGCAGCACATTGGCTGCCAGGTGGGCAGCATACAAGCAGAGAAAAGCAAAGACATTGGGCTGCCACATGGGCAGCATATGGGCTGCCATGTAGGCAGCCTAATCAACACATGTACCTGGCTGCTTGAAGACGTCCGGTACACAGTTGGAGCAGCAACACAACATCGAACCCTGCTAGGATCAGCTGTGTGGACATGTGACAGCATTTGGAGGGTACTCAGGTCTTGTATGGCCTGGAATACGGACTGTGTCAGACCCGGGGTAGGTCTGCTAGCCTGTGTGGATCTCTGGAGCAGGAAGAAACCAGCTCGGTGTGACCAAGACAGAGACGAGATTGAAGGCGCCTCTGTATGCGAGTTGTACGGGTAGTTACAGCAACCTGTACGGAGCCATGGCAAAGGTTTTAGGGGCTGGACAGGGCCAGAACAGAGGGGAGCTGACAAGCGGCCGTTCGACAGGGCATATGGGCTAAATATGCCGACCAGATCCAAGGCAGACCGGGGTCTGTCAAACTCGTCCAAACTTGGCAGACCTGCATACATCCGACCTGCTACTGCTGTTATTGTTGGAATGTCACCTCCCCGTCTGTAAACCCCCAAATGAAGAGCATGGGGGAGGGAGCGGGGTAAATCTTCTGCTGTGAGGGGAGTTGGGGTATATAGCAAGCAACCACCCCATGTTTTTCTACATCCCCAGCTTCCATCGGGGGGTACCCTTGCTCGTGATTCAAAGCCTGAGAGATCAAAGACCGAGACCTTCTCCAAATTAAAGGGTGGTGAAGGAAGGAGCTTCCACATTCAGGTGTGTTTGTTTGGGTTGTAGATAGTGCAGGGTACCTACTGCAGGTCATCTACACCATTACCATGTTGGTCAGCTCACTCATATCAAACTTTGGTGAGGTTGGAAATTGGATGGATCGAATTATCCAAGGTGGCAAGGGATTTGGGATGTGACGAAAGGAACAAAGCCAATGCCTATCGATGTGGTAGATTCCATGGGGAAAGTCGTAATACCTCAGATCCCGATAAGCTAAAAGATTGAAATCTGAGTGATGTAGTTGCTCTTTCTACGAATATAGATGTTGTGATTCCCCATATCCACTTGGTGGCTTAACGGAATGAAGCATGGAAGATCTTGAAGGATCTCTTGAGACTAAAAATGCAAGGAGCCTGGAGGACCTAGGGCAAGATATGCCTAGAGAAGAGAGAGAGAGGGGGCTACCTCATGGGCAGCACCTCACAGCAAAAGAGGAAAAGGGGCTGCCACATGGACAGCATCATGGCTGTCATGTGGACAGCACACAAACCACAAGGAGGCTGCCACATGGGCAGCACACAGGCTGCCATGTGGGTAGCAAGCCAGAGAACATACTTGGAGGAACAAGAGTGTCGTGGAGCTTGGATTGAGGTCTTTGGGCTGCGGGTACCTGGCACACACAACAATGGGGCTGGGCCCCCAGTTATATGTAGGCAGACAAGTCGGCCAGTAAGGGGGTCGGCTCAACCCCCTGCTGGGTCTGTTGGTTTGAGAGCAGCCTTGCCCTATAAAAAGGAGGCCCTTGGCCTCACTTCATCATCCAGCAGATCAACAAACAGGGGAGAAGGAGGAGCAGCAAGAGCCTCACCTTTGGGCCTACATCCATGAGGCGAAGCAGGGCCAGAGTTGCTGCAGACTGAGCTCAGTTGGGGCTGAAGCCTAGGCTGTCGACTAGGGCAGCAAGGTGCTGGACGGAGAGTCTACATATGGTTGAGGTGGAGCATGCGGGCTCAGCGATGTAGAGGTATCCGGCAGATACTAGAAGAACCGTTTGGTAAGATTAGAGGACCACATCTTGGTGGGACTCTGGATCTATCTTTTGCATTGTGTCCATAGCTTTGGATGGAAATATATTCTTTTGGTGGATCTATATCTGGCTTGGTTCACTGTCTGTTTGCTAGTCTGCACAACACATCTATGTGAAGCACATTAAGTAAAGAAGTTTGTGATTCCACCCCCCCCCCCCCCACACACACACACAAAGTGTGAGCTCCGAGCTATTTTGTTAGTCTTCCGCTCTGCGTACCCGCTCTTGGTCAATTTCTAACAGCTATGTCCTTAACTGGACTAACTAGTGCCTAACCAAGACTGGATTGTCTAGGGTCAAGGCCAGGCTTACCTATGATCTTGGATTGGATCTAAGCTTAGGGTGTAGTCCAACGTGTTGGACAATGGAAGCCCAGAATGAGTGATGGAAGAGAAAAAACGAGATGCTGTATTAAAAATGCTGCAACACTGAGAGTGGAGGCTCAAGAGAGAGCCAACATAACAAAACCCTGGGGCTAAATGCCCTAATTGGACTAAGTGTCCTAACTGACCTAGGTGGTACATGTACTAACTGTACCAATAGTCCTAACTGACTATAACTAGGCCTACAAGGCACAAACAAGGGAATACGTGGCACTTATGGATAGCCCATAGAATGGCCTACAAACCCCCCTCCATGGTATGGGCTGAAGTACCCTAGACATGGCTTAGGATACCTGGATATCTATTGTCATGGTTGCACATGTTCATCCTGTAGGATATAGCAACCTATGACTGTACAGAGTACAACAGATCAAGTCACAAAAGGAACTAAGTTTAAAGCTTGCCGAAAAGCCTCAAACTTAGGTCGAGGTAGAGCCTTCGTAAAAAGATCTGCCAAGTTGTCTTTAGTGGGAACATAAGACAACTGAATATCACCTGCTATAATCTCTCTTTGACATAGTGATAGTGAATGTCAATATGCTTTGTGCGAGCATGGAAAATAGGATTCCGTGCAATAGCCAAAGCACTTTGACTATCAGTGAAGATGACGGTAGGAGCTGTCTGACATGCATAGAGATATGCAAGTAACTGCCGAAGCCAAACACATTCCACTGTAGCTGTAAAAGCTGCTCTGTACTTAGCTTTAGAGCTAGAAGTAGCAATTGTACTCTGCTTCTTGCTGAACCAAGAAATGCATGAAGTACCAAGCATGAAACAGTTGCCACTATGTGACACAAGTGTCCGAACAACCAGCCCAATCACTATCAGTGAATCCATGCATGACAAGTGAAGTATCAGCCCCATAAAGAGGCCTAAATGCTGAGTGCCTTTGGGATATTTGAAGACACGCTTCACGGCATGCCAATGGTGCATAGATGGGCTGTGCATATGTATGCTCAACTGTGAGACAACATACTATAGATCAGGTCTCTTATGGCATAAATAAATAAAACAACCAACAGCCTACTGATAGAGAGTGACATTACATGTACCACTACCATCCTTAGAAGAGAAATGAAAACCAGGCTCTAATGGTGTGGATACTAGCTTGCAATCCTCAAACTGAAAACGCTGCAAAAGCTGTCCAATGTACTTGGATGTGACATCAAAATGCCCATGAAGGATTGTGACTAAAATCAACAAATCTCTCCTACGCTTGCAGCTGTAAAGAGTAGCCTCTGTAGGGCTGTTTTGAAAGCCAAGTGTGAGCAAATGTGTAGGAATCTTGGAATACCAAGCCCGAGGTGCCTGCTTCAATCCATAGAGGGCTTTTTTAAAGCGGCATACCTTGCTTTCAGAGCCTTCAACCTCAAAGCCAGGAGGTTGGGAAACATAGACCTATTCCTGCAAATGCCCATGAAGGAAAGCTGTCTTGATATGAAGCTGATGGACCTCCCAATGAAAGTGGGCAGTAAAGGCAATAACAATGCGAATAGTAGTGATCCTAGAAGTGGGAGCAAAAGTCTCCTCAAAGTCAATGTCTTGCTGCTGAGAACAAGACGGGCTTTGTAATGGTCCATTGAACCATCAGCTTTTCGTTTTATTTTATAAACCCACTTAGTTCCAATGGCATTCTTGCCAGGAGGCAAGTCACACAACTCCCAAGTGTTTTCTGATAGATTCAGCTTGCATAGCCTTCAACCAACAATCATTCTGAAAGGCATCTTGATGACATAATGACTCTTCATTGCATGCTGTATCAACCAAGGCATAAGCAACAAAACTAGCATGCTCTTTCCGGACAGCCGCTCTAGTACGGGCTGGCAGAGGAGTATCTTGTTTGTCGTCTTCTAATGTGTCAAGGAGCCAACGGGGGGACCTTTTTGGGCTCCTGGATTTCAGCTCTTTCCTTGTCAAAAGCCTTGTGCCAATGTTCCTGATTAATGAGAGGCATATCAGGCTGAATATCTGGCTGCACATGTGGCTGCAAATGACCAATAGATGGAGGAAGTACAACCTCAGATGGAACATCATCCTAAGCATCGGATGGAAACAAAGGCATCAAGCTGTCAAAAATATATGGGGCATCAACAACGGGCTGTTTTTGACAGTCCAGCAAAGGCATAGTGTTAGATTCATCAAACACAACATCCTGACTGACAAAACACTTGCCCGTGCATAGCTGATAGAGCTTATAGCTCTTGCTCTCTGAGGTATACCCCATAAAAATGCACTTGACAACTTTATCATCCAACTTAGTGCGTGTTTGTGTAAGGCACATGAGCATAGGCCAAGCATCTAAAAGTCCTAATGTGAAAAATGCGAGGCTTAGGACCTGTCCAAGCCTCATAAGGTGTGATACTCTGCAATGCCTTTGTGGGACATCTGTTCAAAATGTAATTAGCACACATGACAGCATCCAACCACAACTTGTTAGGCAAATGTTTGCCTTTCAACATGCACCTGGCCATCTCCATCACTGACCTATTCTTCTGCTCAGCCACGGGATTCTTGTTGAGGAGTATAAGGCACCGTGCATCGATGATGTGTGCCACGTGAAGCCAAAAAAACAGCGAACTCCTTTGACATGTATTCACCCCCTCTGTCTGTATTAAGGTGAGCAATGTGCAGCCCACTCTCATTCTCAGCCAAGGCAATAAGATGCTTGAAGCATGAAGAAACTTTAGATTTGGATTTCAAGGTGAAAATCCAAGTGTAATTGGTGAAGTCATCAATAAAAGTGACAAAATAATAGAATCCCCCAAGAGCTGCGACCCTCCCGGGTCCACAAACATCACTATGAACCAGATAGAGCTTGCGTGAGGCACCAACTCTTCCATCCTTGGGAAATTGCAGCACGGTGCATCTTACCAAGCAAGGTTCACAAACATGCTTTGAAGGCATATGTATTTTGGAAAGATCAACAACCATACCATCCTTATATAACTTTATCATAGCTCGAAAGTTGAGGTGTCCAAACCTCTCATGCCACAAATGTGTATCTGCCATGGAAGAATCAAGAGCAAGGGCATGTGCATCGGCAAGTGCAGCATCATCCAAACACCTGTCATATGCATCAAGTCTATAAAGACCTCTAGTCAATGTGCCAGTCAAGACCATGGTAAAGGCATGTGTAGCATCATACACTGCACACCTAACACCATAAAAAAGAACCTGAAAGCCACATGTAGCTATGGCTGAAATAGAAATGAGGTTCTTGCGAATGCGAGGAACATAAAGCACATTCTCTAGAGTAACAATGCCACTAGAGATAGAAGTAAGAGCAACTTGCCCAATACCTTTCACGGTATTGGCACATGTGACACTGCCCCCTGAGATGTATGCTCTAATGAGTTGAATAACTTCTGCTAGGAAGTGATGTGTTTGCTAGCACCACTATCAAAGAACCAAGCATCATGAACATCTGAAACTGCCATGTAGGCATCATGAACATCAGGATTATATTAACATGTAACCAAGAAAGCCCAATGCTGGTCTTGTGCAAAATTAGCCGACTCTTTTTTCTTCTTTTCAGATGCAATCCGCTTCCTGCATTCATAATTATAATGCCCAGGTTTCCTGCAATAATTACATCTCTTCTTTTTATTATCCCCTGAAGAAGAGGCACCATGTGAATGATGAACATGGGAATGAGGGGGTTTACCAGCTGAAACCTTGCCTTTGCCTTTGTTTCTATGCTGGGCAGCAAAGGCTCAAATCACTAGCCATAGAAGCATTGCGATTTGCATGACATCGCTCCTCCTGAAGAAGAAGAGCAACCAGCGGGTCAAATGAGAAATGGTTGGCATTGCCACCTGCAACCAACCTCAATGTAGTAGCAAAGCCTTGATAAGAATCAGGCAACCCATCAAGAGTGCTTGCAAGACGGGATGTGAGGGATAATAACCCGTTTCGCTGAAAGAGCAATCAAGGCATGTGCTTTGGCATCATGACCATTCCACTGAATCTGCTCCTGTGTAGGAGGCAAAGTTCCTGTAACAGTAGCTGCAAGTGTTCTAGAAGTAGCATTAGAACCATCACGTGAAGTAGAACCAGAGATGGTAGGTGCAGCACCAGAAGCGGCATTATGTTTAGGCCTAGCCTCAGAACCTGAAACAATATGCCATAAATTCTTGGCAGCCAAAACATGTCCCATCATGTATGATCACATGGGATAATTGGTGCCATCAAGCTTGTCATCAGCTCCAAGCATGCCAAAAAGCTCATCTTTGTTGCTAGCCATCAATGCAAATAGAGAAGTAGTACCACGATGGAGAAAGACAAAGGAGAGATGCAACTCCCAACTGCAAAAACTACCAAGGTAGGTAGAGAGAGTTGCCCCAAAATGCTATAGCAGCTGCCAAACTGCTCCAGAATCTGGCACACTTCACGAGGCAGCACAAAATTGTTCCAAACTGAAGGAAAAATGCAAAAAACAGCTTCTAATGACTGAAACACAGTCCGAGGCAAACCGTACTGTTTTAAAGACCTGCTGCAGGTCTCGTACAGCTCCGTACAGCATTCAATGCACATGTCCCCAGTCCGTACTGTAATCAATGGGCCTAACAAGCGTCCGTACAGCCTGTCAACAGTCCGTACTGCAATAAATGCTGATGACAGCAGTCCGTACAGCAAGTGCAGTCTAGTACGGCTCACACGTGCCCCGAAATGCAGCTGCAGGCTGCAAAAGCCAAGGTCGGCTGCAACGAGCTCCGGAGGCCACCAAATTTCACACTCGTGAAATGGCGGCTGCTGTAGGTCTGGAACAGCTCCCAAATCACCTCGAACAGCTCCGTACAAGCTCAGGTATGCAGTAGTGAGCCGTACAGCTGTACGGCTCACACCTGTGGAGAAGACAATGTTAAATGCGCCGTACAGGGTTGTAGCAGCTCGAAAATGCTGAGGAATGACAAAAAACAGCAACAAATGCTCCGAGGCACAATCTTCCCGTGACAAAAAATCTTGGAGGACTCCGGATGAGCACAGGTGTGGTTGCACCTTGGAATGCGTGCAGACCAGCAGAGAAAACAGCAAGAATAGGCTGCCAAACAGCTGTCAATAAGAAAGGGAGGGCTTGGGGTGGCTGGAAATGGCTGAGGGGAAGATTCTTGACCTGCTCTGATACCACTATTGGACGATGGAAGCCCAAAATGAGTGATGGAAGAGCAAAAACGAGATGCTATATTGAAAATGCTGCAACACTGAGAGTGAAGGCTCAAGAGAGAGCCAACATAACAAAACCCTAGGGCTAAATGCCCTAACTAGACTAAGTGTCCTTATTGACCTAAGTGGTACATGTACTAACTGTACCAATAGTCCTAACTGACTATAACTAGGTCTATATGGCACATACCAAGGAATAAGTGGCACCTATGGATAGCCCATAGAATGGCCTACACAACCTAGGGTTTGGATGTTAGAAAATGACCCAACAGAGGGTACGCACAGCGGAAGACTGATAGTAATGCCCAGGAGCTCACACAGTGTGCGTGTGGGGTGTGGAATCACGAACCTCTTAACTTATGTGCATAGATGTGCAAGCCAGTAAATAGACAATGCTCAGAGACAAATATAGAAGCAACACTTTATATTTCCGTCCGTCCAGAAACTAGGACAGGATACAATAAAAAAAGGTTCTTCAACTACAAGCTTGACACTTCTAGATCTCTGAGCCCGCGTGCTCCACCTTGAGCATATGTAGACTCTCTGTCTAGATCCCTTCCACCTTGCTGTCTGGAAGCCAGCCTAGGTGGGCAGCCACTCTAACTCTAGCTCAGTCTGCAGCTTCTCTTAGGTCACCTTGTCCTCCTGAATGTAGGCCTAAGGGTCCCCCTTTGCTGCTCCTGTCTGCTGTCCCGAGGGCTGCTCCAAGTGATGATTGAATGAGGGCTGGAGGCCCTCCTTTTATAGGCCCCCAAGGGGCTGAGAACTCCACCGACCCAAGCCCCTAGATCAGGCCAACCTGGTCGGTTCTTCCTGCCCCTCTTGGCCGGCTTTTCTGGCCCCTCCTGGGCCGACTTTACTGCCCTATATAAGGGCTGTTGCTGGGCTCTTTTGGGCTGCTGCCTGGCCCCAAGGGCAGCCCCCATTGGGCCCTACCCTTGGGCACATCTATGGCTAGGTGGCTGGCCCACCATAGCCTCCACCTCTGCCCCTTCTGTCCTGCTGGTTCTGCCCTCTGCCAGGCTCTCTCCAGCCACGTGTGCAACGCTGTACTGATCCGTACTGCTGCTGAGGTCAGCCGCCATGTGTCGCCATCATGCAACCACTCCTCGCCTCTATCTGGAGCTCCCAGACCTTCTGTAGATGTGCTGCCCACATGACAGCCATGATGCTGTCCATGTGGCAGCCCCTTTCTCTCTTTTTCTGTGGGGTACTGCCCTAGGTCTCCCTCCCCCATGCTCTCCTCATATGGGGGCTTACAGATGGGGAGGTGACTATTCCAACATTGGATTAATCCAAGTGAGACAAGAGCTAGCGTGGATGACGTTTAGATTCCATGGATTGGGCTAGTCTAAAAAAGGCATGGCTATTCCATGATTAGTAGAGCTAATTAGGGAAAGGCATGACTCTTAAGTAAAGTAAAGTTACTTTAGGCATGCAGCCTAGGTTTAGGGTTACTGCTAAAGGTAGCCAGTGGAAGGCCTTTAAGTATGAGACAGGGGCTTCATTGTTCGGGCTTGGAGGAGTTTGAGCCTCCTCTAGACATAGATCTATTGGGTAGGGAGTGGCCCTTAGAGGAAGGGGCACGCGGTGTGGGATGCATGTCCTGCCTTGGCTTGCTCTCGTGGTGCTCTAGATCTCAGGCTGGGGGCCGGCTTGACATTCTGAGCACCTACGGCTGGGAGGTGAGCAACTAGCTCGAGCCCCTATGGGTTGTTTTGTGGGATTGTCCCACTGTATTGATGACTCTTGCTTGAAGTTGTTACTCCACCGAGATCAGAATTGACTTAACCTGGTTGGGGCTCTTTCATTTGGTATCAGAGCTAGCTTTGAGCCGAAAGAGTCCTCTTGCTTTGGGAAAAGCACAAATTCCCTTTGGTGTTCTTATCCTAGCGAAGAATGCACATGCTCCTAGAAGAAATAGCCCGAGGAGGATCCTAGTTGAACAAACAAAGATGTTGATGAAACTCTTTCCTTATGGTGAAGCTGTTTTAGGCCTTGGAGCGTCTGAATCTGAATTGTAGCCTCAGTTGAATTTGCTTTGGACTTCAAATTGCAGCCTTGAAGTAGTTGAACCTGCTTTGGATAACCAACGGCCTATGAGAAGAACTCTCAGGTTGCAATATGGAGATCTGCAATTGTCTTGTTGAGAGGGGCTGGAACAGATGTGCAGAAGGGGTCTTTTGCAGCCATAGTTTTGGTAAAGACTAGCACTGCTTTGGGCAAGCATGTGTAAGATTGCATGCTTGGTATTACGATGCACCTTGTATCAGCATGGGTTGCCGGTGAAAGCTTGAGCAAGCAACTTGCTGTTTTGCGCAGCTTGGAACAGGTTCCTTGCGGTTCCTAAACAGTTGTTCTAGTCAAGCTGCAGAATTGCTGCAGCCATCTTTTTGTGCTGACATGGAAAAGCTTTGCTGAAAAGGGGAGGTTTGCCAGGGCTAGAGCAGGTCTGCCAGGACTGATAATGCCCTATTCTTTAGGAGAGAGATTGTACTGCTATGTGCTGTCCACCCTTTTTGATTGGGTAGCCTCGATTAGGCGCGGCATGTGGCGTTGCAAGTTTTGCCTATTTTTTTTGGTGGCATGCATGTAGATAGGACTGCTGTTGGGCTCAGTTCGAGACCTTGCATGGATGCATGTTGATAGGACTGCCATTGTCAAGAACTCTGATGCATGTGCATGAATTAGAGGCACGTGCCTAAAATTAGTGACTTGCAAGTAATTAGTGGATTGCATGCAAGTTTATGGCTGCACGCAGTGTGCATGTGAAGCATGCAAACATGCAGGATGTCCTAGTGGGCTGCATGTGTGTGCATATGTTGCATGTGAAAGTCCTAGAAAGCAGCATGCAGCGTGCATGTTGTGCATGCAAACTGTAGTCGCATGCAAGCATCAGTGAGTCCTAGTTAGCCTAAACGTTAAGGTATGCTTTTGATAGCGCCACCTATATTTAGACAACTTAGCCAATATAAACAGCCTACTGGTAGCCACCTAGGGGGGTAGCAAAATCAAGGTTTTATACTATTGTGATTACCTCCTGCTGCTGCTGCGCTCACCTTCTGATTTTCTGCCAACTGATAATATTTGAGCTATTCGTCTATATGCTGGATTGATTCCTGTATTGATGGCATCAACACATCCAGCTTGGTTCTACTAAAGGCTCCAGCCATCTTCCACTTTTCTGTCCTACCACTTCGCCATTACTGTTTCACAACTTGATTGGGATCAGGCCGACCTGGATGTACTAGGAGCGAGGATGTCCATTTCATGAGCGATGCGAACGAGCCAAAGTCTAAATTGAGCAACTGGGCAATTAAAAAATGTCTATCTAAATTTGTTTCATGATAACTATTAAAAGACAAAATATTCCCATGCATTGCTAGAGCATGGACGAGCACATGTTTAACAATGGAAGAAAGCTCCAAGTTAAAAATATTCACCTAAAAGCATGGAAAGATGCTTACTTTACATTGTGTTTAACGAAAGATACATTTGGGATTGATAGTGCATCCTAGGTATGAAATCACTCGTACAACAATCTGCAAAATCTCTTCCACTAAAAGCAAGCTCTACTATACATTTTGGTTTGATAGTGCATTGTAGGTACATAATCACTAGCAATGAACTGCAAAAACTATTCCACTAAAAGAAAGCTCTTACTCTAGATCCCTTGCAATAAAAACAAAACTTTTTATTTATGCATAATTTGGCCTATTTGGCACTTGAAATGAGCTCAGAAGGCCCAAAACCTTAGAAATGACTGTAAACATGGGTACCTTTAAATGATGTTTCAAAACCCCCTCTGGAGAAGAAGTGCATCTGTTTCTAGCCAAAGCAGCTCGTGCCAAAGCACAAGCACACGGGCTGCTTTGGCTAGAAACAGATGCACTTCTTCTCCAGAGGGGGTTTTGAGAAATCACCAAAAGGTACCCCATGTTTACAGTCATTTTTAAGGTTTTGGGCGTTTTGAGCTCATTTCTGGTGCCAAAAAGGCCAAAATATGCATCAATCAAAAGTTTTGTTTTAATTGCAAGGGATTTAGAGAGTATATGTGTACATATATTTACTTATTTATTTCTTCATTCACTCATTTATTTATTTATTTTAAATCTCATCTGCAATCCTTGATATCCCAATTATGGGATATATGAAGAAATTGATTTTGTATGGCATAAAATTATAGCATGATAGACCACCATTACTAAAGTACACATGCAATCAGCCTAACCTCTTCGCCCATTTGGCTCGAGGGTTAAAACTCATCTAGTCATACTCGAAAGAGTGCTACTTTGACCATCTCTTGCAATTTGGAAGACAAATATTTAATTTAGTAAATTTAAAGGTGAGTTATTTGAGTACATTGTCAAGCAAGTGATGGTGGGAAAGCTTCCTAACAATTGGCTAGAAATGGATTTGGTATCATAGCAGATTGTGTTTAAGAACTAGTTATAGTAGCTAGTCCTTGCTATGTGTGATGGAGTTTATGGTTTTCAATCTTATGAGTGACTATCGTGAGATTGAAATTGCACTATGTTGTGTTTTTAGAGGATGAGTTTGGGAATGTTCCTGGATTCATCTAGGTATATAATGTTTGATTAGAAGGAAGTTTGATAATTTGTAGGATGCCTCTTATGTCTACGTTAGATATAAGAAGACTAATAATTTGTAGGATGCCTCTTATGTCTACTTTAGACATTGTAGTATCCACACAAGAATTGGCTAGTCAATATGGGGATACAATTTTTTCTTGCTTCTTATGTACTCTTAGCTATCCTATGCTATAGTTGGTTGAGAGGAGAAGGCCTGCTAGATAAATTTTAGCAAAAGCCCAATAGCTACTACAAGATTATGTGAAAGTCCCTAGAGTATTATTGTTCCAACCAATTGTGTGTTGCTTGATTACTATGAGTATGTGAAGTAGAAGCATGAAAGTACATATTCCTTTTGGAGACTAGAGACCTTCCCTTTATAGGGGAGTATTGTGCACCACCCAGGCATTCACAGTGGGATGTTCTTATAGAAGATAATTTTCATGATGGAGTTGCATTATATGCATCAACTCTCTTGGATGCATTTCTCCATTTCCTACATAGTGTATCAAAATGAATTTATGCATCAACTCTCTTGGATGCATTTTTCCATTTCCTACATATTGTATCAAAACAAATTTGAGCTAAAGGGGTCCATAATGTCACATAGCAATTTATAAGTGTTTTCAAAGATTAGAATGTGTGATGTCAATTATGTTCCCCCTTGCTCGTTCTTGCCATGGCTCGTTCCCCCTTGCTCGTTGTTTGGGGTACCTCCTGGGATCTAATCGCTGTTGGGTGCACTGTTTTTGGGCTGCTTTGGCTGTAACCCCCTTGACTGATTTGATTCGTTGAAGCAATTGTTGATACCTGCTTATCCATCATGTTTAGAGAAGTGTGAGGGAGTTATCACACTCCAATGCTTGATCCTCATTCATTGAGCTCGAGGATGAGGCTATCTCTGAACTTCAGCCCTGCGCACGTGAAGTCATTAGAGGAGATTCATTGATTTCAGAAAAAATTAGAGGCCTTTAGTTGACGAAGCGTAGAACTGCGAGATGGATTAGTAGCATCGACCACGATATGGTGGATCAACTCATGAAGGTTGGTCAACTCCATCAAGCAATGGGTGGGCTATATTGGAGGCTCAAAATAGAATTAGTGATAATTGCCCAGCTAAGCCCCAAACCAAAAGTTTAGTGGATTTTTAATTCAGTGGAGGGAAGAGCTGTATCAAATTTTATCTATATTTATAAAGTACTTTCTATTATCTATTTGCCTATATTGGATAATTGCCTAGCTGAGCCCCAAACTGAAATTTTGGTGGATTTTTAATTGGGTGGAGGGAAGAGCTGTATCAGTTTTTTTCTATACATATGAACTATAACTTCTATTATCCATTTTGTCTATACATAAAGTATAACGTTTTGTTGTCCACTTAAAATAATATTATTCTGGTACAGTGTTTTGCTTCTATTTTTTCTGGATTCCGTGTTCATTAGTGACTACTTAGTAAAGGTTTTAAATTGAAAACACATTTGCTTAGGAAGTTTGGTACTTTGTGTATGATATTATTTGAGGTTAAGAGTAATTGTACATTGAATATAGTTAGTTAAAGTCTAGATTTGCAACTACTTGGCTTTCCTTGGATGGTCACAGTTTGGCCTAAGACTTAAATTGGTGGATTCGCGTGGTATGGGATGAGGTCAAGAAGTAATTGTACATTGAATATAGTTAGTTAAAGTCTAGATTTGCAACTACTTGGTTTTCTCACATTTTGGGCGAAGACTTAAATTGGTGGAATCACGTGGTATGGGACAAGAGCACTTTGGCCATGGTTTTGATTGTGTGGCCATGGATTTAGCTAGTTGCATCGGCTTGGTAAAGACAATTGAATAGTGTTATAGTTATGATAATTCATTGTTCGAGAATTCCTTAAGGATAAACCACTTGGTAGACATTGTATATCACGAAGGTGACGTGACTATGTTGCTACAGTAACAATCTCAATTAGGGTTTGGTATTTTGGGGTGTGGATTCACTCGAACTGCAACTAAATTGAGAAAAAATTCTTGTTCTCAATTCTTTTTGTGTGGTCATCTAAGCACGTGATAAAGGAATGTTGAGTACCATTTATAAATAAACTATGGAGTTCTTGATATATGCTCTACATGAAGTTGGTAGTGTGTTTTTGGATAAAGCAACCCTACGTTAATAAGTCTTTGAGACATAGATAAGGCTATACTTTTCTCTAGTTTGCAGAAGCAAGGAAAGATGATGAGAAGCCGAATCCAGTATTAAGAATTGCTTCTATTCTGTGAGTGTGGCTAAAGATTACTATGGTACGAGTAGATCTCATGTCAAGATTGACATTGAGGAATCAAGTTGTGTATTTGATTGAGTAATGGACAAAGACTTAGAAATAGGCATGGAGTAGATCTCATGTGAGGATTTGACATCTAGGAGTCAAGTAATACTTGATTCAGTTGAGTTTCCACCCATACTTTTCCATCCATGCCGAGGTTTTTGGTTTTGATACAGAGGCAGCCCTATTATTTTTTGAAGTGGAGAAGAGAAAGTCTAGAATGACATTCCGATGGGATTTTGGGTAGCGTGACGCTTACTAAATGACCATAACCATTTAGCTTTCTTTTAAGGAAGTTAATAAGAGTGTAGTAATTGTTTGCTCAAACCTCAAATGAAAATTGAGTAAGCGAGCGGCAAACCATAATTTAGAGTGTTCTAGACGGATTTTTTCTTAATTTACCTTATATGGTAAATGTGTAGATTCCAAGTTCATTACAGACGGAACATTATAGATACTACTATTGGAACCTGATTTTGGATTGAGTAGTGCTAGCCTTTGTCACGGATGAGTTTGCCCCTCACCTCCGGAGTGCTGATAGAAACTCAGTACGAAGACCTTTACATAAATGGGTGTTCAAGTATGTGTGGTTGTGTGGATTTGTATGTGTGAGAGCATGTGTTTATACTATGGTCTACACCCACTGTTGGGCACTGATGACGTCAATAGTAGCTAGTCCCTACTATGCATGATGGAGTTTATACTTTTCAAGGTTATGAGTGAATTATCGTGAGTTTCAAATTGCACAATGTGTTGTGTTTTTAGAGGATGAGTTTGCGCATGTTCTTGGATTTATCTAGATATATAGATATATGAGAAGTATAGTTTGATTAGTTTTCCTGCCCAAAGTTAGCCAGCATAAATATATTTTCAAAGGTGGAAGAAAGTTATGTCCATAACTGGACTAAGTGGGGCCTAGTCAAGATTGGACTATCTAGGGGCGAGGCTAACGTATGATCTTGGATTGGATCTAAGGTTAGGATGTGATCTAACCTTGAGTTTGGATTAACTGAGGGTTGACACTAGAACAGAGTTTGGGGTTGAGACTAGAGCTAGTGTCGATGAGGTTTAGATCCCGTAGATTGGTCTAGTCTTAGACATGGCTATGCTAGGATTAGCTGAGCTAATTAGGAAAAAGCATGAGTCAAAGTAAAGTAAAGACTACTTTGGATATGAAGCCTAAGTTTAGGGCTTACGGCTAAAGATAGCGAGTGCTAGGCCTATAAGTATGAGCTAGGGGCTCAATGTTTGGGGTCTAAGGAGTTTGAGCCTCCTCTGGACGTAGACCCACTGACCAGGGAGTGGCAGCTTGAGCATGGGGTATGGGACGCATGTTGTGACCTTGAGGCTGGCTTGCTCTCGTGGTGGTCTAGACCCCAAGCTCGGGGGAGACTGGACGTACTGAGCCTTTATGGCTTGGAGATCAGCTGCTAGCTCACACCCCTATGGGTTGTTTTGTGGCCTTGTCCCAGGGTATCAAGGACTCTTGCTTGAAGTTGTTACCCTGCTGAGGTTAGAAATGATTTGACTTGGCTGGGGCTATTTCACTGCCAGGCGTATAAAATAGACCTGGCCCGACTGCAAATCTGCTGCAGGTTTGTTGCTCTCCGTTGCACTATTCCAGCAGGTTCAATGGTCCGTATTGCAGGCCATGTGACATGCGGATGCTCCAGATATGTCTCTACCCTAACTAGGTCCACTAAATTTGCATCGTCCTAAAATGGAGGGTCACAGGTGGGTCAATAAAGTATTCTGCCAACTTAATCCATTGTGGATTGAATTCACCCTTATGCTTTAACAAGTACAAGAAACATCTTAGGTTTAAAATATAAGTTTTCAGGGCTAGAGAGGCAGGTTCAAATTTCAGGCCTTGGATCACATGTTTACCTTGATGCTCTTGTGGAGGAGGTAAAGCATCACAAGGAGAAAATAACTTGCTACTTAGTAGAGTTTTGGAAGGTTTTTGAGTATGTACCATGGATTATCTTGATTCCACATCTACATGACCTAGTGTAACTTGGCACTGGAAAATCGATACACTTCTTGAGATACGTACTGGAGCTGTGTACGTTGAAGTTGTGTTTTTAGAGGATGAGTTTGGGAATGTTCCTGGATTCATCTAGGTATACGTTGAAGCTGTGTACGTTGAATTGCCAATTAGAGAGAGTGCTAGGAGAGAAGGGTAAGGAGCAAAACACAGCACCAAGGCCCACAAATAAGGGTTGGACCCCCTCGAAGGCGTGCACATCTTTATTACTAATCATTGGCTAATGTTACATAGTTTCGGCGGTACTATTTACATCGCTTGATCGATTATGAAAGGTGTTCCGCCACGCCGCGCTCGGCGATGCCGCGTTGCGCCGCTACAGAACCTTAGCAATTGCTAAGGTCTACAGGTTAGTCAGGGTTTAGGTTAACTGCGTTAGAGGTGTGAGTTGCAGAGGGAGAGAGAGAGAAGAGTGTGAGAGCAGGAGAGTGAGAGCTGAAAACCATAGTTACAATAGAAGAGTGTAGTACAACTGAAGAGAGGGATAGGTTTTGTCTAAGTGACAAAACCTTATCCTTCACTAACCGTAGTTAGTGAACTAACTGTGGTTAGGGGGAAAAACCTCTAAATGAGGGAAAAGTGCCCCTAACCTACTTATTACATTACATTGGTCACTGCCAAATTATAACAATAATTCTAACACCCCCCTGCAGTGCCAATGTCATGTACAAGGAAATGATTAATCACCAAAAGGAGGTAAGTTCAGGGCACTGCGAAATGCCTCAAACTTTTCACGTGGAAGTGCTTTGGTGAAAATGTCTGCAACATTGTCATGTGTTGACACATAGATCATACTGATCTCTTGTGCATGCAGCTTCTCTCTGACATAGTGATAGTGAACCTCAATGTGCTTCGTGCGAGCATGAAACACAGAATTCTTTGCCACTGCAATAGCACTCTGACTATCAGTGAGGATTGGAGAAGGACCCTCCAATGAAAGATGAAGATCAGCAAATAAACGACGCAGCCAAACACATTCAACTGTCGCTGTGAAAGCTGCCCTGTACTCAGCTTCACATGAAGAGGTAGCCACTGTAGATTGTTTCTTGCTTAACCAAGAAATACAAGCTTTGCCCAAAAAGAAACAATTGCCACTTGTGGACTGCCTAGTGTCATAGTCTCTAGCCCAATCTGAGTCACTGTAGGCATGCATGTGCAAGTCACCCTCCTTGGGAAACATCAAGCCAAAAGACTTGGTACCTTGCAAATAACGGAAGATGCGTTTTACAGCTTGCCAATGCATAGTCTTTGGGCTGTGCATATATCTGCTCACCTGAGAAACTGCAAACTGAATATCAGGTTGTGTATTGCAGAGATAAATGAGGCATCCAACAGCCTGACTGTAGAGTGTGACATCAATTGATTCACCTGCATCATGCATTGTAAGCTTCAGCCCCAGCTCCATGGGAGTAGCTATGGGCTTACAATCCTGCATGTTGAATATGTCCAAGAGTTTCTGCACATACTTGGATTGAGACATAACAATGCCGCTTTTCTCTTGAGTGAAGTGGATCCCCAAATAAAAGTGTAGCAACCCCAAATCTGACATGCCAAAAGTGGTCTGCAATTCAGCTTTAAAATCTGCAATATTATCTTCATTTGACCCTGTGAGCAGTAAGTCATCTACATAAAGAATGATGACTAAAATATCCCCCCCATCCTTCTTGATGTAGAGGGTGGTCTAAGTTGGACTATTGTGCAGCCCCTTGCTAGTCAGAAAGGCATGAATTTCGGCATACCATGCACGTGGGGCTTGTTTCAGCCCATACAAAGCTTTATTCAGCTTGCATACCTGAAGTGCATTTCCTGAAATTTCAAAGCCCGGAGGTTGTTTGACATAAACCTCTTCCAACAAGTCTCCATTAAGGAGCTGAATCTGAAACAGCCATACCGGAGCTGTTTTTCTTTTCTTTTGCAAGCCTCTTCTTGCATTCTCCAATGTAGTGACCTAGCTTTTTGCAGTAATGACATATTCCCTTCTTCTTGGGCTTACCTGCATCACCCTTAGCCTTTTAAGAAGACTGTCTTGAACCACTGGAAGGATGATTTGCTGATATCTTTGCTTGTCCCTTTACTTTAGGCTTGAATTTTGAAAGCATGGCATGTTCGCCTGCTCGTGAAGCCATGTTTTTCCTGGTCTGCTCTTCCTGCAACAGAAGTCCTATCAACTCGTGAAAATTGAGAGGATTTGCACCCCCCCTCAATGACAAATTCAGCGAGGTATGAAAGCTGAGATAAGACTCAGGAAGAGAATTCAGAGTAGTGGTGATCATCTCTGAATCAGGAATGATCTCATCAATATTCAGCAATTGCTCTCGTAAATCCTGTAGCTTTGTGAGGTGCACTGACATGGAGTCACCCTCTTCCATATGTGTATGAGACAATTCTCTTTTCAAAAAAGACACCCTGGCATCATTCCGAGCTTATAGGACCAGAGATGCGGAATGATGAATCTTTTCACTGAAAGAGAAATACATGACAAAGCTAAAGCATCACGTGAATCCCATCTCTTTTGCTCTGGAGTGGTAGGTATAACTGCACCAATAACTTGTGTTGCAGCTGTACCCTGTGCACGACCTCTGCCTCCTCCTTGCTGGGGAGGGGTATTAGGTGCCACATTTACTGGCTGGATCTCATCCCCATTTACATAGTCCCACAAATTACGGGAAATCAGAATATTGCGTACCATAGAACTCGAGAGGGAGTAGTTGGTACCATCCAGCTTATCCTCTTGTGAGAGACCACTGAATTGGAAATCATTCTGATTTTGCTGGGCCATGTTTGAGAAAGAAAATACAGCAAATGCAAATCTGAATTCCCTTGCTGGGAATGGAGTACACAATTCCCAAAAAATACAGCCAAAGATTGGCTAAAAATGCAACTCAAATCTCTGTAATGTCTCTGTCAGAAGTCTGCCAGAGCATCCAATCTTTCCCAAAACCTGCCAAAAGTGCAACACTCACAGAAAGGTAGTGTGAGCTGAAACCTGCAAATTTGCTCTCCCAACACAAAAGTCCCAATTTGTGGCTTGAAATTGCAATTAGAAAGGGGCAAATGGTCTAAAAGCCCCAAATGTTGCACAAATTTCTCTCTGCCTGCAAAAGCCCCAAATTTCACTGCAAAATTGCAGTGTGATTGCAAAAGCCCCAAATTTTTGCAATCTCTGCAACAAATGCGAAAGCCCCAAATTTGACAAAATTCCCAATACACAAAATGTGTCCAAATCTGCCCCCACAAAATGGCCTGCAAAGCAAATTTCTGCCTCAAATGACACACTCTGTACAAAGGTACGGAATTGTATGGAATGTACAGTCAGGATGTACAGCTGATGACACACTCCGTACAAAAGTACGGAACTGTACGGAATGTACAGTCAGGCTGTACGGACAGGTACCCTCCTGTGTATGGGTTGCTGTGTACGACAGCTATACGGAACAGTGAAGGTATGGCAGATGTACGACAGCGAAGGTACGGCTGTACGACAAAGGTACGGCGGTACGACAAAGGTACGGCGCGATACCAAATGTACGGTTGACGGGCTGTACGGCGAACTGTACGGGCTGACAACGAGTTGTATGGGCTGACGGCGAACTGTACAGATACCGTATGAAATGTACGGGTGCAGACACAGCTGTATGGGCAGCGAGAGCTCCGTGAGCTTGTACGGCTGTACGGACGGAAGCTGCACGGTGCAGGAGTTGGTACGGCGTAGGAGCTGGTATGGCTTGTACGGAAGGCTGTACGGACGACATGCTTGTACGGACGGGCAGCAAGCTGTTGAGCTTGGAGTAGGGAGATTGCGAGCAAGGAAGCAGGGAGCAGGGTCAACCCGCTCTGATACCAAATGTGAGTTGCAGAGGGAGAGAGAGAGAAGAGTGTGAGAATAGGAGAGTGAGAGCTGAAAACAATAGTTCCAATAGAAGAGTGTAGTACAACTGAAGTACAACTGAAGAGAGGGATAAGTTTCAGCAAGGGTGGGCGGACAGGAGCAGCCAGTAAGCCTCTCCCTTGGGCCTCAACACTGGAGGTGAAGGTGAGCTAGAGGTGTGTTGCAGTCTGAGTTCATAGGGCTGAACTTTAGGCTGTCTATCAGGGCAGCAAGAAGCTGAGATCAAGATGGAGAATCTACATATGCTCGAGGTGGAGCACGCGGGCTCAAGTCTAGAGATATCCGGCAAATAGTAGAAGTACCTTGTGGTAAGATCAAAGGACCACGCTCTGGTGGGATTTTGGATCCATCTCTGTTGTATTCTATCCACAGCTTTGGACGAAAATATATTATTTTGGTGGTTTCTATATCTGGCTGGATTATTCTATGTGATGCACAGAAGTTTAAGAAGTTTGTGATTCCACTCCCCAAGCTCCTGGGCTATTCTATCAGTCTTCCGTTGTGCGTACCCTCTGTTGGTTGATTCTAACATGGTATCAGAGCCCAAGTAGGAGGCTCACAAATTTGAAAGCTTGAAGGCAGGGACCTTGCTGAAGGATGACCCTGATTGGGAATTGACTTCCACGACTGGAGGACTGTGCCCTTGCGAGGAGAAGTGTGACTCAGGTTTAGTCAGGTGCATAAGGAGTTCTGGGGTCTAGAAGGTTGACTTTGTTCGACTTTGCTGTGTGGTTTAGCAGTAGAGATGTCGATTTCATAAGCCTCTTCGGTCCCTTCTCTCCCTTCCTCCTCCCCCAGATTTCTTTCATTCACCATCCCTAACTTTGGGAAATTGGATGAGACAAATTACCCTATTTGGAAGGTGAAGATCCGGAGTCATTTAGTGGCTCGAAAACTGTGGAAACTGACAACGGGAGCCGAGGCGAAGTCGGAGGATATGGTGGACAACAAGGGGGAGATACTCATAGTAGTAGATGGAGAGGAGCTCGAAGCTTGGGAAGATAGAGATACCCACACCTTGGCATTGATCATAGGGACTACGGCGGTCTGTGTGCTTCCTCACATTCGGATGACCGACATGTCAGTAGAGGCGTGGGCTATTTTAGAAGGATCTATATAAGACTGATAACCCATCACGGATCTTTCTTCTTCAGCATCAGCTCTACAACTTGGATATGGATGAAGGAGATACAGTACATGACCTCTTGACGAAGGTCAAGGTGGTAAGGGATCAACTAGCATCAGTTGGTCAGAAGGTGGACTCGTGGCAATTGGCCTCGATGGTACTGAGGAGGCTACTAGGGAGTTTCAAAAGCTTTGTTACGATTGTGACAGCAGGATAGAGGACCAAACCTTTTAGTTTTGAGGAGTTGCGTCCATTACTGCTCCAGGAAGAAGCGAGGGAGAAGCTCTAGAACAACGACAAAGATGACAAGGCGTTGTTGGCAAATGATTATGCTGGCAAAGGTAAGGGCAAGCCTAACGGTCGCAAGTCCAAGAAGGATGACTCTGATGACGAGGACACTTCCAAGAGGAAGCAGAAGAAGCAATGCTTCTATTGTGACACGCCAAGCCATTTTGCGAAGGATTGCAGAAAGAAGGCGGCAGATCAGAAAAACAAGGAGTCGTCCGAATCAGATTCAGAGGGTGTCACAAAAGCCAAAGCTAATGTGGTAATCGAAGAACTGGTCTTGGTGACATCTCCATGTGTTACTGAGGTACGATATAAACCACAGTGAAGATGCCTGACATCGAGATGTGGGTCGACGGGGAGTCAGAGACCTTTGTGAAGGTGAAGGACAACATGGAGTGCTTGGAATCTTCCAGGTGCGTGGCTGTTGATACTGACATGAGGATGGATTACATGGAGTGCGCTAGGGATTCACTTTCAGATGGGTGCTGTAATTCAGAAGGGGATAGTACAGGATTGCACAAGTTTTTGGCATGTACCTCGATAAGGTGCATGTTTTTCTTTTAGAGCAAGCACACAGGTAGTACGACGGTGTGGTATGTACTTGATGTTCTTAAATTAAGCCTTTATAGCATGATGTGGAGAGAATCTGCTCTTCATATGTCTCAGGCAATGCGAGATTGGAAGGAATGGGCCTTCTTCAAAGGCAGAACGGGAAGTGTGGGTGCTTCTTTAAATCTCGGACATAGGTTGTTGGAAGGTCGTGGACAAGGTGTATTGAAGCTAGAAGAGTACTTGGTTGAGAGCGCAATAAGAGTTTGTGGTCCTGTCATGACAAGAGAAATGATTATTTAGTTAATTAATAGTCATTAGAACTTTATTATTGTTAGGCGCCAATTTGATGGTGCGGTTCTATGTTTGGATTTATGATCGATCAAGCGGTGTAAATAGTACCGCCAAAACTATGTAACATTGGCCAATGATTAGTAATAAAGATGTGCACACACGTGTCTAGGTCCTAGGGGCAATAGGAAAGGGAAAGGGTGCATTAGAGTGCATTGAATGGTAGGTGCGTGGGTCATAGGTGTAAATGGGAAGATGGAACTTGAGTGATCTCAAGGGACATTAATGAAAGGGTATCACCCTTTCATTGTGAATCTCACGTTGCATTCTCTCTACCACATTGCATTCATCCGTCATCTCTCTCCCACCTTGCATGTAGGTCGAAAAAGAAACAAGTACTCTCACGAGGGTGCTCTTCCCCATTGGAGGGCCAATCGGCATTCAAATTCTGCATGCATTGCACACATTTGCATTTTCGAAAAGTGTGGATCTTCATATTTGGTATCAGAGCGGCGACGATCCACGAGCGGGACGAGAAGAGGGCGACAAGTGCGAACGACGGAAGTCGCAAGAGAGGTTGCGGAAAAGGATCACGACTGACCGATCTCGAGGTTCTGAGACAAGGGATTTTTCTGAAAAATTATGGCCTTCAAAATGTGCCCTTAAACCGTGAGAAAAAGGGATCCCCGTTCTACCCAAACGGGAAGTCGGATCGGAAAAAGATTTAAAGGGAGTGATCCATCCATCAAGTACCCCCTATAACGGTATCTAGAGCTCCAATCTGCTCAAAACAAGTAGCCCAAACGGAGCGTACCAGTTTACAACAGAAATACAAGAAGAAAAGCTTGAAAGAGAAGGGAAAAGAGGTCATTTTAAGTGTCTTCTCAACACAAACGAAGCGGGAGTCGGATAAGTACCACCAACTCTACAACACTTGAAGTTTGCTGTAAAATAAACCTTTTGTTTTGAAATTACAGCAAGACATCTTCTCTCTTGTATTACTAAAAGGAAAGAATGGAAGGGGAAGGGATATATAACAATGAACTTATTCCTTTTCCTCCATTACCCCAAGGAGAGAGAGAAAGAACACCTTCACCCCCTCTTGAAGAGGATGGATTAGGTGAGAGTTATACACATCTTGAGTATGATAACCCACAAATAGATTTACAGCAGTCTCTCCTTCAAGAACCTCTTGATAGGGAGTTCTCCTTTCGTAATGAAAGAAGAAATGATACCAACCAAGAACAAGGGGCTGAGTTCACGCCTTCAACTCAAAACCCAATACACATGGATTATAATCCAAGTGCAAGAGGAAGAGAGGAGACTCGTGTTGATAAGCTGGTTTTCCAGCTTAGCAATATGATTGAGCAGTCCATTATGACAAGATTAGGGACTAAGAGGACTTTAAACTTCGGGGATGAAGAGTTGAGTAACCCTTCTAAGAGGTCCAAATTCCAACCGCGAGAGAGAATTTAGTTCCCCAAATATGATGGGGCAAGGAAGGCTGACAAAATCCTCAATTAGATTCGTCATTTTGAGCTATACTTTGCCCATCAAGACAAGACCGAGCAAGAGAAGCTTGCTCTTGCCACATTGCATCTGCAGAAGGATGCTCTAATGTGGTGGTCCTTGTCACAAATAGGAAAAGAGCCTATTCATGAATGAGCTAAATTCGTGGAGCAATTGAAAGCCACTTTCATGCCACCGAGGCATGAAGAGAACCTAACCTTTCGTTGGGAGAGGTTTAGGCAGTTCGATAATGAGAGTAATGTAGATTTTACAGCCAGATTTTGGAAACTCTAGAGTTACCCGAAAAGAGTGAGGAAGATAGGAGAAAGAAGTATTTAGCAGCTTTAAGCCCAAAAGTAAGGTATGAGGTTGAAATGTTTAACCCGACCACGCTTAAGGACCTCACTAAGCTGGCTGAAATAGCCGAGAGGAAATTGAATCCTCGTAAACCCTTCAATAAGGAGTATGGGTCATCATCTAAGACCAATAATATACCCACTTTTAGGAAACCAAACCGGTTTAAGAATAATAAAGGGAAGGGTAAAGCTCTTGTAAGGAATGTGAACAGCCAATCACGTCCTGGATGGGTGCCATTTCCTTCTATGAGTGACGAAGAGAAGAGGAAGTTGATTAAGGAAGGAAAATGTTTTGGGTGTAAGAAACATAAGCCAGGGCACGTATGGCATAAGTGTCCCGTTCTCTTGGCTAAGATTGCCAAGACGAATTCAGTAAAAGGGAAAGCCAAGGCATCCAAGCAGGAGGGTGAGGCTTCTACCTTGTCACCCTCGAAATCTACTATGACTATTGAGCCAATAGTGAATGCTGTCCATTCAGCCAATACCTTTGGGCCTCATGATCTTTTTAAGGTGTATGGATTCATGAATGGACAGAGAATAGTGGTTCTCCTAGATGATGGATGTAATTATGACTTAGTAAGTGATAGATTGGCAAAATTACTCCATCTTAAACTAGAACGTATAAAGAACATGTCGCTTTCAGGAGCTTTTAGGGGACACAATGAAGAAGACACATCCATAGTACGGAATATTTCTTTACATATACAAAAATATAGAGATCGAAGGGATTTTCTAGCAGCCCCTTTACAAGACGTTGACATGATTCTAGGTAAACCATGGCGGTATGATTTTAACCTTGCTATTCATCCTCATACTCATCATTGTTGCTTTGTACATAAGGATGAAAACATAAGGATCGTAGGGGATCGTGTATACAATTCCATTGATTACTCCTACCCAAGCGAAAAGATTGGTAAAAAGAGGGGTAGATTGTAATCTTGTGTATATACGGGATTCACGAGATCTTCATATCTCAAAAGAAGATCGGAAGAGAAATGAGTTCCTTAGAGCTTATGAGGATCGATTTTCAAGAGATGACTCATTCGAATTGCCTATGGAGAGAGAAGATGATCATGCCATAGACTTAGAGCCAGGAGCTTCTCCTCCATGTAGAGCCCCATATAGGATGAACATGATAGAAATGGAGGAGGTAGAAAAACAAATTGAAGATCTGTTGCAAAAAGGCCTGATTCGACCAAGCAGTTCTCCATTTGGAGCACTTGTATTATTGGTTAAGAAGAAGGATGAATCATATCGTATGTGTATAGATTACCGTGCTTTGAATAAACTTACGATTAAGAACCGGTCACCGATTCCAAGAGTGGATGATTTATTGGATATGCTTAAAGGTGCTAAAGTTTTTAGCAAATTGGATTTGAAATCTGGTTATCATCAACTTCGTATGAAAGCTGGGGATGAACATAAGACTGCTTTTCGCACTCTCATTGGACATTATGAGTTTTTGGTCATGCCTTTTGGCCTGACTAATGCTCCAGCCACTTTTAGTAGGCTGATGAGAAGGGTTTTGCGACCCTACTTGGGAAAATTTGTCATAGTATTTTTTGATGACATTTTAGTGTTCAGCCAGAATGAGGAAGAGCATAAGGATCACCTTGCTAAGGTGATGGAGCTCCTTAGGAAGGATCGATTGTTCCTAAATACCAAGAAGAGTGAGTTCTTCAAGACAGAAATAGAGTGTTTTGGGACACATTGTGTCTGCCGAGGGAATTCAGGTTGACCCTAAAAAGGTCAAAGCCATAATTGAATGGCCAATACCCAAAAACATACATGAGCTGAGATCCTTCTTAGGGATGTGTAGTTATTATCGTAGATTCATTAAGAATTTTGCACGTCTTGCTTCCCCACTCACAGATTTGTTGAAGAAGCATTCCTTGTATGAGTGGGGAGAGGTTCACCAAGTAGCTTTTGAGGAGCTTAAGAGAACATTGGTGACTGCACTAGTGTTGAACACTTCCGGACATGGACAAAGAGTTGTTTGTTGTATGTACGGATGCAAGTGGTACCTCGATTGGGGCAGTGTTGATGCAAGGAGGGCATCCCATTGCTTATGAGAGTAGAAAACTTCAAGGGGCTGAATTGAAATATATCACGTATGAGAAGGAGTTATTGGCAGTCATTCATGCTCTAAAGTTATGGAAGCATTATTTATATGGTTCTGCTTTCAAGATTAAGAATGACCATCAAAGTATGAAGCACTTGTTTTCTCAACCCATTGTCTCTTCAAGGCAAATCAAATAGGCTGAATATATTCAATCCTTTGGGCAACCAAATATCGAATATCAGCGAGGAAAGGAGAATTTAGTAGCTGATGCTTTGAGTAGACGGCCCCAAGTTAATCACGTTTCTGTGATTAAGGAGAAATCATTAGGAGCAATGGTTGAAGCTTATCCTTTAGATGAGGACTTCGCTGACATTCATGGGAAGATTCAACGTAATGAGGTAGGGGAGTGAGAGGCTTATTCCATCGTGGATGGATACTTATTTTTGGGACATGCCATATGTGTACCCAAAACATTTCGGTAGCTAGTCATACCCAAAACATTTCGGTAGCTAGTCATGAGTGAGTTACATGCGAGTCCATATTCTGGACATAGAGGCATTAGAGGGACCATTGACAATATTGAGAGATACTTCCATTGGCCTAAACTTCGCAAAGAAGTTTCGACCTTTGTTCAACAATGTGACGTATGTCAGCGCATTAAATCTGACACAAGTAAGACTGCTGGTCTTTTGCAGCCTTTGCCTATTTCTTCGGAAAGGTGGGAACACATTACAATGGATTTTGTGTCGGGTTTCCCCAAGGTTGGTCAGTTTGAGCAGATTTTTACAGTTATAGATAGGCTGAGTAAACAAGCTCATTTTATTCCCTGTAAAAAAGAGTTGTCTGCTCCTGAAACAGCAAGGTTATTCATTAGGGAAATCTTCAGGTTACATGGGTTACCAAAATCCATTGTATTCGATAATGATGGCCATTTCATTAGCAACTTTTGGACAGCCCTATTAGAGAATCTCGGAACCAAACTGAAATTTACTACAGCCTTCCATCCTCAAGGAGATGGACAAAGTGAGAATGCCAATCAAACCATAATTACTTTACTTCGAGCTTATGTCCATGACCAACCTAGAAGGTGGCCAGAGTTCTTACCCATGTTAGAGTTTGCTTATAATAACACTGTACATACTTCCACCAAGAAAGCCCCATTTGAAATCATCTATGGGCAATGTTTACCCACTCCAATAACACACTTGGGGGAGCGAATTTTCGCTGCTGACCAGTTTGCTGAGGATATGTCACAGGTTATTGAGCAGGTAAAAGAACATATTAAGAAGGCCCAGGTTCAACAATCCAAGGAAGCCAATCATAAAAGAAAAGAAGTTAATTATAAGGAGGATGATTGGGTTTTATTGAAGATTGATAAAAGAAGAATCAAGTGAGTGAGAGGAAGTACCAAACATGTCAAGCTAGCACCGAAGTTTTATGGTCCATTTCAGATTTCAGCAGCTTTATATCCAGAAGAAGGATCCAGAGCGTATGAGCTGAAGTTACCAGCCCACTGGCGTATGAAGAACATCTTTCATGTGAGCAATTTGAAGAGATACCATGGTGATACTTCTGCGTTTTTGGATACTCAGCATCAAGAAGAACCTGAACTTGGAGATGGGACTGAAGTTCTTACTCCGGAACAGATTGTGTACCATAAAGAGAAGAGTACTCGTGGAAAGAAGAGATTAAAAACCAGCCAGCTAGTGATGCACAATGGATGGAGGAAGAGTTCTTTACAGATTTTCCACAGATACTCTCAGATTACAAAGAGGCGATGCAATAGTAACAAGAGAAAGTGCACGTAAGAGGAAGAGACAAGCAATAATCCAGAAGAGGACTTCTGCTCATTCAAGCATGAGGGAGTGTCATGACAAGAGAAATGATTATTTAGTTAATTAATAGTCATTAGAACTTTATGCCAATTTGATGGTGTGGTTATATGTTTGTATTTATGATCGATCAAGCGGTGTAAATAGTACCACCAAAACTATGTAACATTGGCCAATGATTAGTAATAAAGATGTGCACACATGTGTCTAGGTCCTAGGGGCAATAGGAAAGGGAAAGGGTGCATTAGAGTGCATTGAATGGTAGGTGCATGGGTCATAGGCTAAGGGTGAACTTGAGTGATCTCAAGGGACATTAATGAAATGAGAGGGAATGAGAGAGGGAGTGGAACCAAGGGGAGAGAGTGAGAGAGAGGGGGAGACACAAAAGTGTGGGTGTGAAGTGTTGAGCCACACCACAAACTCATAGGTTTTATTAGGATTAGGCTTTCACCCTATGACTGTCTTAAGACAGTCATAGGTGTTATATCTTTAATAAAAGGGTGGCAATGTGCCTTTACCCCAACAACCTCCCACCTAAAGGCCAATGTGCCTAAAGGGGAGAAAAGAATAAAAATTACAGCAATATACAGTTACTGTATACAAGACCATAAAATAAGAATAATCCCATGATGTAGCGGCAATGTGCAAACCGCTCTGTAGGCAAGCTCTTAGTGAGCAAATCTGCAGGATTATCATCAGTATGCACCTTCACAAGCTCAAGTCGCTTGTCTTCCAGTACCTCCCTGATGAAATGGTATTTCACATCTATGTGCTTGGTCTTTTGATGAAAGACCGGATTCTTTGCCGACATGATAGCACTGTGACTATCACAATGCAAAACTGGCATATCTCCTGTAATGCCCGAATCTCCCACTAGCCGAGTAAGCCATATTGCTTCCTTGCAAGCCTCAGTGGCTGCAACATATTCAGCTTCAGTGGTTGACAGTGCAACGCATTTTTGCAACCGAGACACCCATGATATAGCACCTCCTGCAAATGTGAAAATATAACCGGTTGTAGACTTCCGGTTATTTGCATTCCCTGCATAGTCTGAATCTGTAAAACCATGCACCAATGCATCCTGCCTACCATAGCATATGCACAAGTCTTTGGTACCCTTGAGATACCTCAAGACACCTTTCACTGCTTCCCAGTGCCGCTTGCCTGGATTTGCCATATACCTGCTGATGATTGCCACCGCAAAAGCAATATCCGGACGAGTGGCAACCATGGCATACATCAAAGAACCAACTGCAGATGCATACGGAACCTTGGCCATTTCAGCCTTATCATCATCTGATCTGGGGCTGTCCTTACTGCTGAGTTTTAAATGTGGAGGCAACGGGGTACTAATAGACTTCCCCCCCTCCATTTTAAACCTCTGCAGTACTTTGTCAATGTACTCCTTCTGTGACAGAAACAAAAGTCCCTTGGACCTGTCACGAATAATCCGCATGCCAAGAATATGGTTTGCATCACCCAAGTCTTTCATGTCAAAAGACTTATGCAGTTGTTTCTTCAAAGCACTAATCTCCTGCTGAGATTTACTGGCAATCAGCATGTCATCCACATATAGAATGAGTAGCATCAAACTGCCATCCTTTGCCCGTTTGGTGTACAAGCAGTGATCGGTCTCACACCTATGATACCCTTGGGACTGCATGAAGGCATCAAACTTTTTGTACCATTCTCTTGGCGCCTGCTTGAGTCCATACAAGCTCCTCTTGAGCTTACACACAAGCTGCTCTTTCCCTTTAACAGCATATCCCTCTGGCTGACTCATATAGATCTCATCATGGAGATCTCCGTGAAGAAAAGCAGTCTTCACATCCATCTGACATAAATCCATGTCCTCATGAGCAACAAGAGCTAACACTGCTCTCAAAGTAGTCATCTTGACTACAGGGGAAAAGATCTCATCAAAGTCAATGCCCTTCTCCTGCTTAAATCCCTTAAATCTCGGTAAAGCATTTGAATCCACTTTGACTTTGTAAACCCACTTGCATGGCAAAACCTTTCTGCCTGCAGGTAACTGCACCAAGTCCCATGTATCATTTTGAAGTAGGGAGTCCATTTCTGACTGCATGGCGTTCTCCCACTTCATTTTCTGTGTTCTTCCCATAGCTTCCTTGAAGCTGGAAGGCTCACCACAATCTGTCAGCATGATAAAATCAGCCACATTATTGGCTCCTGGAACAAACCTGTCAGGAGGCCGTTGTACACGGGTGCTCCTCCTAACAAAATGTTTCGGATTAGGCTGCTGTCTAGCCTGTTCGTCATGCATGACGGGTGGCTGTACCACCATATTTGGCTGTTCTACAGTCCCATTTGCTGGCATATCCAGTGGTGCATCATTGGCAAAATTGTCTGGCTGATTTTCAGCCTGTATACCCTCTTGAACAGGGTTATCTACAGCAGCCTGCTGCTGCATATTAATGGGCATTCTTTGCTGTCCGACATCATCATAAACAACCCTCCTGTATTCCACAGGTTGCACGGGTTCTTTGTGTACACTATCCTCTTTAAAGATGATATCATTGCTGCGTATAATCTTCCGTTTGACGGGATCCCATAACCTGTACCCCATTTCACCTTCGTCACCATAACCCATAAAGATGCATCTGGAAGACTTTGGCTCCAGTTTGGTGCGCAGTTCTTTGCGTATATGAGCAAAGCACTCGCAGCCAAACACACGTAAGTGCTTATATGAAGGTGGCTTGCCAGCCCACACCTCCTCTGGCACTTTCAACTCCAAAGCCTTGTTCGGCGACCTGTTAATTATGTGAACTGCTATTTGCACGGCTTCTGCCCAAAAGCCATGGGGCAATGCAGCATAAGACAACATACATCGAACCTTCTCCTGAATAGTTCGATTCATCCGCTCACTCACACCATTTTGAGATGCATTATGAGAGGTTGTGAGTTCCTGTTTAATGCCCTTAGCTTCGCAAAACTGTACAAAAGCATGTGACACATACTCACCCCCATTATCGGATCTGAGGCATTTCAGCCTGCGACCTGTCCGATTCTCAACCTGAGCAACAAACTTCTTGAAAACATCTAAGGCATCGCTTTTATGCATCAAGAAATAGACCCACACTTTGCGTGTGGCATCATCAATAAAAGTAATGAAATACTTTGCACCCCCTAGTGATAGCTGTGGCATCTCACACAAATCAGTGTGCACTAGATCAAGCGGTGCTCTACTTTGGGGAGTTCTCCTCTTATGAGGAGTCATAGAATGCTTGCCAAATATGCAATGATCACAAGTAGGCAAATCTGAAAATGAAAGAGACGGCAGATAACCCAAACGTGACAGTTCTTGCATTCCTTTAACGGACTCCCCTCTTATGAGGAGTCATAGAATGCTTGCCAAATATGCAATGATCACAAGTAGGCAAATCTGAAAATGAAAGAGACGGCAGATAACCCAAACGTGACAGTTCTTGCATTCCTTTAACGGACATGTGTCCCAACCGGCTATGCCACAATGAAACCTTTGGCAGCTCGGTTATGGCAACAACATGATTACCTACACTGGAAACATAAAGAGGGTACAAGGTATCACTCTTATAACCCTCAGCCACTACAACCTGGCCATCAGTAATCACCCATTTGGAATCCCCAAATGTGGGGTGGTAACCATTGTCATCCAACAAGCCAGTGCTAATCAGATTTTTCTTGATTTGCGGCACATGGCGAACACCATCAAGCATAAATGTGCGTCCATCAGGGAATACTATCTGTATACTGCCAATCCTTGCAATCTGACATGCATAGTTGTTCCCAAGGTGAACAACTCCATGAGTACCTGTGTAGGAAGTAAACCACTCCCTATGAGGAGTAACATGAAAAGAAGTACCTGAATCCAAGGGCCAGGTGTGCATGTCATGGCCATCAATAACCAATGTATGTGCAATTACAGCAGAAGAGCATAAAACATCATGTCTGTCACTTTCACTGTTTTCTGCTGCAACATTCACTGCATCCAAGTCATCTGCCTTGGCCTTGCCTTTGCCTTTGCTTCCACTGCCTGCATCCTTTGTCTCAGCCTTCTTGGCTTTCTGATCCCGTATAAACTTGAAGCACTTAGACTTCACATGTCCCTTCTTGCCACAGTAAAAGCATTCAATATCCTTTTTGCCACGGGACTGACTGCGGATTTGGACTTTCCAGGAGATCTCCCCTTCTGCTGAGTCCTGCCTCTTTCCTGTACCTGCAAAGCATTTGAAGACTTGCTGCCCGCATTATTCTTCCTGCTCATCTCCTCCATAAGGAGAGAGCTCTCCACATCAGCATACATAAGAGTGACATTTGAATTAGACAGGGTGGTCTTGAAAGTGTCCCAACTCTCAGGGAGGGTACACAACAAGAAAGTAGCCTTGAACTCCTCATCAAGGTTCAATCCCTGTGCAATAAGCTGTGTAAAGATGGCATTGAACTCACTCAAGTGTGAGGTCATAGCTGTACCTTCCTTCATGCGAAGGTCTACAAGCTTTTTCAACCAATAAACCTTACTGGCTGAACTCTTTTGGGCATACAGCTCTGGTAGCCTCTGCCATAGGCCATAAGAGGTCTTTTCAGCCTGAACATTGAACACAAGAGAATCACTGAGAGTAAGCATGATAGCAGCCCTAGCGGAAAAATCTAGCTCCTCCCACTCATCATCTGACATCCCAGATGGCTTGACACCCTTCACCCTTATGGGCTTAGAAATCTTCTTTAGCAGAAGTACATTCAAACACTGTTCTGCCCATAATGCATAATTGTGTGCCCCTTACAATTTCTTTATGTTCAGAATTGAAGATTCACTTCCCCCTGATGCCATATCAGATAAGGAAAGTACCTGACTCCCTGTAAGTCAAAAAAAAAAAGACTAAATAAAATTCTGATTTCTCAGAAAAACCTGCTCTATCAAGAGCCAGGAGCACTCACAATAGTGCTGTTTTTACTGTCAAAAAATCTGCAGCAAAACAGAAAATTTCCCTCCAGTCACTGTACCTTCTGACACACTGTACCGTGCTCAAATAGGCATAAAACAGTAACTTCAGAATGCTGCAGCTGTTCCACAAGTGCTTTATTAGTGCATCATCAGCTGACGAAGCACAAAACACTGCTGTCTTGGACACTTCTCCCACCTCAGATGAGGTATTGCACTGATTTTATATGCATAAACCACTTGTCATACACTGTTTTGTTCACTGAAAGGAGGCTCCAAACACCTCAGCCTGTCACAAACCTGCAACAAAGAATGGGACAGATCCCAAGCAATCACCCTTCTGCCAAGGGGATAAAAGGCATCTGAAGGTCTCAAACAGTAACTCAAGTGCTCACAAGCAAAATCTGGGCAAAAGCCCTTTGATTTGACACCTGTACCAAGTGAAAAACACCTCAACACTGAGGTAGCATACAAAATACAGCGCTCTCTTGGCACTTTCACCTGACAATGTAATGCATAAACGGCCCTGTGTACATAGTAACAACTCAGATCCCAACGTACAAACACTGAAGAGAAAATGTTTTGAGCACTGTCAACGATGGACAGTTAGGGACCGAGTAAACTCAATGCACCCTGGCCAAGCGTGGCTCAACTGAGATTTTTCAAGGTGTCGTACACAGAATTTGACCTGCAAGAAATGTCACTGAATACACTGCGGAAACATGACCAATGTGAGCATTCTGGCTCCACACTGCCTCAAGGCATACACTGCATAAACTGCCAGGCAAAAGCCTTTTGAAATTGTCACCCAAAAGCTGAGATTTGCACTCAGCAAAAGCATAAAAGCCCTATGCAAAATCAAGGCATTTGACCTTCCCGAAACAAGATAACTGTGCAACCACCACACACTGTGGCACTAGTCACCTCAAACACGAGGGACACGAGGGTACTTGCTGTACCTTCAACACACAGTTTTGAGAACTGAACAACCGGGAATGAAGAGCAGAGTGCTCTCTCTTTTTCTTCTCCCCCCCAAAAAAAAATGCCTGCTGTACCTGCTGTACCTGCGTAGGGTACAAATCCCAAAGACAAAGAATCCGAACTGTACCTGTCTGACGCAACGACCGTACGACGGCGTCCGTACAGTACGGCCGCCTGTACGACGTTCGTACAGTCGGTACGGACGATCGTACCTGACCGTATGAAAGGCTGTAGCAGCCTGTGCTGTGCGGTGCGCAGCTAGCAGCAGCTAGCTGCTGCTGCGTGTGCGAGTTGCCCCGCGCTGCCTGCGCGCTGCCCTGCTCTGCCCGCGCGCGCTGCCTGCGCGCTGCCCTGCTCTGCCCGCGCGCGCTACCTGCGCGCTGCCCTGCTCTACCCGCGTGCGCTGCCTGCGTGCTGCCCTGCTCTACCCGCGTGCGTTGCCGAGCTCGCTGAGCCGCTGCTGAGGGCACGAGGCCCGAGGGGAGAGGGAGGGGTAGAGGGAGGGATAGACAGGAGTGGAGAGGGAGAGGTGAAGGCTCTGATACCAGTTGAGAGGGAATGAGAGAGGGAGTGGAACCAAGGGGAGAGAGTGAGAGAGAGGGGGAGACACAAAAGTGTGGGTGTGAAGTGTTGAGCCACACCACAAACTCATAGGTTTTATTAGGATTAGGCTTTCATCCTATGACTGTCTTAAGACAGTCATAGGTGTCATATTTTTAATAAAAGGGTGGCAATGTGCCTTTACCCCAACATGAAAGGGTATCACCCTTTCATTGTGAATCTCACATTGCATTCTCTCTACCACATTGCATTCATCCATCATCTCTCTCCCACCTTGCATGTAGGTCGAAAAAGAAACAAGTACTGCCACAAGGGCACTCTTCCCCATTGGAGGGCCAATCGGCATTCAAATTCTGCATGCATTGCACACATTTGCATTTTTGAAAAGTGTGGATCTTCACAGGTCCAAGTTATCTGGAAATATTCTTGGGATTTCATTTCTTGAGATGGTTCTTTTATTGTGGATCTTGCCAAAGGAAGGACGGGTTAAAACAGACCTGAGAGCATGGTGCCTCGCAGACTCCAGGTTGTTTACTCATTATGATTGGGAAGCATGGCTGCCATGGGGGCAGAGATCAGAAAGAAAGAGGTACCTGGAGGGACCCTCGTGGCTGCATTAGATGGCATCATCATACAGGAGAGATGGCGAGGGCACATAGCTTTGGATCTTCCCTGGCAGAAGGTGATTCTTGAAGAGCAGCATGGCGGGATGAACCAGGAGCATATGCGACTTGTTTGGGCAGGCTTGTGCGCAGGGTTATGGCCTGCAGCAGGTCCTGAACATGGCGGGAGTACAGCAGGAGGATTGGCCTGGGTAGAAAGGCTGGTTGGGCTGGTTATAGCTAGCCAACAAGGCCTGGCCATCCAGTCAGTTGGTTAGGGCTGCAACCAACCAGGCCAGTCGGCCCACTTAGGACTGGCTGGGTGGTCAGTTTGAAGGGGCCTCAACACTGGAGGTGAAGGTGAGCCAGAGGTGTGCTGCAGACTGAGTTCACAGGGCTGAACCTTAGGCTGTCTATCAGTGCAGCAAGAAGCTGAGATTTGGACGGAGAGTCTACGTATGCTCGATGTGGAGCACGCGCGCCCAAGTCTAGAGATATCGGGCAGATACTAGAAGTAACTTGTGGTAAGATCAAAGAACCACGCTCTGATGGGACTTTGGATCTATCTCTTTTGTATTGTGTCAGCTTTGGACGTAAATATATTGTTTTGGTGGTTTTTATATTTGGCTGGATTATTGTCTATTGACAAGTCTGCACATCTATGTGATGCACTTAAGTTTAAGAAGTTTGTGATTCCACTCCCCACACACACTGTGTGAACTCCTAGGCTATTCTATCAGTCTTCCGCTGTGCGTACCCTCTGTTGGTCGATTTCTAACAAGGGAAGCATTAGAATAGTGAAGTCTTTCTCCTATCGCAAGCTTGAGTAATACGGCTGCAGCACACTGGCACGAGTTGTGAATGCAATACACCTCTTGTTGAGGTATTCTTCTCAGGAAAGAAAAGGCTGAGTGCAATAGTTGCATACACGGTGAAAACTCTTGTTTCACTTTGTTGTGACCCATCAGCTGTAGTGGAGGGTATCCATTTGTTCTGCCTTCCTTTTCACGCAGCAGTGGGCTAATTGCTTTTTCTGAAGATCAACCTTGAAAGTGACCCTTGGTCTTGCAAGAGGGGCTCAAGTGGCAGCTCCTTCGACTCCCAATACTGTTAACGTTTTGCTCTCTCCGGAGGTATTCAAAGTGCAGTGGAGGCTCTTTAGGACAAGGCCCTGCTAGGCCGGATTGTTGAGCTCACCCCCTCGAGGCGACAGTTTCGGGATTGGGTTCACGCGAGTTTAGCCCTAGGAGATGACCACATCTAGGAGGTCACCATCTATGGGAGAGGGGTCTTCCTTCTGCAGTTGAGCTCTCCAGAGACTACCTTGTCACTTGTGGAGCAGAGCCCTATCTTTCTTGGTCCCCAGCTGGTCTTCCTCTTCCCTTGGTACCATGGCTTCACAGTGGCGGACATGGACATGACTCACCACGTACCTCGCTTCCCGGTGACGCTCTGCTTCTCGGGGCTCCTGAAGGAGTATAGATCCATTTCCAGTCTATCGGAGGATGTTTTGGTACGGTGCTAGAGTCTCCTCTTTCCTTGGCAGCCACAGTGGTTGCAGATGATGGGGTCCTTAGGCTCAGAGTGATTGTGGACACCCCGGAGACGTGGAGACCTTGGATGGAGGCGAACTACTTTAGAGAGTTGAGGTCTCTAGGCTTCTAGGCCAGTGCCTTCGATGCAAACAGGAGTGACACTTAGCTCGGGACTGCATGAGAGGCCAGGGTAGGGATCCTCCTTAGTCTAGGTAGGAGCAGGGGACTCTCCCTCAGCCCAGGCAATGGAAGAGGGCTCCCCAGCATCGGGCTAGGCAATCAGATTGTCACGAGCACTCGCAAACACCTTGGGTCGAGCCCTCTCAGGGGACTTGGACCAAGGTTGAACACAAGAAGCCTAGCAAGGCAGCTCTCAAGTGTCGCAGGTATCGGGCTAGGGTTAGAGAGCGCGAGAGAGCTCCCTCCCCCCTCAGTCCCCCCGCCCTCCCTCCTCCCCCCTCAGTCCCCGTGCCCCCTCCCTCTGAACCTGCAGTTATCTGTACCACTCGTCCCTCCCCTTCTTCTTGCCCGCCTCCCCTCCCTGCATCCAGGATTGCTCCGCCTCCTCCGTTACCCGTCCCGCTTCTCTCTCCAGACCTGTGCCTTAAGGCAAGGGAGTGCCAGAGTCCTCTCCCTTGCAGCAGGCCTCAGGCTCGTCTTCCAAGGTGCAGCATAGCCCGGATGCGTCCTCCACGTGGCAGAGCTCAGGTAGTCTGTTTTTGTAGCTTCCAGGTCCCAAGCCTCGTTTAGGATAGCCTCTACCTAGAGAGTTTTGGCGGCAAGGACCGTGGAACTATCTTGAGATCTTTGATAGATACCCGATGGCTCTAGAGGTGTCTGTCTTGGTTTTGCAGCCTCGAGGAGGCTCTATAGGAGTGTTTCGCTGGCGGTCGCGCCCTTTCTGGGGGTTTCTCTTCGCGGTGTCTGGAGAGGAACAATGGACTCCCACACTATTCGACCTTATGATGCAGCAGCAGATGTTTGACATGATGGAGAAGTGGCTTGGCGCTAAGGGGAGGGAGACGTGGGTCAACCATGGTCACACCACCACTTTTCAGCTTGCCTTCTCTGGTGACTGTCAGGAGCTAGGTGTTATAGTCTGTGTGCTTCGCCTGGGACTCGAGGTTCAGCAGAAGCAGGCTACGTATTGGACTCTATAGCTTTGTGTAGACGGATTAGGAGATGATTCCTCATTTTGAGATTGTGGGCCACCAAAGTAGGCATCGAGCTAGTTATGCCCTTGGTGCGACGTCGTACTGACACAGATTACTCTCCATCTAAACTTGCAGTGAAGTCCTAGAGGTCTCAGGTTTCAGTATAGGCTCCCACTCATAGGGGAGCTCTGTTCTCTACTTCCCCCACCTCCCCATGAGTTGGACCATGGTTAGTTGGAACGTGCACGGGCCCCACGACCGCGTGCGTCAGCAGCCGCAGCATCTGTTACTTCGACATGAGTTGCAGAGGGCAGTGGTTGGGTGGACAGTGGACTACCTCTTGATCTAGGAGAGCATCTGTTTTCAGTCGCAGATGTTCGATGTAGACGGCATCTCCTTCCAGGGAGAGGCTATGAGGTAAGGTCCCCCGCGGTTGGCAGTAGTGGGGGGGTCTGCATTTCGGTGTCCCAGTCCGTTGGGGCGGATGTGTATGATTAGGGCGAGCTCATCCCAAGTAGAGCAGTATGGATTGGTTTCAGGGTTGGGGTCTCCAGTGGTTGTCAGAGGGTGGCCATGCCTTTCCCATTGACGTGGTCTCTCCAGCATACATGATATAGTGCCTGTGCATTCACAGCATTGACTTTCATGAGGCGACCCCTCCCACTAGTCATTGACCTCTTCCTTTGTCGGAGGACAGCATGTGGGAGATAGTAGCTAGCATTACGGCATGGAACGTCTGGGTTGCTCGCTGCAGCTGGGTTATGGGCCAGCACCATGTTCGACCATCGGCTACCTTGGTAGCCATCTAGCAGGACATCATCTTCATGCTTCGCACCATTTGGGAGCGAAGCTCTCCAGGTTCTCGAGCTACTGTCGCACGATGGGAATGTTTCTGCAAGGCTTGGCCTGCAGGTGTTTTCTACAACATCTCCCCGAGAGGGATCAGATGGTTGTATAGTCCACCACCCTGGTTGTAAGCCCGTGTTACAGAGAATCGCTAGGTAGTGAGCTGGGATCTCTGGCAGTAGGAGTGTCTTTCTGACGGCCAGCATTTAATTTTTTAGTTGATTTTCATGGTTGGCTCCTTTATGGTATTTGCCAACTTGTATGATCGTTTTTTACAAGCATCAATAGAAGTTCTTTTCTTTGGGGAAAAATTTAAAAATGGCTGCAGCACTACAAGGGAATGGTTAGACTCCTTCGCAAGGCAATGGAGGCAACAAAAGACAGGGCGTAGTTAATTATCTCTCATGAGCTGGAAGTAGAAAAGGGAGGATGGGGTAATGTTCCAAAGGATTACAAACTTTGCAATATACGCCCATTGGAAGACCACCATAATCTTCTCTTATGCCAAGCTTATCGGTGTTGGAGAAATAGGGTCAATGCCTCACTTGTAAGCCCCCAAATGAGGAGAGCTTAGGGGTTGACACCTCAGCATACTTGAAGGTAGATAGACCTGTACGGAAACGGGATGTGGGCAAACAATATGCCATAGATCTACTGTTAGGTGAAAAGCTTGAAGGTTCCTGGGCTGGTACAGCGGCAGGTACAGAAGGTACACATGAGCTGAAGCAGTGCGCAGCAGGAGCCGGTGGAAGATTAACAGCAGCATGTTGGAGACTGAGAGCAGCAAGTCAGAGCAGAGGCAGGCTGACATCAGCATACAGTGGGGGGGGCTGGGGCCATTCATAGAGCTGGCCACAGGTCGGCAGAACTGCAACATTGGTCGACTAGTAAAGGCTCTACAACAGGCACCTTCCAGGTCGGCAGCAGGGAGCAGATTAGGTTGGCACAAAACCTGCCAGGTCTGGAGCAAAGACACACATGGTTGTGTGACAGACTGGTTAGCCAGTCTGTCAGATCAGGGTCAGCCAGATCAGGCCCCTCATTGATGTCTTTTGGAGCATTCACTGGTTGTAGAATTGAGCTTCCTTTTGACACTGCAGCCTGGAGACCAGCACCTTGCTGGGAGCATCATGGAGGACCAATGCAGCAGTAAACCTAGGGTCTACATCAGCACAGGAGCGTCGTGCAGGGCAGAAGTTTAGACATCTGCAGCACACCTAGGTGCAGACCTACTCACGGTAGGAGAGCATCAGGGTGAAGCAAAGAGGGAGAGTTGTCTGAAGTACACCTTCGGAGTAGAATTTTTGCAGGAGTGCTCAGCATTGAGCAGCTACTGTTTCTAGAGGCGTTGGTACATATGTTGACAAGTTTTTTACTTTGAGATTCATCTATATTATCTTTCTGTTTTGGCTATATATCTGAGTACTCTTTCAATTCTGAATTGCCCTCTTACATTTAAGTTCATGTATTTTGAGTTGTATTCTGCATTAGTATCTTGCGAATCTTCTGCTGCAGATGAGTGTTGCCCTTAAGCAAGCGATTATTGCGATAAATTCTATCTTAAGTCATGTGTTGCCCTATTGGCTCGATATGTCTGAGCATTTTTTGCTTAGATGTTTGTTTGGGAGAGAATAAAATGAAATCATATAGTCTTCACAAGCTACATGCCCTTCACCTCCAGAGTGTTGATAGAAACCTAGTACGAAGATATCTGTATAAATGGATGCTCAATTATGTGTGTGTAGAATTGGAATTGCAATGCTCTAGTCATTTCCAGCATCTCTTTTCTCCTCAGCCTGATCATTCAATGCAAGTGAATACAGCTAGGTCTCAATTTCTTATGCATGTTCAGCCTATATTGTCTCCGGAAGAGGCTCATGAATTGGAGCAGCCCTTTATGCTTAATGAACTGGATGATGCTTTGAGTCATTTACGTAAAGGAAGCTCTCCTGGCTGGGATGGATTGACTGTTGAATTTTTCCGTGCATTTTGGGGTGATCACACTCTGCTTCTTATGATCAATCATGCTTGGGCAGAACAATCTCTTCCTCCTTCTTGGAAACATGGCCTTGTCAAATTGATCCCTAGAAAAAGGTTGTGTGAGACAATGGCTGATTGGCGGCCCATATCTCTTATGCCAGTCATTTACAAACTCATTGCCAAAATGATTGTCCTTAGGATTCGATTTATCTTGCAAGCATAACTTCATCCCAGGCAGTATGGGTTTGTTCCCAGAAGATAGATTACTGACAATATCTCCAATGCTTTGCTTGCAATTGAGTATGCCAAATATTCTAAACAAGATGTTCTCATTCTGCAAGTGGACATTGCGAAAGCATTTGATACTTTCCATTGGGAATTTATTTCTCAGACTATGCATAAATTGGGATTTGGCCCTTGGCTGGTCCATATTATTTACTGGCTCTATTCGCATGCCACCGCGCAGTGTTTGCTTGGTGGTGGGTTGTCAAGAACATGGACTATGACCCGCTCAGTGAGACAGGGTTGTCCTCTTAGTTCGCTACTGTATGCCATTGCTACTCATCCGTTTTTGTTGCATATGGACCATCTTGCAGATACAGGACAGCTTCATGGCTTGCAAATTCCAGGGACACAGCGGTTTCTTGCGCAGGCATATGCTGATGATTCATATTTCATGCCCAGGAATTCTCAAAATGATCTCTCTCATTTGATGCATACTTTGAATGATTTTGGCATAGCTCCTGGACTGCATATTAACTTTCAGAAATCAAATCTTCTAGCATTGAAAGAAGCTGATTGGCATGCACTTCTCTGGCCAGGCCACATTATCCCTTCCCATACTATTGTGAGGCATTTAGGGTATCCCATTGGCTGGAATATCACCCCTCAACAACAGCTCAAATGGGTGCTTCAAAAGATAAACAAGAAGCTGGAATACTGGCATTTGTCCACTTGGCCTCTACATGTTCGACTTCGGATAGTACAGTCTATCATTATGGCATATGTGCAATTTTATCTGCCTCTCCTTCCCTGGTCATTTAAGCATTTGGCTTCCTACATGTCCCAGGCTATGGAGATATTTTGGAAAGGCAAATCTCACAAAAAAGCCTTGCGACTACTTCCCATGCAATCTGTTTGTTCTCCTAAGACTCATGGGGGACTGAATATTCTCAATCTTCAGTTTCATATGTTGGCAAGAAAGAGCACTATGATTGCTGATTTTTTACAGCAAAAACAGCCATGGGCTATTATGCTAGCAGCTATGTGCGGAAACATGACGTCCCATGCATATGGGCATTGGATTACAGATCACTGGGAAGCATTCATGACCACATTTCAGGGGAAAATTCCTGGTTGTCCTGTTTCTACTGCTTTTTTTCATGATTGGAAGAGAATTCTCTCTTATGCTAAATGGTCAGGTGCTTCTTCCCATCATGGTAATTCTCTTCGCTTGGAAAGCATCCATTGGAGCAAGGTGTTTGAATCGCCTCTTGCTTTATAGGCTCCTATTAAAGCATATAATCTTATGAAATTGGGCATAAGATTTGTCGGAGATGTTGTGGATCAACACGGTTATGTCCTTTCATTTCCACAAGCTTGCAGGACATTCCCCTCGGGTCTGCATCATAGGCCCATTTGGAGAATACTTACAACTATGTTGCAGCCATTTGTTCTTGTTCCTCCACTGTTTGTACAGGACAGATTACTGGACTGGAATCTGACTTCCTTATCCCCCGTTACCTGTTCACTTTCAATGCATAATCTGGCCTCCTTGATGGTTAACAGATTTCTTCTTCCACCGCCATGGATTGATAAGCATGCCAACACTCTTTGGAATTTGGATAGGCCTTTATCTTGGTGGTAATCCCAACTCAAGAAAATTTGGAAAGCTAAATTGCCATTGAAACAGAGGCTTTTCTTTTGGAGATGTATTGTGGGAGCTTTTTCCATTGGGGTGAAATTGGCAGCACGTCGCATTGCTTCCCCTTCTTGCCCCCGTTGCTCTCATCACCGAGAGACAGTTCCCCACTTGTTATGGTCTTTCTCGCACTCTCAGATATTGATCACTCATGTCTCTGATTTGCTGCGGCTTTGGTTTCCCTCTATCAGATTCGGGAAACTCTTCTGGATGTTTGGATGCTTCTCATCTCAGATGTCTCCACTCCTCCTTTTCTTTCACTGGGCTCGTTTTTGGGTACTATGGACTATTTGGACACAGAGATTGCATTCTAGGATGGGACAACAGTTTCCTCAGGCATATGCTTTCTTCAAAATGTCCCTCAAGTAATCTTTATATGACAGTTATGCTGCGAGGGACTTGGATACTACTAGCCTTGAAGTGTTTTCTGACTGTTTTTGAGTTCTTCCATTAGGCTCTTTTTTGGAGTCTAATGTCATGTACATTGATTTCATGTTAATAATATAGTTACTGGTTTCACCCAAAAAAAAAAAAGTGTGTGTGTGTAGATTTGTATGTGTGAGAACATATGTTCTTACTATGGTCTACACCCACCATTGGGCGCTGATGACGGCGGTGGGGATGTCATAGTAGCTAGACCCTGCTATGCATGATGGAGTTTATGGTTTTCAACCTTGTGACTATCATTAGATCGAAATTGCGCTATGTGTTGTGCTTTTAGAGGATGGGTTTGGTCATGTTTCTGAATACATCTAGATATCTGCTCCCGCCGTAACAGCGAGCATGGGAATTTCGCCTTGTAAAGTTTTCGTCCATGTTGTGGCTTCTTGATATCGCTATAAATTTTTTCTATCTTAGGTGGTGTATTGCCCTATCAACTTATTTGTCTCATCATTTTTTGCTTAGATGCTCGCTTGGGAGAGACTAAAATGAAATCGTATAGTCTTCACAAGCAGTTGTAGCTTGAAGGAAGGGAATATGGACTACTTTTTGATTAGCCTTCTCCTTTTGTGCTAGCCTTTGTCATAGGTGAGTCTTCCCCTCACCTCCGGAGTGCTGACGGAAACTCAATACAAAGATCTTTGTATAAATGGATGCTCAAGTATGTGAGGATGTGTTGATTTGTATTTGTTAGAGCATATGTTTATACTATGGACTACACCCATGGTTGGGCTTTGATGATATTGGGGGATGTTATAGTAGATAGTCCTTGGTATGCGTGCTGGAGTTTATGGTTTTCAACCTTGTGAGTGACTATCATGAGATTGAAACTGCACACTGTGTTTTGTTTTCAGAGGATTAGTTATGGCATGTTCTTGGATTCATCTAGATATATGTTACCGCCGTATTGGCCATGCAAGTTTTACCTTGTGAAGTTCTCATCCATGTTGCGGCTTGCTGATGTTGCAATAAATCTTTCTATCTTAAGTGGTGAGTTGCCCTATTAGCTAGATTGTCTAAGCAACGTTTTACGTAGATGCTCATTTTGATAGACGAAAACGAAATTGTATAGTCTTTACAAGCAATTGTAGCTTAAATGAAGAGAATTTGAGGCTAGTTTTTTATTAGCCTTCTTAGTCTTTGTCACGGCTGAGTCTGCCCTTGACCTCCATAGTGCTGACAGAGACTCTCTACGGATACCTTTTACAAAAATGGATGCTCAAAGATGTGTGGGTGTGTCATTTGTATGTGTCAGAGCATAGTACTATGGTCTACACCCATTGTTGGGCATTGATGACATCGGTGGTGATGTCATAGTAACTAGTCTCTGCTATGCATGATGGAGCTTATTGTTTTCAACCTTGTCAGTGACTATAATGTGTTGTGTTTTTAGAACATGAGTTTGGTGATTCATCTAGATATATATAATGAGTCAAGAGGGTAAGTTGCATTCAAGTCATTAAGGTATAAATCATTCCAGTGCCTTAGTCTTCTGAACTAAATGCAAGAATCAATTAAAGGTCCAAAAAATCAAGGCAGCCTCATCAAAATTTGTTTTCTTTTATTTGCATCCAAATCCTTGTTTGAGTGTAGTGGTGAAAAACAATTCATTCTATACTTAATAAGATCATGTAGGCTAAGAGAATGCTGACATGATAATATTAGTATAGACAGTTTGATTGAGGCATAGTGACAGTTGGGAAGAAAGATGTCTGCATATTTAGGAAACCTTTTACAGCTCAAAAGTCATTCGATGCATGAAAGATTGCAGCTTGTTTGAGAGAGACTAGATTTATATTTAGATGCTTATTTTGGAGAGACTAAAATGAAATCGTTTAGACTTCACAAGTAGTTGTAGCTTGAATGAAGAGATTTGGACTACTTTTTGATTAGCCTTCTTCTTTAGTGCTAGCCTTCATCATGGCTGAGTTTGCCCTTCACGTCCGGAGTGCCGATTGAAACTCAGTACGAAGACTTTGTATAAATGGATGCTCAAGTATGTGTGGGTGTGTGGATTTGTATGTGTGAGAGCATACTTTTATACTATGGTCTACACCCACTTTTGGGTGCTGATGACGTGAGTGGGGATGTCATAGTAGCTAGTCCCTGCTATGCGTGATGGAGTTTATGGTTTTCAATCTTATGAGTGACTCTCGTGAGATTGAATGTCACACACTACTTCTCTCTATAGACAAATCACGGGAGAAGCACCGAATTTGTTCCACCCAGCCAATCTTGCTAAAGCGTGAGAGCTGACTGAGAATCAGAAAAAAATCACGTAAAGCACCATCTCCTTCTCTCACTAGCTCCAGCAAGCCCCATCTCCTTAGATGGATCTAGATGCCACATGTCATCATTATAGGACCTTACTAATGCAACATTTCACCCCTCTCTTGGGATGCTTTAATTTCCTTTGTCCCTAGGCACATTTCATGCATTAGGCCCTTAGCCTTAGATACACCAAGTTTGGTGCTATCAACCCTCACCTAGGACCTTGACATTAATTCCCTCGCGATCATTTACATAAAGCGCAAACAAATATATTACAGACATAGATCCTTTAAGGGAAATGCCGATTGATTCTTCTGAGGTCATGCTATCTCGGCGATAAAGTCTGGGAACACTCTCCGCAACTGGTATACGGATGCCCAAGTACCTTCGGATAGAGGCTGACCATGCCATGCAACCAAGACCGTGGGTATCTTCCGATTTCGTATTTGCATTATCCTCTATCTCCTGAAACAAAACCACACCTTCGATTAGTGAGTCACCTGTATGTAAAGATTTCTTTAAGCGTGAAACATGAAAAACCGGGTGCACCTAACATCCCTGTGGCAATTCTAATTTATAGGCTACCTTGCCTATTCTCTTTAGAATTAACCACGGCCCACAGTATCGAGGTGATAACTTAGCACACTCTCCTGAAGTCAACGAGTTCGAGTGCGAAGGAACTCTGAGAAAAACTTTTTCTCCTTCCTTAAATATTCTTATAGACCGGTTTTCATCCGCATACAGCTTGGCTCTATCCATAGTCTGGTGGATATTAGCTCTCGCAAGCGCTAGCATCTCCTGCATCTGAACCACAAAGTTCGCGGCACTAGGCACTTTTTGAGGTACTCCAACTATAGTTGGATTTGCCGGTCTATAACCATAGTTCAGCTCAAACAGACTGAATCCCGTAGAGGAATGTTTTCTATCATTGTAGGCAAACTCTAACAATGGCAACCACTTGTTCCATGTATGTTGCCTCAATGACACATATGCCCTCAGCATATCCTCTAAAGTCTGGTTGACTCTCTCCGTCTGACCATCCGTCTCAGTTATCCCCACTACTCATTCCCAACTCAGTCCTTAGTGTCTCAAATACCGCTGTTCAAAAATGACCGGTAAATTTAACATCTCGGTCTGACACTATGGATCTAGGCAGACGAAATATATGTCTAATAAACAAATCCGCCACTTGCGGGGCACTAACAGACTCTCTAGTCGGAATGAAGTGAGCCATCTTGGTTAGACGATCAACCACCACAAGGATAGAATCATACCCTCCTTGTGTTGTAGGCAGCCCTACAATAAAGTCCATGGAAATGCTCTCCCACTTACTCAGTGGTATTTCCAAGGGCTGTAAAAGTCCGGGTGGCTTTACCCGCTCGGCCTTACTTACCTGACACGAGAAACACCGTGTCACATATTCATGAATATGCTTTTTCATCTTTGGCCAAAAGAAATCTCGCTTCATGAGATCATATGTCTTCTTGACCCCTGGATGTCCCGCACATGGGCTATCGTGGCACTGTCGAATGACTCTTTGCCTGAGATCATTCTGACTAGGTACTACTACCTTGCCATTTCTTTTCAGCATACCATCCCTTATGGTATATCTTGCATAAGTTTGTCCTTTTCTGGATGCCAGGTCATCCTTTTCGTTTTCCCCGGGTTTGAACACATGAGCTTTAGGCCATAAGCTCTGGACAAACTCGTCCATCTTTTGAGTTTCTCTGATCTTGGTCATTAGAGCACTCTCTAATATCGTGAAACTCATATTGTGCATAATGCGAGACAACGCATGAGTAACCTTATTATCCTTCCCTCTTTGGTACCGAATCGCTAAATTAAACTCTTGCATGAGCTCTGCCCACCTAGCTTGGCGGCCCCTCAAGTCAGGTTGTTTACAAAAATGTTTCAGAGTATCATGATCCACATCCACATAAAACTTTGAACCATACAAATAATGCCTCCATGTTTTCAAAGCATGGATGACAGCATACAACTCCAATTCATGAGTTGGCCAATTCCTTTGAGAGGGAGAAAGCTTCTTGCTTTCAAAGGCTACTGGCCTTCCCTCTTGAAGGAGAACTGCTCCTACCGCAATGCCACTTGCATCGGTTTCCAGGAACAACGGTTTCTGGGGATCAACTATTTTTAACACCGGTCTTGTGACCACAGCTTGTTTTATGGTGTTAAAAGTTTCTTGATGATTCTGTCCTCATATAAAAGGTACTTTATTTGAGGTCAGATCAGTCAATGGCGATACTATTTCGGAATATCCTTTGATATGCCTTCTATAAAATTGGACAAACCCCAAGAATGATCGCAACGCGGTCAGACTCTGAGGGATTGGCCAAGTCAGTATCGCAGCCACTTTCTTCGGATCCATTTCTGCCCCCTCCGGAGTAATTATGAATCTTAAATATTCAAGCCTAACCATACACAATATAGTTTTCTTTTTATTTACATAAAGATTGGCTTTCCTCAAAGTACTGAACACTATTCTAAATTGTTCACGATGCTCAGTAATACTTTTACTGAACACTAGAATATCGTCGATAAAATGTACTACAAACTTTCCGATATACGGACGTAGTAAATCGTTCATAAGCATGACGAATGTCGCTGGAGCATTGGTAAGTCCAAAGGGCATTACCAAAAACTCATAATGACCAAACCTGCTTTTGAAAGCGGTTTTATGCACATCCTCGGCTCTAATCCGGATCTGATGGTAGCCACACTTAAGATCTATCTTGCTGAATTTAGCCTTCCTAGGCTCGACCGTATAGACACTAGACTCCGGTTCCATTGGAGCCTTTCCTTTCTCCTCTCGAGAAGGTTTGGCAGACATACTATGTATTGCTCTTCTAAGTTCAGACTGCCCTGCATTTGTCTGTAACTGTTGCGCTAATAACTGCTGCAAGGCATCCTCAAGTAATGCAATTCTCCCAGATAAGGTGTGAGCTCGTGGGCGCGACACCTGCTGAGTCGACCAGACTCCTGACTCACCAGGGTCCCTCCTGGAAGCCCCTTCTTCTGCTTCCATTTAGTTCAATGGGTGTTTTGTTTTGTTTTGTGTTAAAAAAAAATAAAAAAAATATAAATAAAACACTGCTAGAACACTGTATTCACAAACTTACACAATTCAGTGTATTGATACTCTGACACAATTCCCTATACTAGGGAATACCTGCAATCCCACATGCACATTGACTAGGCATTTGACACATGCATAACCCAAATAGCGCTTTTCCCTATACTCGGGAAATTCCTGCATACTATTTCAATCTTATGAGTGACTTTCGTGAGATTGAAACTGCACTATGTTGTGTTTTTAGAGGATGAGTTTGGGAATGTTCCTGGATTCATCTAGGTATATGAAAGATTGCAGCAATTGAGTAGCTCTTCTTGTACAGTGAAACAGAAATAATCTCAACTGATATTAGACATTCGAGTGTAGTGCCTGTCTTATATAATAAGCCTAACTTTCTAATTCCTGTAAATTTGATACCTCATTCAGGATAAAGAATGCAAGACGCGAGCAGCTTTTATTTCACCTTTGGCATTTACTTTGTTTTTTTGTGAGCTATGTATATATAGGGCCTTAAGCCTCTGTATGAGACACACATGAGATTGAACACAGCTCGAGTGTGGTGCTTGTGTTATTAGAGTGTTGGCCTGAAAATTTGATACCTCACTCAGAGTGAAAATGCAAGATTTCACCTTTGGCATTTACTTCATTTTTGTTAGCTACATATATAGGGGCCTAAGTTTTTGTACCTAGAGACACACATGAGATTTGACACAGCCCTCATCATACAAATTACAGGACTATTTAACAATTGCAATGTCCTCATTCATTTTGAACAGGTGCTGGATCCAGGTCTTTTGGAACTGCAAAAGGTGTTTGAAGGACCTGTTGAGCACATAAAGGAGTCATGGAATCAGTTTTCAGAGACCTCAAGGCTGGATGGTGAAACTACGAGAAGGCGTGTCTTGGGGACTCCTATGTTTATGTCCTTAGCTTGTGTGTTTGGATGCATCTCAGGGCAGCGAGGTGCCCTTGCCTTAGTAAGCGCAATCATTGACTCATCAAAAGCACCCAGTCAGCCATTTGATGTGACTGATGAACGCTTGCGGGATGCTGCTTTTACCTTTCAGCAGGCTCTGAATGCTTCAACGGTGACACTTTGTTTTATTGTAAACTTTTTGTGCATGTTTTTCCGGGGTGGTGTAACATTTTAATCTTGTACAATTTTTATTAGCTGAGAGGTATGGGCAAATACTCTTGCAAACATTTGCAGTTACATTAAGCTATATACAAGGAAGAGGTAGGTCCACCTTGGATGATATCGGCTTTGATTGCTCAGGTTGCTGAAGAGGAACAATTATGGACTTTGATCATTGACAAATATGGCATGCTGAAGGCAGAGTGGGTTTCTGATATCATCTCAAGAGCTTATGGAAACCGCGGGAATGCAAGGAGCCGACAGGTTGGTCATGTTATTTTTTTGACATAGTCAGCGTCAGCCATGTTCTGCAGATCTGTCTGTGATTGATCCTAGGGAGTGATCTACATTGTGCAGGGGAAGCTGGAACAGGCTCTGGAGGATTATGACAAATCGATAGTGCTTGCTCCGTGTGTACATCAAGCTTCATCTTCAATTTTGGCTATTAGAAGTGCTAACATACTGCTATGTCGCGCTTTGTCATCATTTGATCTCATGCATGCATGCATGCACACAAAAATGAAGTGATCATGACCCTATATGATAAGTAGCTTTTGCACCATATGCATGGCAGCTATGATTGCATATAAGGCTAAACTCTTTGCTAGAAAAAGTAGATAAATAAACCTAGTGAATGCAATACGAATTCATGCTAACAAAGAGCATTGTGCAAACACGGTGTACACAGAAATACAAAACTAAATGACTCTCTTGTACTACACAGAAATTCATATTGAATAACGTATCTATTGACCCACTCCTTTGCTCTTCATCAGAAGCACAGCAAGCGTTGGATTGAAGTCTATTTCCTTCATGCGCCTTGATCTTCTTACTGTATCAGTGTATGCAGGTGACAGACTCAAGTGTATGATGGTTTTGGCTTTGCTATCCTCATTTTTTATCTTCAGAATTGCTTGTTGCTTCATATGGATCAGATTTGATTTAGATTCAGCACAAGAGCTCTTGCTTTGAATATTTCTGGAATTTGCAGCTTCAATAACTTCTCGAGGCCTTCCCAGACTTCTGCAGCAGTCTTCATTATGTCCCTATGAGGCTTCAACTATCATACAAGTCCATGGCTGTTGTTGACGGAAAAAAGTATGGAGCATAGTCGCCTTCCTTGCAAGTACATGATATCTGATATTGAGAACATTAAGTCCCCCATGCATCCTAGGAGAGCACACCATTTCCATCTTCATCAGTCTCAATGCTTTCACAACAGTTTTTGTCCTCCATAACAGCTCCATAGCTTGAGACATAAAGGCTGAAATATCTCTAGAGGACCAATGTAGCAAAGGCAAAAAGAACTGAACATAGGACATTACAATAGACTGTACTATTCTGAGCCTGACATGAAGTAGCCAAGTAGAAATTTTCCAATATTCCAGTTTATGTTGAAGTCTTTGGAAGATCCATTTTAACTGCTGCTTCTTGGTGATATGCTATCCTATAGGATATCCCAAATGCCTGACTACATCTTTGGAATGCACTACCTGACAAAGCTGCGGCAAGTGATTTTCTTGCCAGGCAACATTGATCATTTGTAAGAGAACATCTTTCAAATCATCCCAAAAGGAAATATAAAATTCCACCGTAAGACCATCCCAGCTAGGGGACTTGTATTTGCCGAGGTGGGACAATGCATTATCAAGTTCTGTGTCGATAAAAGGTCTCTCGAATGTAAGAGCATCATCCATTTCCACTATCTCAGAAACATATTGAAAAAATTCAGTCCTCGCATCAGTCATTTGATTTTGATGGGGAGCCAGGGGTAGAGAACAATTTTTGGAAGTAATTTTGGCATTCATCTTGGAGATCAGAGAAAGAGTGCGTCCAAGAGCCATCTAGCTTCCTTACCCTTAGACATGAGTTTTTCTTTCGAATAGCGTGCAGTCCCATGAAAAGTATATCCAGGCACTGACCCTTGGAGAAGCAGCCATAAATCTTCAGCCTGCACAGAAAGAAGCATGTTATCCCATTTCTGTCTTTCCGATGATAGCATATGAGATCTTGAAGTGGTGTTATCTCTGCGCAGAGGGGAATTATTAAAATCTCCACAGATAAATGCATTAGATCTCCATGGATATTTGCTTAAAGAATCTTATAAAAAACCCCTCATGGCAGAGGTCTGGGACCATTGACATTACATTGTATGACTGTCCATCGGCCACTGCTGTCATTGGATGCGAACTGAGGCTCGAGCGTCACGTGAATTATGTCCCAAAATCTGCTCCTACGAACTCCCTCCTCTCCTCCGCTCTCGTCCACCCCCCCCTCGCGCTGCGCGGCCCTCCCCTCCACCTCCTCCCTCACTGCCGCCCCCGTGCGGCCCTCCACCCCCTCTCCTCCCTCTCCGCCCGTCGCTCTGCTCCTCCCCCTCTCCACGCTCCGCTCACCTCCGCCCCCGCTTCCCCGCTCCACTCCTCCCCTCTCCGCCTGTCGCTTCACCCTGCTCCGCTCCTCCCCTCTCCTCTCCGCTCCTCCCCTCTTCGCATTCAGCTCCCCCACCCGCCTCCACCCCCTCGCGTTGCGCTACCAACCCGCCGGCCCCCTCCTGCCCCTCCCTGCTTCGGTGCCACACTCCCCCCCCCCCTTCCCTCCCTTCCTCATCTCTCCTCCCCACCCCCTCTCGTGCGGCGCTGTGACACCTTCCTTTCCCCTTCCTCTCACCCCCCCTATGCTGCGCTGCCCCCCCCCCCTCTCTTTCTCCTCCTTCCTCCGCCACCCACCCATTCGTCACCACCTCTCTCCACCCCCGCTTCCTCATACCTCTCCATCCCTCCTTCTTCCCTCCCCCGCCTCAGTCCCCCCATCCCCGTCTCTTCCGTTTCCTTCTCTTTCCATTGCCTTTGGAGCGTTCGCAGTTAGTCAGTGCCGTGCCTGGAACTGGTGGCCCAGACGGACCCCCCCCTCCATCAGCCTATCGCGTAACATTGACAGAGCACCAGGTCTCCTTGGTGAAGCAGGCCGCCACGGACTTCTCCCAGACTTCCGTTTATGAGAGAGTCATTGGCTACTCCCCTTCATGAGCAGACATCAGGGACTGGTTGCAGTCTACCCTCTACCTCGAGGATAGTCACATCGAGGAGGTTGCACTCATGGGGCGTGGCATCTTCTGGCTCAAGTTCTCATTAGCATAGGCTGCGAGCGATATGGTCAGGCGATCCCCTACTTGTGTGGGTGGGAAGATCATCCTCATGGTCCCATGGTACAGGGGTTTCAGTGTAGCGGACTTTGATGCCCGCTTTCGCGGTATAGCTCATGCAGAGTAGGCAGATTGGGACTCCTTCCTATTCGCAGTGGGAGGTCGGGACAGCTGGAGGGAGCCTTCCTTTCGCAGATGGACATGGAGTTTGGACTTCTGTTGGGGTTACAGGAGGGAGGGAGGCAGACTTCTGGAGCGGCTGGACCGTTTCTATGTCAGCGATTGGGCGCTTGGCAGAGGTGGAGAGTCAGGAGTGGTTCCAAGGATGACACTTTCAGACCATGCCCCAGTCATCCTAGTCCTGGACTCAGCCTCTCACTCCTCACCTCCACGCTCATGCCGGATCCCAGACTCCATCTACTCTATAGCAGCGGTTCACAGCAGGATAGTGGACCTGTGGGAGCAGGATTGGGACCCCACCGGGGATATGGCAGTACAGGTAGCTCAGGCGCTTGCTGAGTCTAGCCTCATCTGTCAGTAGGAGGCGATTTAGGTCAGGCAGCAGTGTTGGGCGAAGGAGAGGGGTCTTAGGCGAGATCTCGCTTTGATTCAGCAGATGCAGTAGTCTTCTCCAGGCTCTGAGGAGCTCAGACAGCAGGAGGTTCGGGCCCGAGCCATGCTAGAGGAGATCACCCAGCGTCGATCAGAGTTCTCATTTCATGCTTCCAAGTCCTTCTGGGCTAGGAAAGGCGACAGGATGTGCAGGGAGTTCTTCAGGACCCATGGACAGAGGTCAGGAGGGAAACAGCTCCGTTCTCTTAGGGCGCAGGATGGTAGTGTCAGGACAGATCCAGACGAGGTCCGGGACTTGGCGACAGATTTCTATAGATCATTGTTTCAGCAGGAGCCCCCAGACCCTCGTGGCCGCCTATGCAAGGAGGAGGTGTGGAGGTCTACACGGTGGCTCGTGCAGCCTAGCATGAGTGACTCCCTTCTCGCCCCTTTCACCGTGGCGGAGATGCAGGATGCGGTGAGCGCTATTGATGGGCAGAAATGCCCAGGTGAGGATGGCCTCTCCAGAGCTTTCTTCACCACCTTTTGGGAGCAGATCCACCGGCCCTTGCTCGCAGCCTTTCAGCGTATTTTCTCTAGCGGGCAGATGCCAGAGAGCCTTGCGACAAGCTTGATTTGCCTCATCCCCAAAGGGGGCGACCGTCAGGAGATCAGACAGTGGCGCCCTATCACCCTCCTTCCGACCGCCTACAAAATCCTCGCCAAGATGATCAGTAGCCGCCTCCGTCCCCTGCTACACGACTTGATTCATGACACCCAGACTGGTTTTGTCCAAGATCGCAGCATTTTGGACAACAATTTCACTTTCTCAGAGGCGACGGAATGGGCCCAGCACAGTGGCTAGCACTTTGCCATACTCCTTCTCGACTTTGAGAAGGCGTATGACAGGGTAGTCTGGTCCTTCTTGGAAGGTACACATTCTCGATTCGGTTTCCTGCACGAGTGGATCAGAGGTATTGCTAGCCTCTACAGGTCGGCCTCCAGTCGGGTTATCATCAGCGGTAGGATGGGGGAGAGATTCACACTCGAGCGCTCGGTGCATCAGGGCTGTCCGCTAGCGCCCTACCTCTTCCTATTTTTTGCGGAGGCCATGACCCACTTCCTTCGAGCCCATACCACTTGTCTTCGCGGGATGCGTCTCCCTATTAGGGACGATGCAGAACTTTTGGACTCCGAGTATGTAGACGACACAGCCCTATATGTGCAGGATGATGTCGAGTCACTGGAGCGAGTGAGACTGTCCCTAGAGATTTTTTGCCTTGCGGTTGGGGCGAAAATCAACTGGCATAAGTCAGTTTATTTTCTTACGGATCCGGGAGCCAACTCACAGTGGGGTATTTTCCTGGGGTTTCGTTGGATCCCTAGAGGACAGACGACACGTTACCTGGGATTCCAGGTAGGCCTGGACATCACGCCGGCTCAGCAGTTCTTGCCGGTTCTAGCCTCCATACGACGGAAGCTTGCTTTTTGGAGCACGGCTTGGCTATCCTTGGCACTGCTTGGTATGTGGCCTCTTGCTGGTCCTTCTCGAGATCATGTGTAGCCCAGTTGAGGAGATTGGTGTGGAACTTCCTATGGTCTGGTTCAGACGGTTCCGGCACCATTAGAGCCAGGGTCGTGTGGCAGACGGTCATTCTCCCCCAGACAGAGGGCGGCCTCGGCATCATAGATCCATAACTGCAGAGTCAGGCACTACTTGGCAAGTTAGTCATCTGCGGTCTGACCCCAAGAGGGCAGACGTGGAAGCTCTTGCTACAGCATGGTCTTAGCGTGTGTACCCCCAAAGAGGGGATGTTTGGCAGCCTTCTATCCGGTGGATCTTCACTTCTGCCCGTTTGACTTAGCCCCGTTCCCCCTTCCTCCGTAGCCTCATCTCGGTCTGGAGGAAGTTGCGACACAGCCTCTCTCAGGTTCCCCCTAGCTGCCGAGAGGAGATAGGCAGACAGCCCCTGATCTGGAGCAGCCAGGTGACAGATGATACAGGTTGCCAGCTTGGAGAGAGATCCCATATCCCTTGGGCACTCTGGGCGCGTGGGCCCGTGCTCTCGCTCTGGGTTTGGAGGGACGTCTACAGCCAGCTGAGCCCGGGCGAGCTGGCAGTAGCAGTAGGTACGGCACGTGGGATCCAGGCTCGACGAGCGGAGATTGATGCTGCCATTCCTGCAGATTGGAGGATTCCCATGGTCACAGGACAGCTCTTCCCGGGAGATGAGAGGTGGCTAGGACAGTTCACTCCACGAGGCATTCCTTTGGTGGTTGCAGGCCTTTTCTCGGACTCCTCGATACACTTCTTGTCCGTTGCCGATGATAGCCGCCTACAGAGCAGAGAGGCCATGATCGACCCCCAGCTTCCCTGGCAGCGCCTTCACATTGTAGGGCTGCAAGGGAAGACGTGGCATATAGACCCCCTAATTATGCAGGACCAGGATTGGAGACTCTGGATATGGGAGGGCTGTTCCTTGACAGAGGTGGAGTGGGAGCCAGGGGAGTGGCGCTGGCCACCATTGGAGTCCTCAGAGAACCCTACCCCCTTCTTCTCTTAGAGTGCGCGTACGGGTAGGCGTGCTCTTGGGGCTCTCCAGCGCGGGCTACCCACACAGGCACATAGTTGGTATGCCCATGGGATATCTCTGGTCTTTCTTCCCACTCTCGGGAAGATTCTTTGGGCTAGCTGGCGGCCGAGGAAGATCTCTTACTTCCTTTGGATGGTGGCACACAAGGGTCTACCAGTTGGCAGCTGGCTGAGGCAGATGGGGCAGGAGGGGCACTGCCAGATGTGTTTTCAGGAGTAGTCCCTGAAGCACTACCTTTGGAGCTGCTCGCATGCGCAGACAGTTTGGAAGGCAGTCATGGGGATCTTTGCGAGGGCTGCACCCGAGCTAGGACCGATCACTTGGGGAGCGGTTTGCTGGTGTAACACTGAGATGGGACATCACTTGGCTTATGAGTTCTCTAGACAGGATCCCGTCTTTTTCATCACGCAGGCCACCTGGGCATACATGGACAGCTTCCCTTGGCATCTAACAGAGAGAGATGCAGGAGAGATGACTCGGCACCCAGTTTGGGAGATCATAGGGAGCATTGCGGGCTGCCATATCTGGACTTCCAGATGCGCGCAGACTGTAGGAGATCAGACTTCTTCTGCTACCCAGACTCTAGCAGACATTTGGAGCACGATTGTTCACACGCTCAAGGGTGAGTGGGATCAGATTCAGGGGGTGTCCCGGGCAGGGAAGGAAAAGAGACGACGCTTCCTTCGCGACTGGGACCACCGGGAGTTGTTCTTCCAGCACTCCACTCAGAGTCTTCAGTGGCATTACGCCCCCCGACCGTGGCTGTTTGTCCACTCTCCGATGATTATGCGTTGAGAGGCTTGTAATTAGCATTTTGGCTCTTTGGGCTGTATCCATTTAGTGATTGTAGCCCGCTGGCCTTTAGGCCTTCTTATACTCTCGCTTTCAAGTAATATAACTAGCACTACTTTTTGCGCAAAAAAAAATTGAGGCTCTAGCTCATGTCTAAACATTATGCATACACATGAGTAGGTAGTGGTACCAGCATAATATAGATCATAGCCGCCAAAGTAATCATGATGACGAGCCTTAGAGTGTTGATTATGCTCTTGCAAACAAACAATATCTGGCTGCATTTTATGTACATAATTCCAGAAAAGCCTCCACTTTGAGACATTGCAGAGGCTCTGTACATTGTATGTAAAGCACTTAAGTGTTTGATGCATGAAAGAGATATATACAGAAAAGTATAAATATGAAACAAGATATCAGAGAGGCAAAGCCTCTGCCTGCATGGGCTGCATGCATGCCTTCATGATCCATGAAAGATATAGCATTCTTCCCTTCTTCAGAATCACATATGGGGATGTCCTTCTTCAAAACCCCCACCCAATTTTGAAGGACAGGAGCTGAAGTGGAAGCCTGTCCTGGTGAGGGAATTCCAGTGACGAGATTGAAAGGGACGTTGCTTCAATACAACCACCTTCTTAGGCTATTGAAAACCATCCTGATCTGTTCCCACAGATTCCTTCATCTTCTCTTTTTCTTTTTCTTTTCCTTTTCCAGCAAAGTGATTGCAGCTGATTAATTGGTTTAGCATTCTTTGCTCCATTTCGATTTCCTGCCTTAGCTTGCAAATTCTCATTCTTTTCTCGTGTCTGGGGCGGCAAGGCATTAGGAGGGGGTTGATGCAGAACCATTGGGCATTCAGAGGCTAGATGCCCAAACTTGTGGCAGGCAAAGCAAGCTCCTGCAAACACACCCCATTTCAAGTCAAAATACTTTTTTCCCAATTGCACACCCTCAACTTCCACTGCAATAGAAGGAGGGGTAGCTGTGTCAGTGTCCCAGAGGATGCAGAACCTGTTACGATTTCCCATGGGGCGTGGAGGACAAATGACTTGTCCCAATGAAGCAGCCAGGCCAGGCAAATCTTTATGCATATAATCCGGGAAGTTAACAACCTCAACCCATACAGGACAATGATGTTATTCAGACTTTGGTAATCCTTGTTTGGGGACCAAGGCATAGCATGTACCATCTGCTTCCCATAGAAGAGGGGAGAAAGCTCAAGTAGCCTCTACTTGCACAAGTATGGAAAAGGCAGGGTTGTACGGGGAAGCTGACGGCGCTGAAAGGACTGCGTTACGAAATATCAATTGTTTTTTCGAGCTTGCCTCAAGAACGGAACGCGCATACTCAGTTTGCGTGGAGGTTCCAGGGAGCACTTTTTTCTCTTTTATAAAAATTTTGAGTTGCAGTCGATTCATTCTGTACAGCAGAGGTTGTCGTTTATTTTTCCTGCATAACAAAAGGGGAATCTGAAGAAAAAAAAAAAACCCCACTATTTTTCCTTTTGAAATTATGGAGACAGAAGGACAAGATTCCAGGGTGAATCCTAGCGAGTCTAGAGCATAGTCTACACAACAAATGTCCCATCACACAATACCTACTCTGGTGGGTAGGATTTCGGTATTAGAAGATGCTTTACATCAAATCATGAACCAGCAGCTTCAAGTGAATGCTGGTCAGAATGAGATTAGGGAGATGGTGCAAGCCTTGTCGGCTTGACCATCTAGAATTAATAAGGGCAAAGCTCCAGCGGAGCCAGAGCCCAGTATACATTCATCAGAGTGTGCGAGGGTCAAGGTGCCTAATATTGCTAACTATAGACTGGAGAAGTACGCTGGTCGGATGACCGAGCGCAGTTCTGATGTGATCGAGGTTGGGTTACACAAGTGGGAAGAAGCCTTCGCCATTTGTGAAATCAGATCTGATCTAAAGAAAATCCGTGAGGTCACTCACCTGTTTATTGAGGCAACGGATAGATGGTGGATAAAGCAACAGAAAGATCAAGTTGCTCCTACCACCTGGAAAGGGTTTAAAGCTGAATTTAAGAAACACTTTCTTCCACCTGATGAAGAGTCCCGAGCTTGGGATGCTTATAGAAACCTTCGTCAGAGGAATCTGTCGGTGGCAGAGTACACTGACAAGTTCAGGGAATGTGTTATGAAGATAACAGACCCTCTCCCTATGTCGGTTCAGTTGAAAGACTATATCTATGGACTGAACGACAAAATTAAAATGGAAGTTTGGGCTAAATATGTGACTACATTAGATGAATCTATTGCAGTAGCCCTGAACTATGAGGATGCCAGAGGTAGATCTAGTGGATTTGTGCAGGCAGGGACTCAGTATGAGTACCTGAGAAAAGGGGGATTTCAGAGGAAATGGACTTCAAAGACAAGTGTCTCGCAGCCAAGTGGCCAAACCAAGCAGGTGAAGCCGGTTGAGGGACCAGCAAAAACAAGTACCACCGTTGGGGTGAAAAGGAAAATAACTCCAATGGCAGCCCGGGCTTGGTCAAAGTCCTCGTCGACCCCTGAACAAAAAGAGAAAGCTAGAAAAGAAGGATTGTGCTTTGGCTACCTTCAGCACATCAGTGGAAAGATTGTTCAGTGAATAAAGACCGTCGCAAGGCCAATATGATAATATCTGAATGCGACACGGAAATGTAGGAGAGTCCCAATGCGGAACATATGCAGATACAATTGGCGGGACCTTCTCAGAGGTTAGTACCTGTGTTGTTAAGATTGTCTGTTACTAAGTTAGTAAGCTGTGCACCTGATAACATCCTTTCAAAGCCCGCAGCAACGGCGTATACAGTTTTCGATGAGTCCGAGTTGATCAAAATGAAAGGGCAAGTAGCCAGTCATGATGTGATTGTGTTGTTTGACTCAGCGTCAACACACAATGTAATCAACTCAAAGCTTATTAAGAGGCTCAAGTTGAAAACTAGTCTGTCTGACTATGCTTATACGGTCAGGATAGCGGACGGAAGTTCAACTGAAGTATGGGACCAAAGGGTTACCCAGTTGGAACTTCGAATTCAGAACTATGTTGAGAAGTTGGACTTTGAACTGACCAGACTTGCTCACACAGATAAAGCTCTAGGCATGGCTTGGCATTTTTGGAAAAATCCAGCCATTGATTGGAAAAAGCATATTTACCAGTTCGAGATGAACGGGGTAGAATATGTTTATAGCATCGATAGAGTCGATTGATAATGTATCGACTAGCACTAATGCTACCCAAGATGGAGAGATGGCCGAGTTGGCTAAAGAGATATCAGAGAATGTTTTAGGGATGAACTACCTTATGGGTTACCTCCAGAGCGGAAATTTCAGCATAAGATTGAACTGATCCCGGGGGCAGATTCTGTAAATAGACCTCCCTATAGAATGAGTTTTACTGAAGAGGCGGAGGTGTGTAGACAACTGGAAGAATACCTCAAGTTGGGGCAGATTCAACCAAGTTTCTCACCTTTTGCTTCGCCAGTGATATTAAAGAAGAAAAAGGATGATACGTTTCGCCTCTGTATAGACTACAGAGGATTGAATAATATCACTGTTAAGCACAGGTATCCGATGGCTCGGATTGATGATTTGCTAGATGCATTACATGGAGCCGTGATTTTCAGCAAGATAGATCTTAAGTGTGGCTACCATCAGATCCGGATTAGAGCCGAGGATGTGCATAAAACCGCTTTCAGAAGCAGGTTTGGTCATTATGAGTTTTTGGTAATGCCCTTCCGACTTACCAATGCTCCAGCGACATTCGTCATGCTTATGAACGATTTACTACGTCCGTATATCGGAAAGTTTGTAGTACATTTTATTGACGATATTCTAGTGTTCAGTAAAAGTATTACTGAGCATCGTGAACACTTGAGAATAGTGTTCAATACTTTGAGGGAAGCCAGTCTTTATGTAAATAAAAAGAAAACTATATTGTGTATGGTTAGGCTTGAATATTTAGGATTCATAATTACTCCACAGGGGGTAGAAATGGATCCGAAGAAAGTGGCTGCGATACTAACTTGTCCAATCCCTTAGAGTCTGACCGCGTTGCGATCATTCTTGGGGTTTGTTCAGTTTTATAGAAGGCATATCAAAGGATATTCCGAAATAGTATCGCCATTGACTGATCCGATCTCAGATAAAGTAGCTTTTATTTGGGGACAAAATCAACAAGAAAGTTTTAACACCATAAAACAAGCTGTGGTCTCAAGACCGGTGTTAAAAATAGTTGATCCCCAGAAACCGTTGTTCCTAGAAACCGATGCAAGTGGCATTGCGGTAGGAGCAGTTCTCCTTCAAGAGGGAAGGCCAATAGCCTTTGAAAGCAAGAAGCTTTCTCCCTCTCAAAGGAATTGGCCAACTCATGAATTAGAGTTGTATGCAGTTATCCATGCTTTGAAAACATGGAGGCATTATTTGTATGGTTCAGAGTTTTATGTGGATGTAGATCATGCTACTCTGAAACATTTTAGTAGACAGCCTGACTTGAGGGGCCGCCAAGCTAGGTGGACAGAGCTCATGCAGGAGTTTAATTTAACGATTGGGTACCGAAGAGGAAAAGATAATAAGGTGGCTGATGCGTTGTCTCGCATTATGCATAGCCTGAGTTTCACGGTATTTGAGAGTGCTCTAATGACTGAGATTAGAGAAACTCAAACAGTGTACGAGTTTGTCCAGAGCTTATGGCCTAAAGCTCATGTGTTTAAACCCGGGGAAGACTAAAAGGATGACTTAGCATCCAGAAAAGACCAAACATATGCAAGATATACCATAAGGGATGGTATGCTAGAAAGAAATGGCAAGGTTGTAGTACCTAGTCAGAATGATCTCAGGCAGAGAGTCATTCGACAGTGCCATGATAGCCCGTGTGCGGGACATCCAGGAGTCGAGAAGACATATGATCTCGTGAAGCGAGATTTCTTTTGGCCAAAGATGAAAAAGCATATTCATGAATATGTGACATGGTGTTTCTCGTGTCAGGTAAGTAAGGCCGAGCGGGTGAAGCCACCCGGACTTTTACAGCCCTTGGAGATACCACTAAGTAAGTGGGAGAGCATTTCCATGGACTTTATTGTAGGGCTGCCTACAACACAAGGAGGGTATGATTCTATCCTTGTGGTGGTTGATCGTCTAACCAAGATGGCTTACTTCATTCCGACTAGGGAGCCTGTTAGTGCCCCACAAGTGGCGGATTTGTTTATCAGACATTTATTTCGTCTGCATGGATTGCCTAGATCCATATTGTGAGACAGAGATGTCAAATTTACCGGTCATTTTTGGACAGCGGTATTTGAGACACTAAGGACTGAGTTGGGAATGAGTAGTGGGGATCATCCTGAGACGGATGGTCAGACGGAGAGAGTCAACCAGACCTCAGAGGATATGCTGAGGACATATGTGTCATTGAGGCAAGATACGTGGGACAAGTGGTTGCCATTGTTGAAGTTTGCCTATAATGATAGAAAACATTCCTCTATAGGGTTCAGTCCGTTTGAGTTGAACTATGGTTATAGACCAATAAATCCAACTATAGTTGCAGTATCTTAGAAAGTGCCTAGTGCCGCGAACTTTGTGATTCGGATGCGGGAGATGCTAGCACTTGCGAGAGCTAATATTCGGATGAGGAGCAGCTGCAGGTCTTGTCCTGTCATTGGAAGTGTGAGGGCAGAGGCCTTTTATAGGCCAGACCTAGCTGGTCGGTGGGCCTGCCAACTGGTCGGCGAGATGTGGTCGGCCAGACCAGCTGGACTTTCTGGCCATTTGTTTGGCTGAGAGAGCTGGCCTTTTGGCTGGCCTGTGAGCTATTTGATTGCCCCGTAAATTGGGGATTGCTCAGTTGCTGAATACCCCCTCTCAATTTCCAATTTTGAGGGGCAAACATTGTGTGCTTGGAGCTTCGTGTAGGGATGTCGATGGTGGTGCTGGCTATCCCTGTGAAATGCCCAATAGAAGATCACAAGAGGAGTGCCCTTGCAAGGGAATTGTTCACTTCCTCAAGTGTCCAGGCTATGGATAGAGCCAAGGTGTATGCGGATGAAAACCGGTCTATAAGAGTATTTAAGGAAGGAGAAAAAGTTTTTCTCAGAGTTCCTTCGCACTCGAGGTTGTTGACTTCAGGAGAGTGTGCTAAGTTATCACCTTGATACTGTGGGCCGTTGTTAATTCTAAAAAGAATAGGCAAGGTAGCCTATAAATTAGAATTACCACCGGGGTGTAAGGTGCACCCAGTGTTTCATGTTTCTCGTTTAAAGAAATTTTTGCATATTGGTGACTCACTAATCGAAGGTGTGGTTTTGTTTCAGGAGAGAGAGGATAATGCAAGACGCAAACCAACAAGAATCCTGGACCGAGGAACAATGCAAATACGAAATCGGAAGATACCCATGGTGTTGGTTGCATGGCATGGTCAGCCTCTATCCGAAGCTACCTGGGAATCCATATACCAGTTGCGGAGAGTGTTCCCAGATTTTATCATCGAGGACGCTGATGTCTGAAGAGGGAAGGAATGTTACGCTCTAGCCGAGGTAGCATGACCTCGGAAGAATCAGTCGACATTTCCCTTAAAGGATCTATGTTTGTAATTATTTGTTTGCGCTTCATGTAAAAGATCGGGAGGGAATTAATGTCAAGGTCCTAGGTGAGGGTTGATAGCACCAGACTAGGTGGATCTAAGGCTAAGGGCCTAATGCAAAGAATGTGCCTAGGGGCAAAGGATTTAATGCATCCCAAGAGAGGGGTGAAATGTTGCATTAGGAAGGCCCTCTATGGATGACATGTGGCATCTAGATCTATCTAGGGAGATGGGGCTTGTTGAAGCTTGAGAGAGAAAAGAATAGTGATTTTCACGTATGTTTGATTGGGAGTTCTCCGTCTGCTTGAAAGCTTCAGCAAGGTTGGCTGGGTGGATTAACTCCGGTGCTGCTCCCGTGATCTGCGGTAGGAAATAGTAGATTGTGTTTAACAATACTTTTCTCTGGGGAGAACAGAATCGAAACTGATGCCCAAGCACGGATGTTTGGGATGAAACTGCACTATGTGTTGTTGTTATAGAGGCTGAGTTTGGGCATGTTCATAGATTCATCTAGATATATGTTTGTGCCGTATTAGCGGACATACAAATTCCACGTTGTGAAGATTTTGCCCATGTTGCGGCCTGTTGATATAGCGATAAATTGTTTCTACCTTAAGTGGTGTGTTGCCCTATCAGCTAGATCGTCTAAGCAATTTTAGCTTAGGAATGCTTGTTTGGGAGAGACTAAAATGAAATCATTATTGTATTGACAAGCAATGTAGCTTGAATGAAGAGAATGTGAGCTGCTTTTTGATTAGCCGCCTTCTCCTTTAGTGCTAGACTTTGTCACGGTTGAGTCTGCCCTTCACCTATGGAGTGATAAGAGAAACTCAGCACGATGACTTTGTATAAATGGATGCTCAAGTATGTGTGGGTGTGTGCGCTGATGGCATTGTTGGGGATGTCATAGTGGCTAGTCCCTACTATGCATGGTGGTTCTCAACGTTGTGACTGTCATGAGATTGAAATTGCACAATGTGTTGCGTCTTTTGAGTGTGAGTTCGTTCCTCTTCAATGCTGATGTGATGACCACTGTGAGTGTAGAGATATGGCTCGTTTTTTAGAATGCCAGATATAACATATTCTGACTGTCCTGCTCATAGCTTGAAGGAACTATTCTACACTAGAGTACAAGTACCTATTTGTGGGGATTATATGGGTGAGTTTTCACCCTGAGCTATCTCAGTCTCCTCCGTAGATGATGAATCTTTCCGTGTTAAATACGGAGTAGATTATAGATTGTCTTTCTTTTTAGGGTTGAAAGCTGTCATGATCTCCAGTATGTTGTATTACGGCTTATTGTCTCTCTTGTTTCTGGATAGAACCTTTAATTCAAGGAGAAAAAGTAACTTAATACAAGTACCTTCTACAATCGACTCTATTTAGTGCCAAGATCTTGACCTGCCAGTTTGTTTACCCAGAATAGGTTCATCTTCAAGGGCACCCATCGTTTTTCGTTTTTGTTAACAAATTGTATATATCCTCACCTTGTTCCACACATAAACACCTGTACACTAATCAGCCTTCCTCAATTATTTTTTGGATGCTTTTTGGTGATTTTAATTGTTATAGAAAGGTGTGCCAAGTTGTTAAAGGGTACAAAAATCCGAATTCCTGAGCTTAGGCATGAAGCTGGCACCCCATGTCAGTTCATTGTGTGTGCTCAACTGTCTGCATGTTTGGTCAAATTTTCTTAATGGTTGTGCTTCTCCTGACGGAGAAAATTGCAGGATAGACTAGCATGTCAATTGCCCCGTTCTTGTGATTCACTCTCTTTTTTTGTGTTTTTCCAAAAGCAGGTATGCAGTCGATCCTGTTTTAAACCGTGGGGTGGTTTTGGAAGGCTTGGGCCGTTATGATGAGGCATCTGCAGACTATGAGGCTGTACTTAATGCGCAACCAAACGATCCAGCTGCCTGGAATAATCTCGGGAATGTAAAAGTGTGCCTTGGTTCAGATTTTTTCATAGTTTTCTGATTTTGGAGTATAGGGATTAAATTATTTTTTGCACATAGGAGACACAAACAAGGGTCACTTTGTAAAATTATAGGGTGGAAGTGTTTTTTAATATTATATTTGAGATGTGTAGGTGATCAGTTCTGTTGGGGGGTTATTCGTGTCCTATCACTCTGACATATGGTATTGTAGGCAGCACAAAACAATTGGGATGGGGCGTTAATTTCCTATGGCAGAGCAGTCCAGCTTGCTCCAGTGTTCTCATTTGCTGCTGCAAATTATGCATTGGTGCCTCTCTCTCTCTCTCCCCCCTCCCCCCCTCCTACTAAGCAGATGTACTAGAGGGTTTTTCTGTTCCATAGACCTGCTGGTCTTCCGTGGACGTTAATAGACACACACACACACACACACACTCTCTCTCTCTCTCTCTCTCTCTCTCTCTCTCTCTCTCTGCCTTGCACTTGCCACACATGCAACAGCAGACACAGATTTGCACAAGTACACCTTTCTTTCGGATGACTAATTTAGGATAATTCATTCTTTGTTTAATCGGCATCCTTCCGTTCGGTCAGTGTTTTCCTTGGAGATTATTGTAAAAGAGCATGTTGAAGCGAGGAAGAACTTTAGTTCCACAAGAGGACTACATAGGCATGCTAGTGGAAATGAACTGAACTAACTTCACTCGATGATGTTAAAATTTCATTACTGAGTTTATGTCTCATGGTTACTAATGTATTGTTGAGTTTTTAGAGGATGAGTTTGGGCATGTTCCTGGATTCATCTAGATATATGCTATGATGTGAGGAGAGTTGTCATGCCTTACTAGTGGGACTATGGCTGAACATGACATATTAGTTCTTCTACCATCAAATTCCTTAGGTATTATGCAAGAAAGATCCCAGGTGCATAGTGATGTATGCTACCTTGAATCGCACTGCACACAAAGCAGCAAGGAGGTCCAGGATACATTCTACAGGGACACATTCTACCGTAGAGAGGCCAGGAATCAGGAAGTACAGCCTGCAGATCACCTACAGGGTGAAGAGCAGTACAAAGCACACTCAAGATTTACTGGATCAAGGTTGGTGTAGCACTCCGCCTGCAGGTCTTCATCAGGAAGAGCAGTACAAAGCAGACTTACGATTTACTAGATCAAGGTTGGTGGAGAATGCCAAGTAAAGTCCTAGCGATCCGAGCTGTTTCCGTTTGTTGACCAACGGCTGGCAGCTGATCCCTCACCACCTTCATTTTGGTGATGTGATCGCCCCCCCCCCCCCTTCCTGCATTCTCATGTTGTAGAGTTCCATTTCTAGGTCAAAGATTATGGCCGTGTAGTTGATCTCGTAGACGTCCTTCCTTGTAGTCCATGCTAAAAACGCAGTGTCCACCAATTGAATGTATGGACCAAAGTCCGTGGTCAAGCCAATGATTATGGCAAGGGCCTCTACGTCTCGTGATGCCCAATCTTTGGCTACCTTTGGATCTATAGTGTCACCACTACCATGGTTGCAGGGCAACAGTCGGTACTTATTTGTTTTGAGGAGCTAGTGCCTTTGATTTTGCAAGAAGAAGCTTGGGAGGTGAACTGCAACGGATCCCACGACGAAGCCTTTGTTGCACAAGACAAAAGCAAGGGCAAGCTCCACAATGGAAACCCAACAAAGAAGGCTGACCATAAAAGAAGGAAGGCGTCCAATCAAGATTCATAGCAATCAATTTGGTATCAGAAATAGGAGAACTTTCCGTGGTGACAACTCCGAGCGTTACTGAGATTAGGTATACAAATCTAGGTGTATTTGTTTGTATGTCTGACATTGAGTCTGATGAGTTAGAAGTTTTAGAGACCTTTGTGAAGGTGAAGGACAGCAATACTTGCTTTGGTTGTCTGAGAATAGAGCTCACATCACTTGCATAAGGGAGGTGTCTTTGAGGGGATCTGAAGGATCAGAGTTAGAAGGATACAGGGACATTGAAGATGGCACTATAGGGTTAGACATGCATGCTGTGGGTGCCTCCAGGAGGTACCTAGCTTGTTTTCAAGTCAAGCAAGCATTCAAATAGGTGGATTCAGCAATATATATATATGTTTGTGCATAATATCAGACTTTGGTAGCATGCTATGGGCAAAGTCTTTGCTTTGTGTTTCTGAGGTCTTGAGGGGCTAGAAGGTGAAAACCTCTGGTAGGCAGAGGGGAAGTCTTGTTGCTTCTACAAAACTCAGTTCCAGGTTACAGAAAGTGAAATATGCTGAACCTATGGAAGCCTACATGGTGGAGACGTGGAGATCTTCAGATCAAGAGCATATTGTTGCTGGAGGATTACTCAGTCAAGAGCTCATCTTGAGCTCATGGTCTAGGACTTTTGGAAAGACACTTGGCCTTGGAGATCTATGTGGGTCAGCCGCTAGGATTTCATTGTTCTGATGGAACACTTGGTTGTGGATATTACGAGAGTAGAGCTGCGTTGAAAGAGACCTATGGAGCGTGGTGCTTGGCAAGATCCAAGCTGTTCTTAGATGCTGCTGGATAGACCCATGGTTTGTGCTACGATTGCTTGGAACGCTGGCGGTCTTATGATCCGGAATGGTGGCTCCATAGACCTTTGGTGCTACCGGGATTGTACCTGTGTACTTTGCTTGCACAGGACCTGACGTAGAGGAGAAGGAGCTGTGAGTTCAAAGACCGATGATCAAGGCCATCTCCAACTTGTTCCTTAGAGCTTCTCAGCTGATGGAGCACAGTATGTGACCAAAGTCTGTTCCTGGTCAGCAGCAGCAAGGACAGATGGCTGGAGGTGATGCTGAGGTATACGGGACAAAGTAACCAAAAAGGAAAACTCATACAAGCTTGGAGTAAAGGGTGCGCTAGGCCCTTGCTTATACTGATCTAAATCGCTCAATAGCTTGAGCAAAAAATCAAATACAAACTGAAGTAGACTGAGAGGTGGGACTCAGAAACCAAAGCCCGGCACCGTGGTGGCTCGTCTATGAGCGGTGAAAATATCTTGGATCTGCATCTGTCAGGATGTCTCACACTGTGGTGGGGGCGTGCGGTCTCCTCGATCTTTGAACTCGCTGGGCTATGTACAGAGTGACCCTTCATCTCGGGCAGTCTCCCTTGAGGAGAGCTGTGATAGGCCGGACCTCAATACAGTGTGCTCTAGTCTCTCTCCGTGTCGCGACTGGTCTCTATGTCTCTCTCGACAACACCGTCTCAGCTCTCTCTGCTGATCTAGACTGCCCGCATATAAGGTAGCTCCTCCTCCATCTCGTTGTGTCTTGAGCTAACTCAAAAGTGGTTGGATCCAGGACTTTAGATCAGTCCTTACATCAACATGTATAGAAATCTTTGACGCGTTGTTGTGCTCGGCCAACCTCTGTATCCTGTGGTTTTGGTCACCTTGTATTGCTCTCTAATCTGTTGTAGTAGTGTCTCCCTGTGTCGGCGCATCCCAAGCAGATAGAGCCCAATGCAGACCTGGTCAGGGAATTGGATTAGTCATGAGAGTAGACCGAAGCCACTCCCCTTATGGTAGAGATAGTGGTATCGTCCCCAGATCTCATACTAGGCTGGGTAGGCGCCAAGAAAATGCTCCTCTGTCTCAACCACTCCCAATGTGCATAACATACATATCCATTTCTCTCTGGGTATACTTGTTGCTCTCCCTTCCTCAATCCTCAATTGATGATATGAAACCCGCATTTGTCCAATGGCGATCCTCAGTGCATGTGAGTCTCCTCTACCCTCGAGATACTGGTGTTTGATGATGAATCCCTCCTCCAATACTCTCAAGAAGTGGTTGCGATAGAACTAGGTCTTGTTGGGGAGCTGGAGGAGATCTAACCGTATGATAGAGTTTAATCTCATTTTGTGGGATTGACTTAGGAGGCGCGTTCAGATGTCTGGCGCAGAAGGGCCCACAGATGGGGCAGGTACCGGGCCCATGGATAGCAGCTTAGGCTACAGGAAGGCAAGTCTGATAGACCATGCAGACAACAGATGTCTGCACAGCAGGAGACAGCAGCAGTCGGGCTGCTGCAGGTGCAGGTCGGACAAGGAGGAGAGTGTAAAAGGAGTCTCCCCCGTACTCTGAATTGGGTGGTCAATACCATCAAACCAAAGTAAAAGAATACATTCATTTTTGGGGGACAACCCAGGGAAGAGTACCTCCTATTGACTCCAAATACATTCAGTTTAGAGGGACAACTCAAGGCTGAGAACCTTTATTGATTCAACACAAACACACATAGAGCTAAGCATCATCTACCATAGATCACACAACATAGCAGACGAAGCTTCCTGCTCAGGTTCGGTAGATGTAGCATAAATATCCTTGAGCTTGTCAAGGTTCTCCTTGGCTGAAGTAGTGAGGTCAAGTTGATGAAGAAATTTGTTTGAAAAGGAATTGGTTGTCCACAATGATGGTGTTCAAGAGAGTGTATCCAAGGGTAAAGCCTTAAAGAGCTGCCTGACTTCTCCCAAAAAGCTACATCAAAGCTACATGTTTCACATATGCCCATTGCAACTTCGATTCAAAATAATTTTGCTGCAGATTTGCTTTGATGGAAAGGCAAAATAGGTTGACAAAGGTGTGTTGAGGAAGGACTTGGAGGAAGCAGCGTTTCTGTTAATGGCATTATCATGCGAGCTTAGAATTTGGAGCCCATTTCCTGTCTTTCAATGAACTCTCTTGACTGAGCTTTTCCTTACGTTCCTAATATGTTATGCAATTTGTGCCGAGGTAGTAGCTCGAAGGAGTATTACAGGGCAGTTGTTTTCTCCACAGATGCACGCTCTGTTTTACCATCTACTGAAAACAGTCTACAAAAAGCGATCTATAGAAAACATTACAAAGCATAGTATTCAACAAACAATACTCTACAGAAAATGGTCTACACAAAACAATCTACTTAGAATGGTCTACAAAAAACAAAACACCAAAAATAGTCTACATTCAAGCAATCTATGGAAGGACAACAACACCAACACCAACACCAACAACAACAACAAATATAGCAGCAACAACAGGAACAAACCCAACTACAACCTAATAAATAACGATGATGATGACAATTTTGGGAGGTGAAGGAATCAATTGTAATCTTATATCAATGTTTCCTTTTGTACTCTAGTGTTCATGTTACATTGAACATGGCACGACCAAATTAAGGATTTTTTTTTTTTTCTAAAGAAAGGAACCATTAATTAATGCCTGAAAGATTTCATAGAAGACAGCAGCCCCGAAGGTGCTGAGTATGGAAAAAACAATGGAAAAGGCTGAAAGAAGAACCTGCCTGTTCCAGAGAAACCCAGCTCACTGCCTAGGGGATCTCTGGAACTGGGGCTAACAGCCAAGTGGGGGGACTGTACAGCCAACGAATCCCTCGCGGAGTGAAGATGTAGAAAACACCTGCAAGCCAAGCCTTGCAGAAGCCAGCACGCCTCTCGGTAGTCACCCTGGAGCTTGGAGTCCCACACTCCCAGGTGGACCGTAGAGTGTAAATGATATCCTACCAGATGGCAACTAGGGTAACCGAGGGTGGAACCAGGTGCTCACCCATCACAAGACTGCAATGGGCCACCCAAATGTTCCAAGCCGTGATGCTGGCTACCACCTTCCAAACACTGTCCTCCCTAGGAGGAGGAGTTGGGATGTCAGAAGGGACTGCCTCATGGAGTGCAATCCTTTGAATGCTCTTACCCTGTATCCAGTAGGCTAGGGAGATCTCATCAATCTAAAATGCGTGTCCTCCCTCTATCAACCAAGCCACCATCCCCTAGGTGTAGTCTCTATGAAGACTCTGCAAATGTGTCATGATTCTGAGGGCTCTCATCTAGATCCTTGCTGCGCTACGGCAGCTCCATAGGCAATGCGGGATAGTCTCCAGGATACCGTTGGAGCAGCAGTGGCACTACTTCTCCACTCACATTTGCTCCAACCACGGTCCGATGGGCAAGCCTCTAGCCTCCATGGGCGGCCAGCCAGAAGAAGTATGAGATCTTCCTCGGCTGCAAGCTGGATCACAACCACGTCCAGAACCTGGAGCGCACCTCCCTTGGCACTCTCTGAGTCACCCAATGTCTCTCCCTCGAGGGGGTCCACCTTGATGAATCCCTCTGAAGCCTCGTGCCAATTCGGGGTGGTGTAGGAAAAGAAGGGCACCTCATCCACCTTCTCAGCTAGGCTGCCCCTGGAGGGCCAGAACCACTCTCCCGGGTCCCATTGAACCTCCCTCAGGGGTCTACCCTCCCACACCCAAAGGCGCCATCTAGAGGCGTCTTGCTCTGAGATACTGGGAGGGTCAATGTGCCACTCCTTCCCCAAACGTCCTACCACTCTGATCATCTGCCATTGTATCCCATCAAGACTCCCATCCATCTTGGGGTCCCTCTCAGTGAGTGACTGAAGGCCTCCTGGTCCTACACGAAAGAAGCCGGGGTGCGTGCTGCTGCGCTGCATCAACATCCTCAAGGGAACACCAGTACGGGAGAACTGCCCCAATCATCTGTTGTCTCTCCAAACGTGAAGTTCTTCCCACCAAGACTCCGGAATGGCTAAGTCAATCTCGTCCATCCGTTGCCCTGCTCGTCGTAGATGCGCTAGGGCATCAAGCCTCGTCTTTGTCTCCATAGGTTGTGTGCTCCAGTGGCCAAAGGACCCAACTGGACCACTGTCCCAGTGTGCCCAACCAATGTGAGTCCGCTGTCCGAGCATACGGCCCTCCTGATCTCTGATCTTTGGGTGCCACATAAGGGGCTGGCGCTCAAACTCCTCTCAGCATCTGGGCGGAGCACGGATGAGACCCCTTGCCAGTCTCTGCCAGACCCTGTGAAGACTCCTCCTCAGGGGGGAGCCCTTTCCCGTAAGGGGGGCCTCTGAGAAGATCCATTGATGTGAAGGCTACCAATGTCCCCCAGTGCGTGGGGTGTTCCTCAGAAGCCCTTGCTGTAAGAGGAGCTTTCAAGGCTCTGCACCTGGGGTGAGGCCACGAACCACCAACTTGCCCAGAAGGGCCTTGCTGTGCATCTTCGGATCAATGACACCCAAGCTTCCCGGTGCCTGCGGCATGATCACTGTCTGCCAAGCTACTCGGGCCCTAGTGTTCCTCGTGCCGTCTGAACGTGCCCAAAGGAAGTTCCGTACGAACCGTCGGAGCTGCCCAATGCATCCTTTGTGAAAGCACCAACAGGAAGCGATATACCAGGCCGTGGCAAGAAGGACCTGGTTTGCCACTAAGGTGCGACCTGCTAGGGAGAGTTTGGCCGAGCTCCAATAGAGAAGCTTGCGTCAAACACTCTCAAGGACCGGGGCGATGCTGGCCTGCTGTAATGCCAATACCCACCTAGCATGCGAGGTATCTCGCTGTCTGGTCCCTCGGTATCCATCTGAAGCCAAAGTCACTCCCCCACTCACGGATCTCCTGTGTCTCCTCAAAGCTTGTGATGAAACCTATACATTTCGTCAAGTTGATCCGTGCCGCTGAGGCCTCACAGTAAATAGCCAAGGCGTCCTTGACTCTCTCCAGACTCGCTGTGGTGCCCTCAACATACAAGGCCGTGTCGTCTGCAAACTCCGAGTCAAGTAGCTCCTCGATTGGGAGCCTCAACCGTGTGAGACCTGCCACCTGTGATCTCAAATAGTAGCCCAAAGCCTCTGCCACAAACAAGAAGAGAAGGGGTAGGTGGCAGCCCTGGCGAACTGAGCGAGAGAGAGGAAAGGCCTCGCGTGTGTGTCATTTGATAAGCATCTGCTAGAGCTCCCTGCATATAGCGCTGAAACTCCATCTGTCTGAGAAACCCAATCTCCTCATAGTGCCCTCCAAGAAAGACCACTCCACCCTGTCGTAGGCCTTTTTAAAGTCCAAGAGGACGGTCAACGGCTGTGACTCCTCCCTTAACCAATCCACTGCCTCCCAGAATGTGAAGATGTTGTCTAGGATGTTGTGCTCCTAGACAAACCCTGTCTTTGTGTCATGGATGATGTCTGTAAGATGAGGCTGTAACCGCAAACTCAAGACCCTTGCGAGGATCTTGTATGTAGTATCAAGCAGAGTGATCGGCCTCCACTGTCGGATGTCTGACCTATCTCCCCCTTTCGGGATCAAACAAATCCAACCCCTTCTCAAAGACTGAGGGAGAAGGCATGTGTCAAAAATCTCCTAGCAAGCTAGATGGAAAGGGGTGGAGATAATCTCTCAGAAGTTCCGGAAGAAGGCTGGAGTCAAGCCGTCCTCACCCGGGCACTTCTAGGTTGGGAGTGCCTTGAGGGTTGTAGGCCATCTTTTGGTGGTTCTAGTGATGCCCTATAGGCCATGGTATGTGCCTTGTAGGCATAAGTGTAGGCACTTATAGTGTTAGTGCCTTCTATGCCACATAGGACACTAAGTCCTATGTGACACCTAGGACACTTAGTCCTAGGCCTAGATACAAGTACTTTGTACTTGTGTTTAGAAACCTTATCTATCTATTTGACGTGACTTGTACATCGACTTCGTCCTGTACCTGCACTCTCACTCTCTCTCTTCGTTTTGCATCTACAGTGGTATCAGAGCAGGTTTTGCTCTAGCCTTCCAGCTCTCCTTAGCCCCGAGCCTCCATTGCTCATTGGAGAATTTTTTGCCCTGTTGGTCGACAAGCAGGCTCGTACCGTCCGTACCTTCTGTACCTTCCGTACAGTTTCTGTGTACCTTCCAGCCTGTTCGAGGCTCTTCAGCTGCTATCCAATATTCAAGCGTCGTACAGTCCGTACCTTCCGTACAGTTTCTACGTCGTGCAGTCCGTATGTGACCAGATCTGCGTCGTCGCTGTACATTTGCATCGTACATCTGCATCGAAGGTTGCCGTACACCCGTCGGCGCCGTACTCTGCTCCGTACATCCGTCGTACCCGTACTCTGCTCCGTACTTTGCGTCGTACATCAGTCGTACCCGTACTCTGCTCCGTACTTTGCGTCGTACATCCGTCGCACTCGTACCTTTAGTGGTACACCGTACAGCCACCATATAGGGTCATACCTTCAGTAGTACACCGTACGTCCGTACAGCAGTACTTAAGCTGATAGTATAGCTGTACGTTGTACTTGAGCTGTCTGTACAGCTTGATTGCAGGACATTGAGTCTTTTGTAGGATATTGAGTCAGATTTGCAGGACATTGGGTCACATTTGCGAAATTCCAGCAAAATTTGGGGCTTTCCTACATTTGCCCTCTTTTTGGCCTATTTGCCCTAAATAAATTTGGGGATTTTGCCAAATTTGCTGTTTTTGCATCAGATTTGCATACATTGGGTCACATTTGCAAAAATTTCAAAATTTGGGGCTTTTCTGAATTTGCCCTCTCTTTGGCCTATTTGCACTCAATAAATTTGGGGCTTTTGCCAAATTTGCTGTTTTTTGCAGTGAACATTGCCTGTCACAGTCACATTTGGGTCAGATCTGCATTTGCCCTTTGATTTGGGTCAGAAATTTGTAGATATTTGCTGTCATTTTTGGGACAGCCAGCTTTTTGCAGTGATAGCCTTGAGGCTTTTGGGTTTTCAGGTCTTTTACAGGTTATCATAGTTGCTATGGCTGGGAACAATCAAGATTTATTTGGAGTTCTTCGTGAAGATGATAAGTTGGATGGCACCAACTATCCGATGTGGTCTTATCTCATGAAACATATTCTTGTTGCAAAGCATTTGTGGAATATTGTTTCTGGGGCTGATCTGAGGCCAGCCAATGCTACAGTGGTTGTTTCTACTTCTGGTCCTTCTGCAAGTGGTACTCCTCCCGATGCCTCTTCCTCTAGCACTCCTGCTGCTGCTCTTCCAACTCAAGAACAGTCTAGATGGGATGCAAGAGATGCAAATGCACATTCATGCATTGCTTTATCATGCAAGAGAATTATTATTCCACACATCCGTTCTTGCAGGACAGCAAAGGATGCTTGGGATAAATTGGCTTCTCTATATCAGATTCGCAATGAAGCTCGTGTTGCATATTTGAGAAGGCAATTACAGGAAGTGAATATGAATGAAGGTGAGTCAATGGATGCATATTTGACAAAGGTCAAGGACCTCATGGAACAGCTTGCCAACATTGATGAGGTGGTGCCAAATTCACAGCTTGTCAGTACTACATTGAATGGACTGCCAGATACATATCAAGGGTTTGCTACAACCCTTTTGAGTAGTGGCCATGGGTAATCCAGACCACTATTCTTTCGATCAGCTAGTTACTTTGCTGTTGCAGGAAGAGCAAAGTAGAGCTAACAGACAAGCCATTATTCCTGATCATGCATTTGCTTCACAGCAGACAGGAAGAGGCAAGGCTTCCAAGCCTATGGGCAAGCCAAAATCTGCGCACAGCAGCTGCAATTCCTCTACGCATAGCAGCTGCAATTCCTCCCATGCATCTAAAAATACAGCAGATAAGGGAAAGAAGAAAAGATGCAACTATTGTCGCAAGCCTGGACATGACATTTCAGAATGCAGGAAGCGCATTGCTTCGGAGAAAAAGAAAGCAGGATTGACAGTTAATGCCTCACATGCCATTGAATCCCATGAGTTAGCAGATGCTTCACATGCACGTGCTCTTCAAGATGATTGGGCATGGGCTGTCCATTGCTCATTTGATCCCTCCAAAGCTGATGCACTTTGTACTGCTAATGATGCTCAGTCCTGGTACTTTGATAGTGGTGCTTCCAAGCATGTCACATCTTGCAGACAGTTGTTTCATTCTCTAGCTGATGCACCTCGAGGGGGGACTGTTACATGTGCCAATAATGCTTCATATGCTGTGAAAGGAGTTGGAGATGTGCAGCTCACATCCATTTCCAGTCATGCTGTCACTCTGACAAATGTTCTTTTTGTGCCTGGCATTGAAGTCAACTTGATTTCAATTTCAGCAATTGCTACTTCAGGTTTCAGAGTAATTTTTGATGGCTACAGATGCCTAGTATATGACCTTCATGATGACAATGCCATAGTTCTCACTGGCACTTTGCAAAAAGGGCTTTATCACCTTGATCATCATTTAGCTGCACTTTCTACTGAAGCATTGGCTATTTCAGATTCACAGCTTGCTGAAACTCATCTTTGGCATGAGAGAATGGGCCATCTCAATTATAGAGCTCTTGCAAAGCTACATTCACAGCAGATGGCAAATGATGTACCTCAGACTCACACAGTTTCCAAACATGTGTGTGAGGGTTGTCTTTTGGGTAAGATGCATCGATTTCCTTTCCAAAAGAATCGTCCAAAACTCTCACAAAGGAAATTGCAGCTAGTACACATTGATGTCTGTGGCCCAATGAGGACAAATGCCATTGGAGGATACAAGTATTTCATGACTCTCATTGATGATTTCACAAGGTATTGCTGGGTATATCCTTTAAAGGCCAAATCTGAAGTTTTCTTATGCTTTCAGAGATGGCTGAATATGGTTGAGAATGAATCAGGATGCAAGCTTGTCACCCTCAACACAGATAGGGGGGGTGAGTATAGGTCAAAGGAGTTTGATGCATTTCTATCCTCACGGGGCATTATTCACTCATGCACTACTCTTTACACTTCTCAGGAGAATCTTGTTTCTGAAAGGAAAAACAGGTCCACAATGGAGATGGCCAAATGCATGCTTAAGGCCAAGTCTTTGCTTAATAAATTTTGGCTTGATGCAGTAATGTGTGCCAACTATGTGCTGAATAGATCACCTACACGGGCATTAAAGACTATTACACCTTATGAAGCATGGAAAGGCAGGAAGCCTTCACTTTCACACATGAAAGTTTTTGGGTCTCTTGCATATGTTCATGTACCATCTCAGCTGAGACATAAGCTTGATGACAAGGCAATCAAATGCATATTCATTGGTTACAGCCAGGAGAGCAGAGGGTATCGGTTATATCAACCAAATACTGGGAAGATTATTGTCAGTAGAGATGTGATCTTTGCTGAACATTCAGCTTCTCCTCTTGTGGACTGCAAAGCAAAGCCAGATATATGTTTGATGCCTTTGAATCTTGGTTACCTCTACCATCATCAGAAGAGGATTTTGAGCAGCAACATGCGCCTCCTGCAGGCCCTCCACAAAGCAATAATCAGCCTCAACCTCATGCTGATTTGCAGGTTTCTCTTCCGGCACAAAATGATCCCATTACTAATGATGCAGTCATTGAAGAAAGAGCTGTTAATAGACAGCAAAGGCAAGTTCCCAGATGGCTTCTGGATACATTGAGGGACAGCAAACAAGACCAGCCTTTTGCTGCCCGGACAAGATCAGGGAATAGACAGCATGCTCACTTTCTTGAGTTTGCACTCCTTGCTACAGCTTGTAATGAAGAGCCTTTGTGCCATAAAGATGCTTTTGACAGCAAAGAGTGGATGGATGCAATGAAAGCTGAGTTACAATCTATTGCAAAAAATGACACTTGGGAATTAGTAGATCTCCCACCTGGCAAGCATGCCATTGGAACGCGGTGGGTCTACAAATTAAAAAGGAAATCTGATGGCAGCATAGATCGATACAAAGCCCGTCTTGTTGCAAAAGGGTATGCCCAACAACAAGGCATTGACTTTGAGGAGACATTTTCTCCCACATCGAGGATTACTACCATTCGATGTGTCATTGCCATTGCAGCCCATCATCATTAGCAAGTGCACCAACTTGACATCAAGACTGCCTTTCTTCATGGGGATCTGCAGGAAGAAGTCTATGTCACACAACCTCCTGGCTTTGAGGTTGTTAATTCTGAAAATAAGGTATGCCGGCTTAGAAAAGCCCTTTATGGTTTGAAGCAGGCACCCAGGGCATGGTATGCCAAAATTCATGCACACTTACTATCCCTTGGTTTTTAGAATAGTCCCACAGAACCCACTCTTTATTTCCGTGGGAGTGCATCTGATTTTTTAGTGCTGATTTTATATGTGGATGATATGCTTATCACGGGTCTAGATACTCAGCAAATTGCAGCTTTCAAGTCTGATTTGCAGCAGATTTTTGACATGTCAGACATGGGACAGCTCCATTATTATTTGGGCATTCAGTTTGCTCATGTTGAGGGGGGTATCATGATGTCTTAGTCCAAGTATATTGGACAGCTCCTTGATCGTTTTCAGTTTGAGGATTGCAAGCCAATCTCTACTCCAGTGGACCCTGGCTTCAAATTCTCAGCTCATGATGGGAGCCCACCATGTGATATCACTCTTTATCAGCAGGCTGTTGGATGCCTTATTTATTTATGTCACACCAGACCTGACTTGCAGTATGTAGTATCTCAGCTCAGCAGATTCATGCACATGCCCAGGTCACAGCATTGGCAGGCAGTGAAGAGAGTCTTCAGATATCTCAGAGGCACTCAGGATTTAGCCCTCTTCTATGGTGATCAGGGTTCACTTACCATGCATGCTTACACGGATAGTGACTGGGCAGGATGTTTCGACACCAGAGTGTCACATACTGGCAATTGTTTTTTGCTTGGCAATTCATGTATTTCTTGGCTCAGCAAGAAGCAACCGACAGTTGCCACCTCTAGTTGTGAGGCTGAGTACAGGGCAGCCTTCACCGCTACAGTAGAGTGTGTTTGGCTTCGACAGTTACTTACAGATCTTGGTATTTGCCAGACATCCTCCACTATTGTCTACACTGACAGCCAGAGTGCTTTGGGCATTGCGCATAACCTAGTGTTTCATGCGCGTACCAAGCATATTGAAGTTCACTATCATTATGTTCGGGAGCGGTTGTCAGCAGGAGACATAGAGTTGTCCTATCTTCCCACAGAGGACAACATCGCAGATATGTTTACAAAGGCACTTCCTCGTCCCAAGTTCGAAGTCTTCCAACAGGCTTTACACTTGGTTCCCTTTGTTACATGATCTGACATTCCTTGTATATTCATAGGTGGCTATATCCTTTTGGATCAACATGTGCCACCATGACAAAAAACTACCAGGTATTTTGAGACGTTTCCAGAGTACTTCAGCCCATCCCATGGAGGGGGGTTTGTAGGCCATTTTTTGGTGGTTCTAGTGATGCCCTATAGGCCATGGTATGTGCCTTGTAGGCATAAGTGTAGGCACTTATAGTGTTAGTGCCTTCTATGCCACATAGGACACTTAGTCCTATGTGACACCTAGGACACTTAGTCCTAGGCCTAGATAGAAGTACTTTGTACTTGTGTTTAGAAACCTTATCTATCTATTTGACGTGACTTCTACATCGACTTCGTCCTGTACCTGCACTTTCACTCTATCTCTTCATTTCGCATCTACAAGGGTTTCCTAGAGCTCCTCATTTGTGAAAGGCTCCTTAAGTCTGCTGCATAAGTCCTGCGAGATTACTAGCGGAATGTGATCCCAAACTAGCTCTCGGACCACAAGACGATTTGGGGTCAACCTCTCCGTCTGAAAGAGCTGGTTGTCGGTGGTCATGTCCAGAATCTCCTGCAGGTTAGTGTGCATGATGCCCTGCGAGTCCCGGAGACGCTGTAGCTATGTGCCTGCCGATTAGGGCCCAGTGGTTTGAAAGAACTGCTTCGTCATCCTGTCGCCTTGCTGCACCCATCAGGTATACTCGGCATTGTGTTCACATTGGACGGACATATACTTTGCTGGTTCTACATCTCTCTTTTGAGCGCTGTCTATTTACCTTGGCTATCAACCAGGGATTGGTTGAAGTTAAAACCATTCAAGTTGAATGCCATGGTGCTGATACCCAAGGCAGTAAACCAGATGCCTACTACGGACCAACCGGCTAAGAAGAAGGGCTCTCTTTCTCCATAAGCGTCAAGAGAACAGGAGGAATGATAGGAGAACTTAGCTTGTCGCACCTCCGTGTCCTAAAGCTCGAGACGAGCGCTCTCGAATCTGTCACTAAGCCACTGAGGCACTGGGTCTTGCTTCTTGAGTCTCTCGATGGAGGCGAGGTCTCTCCTCAAAGCCCGCTCTCGCTCCTGAAGGGTTCTCCTCCGCCTAAGGGCGTGAGCTTGCAGCTCCTCACTGCTCCTCTGAATCGCATCGGCCACCCACGTAGCCTAGCCCTCACACGGTGCTATCTCTGACTGCACGCAAATCCCTTCCATGACTTGTTGAATCTCGTCGTCCTGCAGAAGGTCCTTTGGAATGCGGACCCCCTTCTGGGAGATACCTCGGCGGGGCTGATCCAAGTGAAGTACCACTGGAGAGTGGTCTGACATGTTGGTACCTACCAGAATCCGAGTTGAGCCGCCTCTGTGTAATGCCCAATCCCCAACATAGAAACGGTCTAGTCTCTCTAGCAATCCATTGTGTCTCCTTTGTCCAAAGGAGAAGAGAAGGCTGCCAGGTGTCCTGCTGAAATTTGGCTCTCTCCACGGGTCTCTGCGACTGATCATGAAAATGAATTGCTCCCAGGTGCTACGCTCTGTTATGGGGAGGCGGCGCATGGAGACGAAGCGGGAAAGGCGGGGAGGGTAGGCGAGGGGAGACGGGGAGGGGGGGGCGGAGAGGTAGAGGAGGAGGTCGAGGGAGGAGGCGGCGAGGGGGAGCGATGGTGGAGGAGGCGGGGGGGCTGCGGGAAGGAGGAGATGGTGGGAGGGGGGCAGCGGGAGCAGCCAGGTGCTTAGGCATATAGTTCAGGTCTTCATCATCTACGACTCTTGCTGCCACAATGCCTCCTACTCAATCGACCAAATTAAGGATTACAAGCCATGTGAAGGGATGGTCAATGAAAATAAGGATTATCCAAGATATGAACCAGGTGGTCATCTTTTTTGATTTGTTAGACTAATAGTGGCTTCAACAATTTAGTCCATGAGGGGTAAATTAGAAAGGTTTTTATTGTAGATGGTGATACATTATGCTGTTGCAAGCATTGCACTAGTGACAATGACAATTTGGTAATATGCGTAAATGTGCATGCCCACAACATGTGTGTATCCATGCACAAATACATTTGTACATCCATGCATGCATGCAACTATACATAGACATACACCTATGCATGAAAATATGTGTCTTTTGCATTGTGTTAAGTTAGTAGAGTACACGTATATTAACCATGGGTTAGATGGTAATATCACACGATCTATGATTGATAGTTTGATCTTATTTGAATAGAATTGTTAAAATTGATATCAAAGGCAATGCTCACGAGTACTTGTACTCGCTTGTTTAAAATCTAATATTTTCATCTAGTCACACTTAGTGTCTTTGTTTGTTTCCCTTTTGGGTCATGCACATATCTAGAGTATATATATCCCAGCGGAAGTCTAAGATTCGGACGTGCTATTTTATGCAAGGATCATTTTTTTTTCTTATTATGTTTCAGGCTCTTTATCAAGTTGGTAGAATGAATGAAGCAGTAAAACAATTTCGATCTCTTCTTCGGAAATATCCCGAGGTTTGTATGGCCATGGGTGCATGTATGCCTAAAAAAAGGCATCACAAATGCATGCACGTTTTTGCATGTATGTGCAGATTCACCCGTAAATGATATGCACATGCATCTGAGCCAACACTCACACTGCTCACATGTATGGAATCACACTCAGCTACACGTACATGTGGGGTGCAAGCACCCAGTGAAAGAATTGGCACATGCAATGCTGTAATGTTGTTTATATATTGGTTATCATTAACCTACAAAATTGTCTGCCAGTTCCCAGACATGAGAGCAGCTCTAGCTGTTTCCTTGTATGCTGAAGGATTAACAGCAGAAGCAGAGAGCAATTGGGTGCGCCTTGAGGTAATGTGAATTTCTCCTAGTGCTGCTAGTCTTGGACATCTAATGCTCACAAAGATGAGCACAGACAAAAACACATGCAAAAGTAGGCACAAGAGAGGCAAAAACAGACTCATAGATGCAGGGAAATGCGTGAATAAGAGAGCACATTTGGATTACTGTACCAGATGTGTGGAGCACATCTCAATTCTCCTATTTTGAAATGTGGTGTTGATGCTCACTTTTCCTTTGTGTCTATGAATCTGTTTTGGCCTCATATTCCTACTTCTGCATTTGCTTTTTTCTGTACTCATCTTTGTGTGCACTTGCACCTATTAAGATATGGCAACATGCATTTGGCATATATTCAAGCACATTTTGATTCCGCTTTTTCCCATTTCCTTGCTTCTATGAATTGTTTTTGCCCATGTGCCTATTTTGTACTTGTATTTCTTTGTGCTGGTGTTTGTGTGTATGAAAGGGGCACATGTGTGTCCACACGCTTGTTTTCAGGTGCTTGGTCGAATCACTCTTTTATATAGGTAGCCAAAAACAGATGTAGTTTTATTGTATTGAAAAAGATAGATAGAAAATGGTAAACATAAGATTTCTTCAGCATTTGTTCCTAGAGTTACTCCAAGGTGAGGACCTATTACTCGCGAACATCTGCATATGTGTGTGTGTGTGTGTGTGTGTGTGTGAGAGAGAGAGAGAGAGAGAGAGAGAGAGATATTAACGTCCACGGGAGGCCTCTCCGGCCTATGGGACAAAGTACACAGAAAAGCGAACTCATACAAGCCTCAGTGGGCTGAAGCAAAGGGCACCTTGCCGACTACTAATCTATGCTAACAAAATCATAATCATGAACATGGTTGACACCTCCGATCACATTCGATACGTACCGTTCGATATTAGTGCAGTACTTAAAGAACTAAAAAATATTGAGTGTAAGCTCGATGGTACGTTCGATGCACAAAAAAAGAGAGATATTTTAGAGTTTTAGAGTAACTACAAGCTTTTCTTGAATAGACATTCAATGCCTAGAAGATGTCCATGACTTGATTCTTGAAAGTTGAAACACAAACATTCTACATGTTGCATAGGTGCAATTTGCAAAACTTAAAAGGACCGAAGATATATCATGATTCATGATTCATGTCAAAAGGACTGAAGCTATATCATTACAAATAGTAGCGAGTCGTGACTCGTGACATAAAGTAGTGAGTACAAAAAGGGGGACCAAGGTCTAATATAGATGCAAAAAGTTTTACAAAAAGCTTTACTACTACAGGCAAGAGCCTAGGGCCTAGGTCCTAGCCTCTAGGTACTCCCATCACTGTCAAATCCAAGACTATGATCACTCTCACTAGAGGATGATGATGATCCATGAGACCCCTCACCATAGTCACCCTCACTAAGAACATTGCCCTCCTCATCATACTCTTGCTCTCTAGCCACAAAGGTGTTCTCAGCAATAGATGTGGTTGATATGCTTCCGGAGCCGCGCCTCACATAGGTTTGGGGAGTCGATGGCACGGATGTCCTAATAGGGGCTGTGAATGCTGTGCCACAGCGACTGCCACCAACTGGAACGGTGGCCCTTCTCCCAATGCGAGTGCGTGACACTCGTCGATCTATCTCCTCCAGCTCCAAGTGGAGGTCCTTGAAAATCTGGTCCTGCTTTGGATCGTGTTCTCTAGTAACACTTCTAAGCTTATTTGTTGATAGCTTGCACTCATCCACATTTACCTGAAAATTTGACGTGTGGACTATAGTTAGAACTTAAGACCTACATTACAAGTGTCAAGTGACAAGTACCATTGTGTACAACTTACAAGTATGGAGAGCAAATATGAGTTTACAATATGGGAAGTTGAAAAGTCTACCTGTCTAGCCATAGGCATCTCATGCATATTGCGCAACATATGAAAGTTAGAGCGACAATAAATAAGCCGCTCCAATTGTTTTGTGCTAAGCTTGTTGCGTATCTTTGTGTGAATGAGAGAGTAGGCGGACCAATTCCTCTCACACGCACTTGATGAGCAATCCTAATGTACATCAAACATTAATGTTAAGTAAACGAGTACAAGAGCCTACAGGTATGAATTTAAATATTAGAGTATAGTGTTCTAGCTTTAGATTTCTAATAAATGGGGCAATTGGTACCCAAAAGACTCCCACTAAAAAAGAGGTTTGACCAAGGAGTCCCTCTTCCAACACCCAGTGGAAGTAAATTGGGTCATTGTAGTTTATGAGTTCTTGAAGAAATGCGCCATGCTTGTCCTCATGAATGCTTTAGGAAGATATGTGTCTCTATCGGAGGCCAAGTCCTCGTTCGTGAAGAGAGAGGGGGCCTTGAAAGCGGGATGCATGAGGGCAGCAAAACCATGGATGGGTCGTTTCATCCACTTTCACCTCTTGTTGACATGAAAGAGGATGTCATCCCGCTTTGGTGTGGTATCCAAGATATCACTAATGTCCAAAGAATAACGATAAGTTAGACTCGAGAGATTATTATTTTTTTGTTGCAAAAAGTAGTGCTAGTTATATTGCTTGAAAACGAGAGTACAAGAGGGCCTAAAGGCCAGCGGGCTGCAATCACAAAACAGATACAGCCCGTGGTAACAAATTTTTAATTACAAGCCTCTCAGGGCATAATCATCAGAGTGTGGACAAACAGCCATGGTGGGGGGGAGTAATGCCACTGAAGACTCTGAGCAGAGTGCTGGAGAACAGCTCTCGATTGTCCCAGTCGCGAAGGAAGCGCCGTCTCTTCTCCTTCCCTACCCGGGACTCCCCCTGAATCTGATCCCACTGACCCTTGAGCGTGTGAATGATCATGCTCCAAATGTCCGCTAGGTTCTGGGTAGCAGAAGAAGCCTGATCTCCTAAGGTCTGCGCGCATCTGGAAGTCCAGATATGCCAGCCTGCAATACTCCCTATGATCTCCCAAACTGGGTGCCGAGTCATCGCTCCTGCATCTGTCTCTGTCAGATGCCAAGGGAAGCTGTCCATGTATGCCCACGTGGCGTGCGTGATGAAGAAAACTGGATCCTGCCTAGAGAACTTATAAGCCAAGTGATGTCCCATCTCAGCAAACGGCTCCCCAAGTGACCGGTCCTAGCTCGGGTGCATCCCTCGCTAAGATCCCCATGACTCCCTTCCACACTGTCTGAGCATGCGAGCAGCTCCAAAGGCAGTGCTTTAGGGACTCCTCCTGAAAACACATATGGCAGTGCCCCTCCTGCCCCATCTGCCTCAGCCAGCTGCCAACTGGTAGCCCCTTGTGTGCCACCATCCAAAGAAAGTAAGAGATGTTCCTCGGCCGCCAGCTTGCCCAAAGAGTCTTCCAGAATGTGCGAAGAAAGACCAGAGATATCCGTTGGGCATACCAACTATGTGCGTGTGTGGGTAGCCTACGCTGAAGAGCCCCAAGAGCACGCCTACCAGTACGCGCACTGTAAGAGAAGAAGGGGGTAGGGTTCTTAGAGGTCTCCAGTGGTGGCCAGCGCCACTCCCCTGGGTCCCACTCCACCTCTGTCAAGGAGTGGTCCTCCCAGATCCAGAGTCTTCAGTCCTGGTCCTGCATAATCAGGGGGTCTATATGCCACGTTTTCCCTTGCAGCCCTATGATGCGAAGGTGCTACCAGGGAAGCTGGGGGTTGATCACGGCCTCTCTACTCTGGAGACGGCTATCATCGACGACGGAGAAGAAGTGAATCGAGGAGTCCGAGAAAAGGCGTGCAACCACCAAAGGAATGCCACGGGGTGTGAACTGCCCTAGCCACCTCTCATCTCTCGGGAGGAGCTGTCTGGTGATCATGGGAATGCTCCAACTTGCAGGAATGGCAGCATCGATCTCCGCTCGCCAAGCCTGGATCCCACTTGCTGTACCTACTGCTGCTGCCAGCTCGCCTGGGCTCAACTGGCTATAGACGTCCCTCCAAACTCGGAGTGAGCGCGCGGGCCCACGCGCCCAGAGCGCCCAAGGGATATGGGATCTCTCTCCAAGCTGGCGACCTGTATCATCTGTCACGTGGCTGCTCCAGATCAGGGGCTGCTTGTCTATCTCCTCACCGCAGCTAGGGGGAACCTGAGAGAGGCTGTGTCGCAACTTTCTCCAGACCGAGGCGAGGCTACGGAGGAAGGGGGAACGGGGCTGAGTCAGTGGGGCAGAAGTGAAAATCCACCGGATAGACGACTGCCAATCACCCCCTCTCTCGGGGGTACACGCGCTGAGACCATGCTGAAGCAAGAGCTTTCACGTCTGCCCTCCTGGGGTCAGACCGCGGATGACTAACTTACCAAGTAATGCCTGACTCTGCAGTTTTGGATCTATGATGCCAAGACCGCCCTCTGTCTGGGGGAGAATGACCGTCTGCCAGGTGACCCGGGCTCTGGTGGTGTCGGAACCATCTGAGCCAGACCAAAGAAAGTTTCGCACCAGTCTCCTCAGCAAGATGCCACGTACCAAGCGGTGGCAAGAAGGACCTGGTTGACCACAAGGGCCCTGCCTGCCAAGGATAGTCGAGCCGCGCTCCAGAAGGCTAGCTTCCGTCGTATGGAGACTAGGACCGGTAAGAGCTGCTGAGCCGGCGTGATATCCAGGCCTACCTGGAATCCCAGGTAACGTGTCATCTGTCCTCTAGGGATTCAGCAAAACCCCAGGAAAATACCCCATTGTGAACTGGCTCCCGGATTCGTAAGAAAACCAATTGACTTATGCCAATTGATTTTCGCCCCAGCGGCTAGGCAAAAAACCTCTAAAGACAGTCTCACTCGCTCCAGTGACTCGATATCATCCTGCACATATAGGGCTGTGTCGTCTGCATCGTCCCGAATAGGGAGGCGCATCCCTATTCTGCATCGTCCCGAATAGGGAGGCGCATCCCTCGAAGACCAGTGGTACGGGCTCGTAGGAAGTGAGTCATGGCCTCCGCAAAAAATAGGAAGAGGTAGGGCGCAAGTGGGCAGCCCTGATGCACGGAGCGCTCTAGGGTGAATCTCTCCCCCATCCTGCTGTTGATGATAACCCGGCTGGAGGCCGACCGGTAGAGGCTAGCAATACCTCTGATCCACTCGTCCGGGAAATCGAACCGAGAGAGTGTACCTTCCAAGAAGGACCAGTCTACCCTGTCGTACGCCTTCTCAAAGTCGAGAAGGAGTATGGCAAGGTGCTAGCCACTGTGCTGGGTCCATTCCGTCGCCTCTGAGAAAGTGAAAATGTTGTCCAAAATGCTGCGATCTTGGACAAAACCAGTCTGGGTGTCATGAATCAAGTCGTGTAGCAGGGGGCGGAGGCGGCTATTGATCATCTTGGCGAGGATTTTGTAGGCGGTCGGAAGGAGGGTGATAGGGCGCCACTGTCTGATCTCCTGACGGTCCCCCCCTTTGGGGATGAGGCATCTACCCGCTGGAGAAAATATGCTGAAAGGTTGCGAGCAAGGGCCGGTGGATCTGCTCCCAAAAGGTGGTGAAGAAAGCTCTGGAGAGGCCATCCTCACCTGGGCATTTCTGCCCATCAATATCGCTCACCGCATCCTGCATCTTTGCCACGGTGAAAGGGGCGAGAAGGGTTTCACTCATGCTAGGCTGCACGAGCGACGGTGTATACCTCCACACCTCCTCCTTGCAACGGCGGGCACGAGGGTCTGGGGGCTCCTGCTGGAACAGGGATCTGTAGAAATCTGTTGCCAAGTCTCGGACCTCGTCTGGATCTGTCTTGTCACTACCATCCTGCGCTCTAAGAGATCGGAGCTGTTCCCCTGTTGACCTCTGGCCATGAGTCCTAAAGAACTCTCTGCACATCCTGTCGCCTTACATAGAAACGGTCCAACCGCTCCAGAAGTCTGCCTCCCTCCCTCCTGTAACCCCAAGAGAAGTCTAGACTCCCTGTCCATTTGCAAAAGGAAGGCTCCCTCTTGCTGTCCCGACCTCCCACAGTGAACAAGGAGTCCCAATCTGCCTGCTCCACCTGAGCTATACCAAGGAACTCTGTGTCTTGTCCCTGCTGATCCTCTAAGGTCTCAAGGTTATTGAAGTCCACTCCTACAATCCAAGAATCCATCTCTGGCAATAAGTCTGTCAAAGAGCTCCAAAAAGCGGCTCTCCGTCTGAGGTCGGTCGGGGCATAGATATTGAGGATGCTGATGCGGGATCCCTCAATATATTCAAGCCCAGCCAAAGCGCTCGTCCTCGGATCAGGGTGCCAAAACCACACACATGCTGAACTAGAGAAGGGTCGATGGAGGTATAGACACCCCCGCTCCTCCCGTGCTCGCCAATCGAAGGTTCCCAGTAGGTGTGGGAGCGTCCTGTGAGGACCTTCCCACATTTACTGGTCTGAGAAGCCGAAAGCTCGTGTTCCTGCAATAGGAGCACATTTACCCTTCCCACCAATGCTGGCTGGAGTTCCTGTCTGAGCACCATCTTCCTGGGGCCGCGGGTTCGTGACGAGTGGAACCTGTTGACGCTCCAAGAGATAATGTGTATACTCATGAAGAGGGGAGATGGGCCAAAAATAGCTGTCTGCTTGCGGTCGATGTCGAGATGGTCGGAGGATGTCCAGTGTGCAGACGAAGGCGCTTCTGTGAGGGTTTCGAAGGAGAGGCCGTCGGATCATCGGACCCATCCTCTAAAACCTTCAACAGAGGGGAGAGGCCCTTCGTCCCATGGTGGTAAGCTCTCTCTAACCAACTCAACGCCTCCGCCAGGGAAATACTGTAGAAGCCCGCTACCTCTGAGGTCCTCCACGGGCGGAGCCCTTCCGCGTAGATCCACTCTAGAGGCGGTCGAATAATGACCAAAAGGCGGAATCGTTTGGCACTGTGGCGCCATCTCAGACGAACGTCACGCTTCTTCCACTGCTGCTGAAGAAGCTCCGCTGCTCTGCTCCCGATCCAGTCCTGCACCTACTCGTGGGACTGATCTCGAATCGTCTCCCAAACATTTTCATTCGTCCATTGCTTATTCCCGTCACTGGTGATAGTGAAGGAATAGCTAGGACCATCGTGGGGGGCAAGGACGGACACCTTACCCTCCGCCCCCTTTCGGAGGAAGAAGATGCTGATGTCTAGGCATGCAGGGAAGGAGCGAATACCCGTTGCGTCCAAATAATCCCAAGGTCCTGCTCGGTAAAAACTCCAAAGGTAGAGCTCTAGGAGCTGCCCTTGGGTGTGGGGACGAGGATGAGGAGTTTGAACCAGAGAAAGGGTTGCTGGCTGTCGAACAAGCTGGAGTGGTGCTGGCCATCTGCGGGGAAGGGCCTCCCCCCTCCACCGGGCCAGGAGGGATAGGCGCGGGGGAGGTCTGTGCTGGCTTCGGGGCCGCAGGCGGCGCAGGCGGAGGGGGGGGTTTTCTCGGGATCATGCTCGAGGGAGAGAGGGGGGCTGAAACCAAAGGTGCTAGGGGGGATCCTGGAGGGGGGGGAGGTAGTAAGACCGAGGAGGAGGGGGGAGGGGAGGGGGGGCAGAGTGAAGGATGAGGGGGAGGCTGGCTGATCTTTTCCTTCCCTTTCTCCTTCCCCTTACCAGGCTGCTACTGATTGGTGACCACAGGGGGCTCTTGCTGTAGATGGAAAGGCTTTTTTGGTGCTGTTTTGTTTTCTTTCCGTTTTCTTTTGACCTCAGTCCATCCTTCCCCTTCGGGAGGGGGTGTCGATGCTTGGCGGGATCCTGAGTTGCCTGGATGGGGGCCATCTGAGGTTCTGTCCTCGTGAAGCGGGGGCAGGAGCGCGCCTGGTGCCCGAAGCCGTGGCATCTCAGACACTGATCTGGGCGACCAGTGACCATAATGCGGTGCGTCACCACACCTGTGTCCGTCTCAATCTCGAACTCCGAGGGGATACTCTGTAGATCTAGGACTGCCACTTTGACACGTGGCACCCCTTGGGCTGCCGCCGCATCAACGAAGGTGTCCTGCATGAGCCAGCCAAAGTGCGCCCCCAGGTCCTTGATGATCGGGCGAAGCTCGGTTGCGAGGCCTGGGAAAATGAGAGTAACTGGGGATGGCGAGGAATGCGGAAGCGGGCATCGAAGTCCGCTACACTGAAACCCCTATACCATGGGACCATAAGGATGATCTTCCCACCCACAGAAGTAGGGGATCGTCTGACCATATCGCTCGCAGCCTGTGCTGAGGAGAGCTTGAGCCAGAAGATACCACGTCCCATGAGTGCAACCTCCTCAATGTGGCTGTCCTCAAGGTAGAGGGTGGACTACAACCAGTCCCTGATGTCTGCTCGTGAAGGGGCGTAGCCCATGACTCTCCCATAAACGGATGTCTGGGAGAAGTCCGTGGGGGCCTGCTTCACCAAGGAGACCTGATGCTTTGTCAGTGTTATGTGGTAGGCAAATGGAAGAGGGGGGGTCTGTCTGGGCCACCGGTTCTGGGCTCACGGCCGCCATACCGCACCAACAAACTGCGAACGCTCTAAAAGGCGGGGGAAGGAAATGGAAATGGTAGAGACGAGGGAGGGGGGAGTGGGACGGAGGCGGGGGAGGAAAGAGGGAGGGGTGGAGAGGTACGGGGAAGCGGGGGGGGGGAGAGGTGGTGGAGTGGGAGCGAGTGGTAGAGGGGGAAGGAAGGAGGAGGGAGGGGGGGGGGCAGCGCAGCGCAGCGCAGGGCGGGGAAGAGGAGGAGGGAAAGGGAGGGGGTGAGGCAGCGCAGCGCGAGAGGGGGCGGGGAGGAGAGGCGAGGAAGGAGGGGAAGGGGGTGGGGCAGCATTGCGTAGCACCGGGGAGGGGGAGGAAGGGGCGGGGGGGTGGTAGTGCAACGCGAGGGGGGGGGGAGGCAGGGAGAGGATGGAGGGGTGGAGAAGGGAGGAGAGGGGGGGGGGGGGGTGGGCGGAGAGGGAAGAGAGGGGGATGGAGGGGCGCGGCGGAGAGAGAGGGGGGGGAGGGGAGAGGGGGCCGCGCAGCACGAGGGGGGGGTAGACGGGAGCGGGGGAGGGGAGGGGGCATTCGCAGGAGCGCTATGTAGATGGACGACTTTCCTTCACACTCTGAACCAAAGAGCTTGTAGCTTGATACTTGATTCCGAGAGATTATCAATTAACATTCAAAATCAAAGAAACAAGATTTGATATTAGGTTTATAAGTTACCATGACGGACTAATATCCGTTTGTAGAACAGTGGAGGTGCTAATCTCCGCAATGGCTTCTTTCAGAAGTAGCCACATAGCAGCAAATCGTGTCTTTGATGGCTTCTTCAGCTCCAAGTCGGAGTAGATACAAAAGATGGCAAGAAGCTTGCTTTTGGAGTTGATGAAGCTCACAATGGAACAAGCGTCACTCACAATGGTCTTTACCCACGGAAATTTACCTATGTCCTGTCAAGGCAATGACTAGCACATGAAGTCCACACTATTGAGGGAAACTCCCCTTCAAGTGTGCAACCCATGGACCTACAATTGGAGGCATTGTCCATTACGACTTGCACCACATTTGAGAGACCGATCTACATGATAAGTTTCAGCTTGTAAGATTCAAAAAGAAGAAGTAGATTTGCTGACGAAGATCAAAGAATATAAAGAAGCTAGTTGCTACATGAATCTCAACTTACCTCAAATACAGCATCTCGAATGTGACAAAAGATAAAGGAGGCGGTGGTTTTTCTTCCCTTCTCTCCCGCATCCACAGCCCGCAATAAGTATGTGCCAAGAGGGCAAGAGACAAGAATGTTGATGATTCCTCTCTTCTTTCTATCACACCATCCGTGGGAGAGAATGGAGCATCCATACTTGGCCCACCCAGCATGCACGGGCTCGAGAGACTTGTTGATTCTCTCCCTCTCTTCATATATCTTTTTGGTATGCATGTGGTCATAGCTAACTTCATCCCACCCTTCACATGGACCAACCGAGGCTATGGCTTCCACCATTCTTCACCACCGTTCATATTGAAGCACATGGAAAGAGAGATTGCACTCAATGACTGTGCGGGCAATCTCTATTTCAGCTTGTCTTTGCCGCTCCTCCAGGAATGACAATGGACCGAAGAGGCCACCCGTGGCTTGCCTCCTCCTTGGTGCATCACTTATCTTTGTTCTCTTTGATGCCGTGCCGGAGGCGATAGCAGCCCCAACGGAGGCAACGGAGACGGACTAAGAGGCCTCATCCTCCACTTCGGATGAGGAAATCTCCGGGCACACAACCCCTCTGCCATAGAGGTCTTCTTCCCTCACTTCAAGGGTAAGTACTTTTGATAACAATCTTGAAAAATGTCATTGGGAATCCGCGTGCATGGTCCAGATTGCCCACCCAACTTACACAAGTGGATAAGAAGGCGGGTCACACTACTAGTTTGGATCTTGGGGCAATACTTGCAATGCCACTTGCAAACATTGGACTTCTCTTTCACTCTCTCAAAGTAAGCACAATGCAAGGAAAAGGCTTCATGAATAGCCGATGGCATTGTGGGAGAGAGAGAGAGAGAGAGAGAGAGAGATGAGAAGGACAGAGAGGCTTGAATCTTGATGCTTGGAGAAAGGGAGAGAGATGGAGATGGAGAGGGAGGAAGAGGGAGATTGAGAGGGAGCAAATGGACAGGCCCAAGGGAGATGGAGAGAGGAGCTTGATGGAGAGGGAGAGAGAGGGAGATGGAGAGGGAGGTTGATGGAGAGGCCCAAGGGAGATGGAGAGGAGCTTGATGGAGAGGGAGAGGGAGATAGAGATGGAGGGGGAGCTTGATGGAGAGGGAGAGGGAGATGGAGGGAGAGCTTGATGGAGAGGCCCGAGGGAGATGGAGAGAGAGCCTGATGGAGGGAGAGAGCTTGAAGAAGAGGGAGCTTGATGGAGATGGAGAAGTGATTGAGGAGAGGGATGAAGAGGAAGCTTGATGGAGTTGGAGGGGGAGCTTGATGAAGAGGGAGGGGGAGAGGGAGAGGAAGAGGGAGATGGAGATGGAGAGGAAGAGGGAGATGGAGGGGTGAGAGATAGAGAGGGATGTTCTTGGAAGTTGGAGGGAGAGGGAGGGAGAGGGAGATGGAGAGGTGGGCAGCGGGCTGCTTGATGGCTAGAGAGATGGAGAGGGAAGAGTGCTTGGTGGAGAGGGGGAGGGGTGAGAGGGGTATATACGCACATTTGGAGGAGAGGCTGGCCCCAAACGGTCAAACACGGGCAGATCTGCAAACTCTAATCGATCGAAACCCTAAAACACGATCGAGCGTACGGAACAGTACAGATCATTCCGTACGTCGTACTTAGGCAACCTTGGTATTGAGAGTGTATGACTGTACGGACATCAGAGGCATGTAGGTTTGTACGAGCATTAGAGAACTTGTAGAGGTGTATGAACAGAGCGTGAACTCTTGTAAGTGGACAGCTAAGCTTGTATGACTGCACGTACAACATGATTTATACAAGGTCGTAGATCTCCTAGGCTATACGGGTGCTGATGTTGAGTATGGGCCGTACGAACTACCTCGGGTTGCATGCACGAGCTGGTAGTACTTGATTGTACGCGCAATTAATTGTGTGTGGTAGTGTAAAGAAGGTGCCCTCCAATTGGTATGCCATAGTTCGTGAATAGTTGGATGCTCCGAGGAAGATGGGTGGTCATTTATGCTATCATCTTCGACAAATTTGGATGCTTATTGTATGCTTGATGAAGGCAGTGCCCAGTAGGGGTAAGGCAAAGTGGCATTGATGGTTAACCAAATGTGGAATGCTCTGAATGCAAGAGGATTTGTATCTACTGTGTAGTCCTTTCAGGGTCATTCAAGTAATAAAGAAATACCGAAAGGGGCGCCAAGGGTGTGGGGCCAATCTGTGTCCTTGTTTCTTGAGCAGGAGCACTCAAGCTCCCAATTGTATGTGAAGTATTTGCTGAATATTTTAACGTGAACGCATTGGCTCGTTAGTTGTCTGTTACTGCCCTCTTGCTGGTCTTGAGACCGGTTTCATGTTTTTGTTGCGGGGAAATCACCATCTTTCTTAAGGGGGTGAGCGTGTGATTGTCTCTCTAAAGTATTGTCTACTATAATTGGATTACAGCAAAGATAAATTCAGCAAATATGTCTCTTAGGTGTATGGGAGAGCAAGAAACCATCTAGTACATTTGCTTTAGAAAACCGATACAACAAGCAGAATGGGTTGAGCTACTAAACGAGGTCGAACTACTAAACGAGCATCATCACCGATGCTGAATACTAAGTGTTAAGTAGTATATAGTCATATCCTTAGTAATGGCATCATCGTCATCATCAACATCATCATCGTGCTCATCCTCGAGTCAATCAACATCAAGGCTGGCTGGCTCTGGTCCATGCAATGCGGCCCCCTAAGGGTATATGTGTGTTAGGGAGGTACTGATGTGTGTGTGTGTGTGTGTGTGTGTGTGTGTTTTGCCTAAAATTGCAGCCTCTTTAGGTAAAGTGGTCTGCCCACCACGGCCAAATGGTAATTCAAACAGATTTTGCATTCTCTGGGATACTGATAATCCCACTCCGGACTCTTACTCAGTCACGGTGAATAATGTGAACATGGGGAGTGCATTTTATAAACTCAAATGGGGTTTATTTGCAGGGGCCTGTTTTGAATGCAAAAAGTTTGGACACATGGCTTCACAGTGTCCACTGAACCAACATAAAATGCATCCTGTCACATTGCCAGTCCACATGCCCATTAAAGATGCTCCTACTCCAGTTGCCAACAAAAATAAAAGCAGTAAACAGCATTCTGGGAGTCAGGATAAAGGCAAAGATTCAGTAGCTACCAATGCGAATTTTACTTCACACTCATCTCCTGCTACTCAATCCTTGCCCAAAGGAAAGCAACCTTCAACTGATGGCTGGCAGAGCCCAAGAAAGGTTATTTCTGCTCGAAGAATTCCACCCCCCCGCACTTGGAATGGTGCCTCTTCTAGCGGAAACACCCCAGAGATCAACACAGGAATTGGAATTACATGGGCTGCAGTAACAGCCAGCAGAACACTCTTCCCTGAAGAAGAGGTTGCTGCTTTGCTGTCCACTTCTGAGGCGACTACTTCTCAGGGGCGAGGCCTCGACCCTGAGATAGAAATGCAAGGCTGACCTCATACATTTTGCTGCTGTACATAGTTGTTACATTACTATAAATATCTGTATATATGACTGCTCACATCACCTCTTTTACACTTAATGTCCAGGGCATATGTGACAGTAGGAAATGGAAATCTGTGTGGCTGTACATCAACAGATTTCAGCCTGACATAGTGGCATTACAAGAGCACAACCAGCATATTTATGCAGGCAAGACAGGACACTACTGTGGGTATGACATTTTCTATGCTGGGGAGCACTCTTTCTCAGGGGTTGTCCTTCTGATCAAACATGAGCTTCAACCAGTCATTGCATTAAATGACAACAAAGGCAGATGGCTTGTTCTCCAATGCATTATAAGAGGAGAGGTGTTTGAATTTGCTTCAGTTTATGCACCTCAGTCATCTCGAGACAGAACTGTAATTTGGGATGCTATGCAACAATACCCGTGGAGATCTCATGCCTACATATGTGGGGATTTCAATAATGCTCCACAACAGGGAGACAACACTTCCAGCCACGATCATATGTTATCTCCTGAAAGGCATGCCTGGTCTCAACTACTTTTGCATTTGGATCTAGTTGACCTCTGGAAGGAATTGCAGCCTCTGTCACCGGGCTACACTTTTCAACATAATGCTCTTTCCGCTTATAAGGCACGACTGGATCGTTGGTATAGTGTTGCTCCACAACAAAATGGGGATTTCGCATGCAAAATGTGGATTGACTATGCCTTTGTGCATTCAGACCATGCACCACTATGGCTGCGGTTATCTTTTCATAAGATGCCAGATGATAGATTGCCACAAAGGCGACATCTAATCATCAACAACAGTTATTTGCAACATGCTGAATTCAAGGCAATGGTTACTGAAGCAGCTCATTGTCTTTCATCTAACAACCATCTTCATGTTGATGATGCCTGGGCTTCTTTTATTTCTAAAATGCAAATGGTGATTAGAGCTTATGGCAAGTCTTACATGAAGACTCTGAGGGAAACCATTGCTCAGGCCAAGTCTACTTGTCAAGACCTCACTGAACTCAGTCATCATCGTTCGTTGTCCATGCATGAGCAAACCACATTATGTCAGGCCAGACATTGTCTTAAACTAAATGATCACAGGAAACTGGCAAAATGGGAGACTAGAGCAAGACAAAGAGCCTTCACAGATAAAGGTTGCTCTTCCAAAGAATTTTTCAAGAGTTTGCATCAGAGGAGAATCCAAACAGAAATTTGCAGAGTGCTAATGCCTGATGGATCATGGACTACTTCACGGTCACAGCTTGCCTCTGTTTGTGTGCATCACTTCTCTCAGCAATTTGGCTCTGTAGCTCCTCCCTCGCAACAGGTTTTGCTTGCACGAAATTTACTGTTGCAAAATGTTTCTCCAATCATTTCCCCTACTCAAGCTTTGGAATTGGAGGAACCTTTTACTGAGAGGGAACTGTCAGATGCCATCAAATCATGCGGCAGATGGAAATCCCCTGGATGGGATGGCTTGACAGTCGAGTTTTTTCTAGCTAACTGGCCTATTTTGAAGCATCCATTACTATCTATGGTGAATGCTGCATGGCAACATCAGAAAATGCCAGACACATGGAAGAGAGGTCTTGTTAAACTCCTTCCTAAAAAACAAATTTGTGAGTCTTTGGCAGACTGGAGACCTATCACTCTTATGCCCGTAATTTACAAAGTCACTACCAAAATGATTGTTGCTCGGCTAAAGGGCTTTTTACATGATGGGTTGCATCCTGCGCAATATGGCTTTGTCCCGCGTAGGCATATCACCGATAACATTGCTAATGCCTACATTGGAATTGAATATGCCAAATACACACAGCAGGATGTTTTGTTATTGCAAGTTGATATTGCCAAAGCTTTTGATACAGTTCAGTGGGATTTTATTTCATCGACTATGCAGGATTTGGGTTTTGGCACAAAAATGCAGCAACTCATTAATTGGCTATATCAAGATAGTGAAGCTGCCTGCATACTTTCAGGAGATATTTCTCCATCATGGACTCTTGCTTGCTCTGTCAGACAAGGATGTCCATTGAGTGCTTTACTTTTTGCCATAGCCACTCATCCACTGCTTCAATATCTGGATCACCTCTTGGACACTGACCAGCTGCACGGTTTGGAGATCCTTGGCAGTCGCAGCATGATTGCTCAAGCATATGCTGATGATTCATTCTTTACTCCAAAAAATAATCGGGCTGATCTGTCCATGATCATGCATGCTCTTTCTACATATGGTTTGGCTGCTGGCCTTCGGGTAAATTTTCAAAAATCAAAATTGTTGCCTTTACATGCACAGGACTGGCACAACCTTTTGTGGCCTGGGGAAATTGTCCCTGCTTCTCAATTCATTCGACATCTTGGTTATCCTTTAGGCTGGGGACTCACCCGTTCACAACAAACTGATTGGGTGCTAGTAAAGTTGAGGGCAAAACTTGAATATTGGAAGCTTGCAACTTGGCCATTACATGTTCGTCTGCGAATTACACAATCCATTTTGATAGCATACATACAATTTTATCTGCCTCTTACTATGTTCACTAAGGCAGATTTGGTTTCATTTATGTCAGCTATCATGGAAATTTTCTGGCGTTCAAAACATGGCAAGAAAAGTCTCAGATTACTCTCCATGCATCGTCTCTGTTCTCCAAAGATGCACGGGGGTCTGAACATTCTAAATATTCAAATGCATTTACTTGCTCATAGGGGGAAAATGATGATGCAGTTTCTACAAGGAGATCAGCCTTGGGCTTTTATGATTCGCTCTCTCTTATTACATCTTCATACATCTGCTTTTGGGAATTGGCAGCCTACTCAGTGGGAATTTTTATTTGGCTCTATCCAAGGCAAGATCAGAGGATGCCCTTTTGTCTCTTCTCTGCTTCTTGATTGGAAACACATTCTTTCCCACTTGGAATGGAAAGGCAGGGACTCTCTCTCGGGCAACTCTTTGAGGGAAGAGAATCTCTTTTGGTCTAAGGTATTCCATCCACCTTTGGCCATCCAAGAACCCCGACGTTCATATTTTCTCTCCTTCAAAGGAATTTCATCTGTGGCAGATGTACTTCAAGATGATGGCACACTTCTATCCTTTTCTTTGGCTGCTCGCAAATATGGCTTGGGAGCTCATTATCGTCCTTTATGGCATAAAATTTCAGCAATGCTCCAACCGTACTTGCCGGTACCTCATTTAGAAATTCAGCATCGGCTTGAGGATTGGATTTTACGCTCTCCTTCCTCATATGTCCGTCCTTTGAAGCTTTCACATATCACAGTGTCATCATTGTATAGAGTGTTATTACCTCCACCTTGGATTTCCAACAGAGCAAATACTGTTTGGCATATGGATCGTCCAATGAAGTGGTGGAGAAAAAGGCTGCGTCTCCTTTGGCATTACAAAGTCCCTCTTCGACAACAGTTTTTCCTATGGCGAGTTCTCCTTGGCATTTTTCCATCTGGACAGTTACTCGCACACAGACATATTGCTTCAGCAGTTTGTCACAGATGCTCGCACTCTACTGAATCAGTGATCCACATCTTTTGGTCCTGTCCAAATACTTCTGATCTCATTGCTCCCATCAGACAGAGGCTTCGACAGCGATTTCCTACTGTTACTTTTGGCAGATTTTTCTGGTTGTTTGGATTTCATCCCCAGAGACAGGGTTTTGATTTATTTTTCGTATGGGTGCGATATTGGACCCTATGGACTTTATGGATGGATAGAAATCATAGAGTCTTTGGTGATCCACTCTTTTCATCCTTCCTTTTTTTCAAACGATCTCTGCAACAATCATTCTACGATTGTTTTCAGACTCGTTTGATTGATCAGGATGTGTATACAGCCTATACTGAGATCTTTTCTTGAGTAGTAGCTACTTCGCTTTTGAAGCAGCTATGAATGTAATTATTCTATAGAAATAAAGATTTCTTCTCACAAAAAAGTGTGTGTGTGTGTGTGTGTGAGAAAGAAAGAAAGAAAGAAAGTGTATTATTGTCCACTAAAGGCCAAAATGGGCCCATGGGACATCAAGAACTCTGCATACAAGATAGCACAAAATCAACGTGCCACAAAGAAGAGGCATCGTCGAATATCATCTAAGTGCTACGCAATACAATGCAAGTGAAAGTACATAATGTCAAATCTGAGCCTAAATACAAAGTAAACTAGATGCAAGGAAACCGCCCTTGGGTGCAAAATGGGGGGATGAGTACAATATGCCAATGCAAAGATACAAGTCCAGGTGTCACGGAGTCTGAGAACCAAAATAATAGTGGAAATCCTGTCCATCGACTCTGCCTCCTGCTATGAGAGTACAAATCTGAGCAAAGGTGAGGTGAGCGGCTGGTGGGGCGAGATCTCCATGAGTAAGTCTCCTCCGAAAAGCTGCCATCATCCTGGATCGTATGGAGATGAAGCGGCGAGTACGTCCTGTAAGGGACCGAGAAGGGGGAAGAAGAGCAAGAGGGAGAGAGTGAGAGAGACACACTAGTGCGGGTGTGAAGTGATAAGTGAGCCACACCACAAACTCACTTAAGTTTTATTAGGATTAGGTTTACCCTATGACTGTCTTAAGACAGTCATAGGTGTCCTATCTTTAATTCTTTAATATAAGGGTTGGCAATGTGCCTTTAACCCCAACAACCTCCCACCTAAAGGCCAATGTGCCTAAAGGGGAGTAAAGAATAAAAATTACAGCAATATACAGTTACTGTATACAGGACCATAAAATAAGAATGGTCTCATCCTAATCCCATGATGTGGCGGCAATATGCAAACCGCTCTGTAGGTAAGCTCTTAGTGAGCAAATCTGCAGGATTATCATCAGTATGTACTTTCACAAGCTCAAGACGCTTGTCTTCCAGTACCTCCCTGATGAAATGATATTTCACTTCTATGTGCTTGGTCTTCTGATGAAAAACCGGATTCTTTGCCAACATGATAGCACTCTGACTATCACAATGCAAAACTGGCATATCTCCTGTAATGCCCAAATCTCCCACCAGCCGAGTAAGCCATATTGCTTCCTTGCAAGCCTCAGTGGCTGCAACATATTCAGCTTCTGTGGTTGACAGTGCAACGCATTTCTGCAACCGAGACACCCATGATATAGCACCTCCTGCAAATGTGAAAATATAACCGGTAGTAGACTTCCGGTTATCTGCATTCCCTGCATAGTCTGAATCTGTAAAACCATGCACTAATGCATCCTGCCTACCATAGCATATGCACAAGTCTTTAGTACCTTTGAGATACCTCAAGACACCTTTCACTGCTTCCCAATGCCACTTGCCTGGATTTGCCATATACCTGCTGATGACTCCCACCGCAAAAGCAATATCCGGACGAGTGGCAACCATGGCATACATCAAAGATCCAACTGCAGATGCATACGGAACCTTGGCCATTTCAGCCTTATCATCATCTGATCTGGGGCTGTCCTTACTGCTGAGTTTTAAATGTGGAGGCAACGGGGTACTAATGGACTTCCCCCCCTCCATTTTAAACCTCTGCAGTACTTTGTCAATATACTCTTTCTGTGACAGAAACAAAAGTCCCTTGGACCTGTCACGAGTAATACGCATGCCAAGAATATGATTTGCATCACCCAAGTCTTTCATGTCAAAAGACTTATGCAGTTGTTTCTTCAAAGCACTAATCTCATGCTGAGATTTACTGGCAATAAGCATGTCATCCACATATAGAATGAGTAGCATCAAACTGCCATCCTTTGCCCGTTTGGTGTACAAGCAATGATCGGTCTCACACCTATGATACCCTTGGGACTGCATGAAGGCATCAAACTTCTTGTACCATTCTCTTGGTGCCTGCTTGAGTCCATACAAGCTCCTTTTGAGCTTACACACAAGCTGCCCTTTCCCTTTAACAGCATATCCCTCTGGCTGACTCATATAGATCTCATCATGGAGATCTCCGTGAAGAAAAGCTGTCTTCACATCCATCTGACATAAATCCATGTCATCATGAGCAACAAGAGCTAACACTGCTCTTAAAGTAGTCATCTTGACTACAGGGGAAAAAATCTCATCAAAATCAATGCCCTTCTCCTGCTTAAATCCCTTGGCAACCAATCTGGCCTTATACCGAGGTAAAGCATTTGAATCCACTTTGACTTTGTAAACCCACTTGCATGGCAAAACCTTTCTGCCTGCAGGTAACTGCACCAAGTCCCATGTATCATTCTGAAGTAGGGAGTCCATTTCTGACTGCATGGCTTTCTCCCACTTTCTTTTTTCTGTTCTTCCCATAGCTTCCTTGAAGCTGGAAGGCTCACCACAATCTGTCAGCATGATAAAATCAGCCACATTATTGGCTCCTGGAACAAACCTGGAAGGAGGCCGTTGTACACGGGAACTCCTCCTAACAAAATGTTCTGCATTAGGCTGCTGTCCAGCCTGTGCATCATGCATGACGGGTGGCTGTACCACTATATCTGGCTGTACTACAGCCCCATCTGTTGGCACATCCAATGGTGCATCATTGGCAAAATTTTGTGGCTGATTTTCAGCCTGTATACCCTCTTGAACAGGGTGATCTGCAGCAGCCTGCTGCTGCATATATATAGGCACTCTTTGCTGTCCGACATCATCATAAATAACCTTCCTGTATTCCACAGGTTGCACGGGTTCCTTGTGTACACTATCCTCTTTAAAAATGACATCATTGCTGCGTATAATCTTCCGTTTAACGGGATCCCATAACCTGTACCCCATTTCACCTTCATCACCATATCCCATAAAGATGCATCTGATAGACTTTGGATCCAGTTTGGTGCGGAGATCTTTGCGTACATGAGCAAAGCACTCGCAGCCAAATACCCGTAAGTGTTTATATGAGGGTGGCTTGCCAGACCACACCTCCTCTGGCACTTTCAATTCCAAAGCCTTATTTGGTGACCTGTTAATAATGTGAACTGCTGTTTGCACGGCTTCTGCCCAAAAGCCATGGGGTAATGCAGCATAAGACAACATACATCGAACCTTTTCCTGAACAGTTCGATTCATCCGCTCACTTGCACCATTTTGAGATGCATTATGAGGGGCTGTGAGTTCCTGTTTGATGCCCTTAGCTTGGCAAAACTGCACAAAAGCATGTGACACATACTCACCCCCATTATCGGATCTGAGGCATTTCAGCCTACGACCTGTCCGATTTTCAACCTGAGCGACAAACCTCTTGAAAGCATCTAGGGCATCTCCCTTATGCTTCAAGAAATAGACCCACACCTTGCGTGTGGCATCATCAATGAAAGTAATAAAATATTTGGCACCCCCTAGTGATAACTGTGGCATCTCACACAAATCAGTGTGCACTAGATCAAGTGGTGCTCTATTCTGGGGAGTTCTCCTTTTATGAGGAGTCACAGAATGCTTGCCAAAAATACAATGATCACAAGTAGGCAAATCTGAAAATGAAAGAGACGGCAGATAACCCAAACGTGACAGTTCTTTCATTCCTTTAACAGACATGTGTCCCAACCGGCTATGCCACAATGAAACCTTTGGCAGCTCGGTTATGGCAACAACATGATTACCCACGCTGGAAACATAAAGAGGGTACAAGGTATCACTCTTAAAACCCTCAGCCACTACTGTCTGGCCATCAGTAATCACCCATTTGGAATCCCCAAATGTGGTGTGGTAACCACTGTCATCCAATAAGCCAGTGCTAATCAGATTTTTCTTGATTTCCGGCACATGGCGAACACCATCAAGCATAAATGACTGTCCATCAGGAAATACTATCTGAATACTGCCAATCCCTGCAATCTGACATGCATAGTTGTTCCCAAGATGAACAACTCCATGAGTACCTGTATAGGAAGTAAACCACTCCCTGTGAGGTGTAACATGAAAAGAGGCACCTGAATCTAAGAGCCAGGTGTGCATGTCATGGCCATCAGTAACCACAGCATGTGCTATTACAGCAGAAGAGCATAAAACATCATGTATGTCACTGTCACTGTCCTCTGCTGCAACATTCACTGCATCTAACTCAACTAGCGTGGCCTTGCCTTTGCCTTTGCTTGCATTTCCTGTATCCTGTGATTCAGCCTTCTTGGCTTTCTGATCCCGTATGAACTTGAAGCACTTCGACTTCACATGTCCCTTCTTGCCACAATAAAAGCATTCAATGTCCTTTTTGCCACGGGACTGACTGCGGGATTTGGACTTACTAGCAGATTTCCCCTTCTGCTGAGTCCTGCCTCTATCCTGTACCTGCAAAGCATTTGAAGACTTGCTGCCCGCATTATTCTTCCTGCTCATCTCCTCCATAAGAAGAGAGCTCTCTACATCAGCATACATAAGAGTAATATTCGAATTAGACAGGGTGGTCTTGAAAGTGTCCCAACTCTCAGGGAGGGTACACAACAAGAAAGTGGCCTTGAACTCCTCATCAAGATTCAACCCCTGTGCAATCAGCTGTGTAAAGATAGCATTAAACTCACTCAAGTGTGAGGTCATAGCTGTACCTTCCTTCATGCGAAGATCGACCAGCTTCTTCAGCCAATAAACTTTACTGGCTGAGCTCTTTTGGGCATACAATTCCTCTAGTCTCTGCCATAGACCATAAGAGGTCTTTTCAGCCTGTACATTGAACACAAGAGTGTCTGAAATAGTGAGCATAATAGCTGCCCTTGCAGACAAATCAAGCTCTTCCCAATCATCAGCTGCCATATCAGATGGCTTGACACCCTTTACCCTTATGGGCTTAGCAATCTTCTTTAACAGAAGAACATTCAAGCACTGTTCTGCCCATAATGCATAGTTATGTGCTCCTTCCAGTTTTTTTATGTTCAGAATTGAAGAATCACCTCCTCCTGATGCCATATCAGATGAGGAAAGTACCTGACTCCCTGGAAGTAAAAAGACTGAATAATAAAGTTCTGATTTCTCAGAAAAGTCTGCTCTATTCAAGAGCCAGTAGCACTCTCAAAAGTGCTGTTTTTACTGTCAGTAAAATCTGCAGCAAAACAGTAAATGTCCCTGCAAGTACTGTACCTTCTGACAAACTGTTCTGAGCTTAAAGAGGCATAAAAACAGTAATTTCAGACTGCTGCTGCTGCTCAACAAGAGCTTAACAGTGCATAATTATCTGACAAAACCACTCAGACTGCTGTAAACACTGCTGTACTGACTGTACTGATCACTTCTCCCACCTCAGATGAGGTCTTGCACTGAGTTAAATTGCAGAAACCACTTGACAAACACCCAAAAAACCAGTAAATGATCCTTCAGCCTGTCACAAAACCTGCAACAGTAAATGGGATAAATCCCAAGCAATCACCCTTATACCAAGGGGAGAAAATGCATCTGAAGATCTCTGTAGGTAACTAAAGTGCTGTCAAACAAAGTCTGGGCAAAAGCCCCTTGATCTGACACCTGAATCAAGTGCAAAATGAAAATCTCTCTGACTCTTGTACCTGACAATGTGCAAAGCATAAACTGCCTCTGTGTACTCAGTAACAACACAAACCACAAAGTACAAACACCCAGAAGAAAATCTTTTGAGCACTGTCAACGATGGGCAGTTAGGGACCGAGTAAACTCGATGCGCCCTGACCAAGCGTGGCTCAACTGAGATTTTCAGAGTGTGTACAAAGAATGTGATCTGCAACAAATGTCACCAAATGCACTGCGGAAATAAAGCAAATGTGTGCTCCCTGGCTACACACTGCCTCAAGGCATAGACTGCAAACACATCTAGGCAAAAGCCCTTTGATAAGATCACCCAAAAACTGAGAATTTCACTCAGTAAATGCATATATCCTCTTGCAAAATCAAGGCATTACCTTCCCAGAACAAAATAGATGTGCAATCAACCACACACTGTGGTTCTCTTCACCTCAAGCACGAGATGAAGGAAAGTACTTGCTGTACTGTCAAGATAGCACAGTTCTGAGAACAACAAAAAAAAAACCTTGAATCAAGAGCAGAGAGCTTTTGATCTTTCTTTTCTTCCCCAAAAAAAAACGCGGACTCAGATCCCGGATGAATCGAGATGGTGTATCTCCCTGCTGTGCAAAAATCCGAAAACAGCTTCCTGTACCTGCGTGGAGATTTGTACGGCTGTACGGCTCCTGTACGGAATCCGTACAGCAGGTACGGAATCCGTACTTGAGTGTGCGCGCTGCGCGCTCTGGTCCCGCACAGCCTAGTGCTGTGCACAGGCTGATCCTGCGCACCCTGCGCAAGCTAGCAGCTAGCAGCTGCTATGCAAAAAAAAGCCCGCGCCCGAACTGCGCCCGTGACCACGCCTTGATCTGCTGCCCCGCAGCACTGCCCCACACCCTGCCTTCGCAATGCGCTGCCGCCCTGCAGCCTGCGCCGCCGTACTGCCTTCGCGATGCCGCCCTGCAGCCTGCGCCGCCGTACTGTCTTCGCGATGCCGCCCTGCACCACAGCTCGCTGCTCGAGCTCCGTCCGTACGGTTGTACGGACGCCGTACAGCCGTACGGATCTGTCCGTACGGTGGGTGCAGTTGAGGGTGGGCTAGGAAGGAAGGGTAGGCTAGGGAGTGAAGAGAGGTTAGGCTCTGATACCAGTTGTAAGGGACCGAGAAGGGGGAAGAAGAGCAAGAGGGAGAGAGTGAGAGAGACACACTAGTGCGGGTGTGAAGTGATAAGTGAGCCACACCACAAACTCACTTAAGTTTTATTAGGATTAGGTTTACCCTATGACTGTCTTAAGACAGTCATAGGTGTCCTATCTTTAATTCTTTAATATAAGGGTTGGCAATGTGCCTTTAACCCCAACACGTCCCCTATGTAACAAGATCCTGCGGCGTCTACAAACCATCTCATATGTACATCCACAGGGTGGAGGCATGTGTCCTATGTGAGCTCTGACCTCCTCGTGCTCCTCTTGGTCTCTGTCCTCTGGTATAGCGTGTGCCTGAGCTCTATCAGGCTGGGCTCTATCACGCTCCGGTCTGTGCTGATGGTCTCTGAGGTAGTCTCGTCGAAGCATAGTGGCCTCCCTGGCATAAAGAGCTAGGCAATGCTGATCCTCGTAGTCCATCACTCGTGAGAGAGGTCCAAAGCCATCCGTGAAGAGACAGTGGAATCTACCTCTGAGCTCATAATATAGCGGGCATCTGCAAATGAAGTGCTCCTTTGACTCCACCTCTCCCATGGTGCAACAAGGGCAGATCCTGGTCTCTCGGCCTGGTCGCCGTCCATCCTCCATGCGTCGCATCCTACCAGCCTCTATCTCGAGCTGATGCGAAGAGACTCTAAGCTGGCCAAGGGCAATCGAAGAGACTCTAAGCTGATACCTGTATAGCCTGGTGGAATGACAAATCCATCCTCTGAGATCCGAAGGAAGTGGTCACGATATGTGGCCATCTTCGTCGGAAGCTGCGTGGGATAAATCCAAGTGCGATACGTATGAAGCTGCAGCAAGTCTGCTCTCGTGACCTGGCTATGCTGTATCGGAAGGGAGGGAGTCTATCCATGTCTAATCCAAGAGATGTGAGCCACCTAGTGAGTCTGAAGTACCAGCAGTATCGGGCCCGAGATCGTGCCAACTCCATAGAAGATGCAAGTGCTAACCATGGCAACCGAGCTCTGCCTGCTGCTGAGTCTCCAAACTCCCTAACCCTATGCAAATACATGACTGATTGAAACGCTGCATCCAATGCAAGGGGAGTAGCTCCAAACTCTGCTAGCATGATCTCGTGCGGAACTGTAGCCTTGGCCCTAATGAGCCGAGAGAACATGATGATCTGTAACCTCTCTACTCGTCTCCAATCTGTAGCGCCGAGGTCTCCTGCCCAGAAAGGAGCTGCATACATCGCAGCTGGTCTCACCAATGTATCAAAAAGCAAGGATTTCGTATCGGGATGCTGAAAGTGTGACTGAAAACACTGACACTCAAGATGAGCCAACGAAGCATACCCTTTACTAATCCTATCTCGTGCTGCATATGTCATGGTGAAAACTGGTCCCCTGAAAACTGCCCCCAAATAAGTGTACTCTCTAACAAGCTCAATGGGCTGTCCGTCATAAGTGAAGCAAAACTCATCCGTGCTGTAAATATGATCAGAGGTGTTGAAAACCATAACCTTGGTCTTGCCAAGGTTTACGGTCAATCCCCTGTCCTGGCAAAACCTGTGGAGTGCCTCAATATGTGCCTGGAGGCCCTGAGCAGTAGAGGAAATGAGAACCACATCGTCCGCATACAGGAGGATAGGAATGGAGGATCCTGAGAGAGTAGAGCCCACACCGCCTGTCATCTGTATAAACATCTCTAGCTCATCAATATATAATCCAAAGAGAGTAGGAGAGAGCGGGCAACCCTGCTTCACCCCAATCGTGCTGCATACCTCCTCTGAGAGCCCCTCACGTGTCCGAACCCGACCAGTGACCCTCTCATACAAAGCCATGATAGCCCACTGTATCTCTCCACTGAAGCCCATCTGGCGAATCCTCTGAAACAATCTGAATCGCGGAACTGTGTCAAATGCCTTCTTGAAGTCCACGAAGCAACAATAAAGCCGTTGCCTTCGTGACTTCGCCTCCTCTACCAGTGCCCTGAGTGTGAGGATGTGGTCAAGTGTCGAATGATCCCTGCGAAATCCAGCCTGCCCTCTGGCTCTGAGTCCTGTCGTCTCAGCATGGTCATTTATAGAGCTTTCCAAAACTGATGCATAGATCTTGGCCATAACGTGGCCAATCATGATGGTCCTGTGATTCGACGGCTCCATAGGGTCCCCCGACTTGTGGATAGGTACTATGGTATTGCCTAACCAGGACTGTGGTAGGCCTGTACAAACAGACTCATTGAAGAGACGGGAAAGAACAAAATCTAAGGCATCAATCCCATGGATTACATACTCCGCTTGCAATCCATCATGATCCTTAGCTCTCCCGTTCTTCAATCGGTGGACTGCTGCACGGACACTCTCTGGTGTGAAGAGACTAGATGAAGCTGGCCTAGGGGAATGGGATAAATCGATGGCTGGCTGATCTGGAACATCGTATAGAGCTGAAGTGTATGCAGACCAGACACGTGGATCTGTGAGGGGGCTCTGAGACTTCGAGCGGAGGAATTTTCTCCAGAATTCCTTGGAGTCACAGCTGAAAAGCAAGCTTCTCAGCTCCTCCTCATTCCGGGCTAGAAATTGGCGTTTCTTGCGCCTAACCAACCACTTGTAGTCTCTCTTGGTTTCGGCAAGGAGGGGAGACTTCTCCTTGGTCTCAAGGTGAAGTTTCCTGCGGAGTTCCTTACACTCCTCGTCATACCAACCGTTGCAAGGAACAAGACCAACCGGTGGGGGACTAGACGAATGACATGTGGCAGGGAACGACATGTGAGCGGCAGAAACGAGTGAAGTATGTACAAGTTCCCACCGGTCCTGCGTGGATGGTAGAGCATCTAATAGATGAGGACGGAGTAGGCGGCTGAGGTTCTGGCTATATACATTATCGAACTGGTGGTCGAAATGAACCTCGTAATAGGGTTGGCGATCATGATAACGAGGGGGGGGTGGGTCATGGGAGACATTAGTCAAAGTAAAGTGGATGAGTGCATGGTCGGCAGAGGGCATGAAGGGGCTAACAGTAAGGTTATGGATGGAAGGGACTAGAGTCGGGGGACCTATGATGTAGTCGATCACGCTAGTACCACGCCCAGAAGCAGAAGAGAATGTAGGCATGGAAGACTGTGGCCACCTGGACAAGCCGTTATAAATGACCATACTGTGCGAGGTGAGGAGCTCCAGTAACTGACGTCCCTGATCTGTGGGCTGTACTGTGCAGTCTGATGAAGTCTGACAGAGGCTATCATCGTGAAATGCTGGGAGTATGACCGGATCCTCCATGAAGTCATAAGTGAGGGCCTGTCTGTCTGAGGTCCTCGCGTTGAAGTCTCCTAAAAGGATGACTTCTCCGCGATGTGAAAAATCTGCAATGTCCGCTGAGAGATCCTCAAATATGGACTGGCCTGGTCCAGTGGAAGAATAGATCGACTGCGTCGGGGTGAAGTAGCAAACTGCAATAAAAAGATCTCGCTGAGGGGCTCTGCGGCGGATGCGTACCCACAAGAATCGGGCATGTGAATCCGCTCTCTCCACTGTGATGATCCGATCGAGATGCTCTCTGTACAAAATGGCCACTCCTCCAGATCCTCTCACTCCAAATGTTCGAGTGTGCTGCCTGAAAGCAGATCTCCATGTATACCCTGTCACTCGTGGCAAAGGTCTCTCTGGACTCTCGTGTCTCCGTGAAAAAGATGATATCTCTCCCAAAGAATGCCCCTCGTAGATTGCCTGTAAAAGAACCATTGCAGTTCCATACAGCGATGCGTAGACTATCTGACGGGTGGTGTGTCCCATGGGCCCTGTCCCGTCAAGCGGTCGTAGCAGGAGGTGGAGGTGGGGCTATATCTGCTGGTCTGCCATCTCTAAGCACTGTGGGAGCACGCCTCAAGGTGCCTGTGATGAGTCTGCCATCACTGATCACTGCCCACTTGCCCTGAGCTCGGGCTGCATCTCTCTGAGGCATGAGCGCCTTGCGCTCCTCAACCTGTATCTGAGTCCAGATCCTCGTCCATGGAAATATGTGGGTGGTCTCTGAGTGTCCCTCTCCTCCTGAGGGCAGCTAGACGTGCCTGGGCATCTCTGAATCTGATAATGAGGGGCTGCTCTCTAGTACGATCCCTCCCGACTCTATATGATCCTACTATGCCATGATCCTGTACTCCCAGTGTCTGAGAGACAAAGGTCACAGCCTGTGTCATCGTGGACTTTGTCGCCGAGGGCAAGATACCACGAATGCGAATGTTGAGGGCCTTTGTGGTCCTCTGCTGTGACTCGGGCAATGTAGCTGATACAGTCGATCTCTGAGGCTGTGATGGCTGACGGCGGACGACATCCACCCACTCTGTGGCTCTCTGGACCTCTATCTGAAGGGAGGTCAAACGCTCCTCAACTGCTGCTACTGCTGTAGTGGGAGATGTGTCTATGTGCTGAACGCGAGTCTCGATCTGTTGCTTTCGCTCTGTGTGTCCATGAATCTCTCCAGCAAGAGTCCTATGAGTCGCCTGTAAGACCTGAAGATTTGTCCTAATAGACAAGATCTCCCGATCCTACGCTGTGACTGCTAGTCGTACCCTTTTTCCTGAAGAAGAGATTGCAGGTTTGCTGTCCTCGTAACAGGCTGTTGGGTCACCTGAGGGTCGTGGGCCTCATCTTGAGGAGGATATGCAGGCTTGACTTCAGTCTGGTTTCAGCTGTACATAATCTGTAAATATGCTGTCACAAATAAAATGCTTGACACTTAATGTACAGGGTTTGTGTGATACAAAATGGAAGTTAGTTTGGGTGTATCTCAATCATTTGCAGCCTGATGTAGTTGTGTTGCAAGAATATAATCAGCACATGTATGCTGGCCAGCGTGGTCATTTTCATGGTTATGACATTTTTTATGCTGGAGAGCATTCCTATTCGGGAGTTGTTTTTCTGATCAAACATGAAGGCAGATGGATGGTTATGCAATGCCTCATTCAAGTTTGCTTCAGTTTATGCTCCTCAGTCCTCTCATGGCAGAGCTGCGATTTGGCATATCCTTGGCGGTGATATGCTTTTCTTTGTGGTGATTTCAACAATTCTCCTCAGCCGGAAGACAATACTTCTGCTCATACACATATGCTGGCATCCTGTGGTAAATGGAAATCTCCAGGATGGGATGGACTCACGGTTGAGGTTTTTCTTGCGTATTGGGATCTCCTCAAGCTTCCTTTGCTATGTATGATAAATCATGCTTGGGAACAACAGCGCATGCCAGCTTCTTGGAAAAAGGGAATTATCAAACTTCTTCAAAAAAAACAAATCTGTGAATCACTGGCTGATTGGAGACCCATTACTCTCATGCCTGTCATTTATAAAATTATCACCAAAATGGTTGTTGATCGCATCAAAGGATACTTGCATGATGGCCTGCATCCTGCTGAATATGGTTTTGTTCCTTGTAGGCATATCACTGATAATATTGCTAATGCATATATTGGAATGGAATATGCTAAGCACACAGAGCAGGATATATTACTGCTGCAGGTTGACATTGCCTTTATGGTGACAGTCAAGCTGCCAGCATTTTATCTGGAGACATTTCGGAACCATGGGCTCTTTCTTGTTCGGTTCGTCAAGGCTGTCCGCTCAATGCATTATTATATGCCATAGCCACTCATCCCATGCTTCAGCATATGGATCATCTCTCTCTCTCTCTCTCTTTCTCCTCCTCTACTCTCTTCTCTCTCTTTCTCTCGCATTCTTCTCTCCCTTCCCCCCTCCTCTCTCTCTCTCTCTCTCTCTCTCTCTCTCTCTCTCCCCCCCTCTCCCTCTCCTCCTTTCCTCTCCTCTCTTTCTCTCTCTCCTCCCCCTCTCTCTCTCTCTCTCTCTCTCTCTCTCTCTCTCTCTCTCCCCCTCCCTATTCTTTCCTCCTCTCCTCTCTTCTCTCTCTTTCTCTCCCGTTCTTCTCCATAGTATAGAATTCAAGGAAGCCACCCTATGGTCGCTCAGGCTTATGCAGATGATTCTTTCTTCACTCCGAAGAATATGATTTGGCTGTTGGCCTTCATGTCAATTTTCAAAAAGCTAGACTGTTGCCCTTACATCCTAAAGAATGGCATTCTTTATTATGGCAAAGGGAAATTGTTCCACCTGCTCAGTTGGTTCATCATCTTAGTTACCCATTGGGCTGGAATATTACTCCTCGTCAACAGTCTGATGGATTCTTGCTTCTCTCAAGAAAAAACTTGAATATTGGAAATTGGCGACATGGCCATTGCATCTTTGGCTGCAACTTGTTCAGTCTATTTTAATAGCTCATATTCAGTTTTACTTACCTCTCATTATGTTCAGTAAGGCTGATCTAGCATCATTCGAAAAATGGCATCAACCTGGAGAGGGGTCAGCGCAAACTCTGCTTGTACTATCTGATGGGGGACCGAGGGCTTACTCCCAATCATCCTAGAGCCCAATCTCATCATCATCACCATCATCATCATCATCATCATCATCATCACCATCAGGACATCAGGGTGGATGGTCAATGGAACCCTTCTTTGTGATATGCAAGCAATGATCCCTGTAGAAGTTGACCTTCACTGGAAGCTCGCTCGGTCCTAGCCAGGTCTGGAATGTGTGTAGCTGTAAGAGATCCTCACATATGACCTGGTTGACTTCGTGTAACAGGAGGGGAGAAAACGGAGCATCCATACTATACTGGAAGGCACGGGGTCTATCCATGTGGTGCTCCAGTCATACCATCATATCTGGTCACCTCTTGATGAAAGTGCCAGTGCCCAGAAGTGTAGTCCTTGTACTCCTTGACTTGATACAGATACGTGATGACCTGAACTGCCACATCTAGCTATAATGGGGATGACCCAAACTCAGCCTGAATGATCCGACCAGTTGGGTTCAGTTCAAGCAAGTATTCACAGCTACTTGGCTGATCACTACGATGTGGGTGTGCAAAATTTTCCCCAGGGATTGGTGCCTTGGGGGTGAATTAGTGAGTTGGTCCAAAGTGGGGGCAAAGGGCCCAAATGTTTTTAGGTTGGGCCATTGGTTAGGAAATTTAAATTGCCCCACTAGAGGGGGCAATGGGGGCAAATGAGAAGGGGGATGCCACATGGCATCTCCCATACCTTGGATGGATTTAGAAGGTTACCTGAGGAAGCACTCGGAGGGAATCCAAGGAGAAAGGCGTAGTAGTGCTAGTCAACGGGGGGTTCACGTAGAGGAAAGTGCTTGGGACAGATTTGGATGCTTATTGTATGCTTCATGAAGGCAGTGCCCAACAGGGCTAAGGCAAAGTGGCATTGATGCCTAACCAAATGTGGAGTGCTCTGAATGCAAGAGGATTTGTATATACTGTGTAGTCCTTTCAGGGTCCTCCAAGTAATAAAGAAATATCGAAAGGGGCGCAAAGGGTTTGGGGACAATTTGTGTCCTTATATCTTGGCAGGAGCACTGAAATCGGCCTTCAATAAATGAAAGGGCAGTAGAACTAACAAATAACTAGCCAACACTGTTATATTTACGATTCAGCAAACAAACAACTGGCAGAATAGGAGCTAGAGTGCCCCAACACCAAAATAAAGAAATAGACTGGCCCCAAACCTTGGCGCCCCTTTCAGTATTTCTTTACTAAATGGAGAAACCTGCAAATAGATACACAATGAGTCCAAACTCATTTGCATTTAGTGTATTTCCCACTCTAACCTTGCTGGGCCTTGCTCTCACACCCCAATGGCAATAGGCATCCATCTTAGTGCAAACACTTGCATAAACTTGGAGTTCTTGCTAGCAGCCCAAACGGGGTTACACAATTCCCCAGACTACCACGGATGTCAACTGATTCAATGAAATACCCAAGCAATGGGTGAGAGCATAGCTTGCTTGCCTGCATCCTCGGGAACATGAACTTGAACTATAAGGATCCATTGTGGACATCTAAGGTTCCCCAAACACAGCTCACAACAAGGCACAAACTCTGAGTGAGCAGCCAACCACTCTTTGGCATCAAGGGCATTACACAGCCCGCTAGGCATCCATAATCAATGCATGTTCTCTATTGCGAATGGCTCCCATCAAACATGGCAAACATGCATCCATTTCTATTCGAGATGGCTTGTACTTAGTCTAGAATTGTTCCTAGCAACCAATACTTGGTCACACAATCCTCTGCAAGTGCCTCAAGTGCCCTCTCAATCACTTACGCCCTCTGCGTCAGGATAGAAGCATAAGCATCAATGGAATCTTGAACCAGGTGAAGGACTTCACACTAAGAATTCTCCTGCTCAGTAAATGCATTAGAATGTCTGGCCAGCCCTTCCAAAAACAGCTCACCCGTAGGCTGAGATTCCCTGTGTGCACATTTGATTTTTCAGAGTAGCTTGCAGTTAGCTCTTTGTAGCAAGGCAAGCTCCTAGAACTATTTCATACATGTGAGCTGATCTGTGTGACCAGCCTGCTCTTCCATAGCCCAAATTGCGACGTCAAGGTGGCCGTGAGTGACCAGCCATCTCCACCAATTCACGATGTCAAAGTAGCCCAAAACCATTTCGCTACTTGCGGCCAAAACCTTACAAACAGCAAGGCGCTCCCGACGTCCAAGTGAGAAATCACGATCTAGGAACCTCCGTTCACCCTAGACCAAAGCTCGTGCAGTGTCCTGCCCCATCTCTGTGATCAACTCTGTCCAGCTCCTCCCTGGCCCGTTAGGAGATCCTCCGTGATCAGCCAGCGCTAGCCCGACTTGAGAGAAGACACCCTTTAAGGCTGCAAAGGCCAGCTTTGGCACCCAGCAATTCTCTCGGACAAGAGCTCGTCATCAGCCATGACCTCTTAGGGAGTACACGCAGGTCATACAATGCAATTCTCTGCCCGTAGTCCGTCAGCAAGGAAAGAAGCCCTTTGTGGGCAGCCAATTATTCGCCACGTCCAGCTAAGGTCCTGTGAAGGCTCTATCCGTGTGTACGCTTCATCCCGCACCATAGCTCCCCTCTCGTTGCCCGTCGGCCAGCCACCTAATTTCTTTCCTGATTCTTCCTTGCCCGTTAGCCAGCCCACGTTGTTTCTCCTGCTTGCTATTTTTCCCTATGCTACGAATGGCCTAACTTGAAAACTAAGGGTACTTTGCCCCCGTCTTGGTCCAAACCACAATTTTAACCCTGAGGCATTAAGTGTTAGGGGTTTTAGCACACCAAGCAACCCATGACCTTGCTCCTTGCTTTCCCAGGGTTTGATGGTTACTGTTGTGCCATTTATATATAAAACTGGCAACACCATTGTCAAAATTGGAACCTTAACTAGAGATTTTTATAGACTTAATGCCTAAGAGAGAGACAATCACCATAGGTGCACTTGTAGAGAGGATTTTGTCATTGCAGAGAGTTAACTATGGGAGTTTGGTTAGGTTATATTCACCCCAAGATTCATGGATCATGGTTGTTGATGTCCCGAAGATGTATGTATTACGGTTGTTGATCTCCCCAAGATGCTTGCATTATCTAGACGTGTGTGTGAGGGATGCTTACTTGGAAGAATGAATCGGTTTTTGTCACGAGGGTGTGAGATCTGGTACTCGCTCGTGGGCCTGACCCTGGGAATGAAATTGGCGAGGTATCAGGATGAGGGTGTGCAAGTTTCCCCCTAGGAAGTTGTGCCTTGGGGGAAAATGAAAGGTTTAGGGCCAAGAGGGGCCCAAAGTACCTTAGAAATGATGTTAGTCATTGGTGGGGATTTTAAAAAGGCTCCATTAGAGGGAGCCTAGTGGCAAATGAAGGCCCAAGGCGGCAACCTAAGGGATGGGCTGCCACGTGGCATGCCCATGCAAGTACTTTTTGGAAAGGAACTCCAAGGAAGGAGCTACTTGGCCGACAGGGGCACGTTAAGGCCTTGGAGGAGAGGAAGAGGACGACGAAAGGAGGTAGCATAGTCGGATTGTGATAAGGGCAATGGATCATGCGGGTGATAGAGGAAGCTTGGGGATTGTGGCTATGCACGGGAGTTTCATGCGTAGCTCTTGCAACAACATACGGGCATGTGAGCGAGGACGAAGTGGATTGTGTACGGGCGCTGGCAATTGAGAAATGCCCAAGGTCACAAAAATCGTACGGAATACTTGCGAGAAAGTGTACGGAGGGTTTTGGGCTACTGATCGTACGGGACTGTACGGATGGACATACATAGAACTCTTCCTTGTGCAGGCTGTTGTACACAGCTGTAATAGCCGTACAGATGCAAAGCTGGTAAGGTGGTCCTATAGTTGTACAGGCGGGTACTTTGTACAGACGAGTACTTGTACGGACGACTCCCTCTTCACTGTTGTACGGACAGCTTTCCGTTGTGATAGCCTAGGAGTGGCCGTTCTCGTCTTGTATGCGTAAGCTCGTGTATGAGCTTAGTTTGTTGCTTTTGAAGCTGATTGGGCAAGTCAATTGTGCTCATGGGACTGGGCACCTGAGCAAATATGTCTTTGACAGATAATGATTGGGATATGTAGGGGCAGTCCTCCCCGGATGAGCAAGAAGAGCAATCTATGCATGAGGGAGCCTCTCCAAATGACCAAAATGTTGAGGCACAGCGAGATGTAAATCCTCTTGGTATGAGTGCCTCTCAGTCAAAAGGGTCAAAAGAGGCTGAGGATGCAGAAGATGCCGATGCTATCTTTAAGCCACAATTAGTGAGCGCGGTGGGAGCACTCACGCAGCTCATGCAGGACCCAAGGTTCTTTGAGTTTATGTAGACGGAGGACTCCTTTGAAGTCTAAGGAGAGAAAGAAGAATTGTCATTCATGGGAGTCTGGTGGGGTTCAAAAACAGCCATTTGGAGTGAATCCATTGGATGGACAGCCTCCAGTAATGCCAAATGTACAGAAAATTCCAGGGCAGCATCCCTTTCAAGGTGCTGAAATGATTATGCATGGCCAAGGGACTGATTTTCAGAATTTAAATCAAGGGCAGCAAGCTTTTCCCCAACCCTTTATGCATCCAGGTTATGTTGGTAGGGGTTTAGTATTTCAAGCAATGGCTAGTCAAGCTAATGATGGTCAAGAAATGCTCATAAATTACCCTGTTGGTTTTCAGCCTGGGATGCAAGGCAATGTGTATGGGGATATGCCGCCTGCAATGCCTAACATGGGTGTATGGCAATATTGGCATGCAGCCAGGAATGCAAAGTGGAAGGTTAGGGACCTTTGGAGCTCCTACAGGTATGTTTGGTATGCCTGGGGCTGGTTTGACAAACCCTCTAATGGGTAGTGGTAGCTCAGGACAGGCTGGAGGGAACACAATTCAACCTCCATTCTTTCAGCCACCTATGTATGACAATCTGACACCCAAAGGCAAGGTGAAAGATTACAAAGAGGGTGGTGCAGCAGTGAAGTTTGAGACCTTTAATGGGGCTTAGGACACGTTGAAGGCTCTAACTTTTGTGCAGCAGTTTGATGCAGCCTTTTGGGGGGGGGGAACTTCACAGAGTCATCTAAAATGCGATAGGCAGCCACCTTCTTGAAGGGGAATGCTCTACAGTGGTGGACAAATTTGCTGCTCCAAAATAGAGCACCCACAAGTTTGGTTCAGTTTAAGCAAGTGTTTTGAGCTACCTGGTTGACCACTACCTTTGAGGTAGATGTTATGACAGCATGGCACAAGTTGGATGCAGCCAACTGTCATAACTTGGAAGAATACAATAAAAAGTGTTTGGGAAGCTCTCTTGCCGGTTAGCTCTTATCAGCATGTGCCCTTGTCAGAACAGATTGAAAAATATTGTTGCGGGCTGCTAAAGGAAATTAGCGATCACTGCACTAAAACGAGGGTCACCAACATGTCTCAGCTTATTGAGAATGCTGCGACAGCTGATGCATTGTTGTTGGGAAAAGCCAGTGGGTATAAAAGTAGTAAGTCTGAGAATTTCAAGAAAGCAAGGAAGCCACGGAATGCTCCCAAGCCTCCTTTAACAAAGCGAAGAAGCGTGATAGGCCAGGTTGTAATTCGCTGTCACGTGAGGAAAGGAAAGCCTTGATGGAGCTAATAAATGCTTTCATTGTAAAGAAGAGGGCCATATGGCACGGGATTGCCCAAAACGTAAGCTTAAAGGGAAAGCGGATGATAGGGAAGAGCAGAAAGGCAAGAAGCCTAAACCATCTGTAGGGTTAATGCTTGATGTTATCAGTGAGCAGCTTAATGATGATGCTACAGAGCTTTGCAGGGCATGGGGCAAAGTTAGGGATAAGATGACATTGATTTTCTTAGACCCAGGTGCCTGTTCAAATTTGCTCTCTCCTGAATTGGCAGGCAAGCTTGGAATCCATGCAGGGGAGATGGGGCCTATGAGTGAGGCAGGATTTGCTTGTCTTGGGTTGAGCACTCCGGTTACCTCTATCATTGGAAATCTCCGATTGCATATAAGAGCTTTGTGGACAACGAGGAATTTTATATAATGCCTCTAGAGGGCTGTGATGTTTTGTTGGGAATGCCTTGGTGTCACAAAGTACATGCTTTGCTGGACACATATAATCGGAAGATCTCCCTAGAACATACAGGGAAGAAGCATGTTTTGGATGTCAAACTAAAGGGAGAGTTAGTCCCTCTTGTATCTGCTTCAGCTATATGATCAGTAATGAAACATCATATTTCTGCGTGTATAGTTTTTGCAAAAAATACAAAGTGTGATGATCCACAATTTGTAATCTCCAACCTACATAAAGAGCGGACAGGTTTTCTTAATCAGTTTGGATAGTGTTTTTTTGACTTGTCGCCAGGTGAACTTCCACTTGAGAGGCCTGAGGATCATGCAATTGATATTGTGCTAGGCAGTAGTCCACCAAACCGGGCACCTTATAGGGTGAGTGCAGCCCAGTAAGAAGAAATCATGAGCCAGGTCAAGGACCTTTTGGATAAGGAGCTGATTCATCCCAGTTCTTCCCCTTATTGTTCATCGGTTCTCTTGGTGCAAAAGAGTGATGGTTCTTGGAGAATGTGCATTGATTATCGTGCACTCAACAAGATAACCATAAAAAACATATTTCCAATTCCAAGGATTGATGATATCTTGGATAGATTGGTAGTTTATGTGCAAGTGTGTGAAAGCCTTCCATACAGACAAAGGGGGACTTCGCAAGGCATAAGCAGTTGGATCTGTCTGTTTGTCTTTTAAAAATGCTAGTTTCGCAGACTCTATGGAGATGGTGATGTTGACTGCTGCAGGTGACGGAGAGTATTTTCCAAGCAAGATCAGGGGCATGATGCTGAAAAAGGGACATGCGGGATTACAGGTAACCTTGGTGGATTTAGTAATCAAACCTGAGTGGAGCTCAATGACTGCTTGGTTGCAGAGATATCTGGGAGCAGTTATAAAGACTCTAGAAAGAAGCCAATTGGTGGAGATCTATGTGGGGCAGTCACAAGAGCTTGATGTACTGCTTTCGATTATCTAGGTTGCGGATATGATTGGACAGAGAACAGGTTGAAATAGACCCATGATGCTTGGTAGTTGGCAGGATCTGGTCTGTTCTGAGTTTTCGAGGGGATGACGGGATGGACCTGTTGATGCCTTGTACCTTGAAGGCTCTAGCGAGTTCATGATTTGGATTGCTGCCTGTGACCAGTAAACAGGCTGCCACTTAGGCAGCAAAATTTAGGGTCTATTTAGGGGAGCCATGTGGGTTGCACAGGCCAGCACATAGGGCTGGCAAAGGCCCTGGATCAGTGAAGTTATATAGGTGGTGCAAGCCCTGGAGTGGATAGAATGGCTAGGGCTCAGCCCAGCAGTAAGTGCCAGCAGTGGCGCCTTATATAGGCTAGAAGGACTACCTGTATTGCACAGCCGCCTGGAGCAGTCAGGACAAGACAGATGGGTTCGGCTGTAGTCGGTTCAGCGTTTTGGGTCGGTGAGCCAATTTGGATTGGTCAGGTGGAGGGGCTTTCAGCCCTATATAAAGGCTGCCTTGGAGAGTCATTTGGTATTCCGGCCAGCACTCTTCTAGGGCACTCCAGTGCACGTGTTGAAGAGCAAGTGTTGAGTGTATAGATAATAAGCAGTAAGAGCTCTTCCTTGTACAGCTATTAAGATATGTGATTAGGTTACGGTATAGTGAGATGCTAATATTGAAAGAGTTTGAAGGTAGCTAAGAGCCAAAGCTATCACAAGAGGGTAAGGATAAAAGAATAAAAGAAGGAGAGGTATAGGCTGAGGAGTGTATACAAAAGCTTGTGACCTCTCCTTTGATACTAGGATTTAGGAGTTAGTACAGAGAATCCTAGCTTAGGAAATTGGGACACAACACCTGGAAGGAGCTAACATTTGATCCTGGCTTCCCATGAACAAAGAGGAAGATGGATGCTCAAAATCTTCCTAATCCACAGCAAAAGCCACCTTATGATGAACATGATTCATAAGCCTAAGGGGGATATTGTTGAAGGAAATATGGTGGTGGTCACAGACTATAACGACTTCTACAAAAAGGCATACACCTTGGAACATAGGAATTAGGTGCAGCTCATGGCTATGAACAAATGCACTGATTCCACCCCCTGCACTGATTCCACCCCCTGTATGGTTTCAGATGAGGAAAATGACAAGTTGTTCCTCCCCCATGAACAAAGACAGGCTCAAAAGAGTTTGGAGCTTCTCCAAAATGGGAAATCTCCAAGCTTTGATGGTCTTTGTAAAGGAGTTGTATACGGCCTGCTGGTCATTCGTTGACTCGACTTCGACCAGATGGCTAATTCAGCTTGGTGTGATCGGAAAATCTCCCAAAAGTTCGGATCAATTTGATTCTCCAAAAGGAAGGTAGCCTGGGGCTGAAAGATTTGAGACCCATCACCCTGCTTAATGCAACCATTGCTGTGAGGATGTGTTGGCTCCAATTAATGCATTTCAGAACAACTCTTAGAGCTGAAAGCTTCTCATAAAGTGTTCTTTCTGTGTAGCCAGTTTTTCCATTACCTCTGGAACCTTGGCAGCAGGACACGGAATGAATGGCACACAGCTGGCGTCTACCTTGCAGCAGGATATGCAGGTAACAAGCTTGCAAAGATCTTCCTTCTGAAAACCATATGTAATTCTGAACGTTGCAAGGAGCATTAAAGAAAATCAAGAAAACAAGGGAAAAATCACACGGGAAATCTATGCTCCGAGTGGTATGGAGGGAAATAGCTCCCAATTTTTGCATAAATAGCACTCCACAAATTCTAATGCTGTTGCCTGAAGCGAGTGGCATGAGGCTGAACAAGAGACCATGCCAGACGAGACTGAGCATTAACAAGTGGTCAGCTTCTCCCCTTAGCTGGTCTGTAGGAAGCAGCTTGCCTCCTGCATATAGCAATGAATTCCCATTCTCTGAAACATGAATGATGAAAATAAGAAATCATGAAGGTGCTGAAAGTTGATGCCACTCGTAGAAGACTCCAGGCATCTCTGCCTCCCTCTTTCTTCCTTCTCCCGTCTTCACCTATTCCCTTGAAGGAAGGGGGAGGGAGTTTGGAGGAGGGGCAAGGAGCCATTGCCCAGCACGTCCCTGCTGACTCTGCTAGCAGATATGCGGGAAGATCTCTGCACCTTTGTCTGAGAGGTGGAGAGCTGACTGAGGGATTTGTGATTCTAGGTTAATCAGACCATATGTAATTCTGAACGTTGCAAGGAGCATTAAAGAAAATCAAGAAAACAAGGAAAAAATCACACGGGAAATCTATGCTCTGAGTGGTATGGAGGGAAATAGCTCCCAATTTTTGCATAAATAGCACTCCACAGATTCTAATGCTGTTGCCTGAAGTGAGTGGCATGAGGCTGAACAAGAGACCATGCCAGACGAGACTGAGCATTAACAAGTGGTCAGCTTCTCCCCTTAGCTGGTCCGTAGGAAGCAGCTTGCCTCCTGCATATAACAATGAATTCCCATTCTCTGAATTATGAATGATGAAAATAAGAAATCATGAAGGTGCTGAAGGAATAACGGAGCAGTGAGCCACAACAACCAAGTTGAAGCCACTCGTAGAAGACTCCAGGCATCTCTGCCTCCCTCTTTCTTCTTTCTCCCGTCTTCACCTATTCCCTTGAAGGAAGGGGGAGGGAGTTGGGAGGAGGGGCAAGGAGCCATCGCCCAGCACCATCCCTGCTGACTCTGCTAGCAGATATGCGGGAAGATCTCTGCACCTTTGTCTGAGAGGTGGAGAGCTGACTGAGGGATTTGTGATTCTAGGTTAATCAGACCATATGTAATTCTGAACGTTGCAAGGAGCATTAAAGAAAATCAAGAAAACAAGGAAAAAATCACACGGGAAATCTATGCTCTGAGTGGTATGGAGGGAAATAGCTCCCAATTTTTGCACAAGAGACCATGCCAGACGAGACTGAGCATTAACAAGTGGTCAGCTTCTCCCCTTAGCTGGTCCGTAGGGCATCTCTGCCTCCCTCTTTCTTCTTTCTCCCGTCTTCACCTATCCCCTTGAAGGAAGGGGGAGGGAGTTGGGAGGAGGGGCAAGGAGCCATTGCGCAGCACTGTCCCTGCTGACTCTGCTAGCAGATATGCGGGAAGATCTCTGCACCTGTGTCTGAGGGGTGGAGAGCTGACTGAGGGATTTGTGATGCTAGGTTAATCAGACCTGTGATAGTCTTGTAGCATTGTCCAGGCAGAACAAATGATTTACAATTAATTGGGAATGAGGTCTGGAGTTAAACGTTCAAATGTGATATGACCCCTGGAAAGAGCTTAGGCTAAGGACTTCTCTACTAAAATCTACATTAAAGAGAAAGTTTCTAAAGCACCTTATTAGGCTGCTGGCATTTGTAGCTTTGACAAAAACATGGATAACCATCTTATGATGTACATACTGAGGTAGGAAGATAATAAAAGTAACCCTGTTAGATTACAAAACTATTTTCCAAACCGAGACCCGGAGAGGGCTAGGTTAGGCCGTCAAGGTGATAAAAAAGGGTTAATGGCAACATCTAAAGTAGAGAAATTTGTTGCATATGCTCTGCAAATATAGAAGCCCAGCAAGGAAAAGGTAAAGATGTGGGTGGCACCTATAGTTTGAAGATTCACAAGTATGGGTGCAGAATCCCCGTAAGAGGGGAAGCAACCAGATAGAGTCTATTTAAAAAGCTGAAGAAAGTGTGATGTTGTCCATCCACAAAAATGTTTCCAACAACATTGGTGGTCAGAACAATACTTCAAGTCGCAGGAAGAGAAGGTTCGTGCTTCTGTAAGCGCTTATATTGTGTAGTTGAATAAACTTTATTGGTTTTTTTATTCTTCTGTGGAAATTTATGGCACCAGTTCTTCATATGAATAATGTGTGTGAAATTGTGTGGTTGTCCAAAAGACAACTCTAATTTTAATTCCACTGTACTTTGAGAGGCCTTTTTTGGTGGGGGTTGAACGATTGAAAGATATTTCTGGCTGATGCCAAGTTGCTACAGGTGTGAGGAGACTGCCATGTTGATGTGGGGGGGAGAGAGAATTCAAATGTAGTCTGTCTAAAACAATCTCGTCAACATATTTTTGACCAGGGCGAGCTGTGTATCTTTGAATAAATATTTTTCCCAGATGCAATTTGACTTTTAATACGTCTGATATCACAGGACAAAAGGCCAGGATATAGTTGCCCATCTGTCCGCACCAATCCTTTCCTCCTTTGCCCAGTTACAGGATACCAGCAAGTATAGATATTTGGCAAAATCTTTGTTTCTAGTGCAAATGGATTGTACATACTGTTTTTTGGATGCTTCATGTTATTGGGACAGAGTCTCTGATTGCAGCCCCCCCCCGATGTGTGCGGCAAAAGACACACACACGTCTCCCTATCACCCCTATTTTTCCCTTCTCACTTTGTTCTCCCCTTGTCCCGTTTCAATTATGTCCTCAATTGTTTCCTGATTTCAATTATGAATATTTCTAGGATGGAAGGTATAAAGATCGTGGCTGGGTAAGAAACATCCGGAAGTGGCCACCTCGGCTTGTGAATGATTTGGAAGCCTTTTTAGATGTGAGGCCTACAGAAGTATCTTAAGGCCAGCAGTTTTTAACAATGGTCAGTATTTTCTTTGAGGCTTTTTTAATGTGGTCATTGAGCTCTGTACTCTTGTACTATTTTCTATGAACCTTTTTCATAGGAGTCAGATCTTGGAAATTACTGATAACAGGGGTCTGTTTTTGCATTAGTAGTTATATGAGGGTGTTAATACATGTCACAATTTCAGATTGTGATTGGTTCTGGTTTTGTATACAACTTTCACAGCATTACTAATGAATGTCTTTGACTACCCACTGGATGTCCACTTGCCTTTAGTCTCTTCCGTAGGCTTAGGCTTCAAATGGGGGAACTGTATACTAGAAGACATCAATTTGAGCTAGATTGAAGAATATGTAAAAGATTCAAAATGTGTGTTCATGAAGAGCTTGGATAATATTTGTTTGTAAATCCTATTTTTTGAAAGCTTCACAGATTATAAAAGAAGAACTCACATATGTTTTTCTACTTTCATTTAGTTAAGAGTTATTAAGTTTCAAATGTAAGCCATGGTTGGAGGAGGGAAGAGCAAAAGGGTCTTGAAAATGGATGCAAACAATCACAAGCATGTCATGGGGTGTCAAGGAGGATTGAGCCAACTATACTAAACCACTAGGCTGGCTGTAATACACCACTTAGGTTTTTTGTATCGGTTATTGGGTACTACCCCTAGTTTCATACCTCGAGGTAATGTATTTTGGAAATATGAATCCTAGGATGTTCTAGATAAAACTTTTGTGCTTTAATTTCTAAGATTAACCTATTCTATATATCCAAATTCCAAAATGTTTTAGACTATCGATTTTAGCTTCCTATTTTAAGTTCATGTTTCGAATGTGTAAGACATGGATACCAGATCTAAGCTCTCATCGAGGGTTTCGATATATTCTTTACTAGATCTAGGTTCCAGCATCAAATGCGCAAATTCTTAAATCAGTGGGTTTTGATTTCTAAGTCATGACTAGGATATCATCAGACTTTTTTGTATTTTGGGCCTCTATCTGATATCTCTAATCAAAACAACTTACCTTTGTTTCTTGAGTTGCACTAATAATTGCAATGTGCTTTTTCCTTGTAAGGGTTTTCTTCATTATTCCTTCCATTTTTGTGGATGGGGTTTTATCTTTATTGCACCCATGATTGTCCCTCCATGTAGGTGGATTCCTCCATTGGACTACATCGCACCCATGGTTGCCCCCTCATGGGTGGGGTCTTTTGATCCCTTATGGGATTCTCTTTTCATAGGTCTTCTTCCTTGTCTTCCTTATCATCCATAAGATTGTTTATAAGCTCTCATGATCCTTTATACTTTTCTCCCAATCATCTTTATGCGATCTTAAGAAGCTCTTGCATCCTTAGAAAACTTGCTTTTGCCATCAATCCCTAAGATCTCATGAGATCGTTCATAATCTCTCATGATTCTTTAGACTCTTCTCCCAATCCATCTTCTTGAGATCTTACAAAGCTCTAGAATCCTTGGAAAACTTGCTTTGTTACCTTATTTCCCTTGGAGGAAGGGAAAACATATGTTAAAACACTACACACCTCTTGGATCTCTCTCATTGGGCCTTCTCACATGGCTTGTTCTTCAGGGATCTAGGTTGTGCCTTGGTCTACTAACACTTTCCCTTGAGACCTTCTATTTTCTTGATATCTTATAGAGCTCTTGCATCCTTGGAATACTTTCTTTTGTTTCCATACTTCCTCTCGTAGGAAGACCAAACATGTGTGAGGACATTATGCCACCTCATGGATTTATAGAGCTCTTTGGGACTTCTTGCATGACTTCCACGTGCGGGATCTAGGTTGTGCCTTGATCTATCACTTACCCTTGTGCCTTGGTCTATAACTTACCCTTATTGGCCCTCCTACTCTAAATTTACGACATTTTTGATGATCATTCAAACATACTTAAAGCATATGGCATGTCGAGTTCAAAATCTCTACTTCTTTCCTTTTATTCATGGTTAATCCTTCACAAGATGGAGGTAACACACATTTTGTATTGTGGGTTTTTCTCCCCTTCACAAGTAAATGGGGGTTGATCATTGTACCTATTAAGGTTGTGGAAAAAAGAGACATACACTAAAATGCAAAGTATAGGTCATCTGCCTTGATCACTTTATAGTAAGCGAATGGCTGCAAAGCTATCGTTTTCTTTGAATCGATGAGCTCATCAAGGTCATCCTCAAATTATGGTTCATTGTTTGTATCACTGATGTAATCTCCAAATATCACATTGTCGCCCGTTGCTTTGGCATTAGAGTGTCGTAATTGTCATGATTTCCCATGATGCATATGGATAAAAAAAAGTATATGTTTTAAGTGAACTCTGTTATTTAAAAAGCCTCATATGCTACGCAAACACTAAGTCTCATGAGTGGTACAGTCATTTTTTTCTCCTTGTAGCCTCATTTCCTCTCACTTTAGGACTTGTAGGTAAGGTGTTGTTTGGTCATCTTGTCAAATATTATCACATTAAAGATTGACCGTTCTATAGAGGCCTAAAGTAGCCCATTTACTTAGGTAAGCCTAATGATGAACTGTTGGGTGTTGCTCTCATCGTAGCTAGTATAGTTCTTGCATAATCATTTGTCTATCTTAAGTTAGTTATTATGTCAGAATTTGCATTCTTTTAGCAAGAGAATAAATCATGAAGACATGAAAAACGTTCTTCTTTTGGGTAGGGAAACACTTGAAAAAACCATCGAATTTATTAACAGTTCTTGTTAGTTATTGTGCAACCATTCTTTTAGTTAGGGAGACATCACCTCCTATAAAGTCTTCCTTTTGATTAGTTTGAATGTTTCTTAGTAGGCCTATGAATTCTTTCCATGGATCAAGCTTAGTAATAAATTTTGTCATTGGTATTTCTAAGTAGTTGCTCCTCTCTTAGCTTTTTCATGGCATCTTCGAAATCAACACAACTAATTCTAACCATTTCTTCAAGTAGCTTCAACTAAGTCATCCCTTCTTATTATATGGACATAGTATAGTAGTAACCTGCATCTTAACTTGTTTGAAGAGCTTAGGAGTTGCATGGATTGCTCATAGCAATTTGATACTACTTTCATTATCATCTTGGAATCAATCATCTTTTTCTTATATGCTATTTTGAGAAAGAACCTAACATCTTCCATTCCATGTGCAAGGAAGACACAGCTACTAGGAGTTGATGATGCTAAATTGTAAGAATATACAGTCCTTTGTAAGAACTATACAATCCCATATAGTCTAGAGATAGTGGAGGCTTGATTAAAAGAATCATCTCTGTATTGAGAGGAAATGAAAATTTTCATTTTCAAATTGTATTAAGACCATTTTGGAGGCATTGAGAGGAAATGAAATTTATTACAAGAAAATGAAATTTTGGATTTGCAAATTTTATTGAGACCATTTTAGAGGCACTGAGATGTATAACACACAGATTGTATCTATTCTTCATGAATAGAAAAAATACATTTCCTACGAGTAACAAATATCTTTTTAAAATGTTAAGCTCATATGTTATGCAATGATATATATTGAATTGTAAGGAAATAAGAGAGAGAGAGAGAGAGAGAGAGAGAGAGTATTCAAAAAATTAAAGAAACAATGCACTTATGCTAACTATTTACCTAGACTATGGATTCATTTGTGCAGCGTTTTGATTTTTTACATATCTAAGGGCGTTGAGATGTGTGTTAGTAGATTTGTATTTTTTTTTTAATTCTAGAAATGGTGACCTAAATCAATATCTATAAACCTAATGTGAATTATTTTAGAATTTTAATGTGAATTTTTGTAAAACAAATAAAGAAAAGTTCTTAAGGTTTTTTTGGCCTGGTCACTTTATAACCACCTTACTTTAGGTCATTTTCACATTCACTTTTCATTGCTAGCCTTCTTGCAACTGTCTTTCTCTATTTTCCTAGTCCATACCATCTATTAAGCTATTGCCATGGTGTCTTCTTAGTGAATAATTCCTTTAGAGTAGCATTTTAAGCATGGATGTCATCAATTGACTCCATAGCTTTGAGTGACCAAATATACCTACAATTTCGCAAGTCAATCAAAGTAGAGGAAACTTTGATATCCTTCCTTCATGTTGATCATCCCTCCCTCCAATTTTTTGAAAAGCTAGCTGCTAGCCAATCCACCCAAATATCAAACTCTCGTCAATAGCGAATTTGGATTGGTGTATTATACTCTAAAGATTCTAGGCAAAACTTTAAGAAGGTTATTGGTAACTCCCTAGAAAATATCTTCAATATCCAAAGGTGGATTTTGTACCCATCAATGATAGCTCTATTGTTCCTCTTTGGTTGTTAAACAGAGTGCAATCCTTACTGTAGTCATACATCCTCACATGATCTCGATGGGGATCTGAAGGGGGCATCTTTTTCTATGATTGTTTCACATGCTAGCATCAACCTAGACAATGAGCCAATAGAACAAGCTATTAACCTTCAACAAGAGAGGATTGAGAGTCAACTCATCTTTTTATATACCCAAAATACAATCACTTTTCTACCTCATGTGAACCTAATATTGTAGCACAAATGCCACATTTGGCATATCTTGATCCCATTATTGTAGATGATGAGCAATATCTCATCTTGATCCCATTACAATAGATGATGAGCAATATCTCATCTTGCTAGATCTTTTAGAGGCTATTAGCCTACGAGAGGAGGAATTCTCTCTATCACATGAGCAATAGTGTATAGATACATCTCATTGACTTTGTAATTGAAGACATTGATCCATATGTTAATGAGATTGCACGATGCAATGACACTAGCCTCATTCACATGGAGACAATATTGACTCTTGACAAGTTATTGAAGATGCTACTATAGAGTACCAGATGTCTAAAGAGGACTTCTAGGCATTGAAATCTTGTCTTCTCAATCCAAGATGAGAGGAAGCTGAGATCCACCAAGGAAGGCCATCATCCTCTGTGCACCAAATAACATTATCAATGATGAGGCTAAAAAGGTATGCATTGGACCTCGAGCCTAGTATTTATTCATAGCACGTACCAATATGTTTAGGATTTGCTATAAAACTTTATTGTGTTTGAAGTTTCTTGGAACCCATGGATTACAAGAGGTGCCACTATGCCCCTCCATAAATTTCACACAAAAAATATGCCTCCAGATCCATGATCCATCACGCTATGTCTAGAGGTCACTTTTTGTACCCCTCATCCATTAAGGTGCATCTAGAGGCCACTTTTTGCATAAACTCGCCTCTAGATGCACCATAACAGAGGATGGATTTGGAGGAAAATTTTTTACATTAAATTTGCATTGCATGTTATCATTGTGGACCTTGTGGTTTCAAAATAAATTATAAATTTGAACAAAAGTTTAAATGGATCAAAATCCTAATAACAGGTTTTTTTGGATGCAAACTTGCTTTTATCTTTTCTCAATATATTTGGGGAGTGAGTCATGGAGATGGTAGCAATCTCATGATAAAAAAGAGGCCTCTATCCCCTCATTCATTACAATGCGTTTGGACAAAAAGTGGCTTCGAGATACACCAGAAAATGGAGGAGGGGTCTACAGGCAAATTTTTTGAATGAAATTTCACATTTCATGTTATTGCATCATAATGGATCCTCTAGATCAAATTTGAACAAAATGTTGAATTCATATTTAGGGTTTTTATGGATTCACACATGGTTTCATGCTTTCTCTATTGTGAATGAGTGTTCTCACTTGTTGACTCAAATTTTACTTCCTGGGTAGCCGTGAGCTTAGATGTCTTTTTCTTCATCCGTGCCATTACAATAAACAAGTGGAGAGCGTACAAGGGGAAAGAATCTAAAGGAAGAGTGTGTGAAGAGGTGATGGAATTTTGTTAACTACATTAGTTTGCAGTGTCATTTGATGGATAGTGGCAAGTTCATAGAGCTAGGATTGTGTCTTGGAGCCAAAGAGGCCCAAGTTGATTGTAAAGAATGAAGAAAGAGAGCAGTATAAAGTGATTAGGGTGGGTCCTCACTTCAAAAGGTTGCATGTATAAAAGGCCAAGTAGTTGACTCTAGTCTTCACTTGTTGGTTGCACACATTGGATTACAAGCTCTACTTCTCTTTGCAGTTGCCTCTTATTCCCTCATAGTTCCTTTTTGTGAATGCCATATTCTCTTCTCCTCTTCCCTTCTTCTTCTCCTCCTCTTCCTTCTCCACTTCCCTTTCCCTTTCCTCTTCTTCTCCTCATGGATTCATGATTGCAACAAGCCGAGAGTCGCTAGAGTGACACTATTGGATGGCATTTGCATGCATTGCTCTTAACCCAGAGTAGCTTGGAGGACTACTCCATCAGTGTTCCCACAAGATCTCCGCAACACCTGAGTCACCGCCGAACTACACATTTTTTTCACCCGTTGTGCCAAGGAGTTTTTGGTGCACTTTTGCATTGCATTTGCTCTTCTCTTACCCACCCATTGCCCAACACTGAATAAGATCATAGAAAAGTTGTTTGTTTTTTTAATATAGAAAGATGTGAGTGAAAGAAAGGTGTGACAAGTCATTTGGAGTGATTTTGAAGTGATTTTGGTGTCCTTTAGTGTTCAATGTTTGTAGAAAGGTAGCTTAGGTGATTTTTCTAAGGGGTGTGTGATAGAAAATCCCAACAAAAACACTAAGAAATGATGCTAGGAGTGATCTTCGAAGTGGTTTGGAAGGAGAAAACTGTCACTTTTTGCAGAACACCCCATTTGTCCTTCAAAAGTTGTTTTTTCTTATTGTTTTTTGCATGAAGTAGGTAGATTAGATAGTATATCTCCCGCTACACACAAAAAATCTTGAGCCAAAACTCTAGAGATCAAGAAAATGCCCAAAAACCGGTCGGTGAAACTACATGCCAGTGTGTTGTTGCATTAAGCTTAACGTAGCGAGTCTTGAAGCACTACTATTATAACACAGTAGTCGCTACATTAATAGCATAGCAACTCATTGCATTAAATGCTGACACCACCTACCATTTGTAGTTCACCTACCACCTACCTTGTGTCATTAAATGCACTGATAGTTATCAAATCAAATACCTTGTGTCATTAAATGCATTGATAGTTATTAAATCAAAAGCCACAGCAATGACTCCGAGCCCACTGTAAGAAAACAATACCACATCTGTGCTCAATAGATAACAGGATCTCGTATGCAAGAGAGAAAACCAGATAGTATGGAGAATCAAAATTTTGATTACTGTAGAACTGATACAATAGATGGCGCTGCCTCCCAGTCGTGCACTCCTATGAAAGAAGCTTCGATGGCGAGCTGGAAACAGTAGAGGACGGAGGATGAATGCTAAGGAATCGGGGTTGCTGTAGCCAGTGATGAAATGAGCTTCACGGGCTTGCTCTTATATAGCCACCAGTTGTAGTCGGTTAGACCCAATTGAGTGACCGACCCAGTCTGCCCAAAACGGTCGATTGGAGGTCGGTCCCAAAATAAGCCACCGACCACACGATAGAATCGATGTGCAAAACAGAGCAACTAACCTATGGTTATCATTCGGCCCACAGCCATCCGGGATCATCTGAGGCTCCAAACGAGCCCCGCAACCCGAGAGTGGACTGCCCCGGGAAATGCTCCGTCTACCCTCAATGCGGTCAGTCATGGGATGCCTTCCGGCACTTGCATGTAGCCTAGCTGGCAGTGTGCCAACTCCGTCCAGCCATCAGGCCACACATGGCCCCCATCTAGTGTCCAAACCAGGACCTACCGGATAACCGATCTACTCAAATGCCTTCTCCTCATATGGGGGGCTTACAAGTAGAGTTAGCTGGTTCCCACGTAGTTACACGAGAGTGGAGCATTGATATCTAACACCCTCCCTCAATGTCCACCCGCAAGTGAACTTATTTTTTTGGTCCAATGCCAAGTCGATGAAGATGCCTCTCCAGCAAGTCTCTTCTAAGAGCCTTCGTGAAGATGTCCACAGCATTCTCTGTAGTCGGACAATACACCAAGTCGACCTCTCCATCCATGATGAGCTCGCGTACAAAGTGAGATTGAATCTTAATGTGTTTTGTGCGAGCGTGGAACACAGGGTTCTTTGCAATCGCCATGCAACTCTGATTGTCACATGATAACTGTGTTGGCTTGTTCTGCACTGCACCCATGTCCCCCAAAATCTTCCTTAACCACACTACCTAGCAAGAAGCAAAGCATGCTGATTTGTACTCAGCCTCAGTAGAAGAAAGAGCAACTGTAGGTTGCTTCTTGCTGACCCATGACACACCTCCAGATCCAAGTGAGAAATAATAACCTGTCACTGATCTCCTACTGTCCACGTCTCCTGCCCAATCCGAGTCATAGAGTTCGATCAAGATGTTGCCCTTGGTGTAGGTGATGCCATAATCAAGTGTGCCTTTGATGTATTTCAGCACCCGCATCCCTGCCCTCCAATGGTTCTCCTGGGGCTTATTGGAAAACCTGCTTAGTACACCAATCGCAAAATTGATGTCCGGCCATGTATTGCACAGGTAAATCAAACTACCCACAAGTCTTCTGTACTTCGCTTCATCCACCAGTGGTGATGAATCCTCGTTTGAGAGCTTCACATCAACCTCCATAAGGGTACCAACTGTCTTGCACTCAGCCATGCCAAATGCCTTCAGTATCTCTCCAGCATACTTCAGCTGTGAAATGAAGATCTGTTTCGGCTCTTGCCAAACTTCAATCCCGAAACAGAAATGCATCAGTCCGAGGTCTGTCATTTCAAACTCTCTTCCTAGCAAATGCTTTATCTGCAAGATATTCTCTTCATGGTTCCCTGTTATGACAAGGTCATCCACATAAAGGACCACGATCATACACCTGCCTCCTTCTTTGAAGATATACAAATTTGCATCAGATGGGCTGATCCTGAACTCGTTTTGCAGAAAGTAGGCATCAATCCGCTGGTACCACGCTCGTGGGGCCTGTTTCAGCCCATAAAGCGTCTTCTTAAGTTTACAGACTTTACCTTCTGAACCGGGGATCACAAAACCTGGTGGTTGTTCCACGTATACCTCCTCCTTGAGATCCCCATTCAGAAAGGTGGATTTTACATCCATTTGATACACGGGCTAACTTCCCTGGGCAGCTAAAGCCAAAACGCTACGAATTATGGTTAGTCGAGTTGTGGGAGCAAAAGTATCCTGATAATCAAAACCATGTACCTGTGCGAATACTTTTGCCACGAGCCGAGCCTTGTACTTATCCAACGTGCTGTCAGACTTGTACTTGGTCTTGTACACCCACTTGGTGCCAATTACCTTGCGTTTTGGTGGATGATCCACAAGGTCCCAAGTGTTGTTCTTCATTATGGAGACATACTCTGACTGCATAGCCTCCATCCACCTATCATCATCCTATGCCTCTTCAAGACACTTGGGTTCATCAGCACGGATCACCTCTGTCATCAAAGCATAGTTGACCAATTGTTCCTACGCTCTTCGTTGCTCCTCTAATCTCTTGGACCGACGGTGTTCGGATGGTCCCTCCTCAATGGCTGGAGGTTCTCTGCCGTCCAAAAGCTACTTTACCCACTTCAGGAATGGCCGTTGCCATTGTGGTTCTGTAGACTCTTCTTCATCTTCTTTATCTTGAATCCTCCCAAGCACCGTTGGGGGAGTTCGGTCTACTATTGGTGGTGGTACCGGATGGATATCCTGGTCCTGGTTGTCTGGGAAGAAAGCAACCTCCCCCAATTGATGCGGCTGTTCTAAGAAGACCACATCATGACTTACTATTACCTTCTTGGTAACAGGGTTATAGAGACGGTAACCATTCGCCTCTTCATTGTAGCCCAAGAAAATACACTTCCGACTCTTCGGTTCCCATTTGGTCCTATTAGCATCACGGACATGCACAAAACAGTCACATCCAAAAACTCTGAAATGTGCAGGTGAAGGTTTCTTACCAGAAAAGGCCTGCAATGGAGTCATCCCATTCACAGCCTTCGTGTAGCTACGATTCAGAATGTAAACTACCGTGTTACATGCTTCAGCCCAGAAAGTCTTTGGCAAATCTTTCCCTTTCATCATACTCCTGCCCATTTCGCAGATGACGCACATCTTGCGCTCTGCTACTCCATTTTGCTGTGATGTATGTGGCGAGGGTTTTTGCCTCTTGATCCTGTGACTTTTGCAATAACTCTTGAATTCAATTGATGTGAACTCTCCACCTCTGTCTGATCTCAATTTCTTCACCTTCCTCCCCGTTTCTTTCTCGACCATTACATGCCATTCCTTGAAGTTACCTAAAGCCTCGTCTTTAGTCTTCAGGAAGTTTATCCATATCCTTCTATTGTAGTCGTCGATCAGCATCATGAAGTAGTAGGGACCACCCAAAGCTTCCGTATCCATCTTTCCGCAGAGGTCCATGTGAATGAGCTCTAAAGGAGCCTTTGCCCTGCTGGCCTCTTTAGGAAAGGGATGTTGATGCTACTTGCCCATCATGGAAGCTTCACATACATCAGGCAGATCTGAAATTTCTGGTAGGTCTCCAATCATTCCACTTTTATGCATCTCATTCAAAGAACTAAGGTTTAGATGACCAAACCTCTCATGCCATAGCTTAGTGTTCTTCACATCGGCTCGAGCATCGGCTCGAGCACTGAAAGCTGAGGGTTCATAGATGTTGTTGCAACGTGTTCCTTTACCAACGATCTTCCCTTGAAGATCCAAAATCTGTGCACCATTCTTATCGAATTGAACTTTGAGGTCCCGATCTGTGATCGCAGAAATGGACAACAAGTTCCTCTTGATATCTGGCACATAAAGAACATTGGACAACTGTTTTACAACTCCATCTGACTTGAGAGCAATCGTACCTTTTCCTTTTGCTAGACATTTCGCATCATTGCCGACTACTATCAGGATGTCATTCCCTACCGGCTGTAGAGAGGTATACCAATCCTTCCGACTGGTCATGTGGCACGATGCACCACTATCAATGATCCAAGGTTCATCCATAGGTACATGAACTGCCTCCATGCAAATCTCCTCAATTGCTACGAACAACTCTACTGGTACTGCCTGCGTGCTGTTGTTGGACTCTTTCTTCACTCCGTTCTTCTCATCTATAATATTCTTTTGGCACTCATTTTGCTTGATTTTGCTTGTGCCCTGCCTTGTTGCAATAGAAGCACTTGATCTTCTTCTTTCTTTTTTTATCATTAGAAGAAGATGGGTTACCAGAGTCTTTACCCTTACCTTCAGCATAGAAAGCCAAGTCTTATCCAATCCTTGTCTTTTGACGCATCTCCTCCTCCAGAAGCATCGCGCTGAAATCCTCAAAGTTGAGGGGCGGATTTTTGTTCTGCATATTCAACGCCGTAACAAGACCGTCGTACTTTGGTGGGAGAATCCGTATGCACCTTCATGCTAGATTCTCGCTGGTGATGGTGATGCCAATCGCAGTCATCTGATCGCACAGATTCTTCACCCTGGTGATGAACTTCTCTGCCGCTTCAGATTCAAAAAATTTCTCGTTCGCAAGTTGAGTCTCCACCCTCTTATCGATATACACACCTAGCTCTACATTCTTAGGGCCAGCAAGCTCAAAATTTGGTTCTTACACCTTCACAAGGTAACCTGTCTAACTCAAAAGAGTCCCTGAGCCTGGATGCGGAGACATGGTAGAACCCTAAAATGTTAGAGCTGCAGTGGCTCCAAGCACCACTTTAATGATCCATAGCCTTCTACCCCTCCTATAATAGCTAGATTAAGGAAAACATTCTCCAACATGATGGGTAGGCTTAGACTAACTGAACCAAGAGACATGTTGAACCCATTTGCTAGGCATAATAGAGTGCTGATAGAACCTCAGATATGAGCCCAGCCATTGGGTTGCAAGCAATATTTAGGGAAGCAAGTCCCATTATATCTAATGAAAAATGAACTGCTACCATATCCATTCTTTGATGAAAGCCAATCATATAGGGGTGAGTTTGTCCCCAGTCTCCCTCAGGCGTTTCAAATGCTAGAGCATAATGGACAAAGGAGTAATCTAGAAGGTCCACAAATAAGACCCCCAACATCTAAAGTCCCATCATTTCCTATGTGACCACAAAATATGGAAGGTATGCCATCCCCAACAACAACCTCTTATAGGCCTATACCTGGGGTGAACATGCCAATTCCCATAAGACCTCTAGCCAAACCTGTTAGGCCCAACCAACCTTAAGTCCTAATGAACATGCCTAGTGAGTCAAGATCCTCCAATCCTACATTTGTACAACCACCAAACACATGGAACCCTCCATCAGCACTACCAATATATAGAGTAAGGTCACCATATCCTCAAGAGTCAAGTTCTGCCTACTCTACAAACGGTGCTTATCCATGAGGTAATGACGATCTTAGTACAAGCGCTAGGAAAGTGGGCCATGCCACCAATATTTATGGGGAGAGACCAAAATCCTTTTAGAAGTACACCTATCACAATTACCAAGTTCATAGAGAAAAGAAACCCAGCCTCCCATGTTGAGCGTTCTGAACATTCTGAATAGATCAATGAGACACTTGGTGGTATTGAGGACCTGGATAAACTCAATGCCTTCTAGTTGATCCCAGATGGCAAAGCTAGACAATGGTTTAGGGTAGACCCAAAGGAGAAGATCACTTGGGACACCTTGTACAAGGCATTCATAGTGGGGTTTGGCCCCAATGGAACCAAATGGAGTCCTATCAACCAGCTCTACGAGGTTAAGCAAAAGGAAATAGAGTCTCTTAGAGACTGCATTGCAAGAACTAAACACTTAGACTCATGGTGTGAACCCCATGAGAGAATGAGTGATGCAGAACTATTGCCACGCTTCCTCATAAGTTATGGGACTATAAGCTTCATAACCATCTTTTTACCATGAATCCCACGTCATTTGAATTGTGTAGCAAGACTTTTGTGCGCTTAGATGACAACATTAAAGAAAAGGCCCAAGGAGGGAAGACCACATTTGTTTCCTCAAAAGTATCCTAGATCTTGAAGGCCACTACTTCAAAAGAAGTGAGGGAGACAACCCCTCCTCTAAAGGGTGCTAATATGGAGGAACTGGTTACTAATTTTTTAAATCAGTTAAGCCAAAAATTGGAGGGAGGAATGGCCAAGGAAGCCCCTAGTAGTTGTTGAGATATCGAGCTCCACTCGTGATATGCCAGGGTGACTGTTGTGCATTTATGTCACCAACTTCTTAGCTGCAAATGTGGTTGGTACACCGCCCATGAATAATAGCTAGATGACAGCTATCTTTATGTACTCTAGTTAGTGGCTCAGTTAGTATGCCACCGTAGTTAGCTGAGTTTGGTTTGAGACCCACATATAGGGTTTACCTATTCTTTATACTTAGAGTTTTTTTGGCTTTCACAACTAAGAAGAGGAAAGTTGTTTTCAGCCTCCACCTTTGTGTATATTCCCCCATTCTGTATGTGAGAAAGCTACAAGTGAGACTTCTTCCTTCTCTCCCACTCTCTTCACATGGTATTAGAGCTCGGTTCGTGGTAAGGAGCTCAAGAAAGCAAACCAAGTTTGCGGTGTCCTTGTAAGAGGATCAGTGCTGCTTTCCTTTTTTTTCGAGTTTGGGAGCAAATCTGTATAGGTAACATAGCCGGAAAGTACAAGAGTGCACTGTCTCAGATTGCGACGCTCTTCGCGGTCTCCTGTTACCCCCACCTAATTGGGACCCCAACCACATCCATCGTGAATCACTCCCATGAATCAAGTATTGGTGGAGGAACTACGTAGCTATTGGGAAGAACTGGATCACACCCTTAGTGGGAGTACTCATTCTCAATCCAATAATACTATGAGCCAGTCCAACTATATAAGTCAATATGTTAGGCAAGATGATCAATATATCCCCATAAACCAAACGGCTTTTGTCTCTTAATTTTTGAGAGATATGAACACCCTAAGAAGGAGACCACCGATTCAATGCTATACGTGTCAAGGTCCTCATTCCTTGAAAGACTGCCCTTACAAGGACACCCCATTCACACCAATCATTGTTCCTTTAAACACACAAGCACCATTGTACATTGGGTGTGGAGTTGACCACATCTATAAGGATTGCTCAATGGAGAGACCAATAGCGCCAACTACTGCACCTAAATGTAATTACAAGAGGTCAAGTGTCCTCGATACCCTTAATGTAATTACAAGGTCCCAGGCTAAGGCCTTCAGAGCAAGGAACTTTGTAAGCAATCCAAAAGAGATAAGGCCAATACATCGCAACATAGAGAGGCAACTTTATCTATGCATGGAAATGCTAAACACGTCACTAAGATTGGAAAGGGCCATGAAAAGGTCATCATCCAAGACAGGTCTGATGAACACATTACCACCATGCCCACATCATCTTCTTCTAGTGGTACTTCAGAGCAAGGAACTTTGTAAGCAATCCAAAAGAGATAAGGCCAATACATCGCAACATAGAGAGGCAACTTTATCTATGCATGGAAATGCTAAACACGTCACTAAGATTGGAAAGGGCCATGAAAAGGTCATCATCCAAGACAGGTCTGATGAACACATTACCACCATGCCCACATCATCTTCTTCTAGTGGTACTTCCTCAAACAGGGGCTTTATCAATCCACCTCCCAAGGAAATCAATGAATCGCTAAGGACTCCTATCCAAATTAGTGCCACGGTGACCAAAAGTCGTGATAAATATCCAAACCTCTTCGTAGAGAAACAACTCCTTCAAGGCACAAAACTTGGTGCACAAGTGTCAAGAAAGGTTTGAGGAAAGACTCAAGGTAAGAAAGGGTGCTGATACGATTATCCGAGGCACCAAGCAATCATCCAAGCCTCTAAATCCTTGCAAGTGCTCGAAAGAGTAGATGAGGAAATTACCTCATGGCTTTTAGTGGGAGAGTCCAAACTAATGCAATAGATGTTTAAAGAAGACCCCGCCTTGTAACAACTAAAGGAAAATGACAACATGTCCTTCTATGGCTTAGAAGAGCCAAAATCGATAGGCAAGGAGCCTATCACTAGGCCTCGATACATCGTAAGATTAGCCTCATTCCTATCCATCACCACCGAGATCAAGATGCACATTGTGACACTATTATGGGGTAATTCTACTCTACGGAGAGTCCTCTTGGATTGGATGAATCTTTAAGTGGCGATGACCTAAAATGGAAGCGCAAACCTCATAGTCAAATTGGTTGAGGGAGCAACATCCCAATTGGTAGGAGTTCTAAGGGATATCAAGATCAAGAATTTTGGTCTACCCTACCAAGTGTGGTTTGTTGTTGTAAAGGACTTCCCCAACCAACCGGATGGCTATGACATCATATTGGGTAGACCTTTCATGCAAGCGATAGGATTGGAGCTCAAATAGAATATATTTATGTAAGGATGAACAAGTCATGAGAGTGGATCTCCAAACTTGGAAGGCTCACCCTATGTCGAGGAATCTATTTGCAGTTGGATCTCACACTACCAATAGGTCAACATCGGTAATGTATTCAATGCCTATAAGGAAGAGGAAAATGGAAAGTGTCTTGAAGGCTCTAGATGTGCTACTTTGCATGAGTTAGAAGACTCACTAAATTGGATACATACACTAGTTGCTGCAATATGTCTGCCAATTGCTAAAGAAACTCAATTTAGGCACCTTGACAATGATAAGCCTACCACCACTACACATTTTTACACCATAAGAGCAGTACTACCAAATCAAAATGAACATGTGATTGATAATGCCATTGATAGTAAGGAGATAGATATTGCTCCATCTCAACTTTGGGTAGAGCTGACATCATCAGGTGCAACATGGCAAATACAAGCCATGGCAAATGCTCAAGCAAGTAACAACCTCACATCCTAGGAAACATTAAAACATCTCAGCCAAGTACTCCTTCAAGTCTATGATTTTGGAATTCAATCCATTGGAGGTACCTCAATTAAGTTTGTTGGTTCTTTAATGTTGAATGTTTCCATGGACAATCACATTGTGGCTTGCAAGTTTTTTGTAACTCCCATAGGTACCTTAAAGGAAGCCGCAATTCTTGGTAAAATCTAGATCCAAGACACTCACAAAGGGTTGTTTGGTGCTAAATCAACTTTGTTGCATCATCATTAAGGCAAATGGCACTTACACAAGAACCTATCTCCAAAAAAGGGACAGTAACACAAGAACCTACCATGAAAAAGAATGGAATCTACTTTGGAAGCTACACAAGAACCTTCCAATGTGAGATAGGATCTCTAAGACACTACGGTCCTACTCACATTTGCTACAGAGAACATATATCACTTTATTAAGGTGATACAATGAAGCTTGAACATGTAAGTGGCTGTAATTGACAAACACACAAGAAAGGTTGAAATCAACAAGACATTACGATGGCAACACTCAAACCTGGATGCCTAAGCGTCATCAACACAGAAGCCTACCTTCTCATGCTTGTGTGATATCACAGTCAACTCTACCCCTCTAGAGCCACAAAATTTAGAGATAGAGACCCTATAAGTTCAAGCTTACAACATCGGTAACCACAAATACAGTAGCAGTATAGCTACACAAGAACCTGCTCTTAAAAAGGGAGTAGTGACACAAGAACCTATGGCAAGGTCCACAAAGGGCAAGGCAACAACATTTAGTCCAACTCCATAGCAATATACCCACAAGAACCTAATCCTAAAAAATGGAGTAGATCCACAAGAATATATTGTAGTGGAAGACACCAGAGACCTTATGGAACAACAAGTGGTCTTCATGATTTTGATTGCAAGGTGAATCTGATGACATCAACATGGGGCTAGATTCTTGTGATCCTCAAAGGTTTGTTTTCACTTTCATTTACTAACCCTTTATTAGCTAACTCTAACTGTCCCTCCTCTTTTTATTTCTTCTTATTCTTCTAACACTAGTACCCACTTAACCATTTGATCCTTCCAATGTAATTTCCATTTTAACTTAGATAACTTTCCTAGAATCCAAGATGTTATAAACATCTTCAATGATAGTCCTCATTTTAGGAGTTTTTATGGTGTATTATCAGACTCCTCTTAATTTGATGATGCAGACAAATAAAGCTCCAGTGCGCCACAACATTATTAGGCTCAAAGAAACTACCAAGCGAAGCCCTAATCCATCAATGGATTGTGAAGGAAGCTCTACGTAGAGATGAAATACAAAATGTCATGAAAAACTTCAAACTTACAGACATGGCATGTCAAAGACATAGTCTGATGAGAATCCGATAAAAGTCCCACTCAAATCAAATATGGAACTTAAGGAGGAGCATGAGAATACATTGTAACAGTACTAGGATCTTACATTAACCCCTACTAATACCTCCTTTCTACTACCTTACACCTTAGATTCTTCTTTTTCTTGTCTTCCTTTCAAGTACTCAACCCCAATCCATCCACCCAATGTCTAGCCATTGTAAACACTCATTCCGTGATGCCATGCCATGCCCATTACAGTAGACTGATCTTCATTCGATAACACTCCAACCATCATAACCTTTCCATCATCCAGAGATTGGATAGAGAATAGGAAGGGGGCACATTAACTACATTAGTTTGCAATGTCATTTGATGGATAGTGGCAAGTCCATAGAGGAGAGATCAAAGCTGCAAGGGGAAGGTGGCATGGGTACCAGGTGTTTGACATAAGCTTCCACAGTACTCCATAACCAAAACAAGGTGGAGGGTCCACTAAGGCCCTGCTTTGAGAAGGGTAGAGTTGGTATAAGGTCAGTGGAAAGTGTATGGATTAGGGTTTATGGTTGAAATTGTTTTTTCCCTAGTTTGTTTTAGGCTTGTTTTTTTCTCGAATTAATGGGTGGATTTGAGGGGGGTGGGTTTGTTTGTTTAAAGGTTGTTTGAGATAGTTAGTTATTGACAAGTATGTAGACCATAGAATGGTATGACCAATATGCATACACAAATCCATTGTCATTTTAAATTTTTTTTGTTAGGTATGTTAGTCCAAATGTGATCTAGTTGTAACCCATATATTGTTGTGATATGATGGCATTGAAGGTTGTAGCCGAAAGTATTCATAATGTTTTGCACTGTTTGTGATTTTTTTGTTTGTTGAAGCATGTCAATGTTGAAGTCTCCTATGAGAATTGTTTTTTGTGTGGCAGTAGTTGTTGGATAATTTTTTGTGAAGCAATTGAAAGAATGTTTTTTTGTTTTCGGATGGTGGTCTATATATGTTTATAATTGCATATGTTTCATGTTTTGTTTTGATTTCAGATGTGATTTCAATACCATGTAGTGAAATTTTGCCTAAATTTTTAATGACAATGTTATTCCGAACTAGGTTACAACTGTTATGATTGTTTATATATTGGAAGTTGGATGTTAGATATGGTTGGGAGTGTTCAATTCTTGTTTCTTGCAAACATATAATATCGGAATTGATAAGTGACTCTGTGGCTTGTATATCATGTTTGTATCTATGTAAAATGACCTAGTGTTTAAAGATTCTATTAGTATACGTGTTTATGTGTGTTGGTGGATTTTGTAGTTCAATGTTTCCCATTTTGATTGAGTCGTCAGCCTTTTCATTTCTTCGTGAACATCTGTCTACTACGAGGAGGTATTGTTGTTGGAGTGGCTGAAGTAAGTAAAGGTTATCTATGTTTTTTACATGTGAAAGTGCTGTGTATGCAAGGCCGTGCATGCAGATTCCTACTGGTGAGAAAGCTAGCTTATCCATCGTTAGACCCTATGCTTTGTGTATTGTTCTAGCAGCAGCTGCTTGGATCGAGAATTGTTGTCAAGTAAGAATACTTTTTTTCGAAAGGCCAATTTGTATTTCCCTTGTAACTTAGAATATGGGTATCCATTTGCGATTGATGTTCGTAGTGTATGCATGATAGTTGTTTTGACGGGTTTCATTCCCAAATTTTGGGTTTCGAAATTGAATCCATACGATGTCGTTATTGTCGTAGGTAGATATTTTCATAAAAACTCCATCCGCACCATTAACTAATCCATCTTGTTGGTTAATGTTTCCTGCACATAATTCAACTAGCATTCCTTCTTTGATCTGTATAGTCATTTGTAGTCCATTTGTTGCTTTAGGGTTTTCTAAAATTTTAGATGAGATGCAACTGTCATTATTGAATGTATCAATTGCTCTGATATTGTATTCTTTACCTATTACTTGATGGAATACTTTGTCATTATGTTTATTTGTTTCAAGGTTGGTATAGCAAAGGTGGGGGAAAGTATGGTCTCTAGGTGGCTCCCAAAGACAGCATCAGTTTATGTATTATATTTGTTCATTTGTATGTGTACATTTTTTGAAAGAGTTTGATGTTTGTATGAAGTCAGTATTGTGTTGGCGCATTGTTTTTTTAACTTCAGAGCATTGTGGCTTTGTGAGCCAGTATGTGTTTGCCATTGTCTATAATGATTCTTCTTTTGATTTGAATACCTAGCTATATCTTACTAGTTTGGCTTGATATAAATCTTCATAGCACATAACATTGACATTTCCAAAGTATTTTGGATGGTTTCTTTTGAATGTTCTCATGCAAAGGTCTGCAAAGTCCAAAGTGCGTCTTCCCACTAATGAGATTTTGTCAAAGACAATAAGTTGTAATTGTTCATAAAGACGGATTAGTATGTCAATCTTTTCCCTTAAGAGGGAGGCTAAATTTTTTGTTTGTAATGGTAAATGTAATGTGCAGTGTATAGTGAGGCCGTTTATGTTGTAGGTTGCTTTTCCTGTGTAAGGTAGCATTGATACATGTAGTAGCTCATAATCTACATTTGAAATGGTTCGATTATAAAACCAGAGTAAACCTTGGACTATAAGTAAAAGAAGGTATGTTTTTCCTATACCAGCTCCAGTAGTGAGAAATAAATGTACTTTTTCAATTGGATGAATCCTTTTGCATATCATAATATCATCAAACAGTTGTCTTTGTTCATTGTTTAAGGAGCTGATCGTTTTGAAATACTCATCGTTGTGCATTAGGATTTGTTTCTTGACTGGAATAATGAAGTTGTCGGTTTTCTTCTTTTTATCTATACTTCGCATATCAGATGTAATGTCATATGTAGGGGAAGTTGTTTTGTTCAAAGTCATTGTTGTTAATATTGTCAGTGTCATAGTTATTTATTTGTGGGATGTTGATTTTTTCAATTTTTTGTTCATCATTGACTTCTTGTGTGTATAAAGGCTTATTTTTTAGTATAATGTCATGGCTAGAATTAAAGGCTTGTTGCCAAGAACCATGTATTAATAGTTCATGATTTTCATCGTCTTTAAAAGGATAGTATAATAGTACTAGTTCTCGATAGTAATTTTCCGAATCCTTGACGATGTTGAACTTTACAAATCTTATAATTCTTGGTCTGCGTCTTTTCTTAATGTTGCCATTGTCTAATTATATTATGCTGCAAATGTTGCGAGACAAATGTCATCCATGTTTTTCCTTTTTGTGTACTTATTGATGATAGTGTCACATATTATGTTGGTGGACTCACTGGAGAGGTGTTGTAGTTGTCTTTTTCGTTTGAGGATGAGTGCTCTGTTTTCTTCTTTGTTTGTATTTATAAATTAAAAGCTTCTTGTTGTTCTATGTAAGGGTAAAGATAGAGTAATGAAAGATGCTATAACTATGCACTTATTTGTTGAGCGTGCAAAAATGTGTTTCCCATTTTTTGTAATCTATCATATGCTACTATTGTCTTGTATGCAAGTTTTAATTGTGTGTTGGAGGCTTTTTGTTATTGTGTCATCCATTTTTGTAATATATGAGGTGCAGTATGGCTAAATATTGATCCATGATGTATTGTATATCCATATTTGATTGTCATAGGAAATTCATTTTTGGATTAAAAGTGTTTGTGAAAATGTCCTTTGGCTGTCTTTTCAAGAACAGTATCATCAATTCCATATGTTGGTGCATCTTCTATCCATATGATTCCATGTTCATGTTGGCTTCCTCTGCTTTGGAATTCCGTGATAAAGAAGTAATCATGTATTTTTGCAAGTATTTTATCGTCTTTCATTATTAGTTTGAGGAATTGTTGGATTTTATAAGTGTAATACCTTGCACAGATTGTTGGATTTTTTCTTATTAAGTCTCTTGTGTCAGCGTTCGTGTGTTGTGGTGTTATATTTTGCTTGTTATTATTTGAGTATATGTTATATAAACATTCTGTCAAAGGTTCCCACATTCGTTCGGCACATGATAATGTCATAAATAAAGACGTAGGACCTAATTGCCTCATCATTGCAAATGCATCTTTCCTAAGTTTTTCTTTGTGGTCCAGAGAGGTGCAAAGGTTTTCGAAGTCTCTGTAACCAATTTTGGTTTTAAAGTGGCTTCAATATTCGTATCGTTTGAAACATCTTTAGCACATAGTACTTTGTTTTGGAGTGCACCTTTGCGCAACCGCACCCAAATGGATTGCATTACTTGATTAATGAGCACATTAATTAATTTGAAAAATAAGTTGGGTATATTTTGTGAAAAGTTAAGGGATTTGTGTGTCAAATCCCATTTTACGATGTCTTGATATGTTAGCCGAGGATTTCGAATATGTCTTTTTGAGCCAAAGAAAAGCATAGGGAAATTTAATTCTTCACTGTTCTTGTCTTGAAATGGGCCCAACAGCTTATTGTTTTCGCAAGGGGCTACGTAGTTGATATTAGTTTCATAATCTATGACTTGTTCAGCTGTAACGATGTTATGGATCAGAGTATCTGTATAAGTTTCATCAATGTTGTTTGGATAGGAATGTTGGTCATTTTCCTCATCTTCTATATTTTGTTGTGAGCACAGGATTTCTTGCAAATGTTGTGTCCATTGTTGGTTGATTTGAACGTTACTAGATTTGTAAAGTGGTGTTTGAACAAGTGTATGCAACGCTCGCATAAGAATAGTCGACGTGACTTTCCCAATTAAGTATGCACTTTTATATTGTAGTTTCTTTTTAATTCCAAGTATTATTGATGATTGGTCATTAATAAATCTTGGTAATATATGCTAGATTTTACTTGTGTCAACCATGACATTTACAATGCTACCATGCATTCTGTACTCACCACCATGTGTTAGTTCTCTTATTTGAGTAAATGCTATGCTTGGAGCAACTAAATGTTCTTCAATGTCATTAAGGATTACCACATGTAACAACTCTTTATTTGGTGAGGAACAAAATACTTTGGCATGCTACTTAGTTTTATTATTGTCTTGCATTCTCTGCAAATTCGTTGTTTCTTCTTTTCGAAAGGAACATTTTGATGCCTACTTATTATCCAAGCATGTGTGATTTCTTTTGCGTATGTTGTTTTTTTTCTAAATAGTAGACACTCACATGATAAACATTCGTATTTTGGAGTGTCTCGAATTGTGGTAATATATTTTTCTACGAACTTTGAAGGAGTTCCAAATGCTTTTGAGTATTTTTGTAATGTTATACATTCATCTATTATGCATGCTCGTTTTTGTTTGATGTTGTCATCTTTAGTTGTGAGTTTGAGGTTTGTTCTAGTACAAGTGTTGTTGCTACCTCATTATGATGTTGTAGTTGATTGTGATGTTTAGTGTCTTGGTTGTTCTAATCATCTTTGTGTTGTGTTGTGGCCTTTTTTTGTTTCTTTTTAATGTCCAGAATCTTACCTTTAATAGTGTCACTACGCAAAATTGCTTCTGGGAATTTATGCTTTAAGATGTCCATCGCATCAGTGGGGTAAAAGTGAGTGTATTTAGAGTAATCATGTTTTCTAATATACAACACATGTCTTTGGTCCAATGAGTATACTTTGGTGGTGTTGTTTGTATCGTACATGGGAAAATTAGCCTTTTTGGGCTTACAAGGAGAAGCTGTAGTTTTTGCAGCTTCTATATAGATTTTGTTATTTTTGAACTACTAGCGTTAATTTGATTCTGTGAATGATGTATTTCAAATTAAAAACCAAAGAAAACATGTTGTAAGAACAAGTCTTCAATACAATAGTAACAGTTACTATGTAGCAATCCTTCGGTGTACTGGGTAATGCTTTTGATTTCCAGATATAGCTGTTGAAAGAGCATAGATTCGAAGAATGGTTGACCCCATTCTACTGTCTTAAATTCAAATTGATTTGAAAATTTTGTGAACTGCATGTACATGGCTTTTCCCAATGCTTTAGGTGTGATGGAATTTTAGCATGTAAGATATACATAGAAAAATACACTTATTTTGTTGATATAGGTTGAGGAACTTTGAGTCAATGTCCATTTGTTTAGAGCAGTTTGCACTTGTATTGTTTATTGGTTTAATCGTATTGTGAGTGTGTTTACTTAAAGATTGCTAGAAGAGTGAGAGGCAAAGATTAACTTATCGAGTAGATTGAGTAGTGCTGGTTTGAAACTAACAAGTACTACCAAATAAATAGCATTATGTAAAGTAGAAATAACAGCGTATTTATAATGATATCTTGCAACTAAAGTAAACTAAGTATTTGTTTAATATGATTGATTTATTATGAAAAATGTATTTGGCTAACTTCTATGAAGAGTTTCTGTTAATCAAAAGATGTATTGTCATTATATTTAAAATGATATTTGTGATACGTGTGTGCTAAATGATGTATAGGATGAAATTATACTTCTTTTATACCATTACAAGTAATGGTGCTACTTTAAATTTTTAAGTAAAGATAATAATATGTTTACTAATTTGATAAGAATTAGAAACTCCTAAGTCAAATTTCTTGAGAAGCTGAAAAGAAATATTCATTATGAATAATATCTTGCAAATAAACTAAAGTAAGGATGACTTTAATAGTATAAATACGTAACCTTTATTTAAATAACAAAATCATATTTAAAGTATGCACGCATCTACTTCCAAGTTCTCAAAATAGAGTATTTACTAAATGAACTTTGCTTGAATAAAAAATAAATTTGAAACCAAACATAAGTTTTTTTTATGTATAATTTTTTTTATAAAAAATAAAGAAAGTTTTTTACAAAGTAACATGTCGCACCGAATGCTACTATGCTATGAAATAATGAAGCTTACAAGCTTACGTTCTATAGTAGGTAAAAAAGACTCAATGAAAATCTTGAACTGTGTAACAAGAGAAACTGAAGCTGGAAAACATTAGGCTACCACTCTGCTATAAGGAAACTGAACTGATGAACTTGTCAAGCACCATTACGCCTTAGAGGGGATAAACCCTACAACCATACCATGCATGTTGACCAAGAATCTTCCTTCAATTCTCTGGTCAAACAATTTCAAGTTTAGGAATTGTGTGTTGTCTTCCAGTAACTCTATGAAAGGTCAAAGCAAATCTAAAACTTTATCGACCCATGTGCCCTTCGGTATAACCTCCACAGTTGCACCATCTAAGCTTGTAATGAGTGCCTTCACTTTGGGGATCTTTTCCAAAATCATAATTCGGTCACATGTTAAGCATCAGAGTACAGTATTCTCCTTCACTTCCCCTCTTTACAAAATAAGCACACAGGCTCATATAATGTTGAATTCAGGCCCGTAACAGTGAGAATGCCAGTTATCTATTAACACATCATAGCGAGAATTAACTACCAATATATTTAATATGTTCTAAAATATCGTATACTAATGTACACAAATCAAACATTACTTGATTTCCGTAACCAATCTACTGAATATGTCATTGGAACACTTGAACTGATTTAGCAAAAATCAAAGGAACTCGTGCAGGTGCCATAATAGTCAAATCAAGCATGTTTAGCACGATTGCTTGTCTATTTTTATTCACATCTACATTTCTTAAAACAAAATCACAGAAACCCACTACTTTAAACCTATCCACAATCTTGACATAATCCGAGCATCGATTGTTCCAAAAAGTCAGCTGCAATGGGAGCATATGTCAAAATTTTCTCGGTTGGAATTAAAAAAACTCACCGTGATTAATAATCTAAAGAATTATAATGACAATTTATCATGATAAGGTCTTTTGCATTTTTGCCGTCGCCGACGATTAGTTCATCCATCTAACGCATGCAACTTCCAAGCTTAATCACCGTCACTGTGACTATAGCTAGTGGCAAGTAGTTCCCTTGTCCTTTGAATATTAGCTCTTTACAATCTTCTTTGTACTTGCAGATACTAGTAGTCGGCACAAATATTGGATCAATTGCAAACGTTTCAAAATGTTCGACTCTGGTCGAATGATCAAATACCAAAGTGTAATCAGCTGTTCCCCCATCGTTCTGACTATTTCTATTACAAACTGAGAAGTTTGTAATCTTAATGCAATCTCCTCGGCATCGTAAACCTCGCCTATAACAAGTGTAATACACCCACCCCCTTCTCTATCAATTAAATCTAGTTTCAAAGTCTTGGGATAATTAACGTTTTGTAAGGCCTAGCGGCCATACTTACTCAATACTCTACCTTTAAATATTTCATTCTTAAGAGACAAGTCTACTTCATGAATGAGTAAAGCCCTCTCATTAGGCAAATACTCACTTTCAACCCTTAAATCATCGAAACACTCTATACTTAAAGTATGGTAAGGTCTTTCCTCTTGTAGGCTCGTTTATCTTTTCTATAATCTACCTCATCATACATTCTTTTGACAAAACTCTTGTCGACGGTCACAACAGCAAAATTTGATGATTCCCCATCAGACTCGACAGGAACTACTCCATCGTCCTTAGTGTAGTACCTACTTGAGTCTCAAATATTCACATTTGTTATAAGTTCAGTACCTTGCTCTAATTTAAGAACCACACATCTCAATCCTAATGTAGTTGGCATATTAATTAATTTGTACATTATGAATTCACAATCTCTAATTAAACCTCATTCTTAAATTCATCTACTACAAATAATTCAATACAAAATAAAAGCATTTGTTTATGTAAATTATCAGAGATACATTCATACCATATTGTTCTTAACAACTACGTAAAGAAAGCCTTATCTGTGTATAAACTACTCTTGACTATATAGATGCATGTGTATGCTTATAAACTCAAAAAATCATAAAGCTCTAGCACTTTCATAGTACCAAGTTTCATTACAATCTTCTCTCATCTTTTTTTACGCTTTAGCTTCTTATTTTTAACTGTAGTCAACTTCGATTTTGAAGATTCATTAGTATCAAGATTTTCTATACACTCTTGCATGTTATGTTAAAATCCTTTTAAGCAAAGCCAAAGTTATAATAGAAGTTTTTCCTCCTAAATTCTTTCTACACTAGACAAGTACATAGTTTGTGAAAGACACATATGTAGTTTTAACTAATAAACCTCTTTGTAATTTGTAGCTACAGTGAAATGTTCCACAAAAATTACAAGTAATTTATAATTACTTGTACACACACTCGTATTAACTGATAGTACCTTAACATTGGAGTGTAATATTCTATAAAATTTACAAGTAATTCATAATTACTTATATATAAAGACATCAAACTTAACAAACTTCTATTACCTTTGCCTCCATAGAAAAAGCCTGTAGTATACGACGACGTGATTCTTTCTTTCAAAGTATAATAAAAAATTTCCCACTATTAAAATACCTAAGGGTATATAGTTGTGCTTTAAATTAACAACCTCAATTGTTATGATTTTTCAATTGATAATTTCACATATATTGTTAAAAAGAATAATAAAAAATAAGATAGTAGTTAATCACTTTCAACATGCCGAGCAATAGTTGTAGGCGAAAATAGAGGATACAAATATGTAGAGGTAATGCCTACTTGCTGCGAATACGAAATAAAACCATTTAAAAAAAGAACAAGAAAATTAAAACATTTGCTATAAAAAATAAATGACATTCTAGTCTAGCATTACAAAACTAATTAATAGAAGCATGTTTGCATACTTTCACTACAAGTTGCACTAATGCTTAAGAAATTCGAATTCATTCATGGTAGGTGCTCTTCCTAAAATAACCAAAAAAAAAGGAAGAAATTACAACATTTATTACTATAAGATAACTTAAGAAATAAGTGAGAATTGTAGTTTACCATTACAGAACTAATTAATAGAAGCATGTTTGTGTACTTTGGCTCCAAATTTCAATAAAGTTTTAAAAATCGAATTATATATATTAATGCTCAAGAAATTCAAATATATCCATTCTATGCACTCTTGCTTTAATAATCTGCTTTAATGACATATCATTTAAAAGCTGCTTTAATGAACTCACAACCGCACCCTTTTCCCAACCCAATCTACCCTTGCAGGGCCAACAAACCCCTAACCTCTGCTAACAATCAAACAACGAACAAACACAGAAATCACACTCCTCCCACACCGTTTCGTATATTTCCATCACTCCCAACCAGATTTCACACAAAGTTGCAAGGCCAACAGGCCCCCAAAGTCTGCCAGCAATGAGACGGCAAACATACACAAGCGTCTCAGCTTCTCGCACACAGTTGGCTGCAACCAGCCAACCAAACAGAGACGTCGCGCTTTCTCTCACCATCTTGGTTGTGCACCCCCTTCATGACAAGCCCCAACACTTTCCCAACAACCATGCGCCAGCCAAGATCATCTACTATGACTCCTACGACCGTCCCATCTGCAATTTTTCCCTCACCGTTGGTTACTTCATTGTCTAACTTGGACACTATGCAACTCGCCTCTCCAACGACAACCGCAACCTTACGATAACCTAGTCTCTAAGTTACACAAAGACTCCAACAACGATCGAACGTCATCGACATCAACTACATCAACATGATGACACGATACCTTGCACGCTCTCAGCCATGTCCATTTCGCAAGCACTTCCCATCACAATGCAACACCTTTCTTTTCACCTCGAGATTCAACAGTCTCCTTTCGAATTCAGAATCTCTCAAATCTTTAGGCACAAAACCAGAACACTACAAACACTTGGAATCTTCGGGCACATAGGTACAGTAATACAAACACTAGCTAATCTGACAAACATACCGTTATACCACGATCATGAACCCTTTTATGGAGGAGCTCCCATGACCAAAAAACAGAAATAACATATGCTTTAACAGTCCGAACTTCTTCAACCGGATTCATCCAACTGACTCTACTTACACCCAACAGATCGCACGACAGCACAACTCACGCCCCACAGATCACACGACAACACAAGTGGAAGGCCCTTTTTATTTACCCTTCCAAACCAACATCCAACAATAGTATGTTGCATGCCCGATTTACTTGGGTGTCTTCGAGCAGGTACAATCGAGATATCCAGGCACACGACTCGGGCAACCCTCCTTCGAAACTTCGATAGTACGAATCATCCTCTCGTTCGTAATCCACCTCTTCATCTCTAGTTGGAGAGCAAGGATTCAGTTCAACCATCAAGCCACAGCAAGGATTGCTTGCTGAGAAGAGCTGACAAGAGGACAAATCGCGTGAGAAGAGAAGAAATCGTGAACAAAAGCGCGCAAACAAGGGAGCTCCTAATATCAACCCTACTCCTAGAACTCTACCCTAACCACACAACTAACACTACCCTAACCCTAAGGTTCCCACTAATCGCACCACTAATCCCGACCTAACCCTAATGGTTCCGCTAACCTGGTCAAATTGACTAGGAACTCACAACCCCGCCATTTTCCCAGCCCAACCTACAAAAGATGGCACTACCCTACGACCCTTGCAAGGCCAAAAAGAAAATAGAGAGGAATTAAGATTTACGGCCACTTTAGTAATCCACTAACCCCAAACTAGCCCTAAAAATTGCTAACCTAATAATTAAACCTCACACTAACACGGTAGACATGACCAACTCCAAAAGAACAAACACGAAGGCCCGAAATCTCTAACAGGTACCTTCCCATAGTCCCTTGAGAGCGCCAACGAGTAAACAAATTAAAATGCGACCCACAAGGCATGAAGAATAACCGGAAGGGAATAGGCACAAACTCATTGACCAACGACCAACCTAAAGTCCCATTCCAAGTAGTAGCGTCTCCATGTTCAAGGATAGGTAGGTGGCAGATCTTGGAGGCATAATCCATTCGTCTGGCAAACCTGTGTGGACAAAGTCCACAGGAAATCGAATATTTGCGGAGTCAATTGATCGATTTAAAGAAGGATGAAACAAATTCAATACCACTTTCACGCTATATAAAATGTATTTTCCAAACATTTGGATTCGAGGCATCTTGTGACCCTACGGGTCGTTGGACCTTTTGCTCATCCTAAACTTTTGGACGCGAGTAAGTTGGATTCTTCTTCAATTGTTAAGTGCTTCATATAGAAAAAAATATTCTAGAGATACTATTATGAGGCCCCCTTGGGGCCATTTTATAGGGGCTGGTACCCCTTATCTGCACCAACCAGCCAGCCCTGCTAGCTGACTTTCCTGCCCCTCTAACCGACCCCACAAAGCCCTATTTATTGGGTTGTGGGCACCCCTTTTGGGGCTGTCTGGCCGACTTGGTTGGCCAGCCGACCAGCCAGCCCAGCACTATTTAAGGGCAGGGCACTGCCCATTTGCAGCCACCTTCCAGGATAACTGGTCCCATCCAGTTTACCAGACTCTCCAAAGTTAGGGATGGTGAAAGAAGGAACTCGACTGAAAGAGGAAGGAAGAGCAATGGCTGAAGATGCTTTTGCTTCTAAAATCGACATCTCTGCCGCTATACCACACAGCAAAATCGAAAAGCCAACACCACCATCTGCAGATAAGAACTCTGTACACACTTGACTGAACCGGAGTCACCCACTTCTCGCAAGGGCACATTCGTCCAGCCGTGGAAGTCGATTCCCTAGGGCATTGAATCAAGGTCGTCCTTTAGCAAGCTCCCTGCCTTCAAGCTCCCACAATTGTGAGCCTCCTATCTGGGCTCTAATACCATATTGGAAATCGTCCAGCACAGGGTACACACAGCGAAAGACTGATAGAATAGCCCAAGAGCTCACACAGTGTGTGGTGTGGGTGGAATCACAAACTCCTTTCCTTAACGTGCTTCACATAGATGTGCAGAACAGTAAATAGGCAATGCTCAGAAGAGATATAGGACCAACAAAATATTTCCCTCCAATGGACACAATACAATAGAGGCCAAAGTCCCACTAAACTGTGGTCCTTTGTCCTCACCAAAGTACTGCCTCGGAGACACTCCTAGATCCTTTGACTCTGTGTGCTCCACCTCAAGCGTATGTAGACCTGAGTCTCCGTGTCTGATCACTCCACCTTGCTGCCTGAGTATACAGCCTAGGTGGGCAGCTTCCATTGAGCTATGTCTGCAGCTCCTCAGCCTTCTTTGTCCTCCTAGAATTGGACCCAAAGGGTGCTGAACTGCTGCACCAAACTGCTCCTCATAGGCTGCTCCATAGATACTGTTATGAGGCCCCAAGGGGACGCTTTTAGAGGGGCTGGTAGGCCCCTATCCGCACCGACCCGCCAGCCCTGCTGGCCGACTTCCCTGCCCCTCCAACCGACCCCACAAAGGACTGCGGACACCCCTTTTGGGGTTGTGTGCTGGTGAACTTGGTTGGCCAGCCGATGAGCCAGCCCAGCCCTATTTAAGGGCAGGGCACTGCCGATTTGCAGCCCTCCTTGTATGCAGGGGCCCAGCCCTTTTGTCTGCCCATAACCTGCGAGGTGCTGCCCCTCTCTCTCTCTTCTCTGGGCATATCTTGCCCTAGGTCTCCCTCCCCCATGCTCGCCTCATTTGGGGGCTTACAGATGGGGAGGTGACCTTTCCAACATCTTGTGGCCATCAAAGATGGAGTCATAATCGTTTAAAAATGGCTTTTTATGAAGCCTTCAATTCCCCCTTAGCTACATTAGGGGTGAAGAACATTATTAGAAATTCTATACCCACGCACTCTTAAAGAACAGATGTGAATTCGGACAATTGGGTACCAAGGATATGCATGATTTGCAAGCAGTTGGAGGCCAAACTTCTACACTGTACTTGGATCATCTCCTTCAATGTCCGCATTATAAAGCTTTTAAGCATGAATCCACTGCATAAACTGATGCCTTCATAACATATTACAGGATGTCATATATTGATAGTACCTTTACTTCCTATGAAGAGCCATCAAACCATTGTCCATTATCCAGTAATACAGGCTAAGATGAATAACTTGTTGTATGCTAGTGTTGCTGTGTCCAAATAGTAAGGAATTCAGTTGACATAGAAGTAGACCATGGAGCCCTAATAGTGGAAAAGAAAGTATTGCGTCACAAAATCTGTACCTCATAAAATCTCAAGGCGCAAAACTTTGCCGCTTGAAAAGTTGCTACTGTTTCCGCATGGAAGAGGTCACAGCAGAATCTGAGCCTAATCATTCTTCAAAATCATGTTGTTTTTCTCTTTCTTTGTAGGCCCGATATGAAACCCAACCTAGCATGACAAAATTCTAAAAACATCTCGTACACCTGCAAAATGGTAGACTCATTGATGCTTGAAAGGACAGAAAAGGTGATGTAAGTCTTATCAAGCAGCACTTGAAATTCATTTAAATCAGAAGAAATTTCTACACTGCCAGAATCAAATACCTTCCTAACACCACTGGTCAAACCAACGTCTTGTATTGCATTCGCATGCACCCATCTCATCCTGATCCCGTTCACTTCCAAATCTTGGGCCTCCAAGCTCACATCTTTGCTTCACAGAGCAGCAATACATTACATGTAAGCATTCGTTTCTTAAATCTTCATACCAGCTTTACCTACATATTATCATGTGTCCAAAGGTGCACACGCACATGTGTGTGTGTGTGTGTGTGTGTGTTTTTACGCACGCACACGTACACTCACAGAAGTACACCCCCGTGGGTGCGCCAGCTGATGTGAGAAGAGAGAGAGAACCCGCTTACCGTTGTCACTAATTTGTATCCATTCAATTTCCATGTGCAAACGAATGTGCGAGAACACATGTACATATCTCCCCACAGCTTCTCGTGCTTTAATGATATGATGGCCCTTGTCAATTTTACATCCCAATAAGCCTTTCAAATAGGTATCAACTGCAGCCTTGCGCATTTTTAATGAAGTTTTAGGCCCAGCAAGACTAGCAGATGGAAATTCCCACAAGCCTGCAAGCAGTCCTGTCTGCGGCCTCTTTACAAGCAAAAATGACCCATCTGGAATAGTTCTGTGCAAATTTATGGCTGTGGTTCCACTTCTTTCAAGAACACACACAGCTACATACTGTTGCCTAGGGGAAGTCTTGGAAACCTTGATAGGGAAATCAGTAACAACTGGTGCAGGACTTGCAGACCCTCCAGCCACCTGAGAATGCGCATATGCTTCACAATTATCTTGTATCGGACATGAAGCACAATCAGGAGCTGTATTTGAGCATTTTATTGCACCAAGCTCCATGAGTGCTTGATTGAGATCGCCTGGTCTTTTTGTATCAACAAGCTGCCCTGCCAAAAACCTGTAAACATAGTAGGAACTTCCGTTATTTAATGTGGCATTTGTGCTCTCTCTCTCTCTCTCTCTCTCTCTCTCTCTCTCTCTCTGCCTACCTGCCACATATCCGCTGCTGCCTTGCCACCTTTTGGAGCTGAAACATCTTCGTGGAGCCGGTGCACTTCACGAGCTGCTGTGCCACCCTTACTTGCTGCCACCGCTGCCTCGCATCCTCCTACAGGCCTGTGGAGCCACTTTCTTGCTGTCGCAACCCTCTACAGTCCCCCTCCTCCCCGAGGACTGTTCTTGCTGCATCTCTAGACCAGGCCACCCAAGGGGCTGCACATTGTATACCAGGCCCCAGCCAGGGGGATGCCCTTTCACCACATTGCAATAGGCAGCAAAAAGCTGCAGCACCATCTGCTCTAGGGTGCCACGACCACCCTAGGGCCTGCTCCAGGCTACCTAGGCCTCTCTTAGGAACTATACCAGGTCACAGGAGGGTAGCAGACCTTGCTGCGCCATTCTAGCCTGGACCGACCTGCAAGGAGCTGAAAAGAACTTGTAAGAAAATACAAAAGAACAGAGCCCAATACACCTCGACCTACTGTAGCACACTTCAGGGACCGCACCGCTATTGACGGTGTGAGGGGCAGCTCCAAAGTTTTCAGCATCATCGTCATCATCAGTGTTTGGAGTCCCAGCCGACTCACTATACTACCACAACACAGTATGCCTCATTTCTGTCACCCTTACCCCTCACTTCCCCTCCTCACAGTCGGTCCCGCCATACCCACACTGCAGCTGTCCCCTCTCCATGCTCCACTTCCTCCCCCCATCATCCAGCCTTTCACACCACACCCATACACACTTCATGGCCACACTGTCCCATTAGACTCATGGGACCATGTTCTCCTAAAAATACACCACCTCCGCACAGGGGCTACGCACTGAGCATTTGGCTCATAGACAAGAGGTCTTGACCCCAATTCTAGCACAGATGTTCAATCATGCTGTGTGCCATGGCTTCCTCCCTACTTGGGAGTACCACCACCGTTGTGCCGACACACAAAGCAAGGGATTCCATGGATACTGGGAATTGCCCGCACACTCACATGATTGATCATACACTGGCCAAGATCTATGGATCAGTATTGGAGAGCCTCCACCCGTATTCAAATACACTTTGACCATGCCCTAGATGCAATGTATATGAGCCACTTGTCTCATGAGTTACCGACCCGCCTGGGAGACGATGTAGACCTCGCCCATGCCTCAGACACTTTGGTTTCAATGGTCAAAACACCAATATCAGGTCTTTTCTCACGACTAACTCAACAGCCCAATCCCCAACCAGAAAGATGCCCCAGAATCCATGGTTTGATGACAAGTGCCAGGAGATGAGATCTTGCCTCATACGAGAGCAGACTCTGGGACACTTGATGAAGCTAGAGGCACAGCGGATCTATCAGCGCTTGACACAATGCAAGAGGCAAGCATTCCTTTCACGCAGGATGGATGAGGTGATTAGATCCTTTTGAGGCGGTGCCTGCATACTCCTATCTGAGGAGAAATCACCTATTCCCATCATGGACCTGATGTGTGGAACACTTATGCGGCATCCATTTATGACGCCCCGATGCAGACACCATCTGACATGTCCGGCCTTCCCAAACCCACCACTTGCAAACTGTTCACACCACAGAATTTGCGAGCTGCATTATGTCGGCTCCACAAGCGGAGAGCTCAGGACCATGAGGGGCTACGCACCGAGCATTTGGCTCATAGACAAGAGGTCTTGACCCCGATTCTAGCATAGATGTTCAATCATGATGTGTGCCATGGCTTCCTCCCTACTTGGAGTACCACCACCATTGTGCCAACACACAAAGCAAGGGATTCCATGGATACTGGGAATTGCCCGCACACTCACATGATCAATCATACACTAGCCAAGATCTATGGATCAATACTGGAGAGAGAGATCAGCTCCTACATGGAGGCACACGAATAGTGGGCACTAGGGCAGGTTGGATTTCGGACACAGCATTCTACTCTTGCTCACATATTCATGCTGCGGGCAGTCATGGAGGAGGCGAGATCGAGATCCCAAAAATCCTCCTTGTTTTGTAGACTTTCGGAAGGCCTTCAACATAGTTCCACGATCCCCATGATCAAACAACTTCAGGAGATGCAGATCCCAAGAGTCACAATCTGGGGCATGATGAGATTATATGTGTCATTCAGAGGGAAAGTACAAGCCCCTAGAGGCCTATCAGATAGGATCGAGAGCACGATAGGGGTGAAGCAGGGATGCCCTCTCTCACCGACACTATTTGGGCTTCCATTGATCATCAAATCACGACTTTCATTGACCATCTAGGAGGTGAGCGATCACTATTGGCTTCCTCAGCAACAAGCCTATAGAGACACCTGGAAGCCCTAGAGGTGTTTTGCACAGAGAGAGACATGACAGTCAACCTTGGCAAGACCAAGGTCATGATCTTCGGGCAGTGCTTCAGTAAACACAGCTTCAGATATCGAGGGGAGTCAGTGAAGATTGTACAATCGTACACTTATCTAGGGGCAGGTTTTGTAAGTTCAGTCTTCACGATGACCCATGCAACCACAGCACGACTTATAGGAGCACAGCGAGCTCTAGCCTGTTTAGAGAGGTTATACTTCAGGCACATTTCCAAGAACCCCTGATGAAGGGATGGCTTTTTGACACACTAGTGAGACCGACAGCCATGTACACAATACCCTTCTGGGCGGTGAACTATCAGTGTGACTCAGTGGCGATGCTTCGAGAGGTTGCAGTTGACTATAAGATCCAAGATGATTCGTAGCAAGCCCTTAGTCCCCCATTAGATCATACTGGCAGAGTTCGGCATGATTCCACTTCAAATCGATGCCATCTTCCAGACGGTCACTTACCTTCAAAGGGTTTGGACCTTACCCAAAGAGAGATTACCGAGACCAGTGCTAGAGTCATCTATACGACTTGCTGAGAATGGGATTAGCATGGATTGGTTTGCCAAATGGTTTTGCAATCAAGGCATTCAGATGGACCGTCTCCCAAGAGGTGGAGACATACAAGCACTTCCTATGTACTTGCCCTGTTTACTATGAGATCCGAGGGCGATACCATTGCCTATCTCAAGAGGGACTTGGTTTGCTCTCTCCCGTCTAATCGACTTTCAAGACGAGGGCCTGTGTTGGTCTCTATCTGCTCATGGAGATGCAACGACAAGGAAAAGACCCTGTTGCCCCACATCAAAGAGTAGGAGGCAGTTACACATGAGACTATGATAGATCGAGCTCAACAACATGTCACAGATTTCTACACTTTTGAGTCTACCCCTGGACATGGAGGAGGAGATATAGGATATGAGGGCCACATGGGTCCGTGGGATGAGACAACGGCAAGTAGAGACACGCACAATGGAGGTTCAACAGCCCATCATAGCTACTTGGAGGCGATCATTTGACCAGAGGAATCACTCTCAACATGCGTCCCCCGCCTCAGTGAGAGAAGACCTGGAAAACACAAATACGAGACATTTTTGCAGCCCATAGTAGATCTATGGGCTGCAAAAAAAAACCCTTCTAGGGGGTGATCTTTCAGTGACTGAGTGGTGACGCTTCGAGAGGTTGCAATTGACTATAGGATCCAGGATGACTCGGAGCAAGCCCTCAATCCTCACCAGATCATACATGCAGAGTTCGGCATGACCCCACTCCAAATTGTGCTATCTTCTAGACGGTTACTTACCTTCAAACGATTTGGACCTTGACCAGAGGAAGATTATCGCGACTAGCGCTAGAGTCGTCTATACTACTAGTCATCTGTTACGCTCAAGTTGAGGCAACATGACCTCGGAAGAGTCAGTTGACATTTTCCTTTAAAGGATCAATGTTTGTATTATATTTGTTTGAGCTTCATGTAAATGATAAAAAAGGAATCAAGGTCAAGGTCTTTGTTGAGGATGACATGGCACAAGACTAGGTGGATCTAAGGCTAAGGGGTCTAAATGCATTAAATGTGCCAAGAGGCAAATGATTTCAATGATATCCCCAGAGAAGGGTAAATGATGCATTTAGGAGGTACCCTAGAATGAAGACATGTGGCATACTAGATCCATCTAGGGAATTGGGGCTCGGTGGAACTTTGCAAGCAGGAGCTTTCACGAAAATTTTTAGACTTGATGAGTTTGCTACCACCGAGGTTGGCTAGGAGAAAGTGTGTGTGCCTATGCCCGTGATTTACAGAGAAAATTAGGCGTTAACAGTTTATATACGTAAGATTTTGGTATCAGAGCGCTGGACACAGGATTGCATCAGACTGTGGGAGTTTGGAGCGATGCTTCGCTCAGAGTGCAAAATACAGTTGAGGTGTTGTGTTGGGCTTGCCTTGGTCTGTCGTGCGGGTGTAGATCGTCAGCGAATCGTGTGTGCTGGTGGTTTGGTGGGAAGAAATGCACACAAAGTCGTACGGGATCGGAGTCAAAGACGAAGTCTGTGCGTGGGCATTGTGACGGGAATCTAATGAGATGTTGACGATTTGAAGGCGAGGTAGCAGGAGTTCACGATTGCTAGCAGAGGGCTATTGTGTCGTCACGGGACTTGCATGTGCTACTTGAAGGGCGCTTGGAGTTCGATACCAAGGTCCATTTGTTTAGTGGAAAGGAGCTTTGTGGACATCGATCCTGCTTTGCTCATTGGTCGTCAGCACGGAACTCATTTCCTCCGAGTTGTGGTCATGCGAGTCTTGGTGCTCGGAACTCTTACCTCGCGTGTGTAGCGTTGAGGTTGAAATTATAAATGCGCTGAAAACTTTGTGCCGCCTTTTGCCCAAGTTCAATAAAACGCTTTGGATCAGAAAAGACTCATTGTCAAGAAACGTTTAGGCGTCTAAGTTCTCCCACAGGTGATCTCGTTGGTGCGTGAGCTTGAGGAAAGGGTAGGTGGTCCCGCATGTTCGTGGTCACAAGACAAGTGATAAATACTGATTGGGAGTGGAGTGTAGGGACAAGTGGATCTCTTCATGAAGCAGAAATATGACCAAGGAGCTTTCTATGCCTTTTAAGTTTTGTTGTGGTACATGCTAGTTATTTGCCCTCGATGTTTGAGCTATTTGAGATTGCAGATATTTCCCTAGTATAGGGAAAAGATATTCATCTTGGTTCTCAGCTATTTTCAGTTGATGGTGATGCCTGTTTAGGCACTTTTTGTGGTTATGAGATTGAAAAGCAATTTGTAAATACAGTTTTAGGCGGTGTTTTATTTATTTAAAATTTATTTATTATTATTATTTTTTTTAACAACCACCCCATCGACCTAAATGGAAGTAGAAGAAGAAGCTTCTAGGGTGGATCCCGTAGAATCGGGAGTCCGGCCGACCCCGCAGGTGTCGCGCCCAGCAGGCCATACACTATTTGGTAGAATTGCATTATTGGAGGATGCCTTGCAACAGATTTTAGCGCAACAGTTACAAGCAAATGTAGGGCAATTTGAGCTCAGGAAAATGGTTCATAGTATGTCTACCAAACCATCTCATGAAGAGAAAGATAAAGCCCAATGGAGCCTAAATCCAATGTTCATACGGTCGAGCCTAGCAGGGCTAAGGTACCTAATATTGCCAATTATAGGCCAGAAAAGTATTCTGGTCGGATGTCTGACCGTAGTTCCGATATCATAGAGACCTGGTTACACAAATGGGACGAGGCATTCACCATTTGTGAAATCAGGAATGATATGAAGAAAACCCGCGAGGCCACCCATATGTTTAATGAGGCAGCGGACAGGCGGTGGATAAAACAGCAGAAAGATGGAGTGGCATCCACTACTTGGAAGGGGTTTAAAAAAGAATTTAGAAAACACTTCTTACCTCCTGACGAAGCATCCTGAGCTTGGGATCAGTATCGAAACCTTCGTCAGAGAAATTTATCAGTGGCGGAATACACTAATAAGTTCAGAGAAAGTGTAATAAAAGTTTATGAATCCCTACCTCAGTCAATCCAGGTAAAAGATTTTATCTTTGGATTGAATGATCGGATCAAGATGGAAGTTCGGGCTAAGTATGCGAACACGCTAGATGAAGCAATTGCCATAGCCCTGAACTAAGGGAACAGACCAAGTGGGTTTGTGCAAGTTGGGACTCGGTATGAGTACCCGAAGAAAACTGGATTTAAGAAGAAGTGGGTTAGCAAAGGGAGTGCCTCACAGCCTAATGGTCAAGCCAAGTAGGCGAAGCCAGTTGAGACTCGTAAAGCAACTACCACCATTGGAATGAAAAGAAAAGTAACACCAATGGTAGCGAAGTCTTCTTTGAACCCAGAGCAAAGAGAAAAAGCGAGGAGAGAAGGCTTGTGTTTTGGATGCCTTCAGCTTCATCAGTGGAAAGATTGTCCACGAAACAAGGATCGTTAGATGGCTGAGATGGTGATCTCAGAATGCGACGTGGAAATGGAGGGAAGTCCCAGAGCAGAACAAATGTAGATTCAGCTAGCGGGACATAAAACCGCTTTTAGAAGCAGGTTTAGACATTATGAATTTTTGGTAATGCCGTTTGGACTTACCAATGCTCCAGCTACATTCATCATGCTTATGAATGATTTACTATGTCCGTATATTGGAAAGTTTGTAGTACATTTTATTGATGATATTCTAGTGTTCAGCAAAACTAGTGCTGAGCATCACAAACACTGTTCAATACTTTGAGGAAAGCCAGTCTTTATGTAAATAAAAAGAAAATTGTACTGTGTATGGTAAGACTTGAATATTTAGGATTCATTATTACTCCTGAGGGGGTAGAAATGGATCCAAAGAAAGTGGCTGCGATACTAACTTGGCCTATCCCTCAGAGTTTGACCGCTTTGCAATCATTCTTGGGATTTGTCCAATTTTATCGAAGGCATATCAAAGGATATTCCAAAATAGTATCGCCATTGACTGATCTGACCTCAGATAAAGTACCTTTTATATGGGGACAAAATCAACAGGAGAGTTTTAACACCATAAAACAAGCTGTGGTCTCAGGACCGGTGTTAAAAATAGTTGATCCCCAAAAACCATTTTTCCTTGAAACCGATGCAAGTGGCATTGCAGTAGGAGTAGTTCTTCTCCAAGAGGGAAGGCCAGTAGCCTTTGAAAGCAAGAAGCTTTCTCCCTCTCAATGAAATTGGCCAACTCATGAATTAGAGTTATATGCTGTTGTCCATGCTCTGAAAACATGGAGACATTATTTATATGGGTCAGAGTTTTATGTTGATGTTGACCATGATACTCTGAAACATATTTATAAACAACCTGACTTGAGAGGCCACCAAGCTAGGTAGACAGAACTCATGCAGGAGTTTAACTTGACGATTCGGTACCGAAGGGGGAAGGATAATAAAGTTACTGATGCGTTGTTACGCATTATGCATAATATGAGTTTCACGGTATTAGAGAGTGCTCTAATGACCGAGATTAGAGAAACTCAAAAGCAAGAAGCTTTCTCCCTCTCAACGAAATTGGCCAACTCATGAATTAGAGATATATGCTGTTGTCCATGCTCTGAAAACATGGAGACATTATTTATATGGGTTAGAGTTTTATGTTGATATTGATCATGATACTCTGAAACATTTTTGTAAACAACCTGACTTGAGAGGCCGCCAAGCTAGGTGGGCAGAACTCATGCAGGAGTTTAACTTGACGATTCGGTACTGAAGGGGGAAGGATAATAAAGTTGCTAATGCGTTATCACGCATTATTGCATAATATGAGTTTCACGGTATTAGAGAGTGCTCTAATGACCGAGATTAGAGAAACTCTAAAGGTGGACGAGTTCGTCCAGAGCCTTTGGCCTAAGGCTCATGTATTAAAACCCGGGGAAAAGGATGACCTAGCATCCAGAAAAGGCCAAATTTATGCAAGATATGCCATAAGGGATGGTATGCTGAAAAGAAATGGCAAGGTATAGTACCTAATCAAAATGACCTCAGGCAGAGAGTCCTTCAACAATGCCATGATAGTCCATGTGCGGGACATCCAGGAGTCAAGAAAACATATGATCTCGTGAAGCGAGATTTCTTTTGGCCAAAAATGAAAAAACATATTCATGAATATGTGACACGTTGTTTTTCGTGTCAAGTAAGTAAGGCAGAGCAGGTGAAGCCACCCGGACTTTTACAACCTTTGGAAATACCACTAGGTAGGTGAGAGAGCATTTCCATGGACTTTATTGTAAGTCTGCCTATGACACAAGGTGGATATGATTCTATCCTTGTGATAGTTGATCGTTTTACCAAGATGGCTCACTTCATTCCAACTAGAGAGTCTGTTAGTGCCCCGCAAGTGGCGGATTTGTTTATTAAACATATATTTCGTTTGCATGGATTACCCAAATCCATAGTGTCAAACAGGGATGTCAAATTTACCAATCATTTTTGGACTGCAGTGTTTGAGACACTAAGGACTGAGTTGGGAATGAGTAGTGGGAATCATCCAGAAAAGGATGGCCAGACGAAAAGAATTAACCAAATTTTAGAGGATATGCTTAGAGCATATGTGTCATTGAGGCAACATACATGGGACAACTCGTTGCCACTGTTAGAATTTGCCTACAATGATAGAAAACATTCCTCTACAGGGTTCAGTCCGTTTGAGCTAAACTATGGTTATAGACTAGCGAATCCAACTACAGTTGGAGTACCTCAGAAAGTACCTAGTGCCGCGAACTGTGTGCAGATGAAAACAGATCCGTTAGAGAATTTAAGGAAGGAGAAAAAGTTTTTCTCAGAGTTCCTTTGCACTCTAAGTCTTTGACTGCAGGAGAGTGTGCTAAGTTATCACCCTGATATTGTGGGCCATGGTTAATTCTAAAAAGAATGGGCAAGGTAGCCTATAAATTAGAATTACCGCAGGGTTGTAAGGTGCACCCAGTGTTTCATGTTTCTCGTTTAAAGAAATTTTTGCATACAGGTGACTCACTAATCGAGGGTGTTGTTTTGTTTCAGGAGATAGAGGATAATGCAAGACGCAAACCAACAAGAATCATGGACCGAGGAACAATGCAAGTATGCAATCAGAAGATACCCACGGTGTTGGTTGCATGGCATGGTTTACCTCTATCAGAAGCTACCTGGGAATCCGTATACCAGTTACAGAGAGTATTCCCAGACTTTATCATCGAGGACGCTGATGCATGAAGAGAGAAGGAATGTTACGCTCAAGATGAGGCGACATGACCTCGAAAGGGTCAGTCGACATTTTCCTTTAAAGGATCAATGTTTGTATTATATTTGTTTGAGCTTCATGTAAATGATCAAAAAGGAATCAACGTCAAGGTCTTTGGTGAGGGTGACATGGCACAAGACTAGGTGGATCTAAGACTAAGGGGTCTAAATGCATTAAATGTGCCAAGAGGCAAATGATTTCATGATATCCCAAGAGAGGGGTAAATGATGCATTTAGGAGGTACCCTAGAATGAAGACATGTGGCATACTAGATATTGTTTTCATCTTCAGACAAGTCTTGGCAAATTTTGCTAAAAGGATGAGTGTCAGCATGTCCTTAAATAACACACACCTTTTTTTTGGGGGGGTGAAATCCATGTAACTTTATATTACAATAAGCAGTTCCTAGAAAAGGAACTTGTAAATACATAAGAAAATGGCATAATAAGACAAGTAAACAGGAGAATCTAGCTGATGAGCACACAGACAATCATAAAATGATGGTCGTAGTGACTTCCGGAAGAAGTGAAACTTGGAGAAGGTGGGATCACCAAAGACTATATGATTCCTGTCCTTCCACACACTTTTTTTTGGGGGGTGGAATTTTGATGCTTTATATTACATAGAAGCTTCCCTTAAATGGGGAGCTCAACATTACCTGAGTAGAAGATCTCCGTATATGACATGTATACATTGTAGTCTATACAATGAGGCAAAGCAATTGTTTAGCTTTATTGGAGCCACCACAAGGTTTCAAGCATCAACTCTTTCACAGACTAGGGCAGCTACTGCTATGAAACTTTCCCCCCTTGTACTTGTGTTTCGCTCCACCTACATATTACATATACACAGTGATGAGGTACCTAGATGGCTACAATCAATATGATATATGCCAGCATGCACATACAACCTTCTGGTGTATAAAGTATCAACCATGGTTTGTTGCAGATCTACATTGCAGTTGGCAGACGATATTAAACAATTTTAATGACATGAATGGGATTTTACCATAAAGTCTTCAATGTGCTTGATGCTTTGGGATTGGTCGAAATAGCTTTCAGCCTACAAAGAACACGAATGACATTTCCATCGACCACAGGCACTGGCTGTCAATACAAAAATCACTCATGATTAGAAAAGCATCACAGTTTTTTCTCGAGTCCATATAATATACTATGATTGACAGTCAATTACATGAGTAAAACTATGTTCCTACTTTTTGACAGGAACCCTTTTAGATATGTAGCAGTTTGAAAGGAATTACTAACTAAAACAACATTCACATGCACAAATGGCTTTGCCAACTATCAACCACATGATCAAAACTAAGTTCCTTTTTTCCAATAGGAACCCTTATGTATGTAGCAATTTCAAAGATTCACTGCTAGGGACACCCGAGAGAGAACCAAGCTGACACTTCATAAAGAACATTGCAAAACAAAAGTTGGACAAGATGGCCTCACACTAGATGCTCTAAGCTCTTTTTTATCTACATTAATATGGGGTGATCTCTTATTGGATCACCACATGAGGTCTTAAAAGATTGCATATCCTTTGGATTTGAGACTCGCCTTTGTATTTTTCAGCTTCCAAAAAAATAGAAGGCAGCCATCACCACGATCTTTGTTAATGTTTGAAGATGATTGTGAGATAATGCTTTGCCCTCCCTCTTTTGTATGTTCTAAGGACTTTACCATTAAAAATATTTTTTCTGTTCCTTGAACAAAAATTCCAAGATATTGCTTGCCACATCCATGTTTTTTCATGGATGTTGCTCAATATATATCAATCACAGAAGAGTCTCCTACATGTTGTAGTCTGCTGAATTTTGTATTCCTACTCTTGCATTTGCGTTAAGATTTTGTACTCACCACATGATGTATTTTATACAAGACTGGGGATTTTTCTGTCCTCCTACTGAAAGATAAAATAGCTATTTCTTATGTCAACAAAAAATAAAAGCATGGAATTAAGATGCTGGACTCAGGACTTATATTTTCCCATCCTTCATTCCTAACTGCAATATATACCACTCTTATTTTAGGGAGATAATAAATGACTGGACTTTAGATGTTAGCAGGGCCTAAATCTTCTTCTATTTCAGAAACCAACATTGTTTAACCTTAAGCATTCACTTGCTGCCCCAAAAACTAGAGTGCTTAGAAATACGAGCTGTGGAAATGCAAGGAGCTGCTATTTACTGTCTGTAAAGACCCAATTGGTGCTACAGGGCAGACAATTTTGAAAGAGTGGCTGCGGAGAGGTACTTTGAAGCTTTCTTGCTATGGCTTGCTAGACCTCCTCCACCTATAGCAATCATAGGGAATCCGCTATTCAGCAACTAATCAATCCCCAATTTATGGGGCAATCTAATAGCTCATAGGCCAGCCAAAAGGCCAGCCATCTCAGCCAACCAAGTGGCCAGAAAGACCAGCTGGTCTGGCCGACCACTTGGCCGACCAGCTGGCCGACCAGCTGGCTGACCTACCGACCAGCTGGCTGACCAGCTAGGTCTAGCCTATAAAAGGCTTCTGCCCCCACACTTCCTTTGACAGGACAGGACCTGCAGCTGCTCCTCATCTCCTCCATCTTTTGCTGCAGGCCCGCCTGCTCCATCTACCTCTCCTCTTCAGATTTGCCTTCTCTGCTGCCTCCTCTTCTGCCTCTCCTTCCTGCCTCCTGGCTGCTCCATCCTATCCTCCAGATCTGTCCCAACTTCTGCTCCTCTGCTCAGATCTGCTCCTCTACTCCAGATCAGCTCCTTCTGCTCCAGATCTGTCCCATCCTACTCCAGATCTGTTCCCTTCTGCTCCTCTGCTCCAGATCAGCTCCTTCTGCCCCAGATCAGCTCCTTTTCTTCATCATGTTGCTATTCCAGATAGCCTGAAGGTTCCTTCCTCAGAGCATGCTGGTTTTCAGCCATTTCCTAGGGCAGCTCCAGCCCCTCATCATCCTCGTCATCATTGAGCTACATGGAGGACTACGTTACGCTCCCTCTGCTGCTATCTTTTCTACTGTCTCTCTACATGGAATCATCTTTCTGATTCACCTCAGCCACGGTCCTTCAGACACGACGGCTTGAGGTTCTTGTATTCAGTTTTTCATATTACCGACAGGCACTATGTTTTCTGAGTTCCGTTCTTCAGTTGTGTCTGAGTATTGTCTACTTTTTGATCGCTCCACTGCAAACCCTACAGTTTCTCTATATGGTATCAGAGCCATGGTGATCTAAAGACCCCAGATCTCTGGTGATCTAAAGATTCTGCTTCTTCATGGAGACCATAGGTACGGGGAGCATCACTCCTATGAACATATCTTTTTCCTCTTCATTCCGCTACGCACTAAGGGAGAGAACTCCATCTTCTACTCCCATCCCTCCCTCCCTTTCAGAACACCATCTTCTACTCCCATCCCTCCCTCCCTTTCAAAACACCATCTTCTACTCCCATCCCTCCCTCCCTTTTCGGTTTCTGGCTTGACACTCCCCATTCCTTCGAAAGAGGGGGTCATGATCCTTCACCTCTACCTCCATCGGCATCGACTTCCAGGATCTACAAGTTCTCCCTAGGCGGGACCCTTTCTGTTCACATGTGTCTAGATGATTGTTGTTTCGAATCTTCCACCTGCATGGAGGCGGGGATAGACTCCTCTCTCCTGAGGTCCAAGATCGGACACACACTGGCTCACTGTTCAGCTCCAACCTCTCTGGATTATCAGTACTGCTACGATAAATTTGTTCTTTACCTTTGCTCTTTCCTCCACCTTTCGGCGGTGAGAGGGGGTGGCTTATTCTCTCAAGCTTCACAGTGATCTTATTTCTATATGGTATCATACGTGTAACTCCGACACTTAGAGGAAGTGAACAATTCCCTTGCAAGGGCACTCCTCTTGTGATCTCCTTTTGGGCATTTCACAGGGATAGCCAGCACCACCATCGACATCCCTACACGAAGCTCAAAGCACACACTGTTTGCCCCTCCAAATTGGCAATTGAGAGGGGGTATTCAGCAACTAAGCAATCCCCAATTTATGGGGCAATCTAATAGCTCACAAGCCAACCAAAAGGCCAGCCATCTCAGCCAACCAAGTGGCCAGAAAGACCAGCTGGTCTGGCCGACCAGCTGGCAGGCCCACCGACCAGCTGGCCGACCAGCTGGCAGACCTACCGACCAGCTGGCCGACCAGCTAGGTCTGGCCTATAAAAGGCTTCTGCCCCCACACTTCCTTTGACAGGACAGGACCTGCAGCTGCTCCTCATCTCCTCCATCTTTTGCTGCAGGCCCGCCTGCTCCATCTACCTCTCCTCTTTAGATTTGCCTTCTCTGCTGCCTCCTCTTCTGCCTCTCCTTCCTGCCTCCTGGCTGCTCCATCCTCTCCTCCAGATCTGTCCCAACTTCTGCTCCTCTGCTCAGATCTGCTCCTCTACTCCAGATCAGCTCCTTCTGCTCCAGATCTGTCCCATCCTACTCCAGATCTGTTCCCTTCTGCTCCTCTGCTCCAGATCAGCTCCTTCTGCCCCAGATCAGCTCCTTTTCTTCATCATGTTGCTATTCTAGATAGCCTGAAGGTTCCTTCCTCAGAGAATGCTGGTTTTCAGCCATTTCCTAGGGCAGCTCCAGCCCCTTATCATCCTCGTCATCATTGAGCTACATGGAGGACTGCGTTACGCTCCCTCTGCTACTATCTTTTCTACTGTCTCTCTACATGGAATCATCTTTCTGATTCACCTCAGCCACGGTCCTTCAGACACGACGGCTTGAGGCTCTTGTATTCAGTTTTTCATATTACCGACAGGCACTATGTTTTCTGAGTTCCGTTCTTCAGTTGTGTCTGAGTATTGTCTACTTTTTGATCGCTCCACTGCAAACCCTACAGTTTCTCTATATCCGCACCCTTTTTGAGGGAGTCCTAAACACACACGCACCCCTTCTCCATGAGCTCAACCATGGTGAGTTGAAATGTGCACAATCTCCATGATCATGCGCATCAGCAACCACAACAAATGATACTTCGCCAAGAGTTGCAAAGAGCTGTGGCAAGATGAGTAATGGTTTTCCTTTTGATTCAGGAGCATATGTTTTCAACATCTAATATCACACTTCGTCACTACCTTGCCGCCTCCATGGAGGGGCCCCGAATTTTGGTCTTCTACAGTAGGTGGGAGTAGAGGTGTCTGTATGCATAGACGGTCACACGGGAGAGGCCTTTGTTCTTTCTCGCTCAATTCGGGAGGCGACAGCCTGTTCCCCCTCGAGAGAGTGTCATTGGTTGAAGCAACAGGTTCCCTTGGAGGTTATTTCCCGATTTTGGTCACGACTATGAACCAACCACAAGCCTCGGAGAATAGAGGCCTAAGCATTGGCTGGTGGTTGGAGCAAATGAGGTTTGATGGTAGGAGTCTTCGTTGCACAAACAGAGATGCCTTGACTATCCAGACAGAGATTTGGAGACGATTCCTACACTATCTCTAGGGCTGTCCGGCAACGCAGAGGATTTGGATGGGAGCCGTCCAGATTGTGGCCAGCACCTTAGAGGCACATGAGGCGACTCCCCTACGGCCTGCACCCCTCGCCTTCACCAAAGGATACTGTATGGAGACGGTGTCCAACGTCACAGCTTGGGAATATCTAGGTTGCCTGCTGAAGTTTTGGGATGGGAGGCCATTAGGTTTCCTCGACAACCACCCTAGTCACCATCAGGTTCTAGAGCAACCATTGCCAAAAGATGGGAGTGTTTCTGCAAGGATTGGCCTGCAAGTATATTCTATGTCATTACCACGAGAGGTATTTGGAGGTTGTATAGACCTCCACCCAAGCAGTTAGCCCTGTTCCAGAGATCCCCTGGGCAGTGAGCTAGGTTCTCTGGAAACAAGCTTTTTTTCCCAACAAGAAGCTGTTTGTTTTTCTTTTCCCCATGATCAGCACCATATGGACTGCTGATTTGTATGGTTGATTCGCAAGTTTAATAGAAGGTTCTTTTCTCGGGGGGGGGATAAGATGCATCAAATTTTACTCTTACGATCCCTACTCACCAACCATTCAGCCATAAAATCAGTTCTAATAGTATGACCTATGTCTCACAATTATATTATCATTGCCCATATGTAGGTACACATTCCCAATACACAAACTCATACTCACACTTAATGCACATGTTGATGACAACTTGATTTTGTATTGTTCAATTTCACCCTTGGTAGGCATACTTTAGACAAGAATTGATTGAGATAGTAACATATCATAGGTATTTTGTTTTTTAGAAAATTTAGAAAAAAACTACGCCAGATTGAATGAGGTTCATTAATTGAGCTCAAAATCTAATTTTACAACTTTGAGCTGGAAACAAAAGCAAAGAAGCAGAAGACCTGATTAAAAGCTATTGATGCAATGGCCCCAGCTGTGTATTTACCAATCCCCGGAATCTTCTGTAATTCAACTACAGAAGATGGAAGTAAGCCCCCTCGTAGTTGGACGATCTCTTTAGCACCCTGTCCAGGATTTGAGATATCAACCAGGTAAACCTCTTGCAAGCAGAAGGAAAGGAACGACAAAATGAACAGCCATGATATAAGCCTGATAATGCCAGACTTCACTGCAGGTCCGTTCAGCAACCACAGTGGGGGAAAATGTTTAAGCACCAACTTATGAAATGCTTAAGGAGAGCATGCCTCAAGAAGAAAGCGTGCACGCCTGTAATATCCCAAGCCTGCCCACAGTGCATTCACTTCCTGATACAATGAGAGTCATCCACAAAGCAAAAGTCAGAGTTTCAGACTTTGAATATTGAAGTCAAGTTTGATCCTATTTCAGAGTGGTCACTCGTGGCACCGAGTAGAGAGGAAGGGAGAAAAAGGACTAATTATCGATTCCGTGATATATGTGTGTACAAGAGTGTCTGTGAGAAGAGCTTGCCGGGGAAGTGATAGGATCAAAAGCGGTACCTCCTCGGTCGCACCAGCGAGATCATTTACTGTCGGCCACTTCTGCATCCAACGATTAAAATAATGAATAACTGTGGCCACTCTAGTCTGCTGAAGCATCACTTCAGAAACCCAAGTCGCATAAGCTCGCTGTTGGGCGTGCTGATCGACTAGCTGACAGTCCTCGTTCGCCGAACAGTGACATGACGACTCGTCGCCGACGCTAGCTGGATCTTGTTGTCTCCAAGGCAGTACACGGTGGTGCGTATCATACCAATCCAGCAATTTGCGCGTGATCTGCGCCGCGTCTTTCTCTGTGAAGCGAAGGCCAGCCACATTCAAATCTTCGATATCCACGACCTCCCGCGAAGGAGCCAGGGTTGACGTGGTGGACGAACGAACTCGACATTTGCGGAGGGGCCGTGTGGATGATGATGATGCAGCAGCAGCAGCAGCCGCTGGAGACGCCAACGCCATGCTTCTCTCCATTGAGCCAAATTTTCGAAAAAATAGAAAACAACGGTCCCCTCACCAAGAAATGGCATGTGGTCCCCACATATTTGCAGAAGCCACAAACTGCCCAACAAACCAAGGGCGGGCTCATGGGATTCATAAGGAAGAAGAACAATTATATTCCTCCTTAAGTAATAGTGTATGGTTTTACTATCAATAAATGGGATGTTAATGGTGATATTATATCTATTATCGATGGCGCAAATACCACCTCATGTATCTATAGTTCAATTGTATCTACCATTGATTTTTCATGAGGAAATTTCCTCTCCTAGCATTGGCACGGCTCTTCTAGCATTAGCCCGTGCCAGGGCCTGGCTTGTAAAGTAATCGTTGGCCCCTCTGCTCACAAGGCACATCTATATGGGATAACTCCTAAGGGTGTGTCCTTGGTTTCTCTCAAAGGGGTTGTTTTGTTATTAACATGCATTTTGCATTATGCACTGCATCACATCACATGTTGCACTAACATGGATTTTGCATATGCAAATAGTGTTAGCTGATTTTGAAACTTCAACACAAATTTTCTATGAGATGGAATGTTTCAATAGCTCTAAGCACAAGTGCAAGTTAATTGGAAAGCAAAATGAGCAAGTAACCAGGTGCTTCAAGAGCAATTACTAGAGAAAATAAGCAAGTAACCAGGTGCTTCAAGAGCAGTTCAAGAGCATTTACTAGAGAAAATAAATACCTTGCAAGAGAGAGATGGAGGCTGTAATACAGAGCATGGATAAACTGCACAATTTTAATACTAAGGTCATATAGGACACGAAGAGAATACTAGAAGAGAATGCTAGAAGAGAATGACCCAACCCTTGAGCTTGTTAGCCTCGTGATTTGGGATTTTAATGCATTTCTTTGGCTTGAATCCCAACTTGGCAATGTCCATGTATGGTTTGAGTACTAAAAGACTATCATTTGCCAATGATGTGACTGCAATGTAGATGAAATGATGGGATGCAATAGGCGCTATGCAAATCAAATGATTGGATGCAATATGGGTTGTGCACAAAAGTGAAGTCCTGCTATTAGACAAAAAGAAACCACAAAATTGAGAGGAAGTTGGCCTTAAGATTTGCATTGGCAAACGAGCGAGCTAAGAACGATGGGGAAGGAAGGTAGTGTAGTCTTGAAAGGAAGGGTGATTGGAAGCTCCACACAAATGCTGCAGGCAACAAGCTAGTTTCATAAGAAATGCAACTTTTGCAACATTTAAAATGGACCAAAAGAGCTTTTGAGGAGAACATATTGGATTTGGAACCTCTAAGACCATCTATTGGGTCCATCTAATAGGTTGTCCCAGTTTCTATTGACACCGAAGGTATACTAGCAATTAGTACAAGGGAGATGTAGGTGCTCGCAGACGACAAGCACAAAGAGAGGTGGCAATGCAAATAGCACACCCCATCCTCAAGAGAGTTATTGCCCCTCTGTATGGAATTACATGAGACCTTATCCAAACTATAATTGTAGGGAAAGAGTGCTCCATAACCTAATAAGGTGTGTAGTTTGACCACGCAGTATGGTATATTTTAATCGTGTCCACAAGTGCTGGGTTGTACCCTTGCTATCAAAATGTACTCATTCCTTCAATGGTGCTCTTCTTTTCTTATGTACTCAATTAATAGGCAAAGATCTTTTCATGATATTGAGATATAATTATTGAGGGTGTTGGTTGGTTGTGGAGAATCCAAACTTGTTCCATGGGTTGGATGGTAGGGATGCCATTTTTTTGAAGGCCCATTGCAGATAGACAAACCTAGAAATGCTAGAGTTTCAAAATTTTCCCTCTATACATGGTGGAAGATGGGTGATGCTCCTAGGAGAGGTAGATTTAGGCCCCCTGTTATGAAAGTCAAAGGTCAAAGATTGATTGACGCTTGCAAGGAGAGTGTATCTCTAATCTATCCACACGGCGGTGGAGGGATGCAAGGCTTGTAGGGTCCTAGAAGGCTTGTGAGGTGCAAGGATTGCAGGGAGAACGCTTGTGTGAAGCAAAGTGATTTGAGGGCGTGTCTCTAATTCTACCAACTGTGGTGGAGTAAATTTGCATAGCCATCAAGCTTGCATGATGGCCACAAAAATTAGCTTAATTAGAGGAGGTGGATACTTATAGTAATGATGGTGGAAATTGGATACTTATAGTAATGATGGTGGAAATCGGCCACCGTGCTAGCACTACCATGTGGTCTAATGCAAAGATATCAAATTGGAAATTTTATATGCTCAATTAATTTCATATTGGAGAAAATTGGCCATTGTGCTGGCATTCAATAGGCTTAATTGGCATGTGGACACTTATAAGCTGGATGGTGGATCCAATATCACCGTGATGTCACTACCCAATTACTACTAGTTAGTGATCACATGCATGACTTTTAACTATTCCCACTATTAGAACTAGTTAGTGAGCACTAGCTTTAGTCAAGACCCTTGTAACTTATGTTATTTTCAACTTCACAATCACAGATTTGGTAATATAATGTAACATAATGGTGGTTGGGAAAATGATGGAGCAGAGACCACAGTCTAGATGAAATAACGGTATGGTGAGGATTAAGTGGTAACCCTTGAAGCTTGATTCGGATTAAGTGGGATGACTTAATTTCACTATTTTTAGCCACTAGGCTTGTAGGCAATTAAATAGCCATTGGGTTCCCGTAGCCACCTAGCTTGCATAATGGGACGACCATCTAATACCATTGCTATATGACCAACAAAGTTTGCAACGTGCTTCAAAGGGGTTCTGCTTTCCCTTCTTTAAAACAAAGTGCCACGTTGGAAAAACTTCCTTGTAGTGCCGCCTAGTTAGGCAGCCAATTGCTCATCAACTATAATTTGATCAAAATAGTCAATTGCTCGTCAAGGTTGCTTGGTGGACATTGGCTATTTAAGTGACATGAAGCCTCATCTATGCTCCCATCCTCATCGTCTCCACCACCCTAGTTGACTTCACACTACTCTAGCATCATCTCCATGGCCGTCGACGACTTCATAGTGCTCTACCATCGTCTCCCACACCCTCGTCTCCTTCTCAACCCTCCTGCTACATGTTCTACTCCACTCTCATCTACACCCTCTAGATCCACCAAGTGCTATGTCCCACCTCCAACCTATTTTGTTCTTGCTACTAGCTATTTTCAAAGTGGTGGCAATCCTCTCCCACAACCATAGAGTCGTTGATATGCTACAAGACCTTAATTGGTCAAGCAATCTGCTCAATTCAATCTATGTGAGATCTAGATCTGAGTGAATACAAGCTTGTTAATATATATACAAATTTCTTATGAATTTTGGTCCTATGAATATGAAATTTGGTCTTATGAATACTACTCTTATTTGAAAAATCTAGATATTTATTTTAGGATTGCCTTTAATGTCTTTAGGATTGGCCTTAATTTAAGGGATTCAAAAAGGTTTTGCATGGAGAATTGGCTAGTTACAACCATCATGGTCTCGCTTAATCATCGCAGTGGTTGATGTGGGCCACTATACCTATAGTATAATTTTAGCCATCACAATGGTTGTCTGTAGTGCCTCTTGTTCCACATCACTAACCCAGCATGGAAATTGCAATAGGTCTTATGAATATAAGCTTGTTAATGTATATATACAAGCTTGTTAATATATACAAACTTGTTATAGATTTTGGTTTTATGAATACTCGTCTTATGAATTTTTGTCTTGTGAATTCTGGTCTTATTGGGAAAATCCCAATATTTATATGGATACAATCCTGATTAAGATTTAGGATTGCCCTTAATGTCTTTAGGATTGGACTTAAATTAGGGGCTTCAAAAAATGTTTTGCATGCATTTGGTTTTTAATTGGTTGGTTATAGCCAACGTGGTGGTTGGCTCGGCCATCTCACAGTGGTTGACATTGGCCACCACAGGGCCTACTAGCCATTGTAGTGGTTGCATGCGGCACCATGAGTTTCACATCACCAGCCAACATGGCAGTTGTGATAGGGTTAACATGGCTATGGAGATGGTCTACCAAGTGTGGTGGTTGACATGGTCCACCAAGAATCCTGTCCAAGGCTTCAAAGATGCATGAGTATTGCCATGTGTAGGCACAAACATGGTAGTCTCATAGACTGCAGTGGCATGTTATTGCAGAATACATGTGGAGGCACCAACATAGTGGTTGGATACTGCAATGATATGTCTAACATTCACAATTTATCTAATGATGCTAGTAGCATTGGTGTAATAAAGGAGTCTGTACGATTCACACAAATGTTGAACTTGGGCCTCCCTTTCATGCCAAGAAAAGAAGCCACTGAGCATGTGTGCTACTCCACATCATCGTAACGTACCCACCAATTTTGTAATCCTACCCACCAATATACATTGCAATGTGCCGCAAATGTGGTTTCGAGATTGGCTATACCTATCGTGCATCATTGTTAAGGCAACTAGATTGGGCATACAACATATTTGATTCTTAGGTCATGAATCTTTGCATACTTTCATTATCCCATTCTTATTGGAAACCATCACATATGTCTTTTCCTCTAATGGTATCTCCATAAGACAAAGGAACTATGCTCCTTGTTGCTCCCACTAGCTCCCCCACCTTTGCCCTCAACCCTCACCTACTAGCTCCTCCACCTCTGCCCTCAACCTACTAACTCAACCCTCACCTACTAGCTCTTCCACCTATGTCTCAACCACTTGTGAGCTTGTCCCCCCTCCTCCACCTCCCCTTAGTCCCCTTTGCTACCTCTTCATGCTACCCCCTCCTCAATTGCCTCTTTTTCTCTCTTGCTTCTCTCCCTCATGCCACTCAATTGCCTTTCTCCTCCTCTCCCTTTTGCTTCTTTGCCCCCTTTTCTCCACCCTTGGTATTTTTCTCGCTCCTTTGCCTCCCTCCTAGGTCTGCCTAATTGCCTTTTGGAGTTAGTGGGACTTTTCAAACTTTTTTCCTTAGCTTAAAATTTGAGAGATCCTTTGGTTGTTTTTGCAAGTTTTTAGTACGGCTTTGGGTCATGGTTTTTGCTAAGAAGCCAAGGTAGAACCCTTGAGCCCTTTAGCTCCCCCTTCTTTTCCAATTCTATTGGTTGCCTTTGTGCCAACTTAGGTAGAACTGTTTGGGTGGTTGTAGTCCATAGTCCCCCCTCTTTTTCCTCAATGCATCCCCATTTTTATTCCTTTTGCATCCCTCCCTTTGCCTCTTCCTTTTTCTAATAAGTGCAATTCTTGTTTCATGTTCTTGGGTACATAGTCCTAGTGATGACCTTGTTCTCTAGCTAGAGGGGCTCTTATGGTAGCTCCCTTGACTCCCACAAGTATTTGGATTTCCCTCTCCTAAAAGGACAAATAGTAGGATTATAATAATGTACTTTAGTCTTTTGTAGGATAGAGCATTAGTGGGCCATATAGTAGGTCTTTATGCTCACAAGGATCTAGGTTAGAGGCTAGATCCAAGTGCTTGGTTCTAAGGGTGATCACATTCAAGAAGTCACCATTGTTGGGAGAAGTGTTTGAGTGCATGTGACACTACCCAACCTTCATGGAATAGAGTATAATTTTCCTTGGATTACATGAAGAACACATACCATGGTTTCATAGTTGATATATGGATACGATACATCATGCATTGTGGTTCCCAATGACACTTACCAACCCATAATTTCTTCTATCAACGGTTGTTTTGGTCAGTGCTAAAGTCTCCACCTACTACAACCTCAACCCTCATAGATGATGGGATTCTACAGCTGAAGATGATCATGGAGTACCTAGAGTCTATGACAAGGTCCTTCTATAGACCTCGGACAGGGTGAGTTCAAGCATAATGTCAAGGTTTTAGGTTTCCTAGGATAGAGCCTTAAGTGTAGACAGATGGGACACCTGATGAGAGTGTGCCCTTGTAGTGTAGGTTGGGCTCCCACTCACTAGTAGCCTCACCTAAGCTAGCAGCGAGAGGATTGAGAGATAAGTCATGAAGCATGAGCCAAAGACCCCATGGGTGGAGCCATCCGAGAGGCTTGGATTTGTGTAGACTAGAGGAAGCTAGGAAGGAGAACTATGAAGAATTGGAGATGTCGTGCATGCCATCAACGATACGCAAGCATGAGCCCCCCACCACCCCTTACCAAGGGCAAGTAGAAATAAACAAGGGTCCCTTGTTATCTGACACTTTAGGGTGAGGATTTTTAAATCAACAAATCATCTCTTGCTCTAGTACCTTTTAGGACTCCTAGTTGGCCTAAGAGACTACCTCGAGCCCAAGTGCAGGAGAGGAGCCCTGCTCATCACCATCTTGCATACCTCCCCTCCTCATCTACCTCCAACCCTCTCCCCCCACTCCTCCACGTTCCTCCCCCTATGCCTCCACCCCTTCCCATCCTTCTTCTTCCCCACTATTGCCTCATGCTATCCTACCAACACAATTGGTGATCATCTTCACCACCTGACCTATGATTATCCCATCTTCCCTCCTTATCCCCCTTGCAACTTTGTCTTCCCCCCCCACCTACTTGTCCTATTGTACAACAACCACCCTTTCCTAGGCTTTCTAGCCAAAGTGCAACCTTGCATCACAATCGTAGCTTTCCCCTTCATCATGTAAGACATGACCTCCATAATGCTAGCATAGGAGACTCCAATTTTTTTATCTTGGTCTTTGGGATTGAAGTGTCAGCCCATGGAAGCCCCTCCCACTTGGGTTCTAGTGGCTAGGATTTTGTACTATCTTGATGTTCCAGATGACTTCCTATTGCATCTGGCATGTTAGGTGTAATTCTATCAAAGCAGGTGGTGATCCTTCCCATAATTTTTGGGGATGCAACTTTGCAACCATCAAAGAGCTGTAGTGGGCTCCCTTAGCTTTGACCAACTAACTATTCCACATGACAGAGGAGTGGTTGGGACAATAAGGTAAGGAGATGTGGATCATTCATGGTTAGATTACCATGTTTCGATGTGCTTTCTCATAGGATAGATGAGGCTTCCAATTGGTAATAGTAGTGATCCATTTGGGGCCTATGGACTAGCTCAAGTAGGTCTCATAATGGCCATTGAATCAATGCACTAGTTGGCTAGGCGTGAAGAGATCTTTCTTGATGTACTAGGCACTTAAGGTGGGCACCGAGTCAATCATGCCTTTGACACAGCATTGCATATACATGGACTATTCCTTGTCTGAACCCCCACCAAAGTCACAAAAATCCATGTACACATAGGAAGGCATTGTTTTCCCACCCCCCTTTCCCAGTAGGAATGTGCATGTCTACATGGTTGGGTTGTTCAATAGCCTGTTGTACACACATGCACATAGCATTATTTTGCCTTGAGCTTTTGCGATGCACATGCCCCTTGTTCAAAAGTTCAAGTAGACATGCTTATTCCATGCTTATGAGGAATGGTGGAAGTGTTGGTGGTAGAATATTACCTTTTTCTTCAACTCTTATTGTATTTATTGCCACAATGGGAGATGATTAAAGGATTATAGCGACTTCTTTTGTCTCTCCTTCTTGCTCAAATTCCTCTTACTTCCATAGCTCTCTTGCCCTGCTTTACACTCATTCCTCTCCACTTGACGTGCATTTTCTAAGAGGAATTTGATAACACTAGATCTATTTGTCATAGAATAAATAATGATACTAATAAGTGTGTGTGTTATTTACTTTATCTTTCAATTAGTTCTTAACCTAGAGCTCCAATATTTCTGCCTATTAATATAAATTCCCCTTCAAAGATGTTTTCTAAATCTCTTTACACACTTGTACTTCACTCTAAAGCTTTAAGATAGTTGCAACAATGCCACTTGTACATAGAATGCCTATTCTAGGACTTGAAGTGCGCATGCACGTGCGCGCACATGCACACACTTCCAACATTCAACATCTAGTGTTCAATGTGGGATGGGTATATATACACCTAGAATCATATTGATTGTGTGTTAATGGGAGCATCCATATGTATCTGGGGCACCAAGAACACCACCAACCAATCTTAAATTTAAAAAGGAAAGAACCTATATAGTTTCCATTTCATATCAAGTCATGATCTCCATGAGATACCATAAGAACTTATACCCACAAACAACCATTGAAATAGAATATTAAACATTAGTAGCAGAAACCATAATACTCATATCACTAAACATAGCAATATACTATTAAAATTAGTAGCAAAAGCTAGACTACCCATATCACTAAGGGAACCAAAGGCAACTATTATGGAGATATACGCAAAGAAGTGTTTTATAAAATGAAATCCTCATGAAGAGGTTGTAGGGCTAAGACCTTTATAGCACATACACTATTAATTAATTGGTGGTATGCTAAAGAAATTAAAAAATCATATATTTCAAAATGATACTAGATAGTAGCAGGTAGGGTATAATAACACACATAAAAGGATGAGTTTTTAATAAAATCACAAGTCAATAAATATAGCTTGAAGTTCTAGCCCAACCATTGTTTTGGATGGATCTATCAAACATTAAGGGAACAATTTAGAAGCATAGAAAAGTATTAGCAACATCTACACTCATTTGCTAGTATGAGTGTAGATAGAAAGAGAGGATCCTTCTGTGCCATGTGCACTCATTTTTGGTATGAGTGCACATAGTGAGGGAGGATCTAGATGTATTAGACTAACCATTCTTATACAGACAGTTCAAGTAGCATCACATCTTATAAAGGTCTTGTTAGGGCCCAAGGAAATAAAAACCCAAGGGTCTCGACCAATCATGGTTTATCAGGGGAACTTTTAGTTGTGGGTGCAATAACACAAGGAAATTCTCCCATAGGATAAGAGAGAATCACTAGTACCATGGGCTAGTGAAACAACCATCTCAAGCATCCTTGTTTAGGAAGAATTTTCAATATTACTTCTTGAAAGAGATTTCCAAACTAAGTGTTCCAAAGGAAGATTGGTAAGAAAATGACAAACAAAACTATATACCCTAAGTTGACATCATATTCCCACTTAGGGCTTGTAGGACTCACAATCATCACATAGGGTGGGGTGAATCATGTATGATCATTGCCAAAACATGCTTCCACAAAATGGCAGTAAAAAATAATATGCAAACTTCACATCCTATTTCATAACTTTAAAAAATCACTGGACAAAAGGAAAAACAAGGAAATAAGAAATCCTAGCAACTTAAGAGGTTAATTTATACCAATGATCCCTCAAAACTCTTATCTGTATTTGGTGAAGATGTTTACAAGCATCGTGATGGTAGTAGGTATGGTAGATCATGTAAGATCGGTGCCATAGCAAACATAGCTATGCTAGAAATTGATGTACGATCAGGAAGATGGAAGCCATATAGGCCTCATCTAGCTAAGCAAAATGCTTCTTTATGGGAGAAGAGGCAAGGGTATCCACGTGAGTATCGACTGCTATCTGATATCGAGGCACAAAAGTTCTCCAAAGTGAGTCAACAATAACTGGTAGAAATATTATAGGACAATAGCTAGGGCAAGTGCACGGTGGCTATCATGCTCGTTGCTGAACTTTGAAGAAAAGGCAAAATTTTTTGAGGGGTCACTAGCCTTAGGGACATAAAATAGGGTTACGGCTTGTAAGGGCTTTGCCATCTCTACACACCAGCACCTTAAGAAGATTGGCCCTATGCTCCAAAATCAACTAAGTCTAAAAATTGTAATAGATTGAGAGTTTTTTTCTTAATAGAGTTTTCAAACAAATTTTAACATTGATAATTTTACTAATAGTGATTTAGCAAAAAAATCACAAGGTTGGTAAAAGAGTACCGAATCCATTAGGTAGTCCAATTTTGATTGATTAGAGCTTGTTCTTTGTTGCTTTTTGGTGTTGGTTTGTTCATAGGAATAGGTAGTAGAGGTGATTGTGCTAAGGGTTGTATGTAGGTAAACATCACTAAAAACACCAGGAAATGAAGTTTCAATCAAATTTAGAAGTGGTGTGAGTGTGTTGAAACACCCTTTTGGAAAACATCTCATTTTATACTTTTAAGTTGCTGCTTGTGGTTGTTTTTTTATTTAAGTAGGTAGAATAGGTAGAGTAGAATATTCCATAGCTTATAGACCTTGCACACAAATTCAAGAATTGCAAGAATCACCAAAAACTTGTCGGCAACAAAGCTAGATTGTTTGTTGTTGCATTAAATCTAACGTAGCGACTACAGGAAGTCACTGCGTTAATAATGGAATGACCCGTTGCTTTAATTGCTATCAAATACTACCTCATCTAGTTGAAATGTGGCATTAACTGGACTGACAACTGGTCAACACAGTGGCCCTCGAGTCACTGCTATATCCAACTTGTTGTATTAAGAAATCGTTGGATAACACTGCGACTTTAGAGTCGCTACTATAACTCAATTGCCGCTTTATTAGGTCATCGCTATACCAAAGTCATCACGTTAAAGGAGTCACTACTATAAGGTTAATGCAATGCAGCAACCTACAAGTTGCTGCTTTAAGGCTAATGCAACAACTTGCTGCTTTAAGACATGGAATGCACAATGACTAAAACTGATTGAAGTAGCCCGATAGAGTGACCGACTCATGCACTTGAGGTCTGGTAGAGTGCTAGGATTTGACCCATAGCTGGAGGATAGTGCCTTTCATAATATTCTACCGGGCCTATTTAACACCAGTGTCAATTCCTTCCAAGATCTCAACCTTAAGGTCATATTCAATACATGATACCACACACACGGACTCCTCGCTCTTTACTCCAGCTCAATCAAGCCCCAATCTCCCATGCCATCAACGACAGCCTCATGATTAAGGGAATCACTCTCTAACTTCATGGGGAGATTGGGTCTATCCTGTTGGGGGTAAAGGCCAATGGCCTAGGTTCATATACCATTCTCCTTAGGACGGGTTCAAACTAGGTTGGTGGACACGGTGTTGTGAAGCATTTTGAAGCCATGTCTGCCGATGTGGTAGTTCACACTACCTAGTGGACAAACCTCATACAAAGTAAGAGGCAATAATGGCATGCAAATTTGATTGGCTTGATGGGAAGGCATTCAATGTACGGGTCCCCCATCATGGGTTCAATCCCCAATCAAGCTATCTCGCGGCCTTTTTCTTCTGCCGGCCATCTTATGGGCAGCCTTCAACCCACAAACAAATATTTTTAGCTGCCATGTTCAGGCCCGCATATACTATTGGTCCAAGGGTGCTCGCTGCCATGTCCGGGCCCGCATATGCTATTGGTCCAAGGGTGCTCGCATCCCTTCACATTGCATTTTGGAACATGGCCACTAGCCTAGTCTGAACCTTGCCTTAAGAAGAACTTGAGACCAATCAGGGTGACTTAGGGCCTTAGCACATGGATGGGGCTAGCATGGGTTTAGGATGGGAATCTTTTTGTCATCATTACTCCCATCCTACACCAAGTGGTCTAGGATGGATTTAGAATGGGAGTAGCCACTTTTTCTCCCATCCTAGACCATGGCCTCTAGACCTTGGCAGCTAGAATGGGTTCCCCTTTTTTAGGGATTCAAAAACATGCAAGGATGACATGTATCCTTGTCTCCAAGTGGTCCCCACCTCCTAAACACATGAAATGATGCCATGTGTCCTCTTCCTCCTAAACCCATCCCTAGTTCCTTTTTTTGTTAGCACATGGTGGGATGGGAATAGGATAGAAATATGCGTGGGACCATTTGGGACCACCTTTTCCCATTCCCATCCTATTTCTTCCCATGTGCTAAGCCCTTTAGCACCCACCACATACTGCATTATCGTATCATCTCTCTTTCTCCTCTGCTCTCAGTTCTCTTTCTTCCACCCAACAACTGGTATCAAAGCATGGACGAAGCCCAGAGCCCGAAGGAGAGCTTGGCAGATTCCCATGAGAGCTGAAGGTGAAGCTAAAGGAATGCAAGGCTGCTATTGCCATTGTGATCTGCACAAAGGAGTAGGAAGAACTGAACGATTTCCTTACTCAAGAACTTGTTGGAGTGGCATTGGATATAGACTATTGTAGTTTGAAGACTACAGACCAACTCCAATGATATGCTGTGGAGATAGATTGCATACATTAGGCTTGTCATCGACCTGCTTAGCTCTTGAATACCTCGAAAGTCTGTGGATTTCTACCTCAAGCTCAACATTGTGACCAGTGAAGCGTATGTTAATGTGAGGAAAGGGAAGATTATTGCAGGATATGATCTTGTTGATCTTGTTGTGTGGCTATTTTGGAAAGGTGAAGCTAAGGATGGGTATCGCAATAGCAATGCCAAAGTAGAAGGGTAGGTAGAGCTTCCATACATCGCTAATGAAAATGTAGATGAAGGGCCCGTAAGGCAGGGATTCCAACAGGTTTTTTCTTGTGATACAGAATCCATTCGACTATTGTATCAAGCCATCATGGACAGTCTGTCTATTTCAAAAACGGAACTGCTGCAACAAGAAGAGTAATTGCACTTTTGGGTCTTGCATCTCTGTCTGGTAGAACCAAATGTTGGCATAAGTAAAAGGAATTGCTATAAATTGAGCAACCCAAAGGTCGAAACTGGTTCTTCTTCATAGGCTATCATCTATTATATTCAAGAGTGCTTAAACTGTGTCAGGTTTTTTTTGTAAAGCAAATTGTGGGTGTTGGTTTTCCAACGTATGCACTGCTTACATACCTGATTCGTTCAACAAAGGTTGGAGTTGCTGGGTTGCTTTTATGAGAGCTCCTTCCATTGCAATTTAGCCTATATTGTGGCTGTGGTGGCACAGTTTGTGGTCAATGTTTGTTTCAATTGGAGGAACTTAGTTTCCAGTCGTGGGAGTAGATATATCTTTGACAAGGAAGCTATAGGAACATGTCATTTCTGGTGGGCGAGCTTGTGAGCACTCAGAGTGAACTATGGATGTGCTTGGATGCCGAGCAGATTGCCATTGATGGTGTGAAGTATGGACATTAGCTGTGGATACGCTGATTTGAGGCTGTCGCTTGGACACTTTGCGGGACTAGTCATATGCCATTTTGTAGTCTTGCACAAGAAGCTTTCGATCTGTAGGTGTTGGCTTGACTCTTTCTTGGCTTCATCGACATTCTCTTTCAAGCTTCCTGCATTCATAACACAATCATCTCTCTCTCCATTTCATTCGCTTATCATAGAGCTCGACTCTCTCTTTCTAGTCAGCACAGGTACATCAATTTTGGCAGTGATAGTGACACATGCCAGTGATTATGATATTTTGGCAATGATTATGCAGTTGGTTCATGCCATCAGTTGATGCACATTGGTTATTGAAGGGTGAATGCACTTGAGCTACTAGAAATCTCAACTAAGACATGCACATGAGGGTGAGAATACCCAAGATTAATGTGTTTGTAGCCCATGGAAAATGCATTATATTCTTGACTAACAGGTTATTAAAAAGCTGGTGCTGTTTTTATGACAGAACAATCATTTTTGGGACCGAATATCTTTTTCATGGTGTGGAATTGGGTTTTGGTGTGAACTGAGAAGTAAGAGACCTCTAGACAGATTTCAATTTGTTTTTTGGAAGCTTTTCCATTTGGAGTATGCATCAAAAGTTATGATGTGTACAAATTTGCCAAAAGTTCCTGTAAGTGAGCAGCAGGCTATTTTCATAGGTTAACAGAAGAAAATATGTAAGGATTTGGGATCTGCACTAAACTAGACAGTTTTAGATCTATCAATTATCTACAACTTTACTGTTTTCACTTTTTGCATTTGAGTTAAGGGTCAAAATATATCTGATGTACAAAGTTGCTACAGACAACAAAATTTTTGCTACTTGGCTGACCACTACAGTTGGTGTTTTTGGGTTGCATCTTGAGTTGCATCTAAAGTCGTTGAGATGTCTAGTTCATCAGAGAATTGCTTGTTCAACATAGATAAATTGGATGGCACCAATTTTTTGTATTGGAAAGAAAAAATTTATAATGTGCTTGTACAGAAAAGCAGATTAAGCCCATTAGATGTAAGGGTGTAAAGCCAGAGGTCTTGGTTGAGGATGAATGGCTAGAGATAGATGAGCTTGCACGCTCCACCATTGTGCTCACACTTTCCAAATCTGTGTACTTCAATGTGAAGGACACTAAAGGCAGTGCATTTGGAGTATGGGATAAGTTACATGATCTCTATGAGAAGCAAAGTGTCGCTTCTCAAGTCTATTGGCTGAAGAAACTCATTGACTTACACATGGATGAGGACACTGCAATGTCCAATCATCTAAATGAGTTCAATACTATTTTTAGTTAACTCTCAGCTTAGAAAATTGCCTTTGAGGACTCAGTCAAGGCAATGTTTCTTCTTGTCACTTTGCCTGAGAGTCGGGATACATTCAGGACAGCCATTAGTAACTTCGCAACCGCAAGTGGGCTTACATGTGCAAATGTGGACAGTAGCCTTCTCATAGAGGAGGTTAATGGAAGAATAATGCACGAAACAAAAGTACAAGTGCCCTCACCATGAGGGGGAGATAAACACTTGTGTGTCTTTGGATGCGAGGCTTATGTACTCATACCAAAGGACAAGCGGAAAAAGCTTGAGCCAAAGTCACATAAATGCATCTTCCTTGGGTATGGTGATTCAGGTGAAATGGGATATCGTCTATGGGATCCAGTAGCCATAAAGATTGTGCGTAGCAATGATGTCATTTTTAATGAGAAAGCAATGCATAAGCATCCCATAAAGATAGCGGAAGTCAGGAGAGTGGTGTTCCAAGAGGATGGACTGCCAGCACATAATGTTGTAAATGGACAGCAAGTACAACCATAAAATGTTGAGGTAGGAGGTCCACAGGAAGTGGGAGATCCTCAAGCTGTGCAAGACAATCAGTTGGGACAGCAAGTTGCTCAGGGAGAGCAAGTGGTGAGATGGTCCAATCAAGTCTCACAACCTCTACAGAGGTATACACCATCTCTTCACTATGTCATGCTGATAGATTGTAGTGAGCCTTTATGCTTTGAGGATGCTAGCTCAAGTGGGAGAAGGCTATGCAATCTGAGATGGATTCTCTAAAGAAAAATACAACTTGGGATTTGGTTCAGTTGCCCAAAGGCAAGCATGCTTTGACATGCAAATGGGTGTATAAGTTGAAGATGTCTCCTACAGATGCATTTCCTAAGTACAAGGAAAGATTGGTAGCCAAGGGCTTCAAGCAAGAGAAGGGCATTGATTTTTGATGAGATCTTTTCCCCATTGATGAAAATGACTACTCTTCATACAATGCTTGCATTGGTTGCCAGGGCAGACATGGAGCTTGTCCAGATGGATGTTAAGATAGCCTTCTTGCATGGAGACCTTCATGAGGACATTTATATGTAGTGGGGCCAGAAGTGTTTGTTGTGCAGGGCAAAGAATGGATGGTATGTAAGCTTCAAAAGAGATTTTATGGGCTGAAGCAGGATCCAAGGGAGTGGTACCATAAGTTTGATGCATTTATGAAATCCCAAGGATACAAAAGAAGTGAGACAAATCATTGTCTCTTTACTAAGAAGGCATTGGATGGTAGCCTTCTGATTTTGATCCTATATGTTGATGACATGCTGATTGCTTGGCAGTCTACTCATGATGTGGATGCTTTAAAGCAAAAGTTGCATGCGACCTTCGATATGAAGGACTTGGGTGATGCCTGTCACATACTTGGTATGAGGATTGTTTAAGACAGAAGTAGGGAACTTTTGTATTTATCTCAGAAGGAGTATGTTGGCAAGGTTCTTGAACATTTCAATATGGAGAGGGGGAAGTCCATAATTACCCCATTGCTGCCTCCTATGTGAAACTCAATAGCCCTAAGACTGATGAGTATCAAGTTGAAATGGTAAAGATTCCTAATGCATCCATAGTTGGCAGCTTGATGTATGCCATGGTTGCTACACGTTGAGATATTGCTTATGTAGATGGAGTTATTAGCAGGTATATGGCTAATCCTAGCAAGAAGCATTGGGAGGTAGTGAAGAGTATCTTGAGATACTTGAATGATACAAGGGATTTATGCATTTGCTTTGGGAGGAAGGATACATCAAGTCCTCGGTTATGCAAATGCCGATTTTTCAGGGAATGTAGACAACTGACGGTCTACTACTCGATGTGTTTTCACATTCACAGGTGGTCAGGTGGTATAGTGTCATGGGTCTCTCATTTGCAGGCATGCACGAACTTGTCTACTACTGAGGCATAGTATATTGCAACCTTTGAGGCTTGCAAGGAAGCAATATGGCTTACACATCTAGTGGGAGACTTGGGCATTTCAAGATAGATTCCTACTTTGCATTGTGATAGTTAGAGTGCCATCCGGTTGGCATGGAATCCTATTTTTCATGTGAAGACTAAGCATATTGAAGTGAAGTATCACTTCAGTAGGAAATTGCTTGAGGACAAGCGTATTCAGATTGTCAAGATTCATACAAATGATAACCCTGTAGATCTTCTTACGAAGACTTTTTTTGCAGAGTGCTTTGCACACTGTAGAGTGTTAATGGGCATCGGATGACATTAGGACATCCATCTTCTCTCTTAAAGGCACATTGGCCTTTAAGTGGGAGGTGGTTGTGGGTGAAGGCCAATGGCCTAGGTTCATACCCTTGTATAATCATACCATTCTTCTTAATAAGAACTTCAGACCGATTAGGGTGACTTTGCACCCACCACATACTGTGTTATCCGATCATCTCTCTTTCTCCTCTGCTCTTGGTTCTCTTTCTTTCTCCCAACATGTCCTTCCTTGATCTAGTCAACCCCTTTGCAAGGCAAACCAAAGTGCCTGAGGAGCCATAGGGCCCTCCTCCCACTGTACATCAAGAAATTCGCAAAGTAACTCAATGCCTATCTCAACAGTGAATCCTACGAGGCCCCACGTTTAGTTCTATGAGAGAGAGCAATCCTTCATTAGAGATTTTGAGCCTAGGGTACATAGCTTTTGGCCGTTGAGTCTTGACATGCAGGGAAACAAACAAATGGACTTTGGGGAGAATACGCTTCCACACAAATGGCTTCTAGAGGGGGGTGAGAAGCCATTTGTGTGGAAGGCACTCCCTACCCCACGACTACACCGTATAGGCCGGTGCTTGATGTGAATGTGCCCATGACTAGGCCCTCACTAGTGCAGCCAGTATAAGACTAGCAAATGCAATGCCTAAATGATCCACAACCATTACAACCCACCCCCAGTGCCATGCAACTAGGACCAAATGCAAACCCCACCATGAATGCTTTTCGGGGCAAACCCCACTATGAATACTTTTCTAAGTGTCCCAGATGGAGCCCTATCAACCAATTGTATGAGGTAAAGTAGAAGGACCACGAGACCTTATTGGAATATATTGCAAGGATCAAATATATACCTTATGAGGTAAAGCAAAAGGACCACGAGACCTTATGGGAATATATTGCAAGGATCAAATATCTAAACTCCCACTATGAATGTCATGAGATGATGAGTGATGAATGATTATTACCACATTTCCTCATTGGGCTAAGGGATGCCAAGCTTCATGTTCATCTCTTTATCCTAAACACCACATCATTTGAGCTGTATGGCAAGATTGTTGTGCTCTTAGATGACAATATGAAGGACAAAGCCCAAATAAAAAAGTCACAAGTAGCTTCATCCAATGTGTCTCACACATGCAAAATTATTAGTACTGATGAAGCCAAGGAGGCAACTCCACTTGCCAAGGGAGCAAACATAGATGAGGTGGTCACTGATCTCTTGGACCGAGTGGCCCAACAAATATAGGGGGGATTGAGTTCACCTATTCTCTAGAAGGGATATTGTGTGGTGTGGTCTCGGCACATGCAAACATCCCACTAATGAGTGCTCCTGCCTTTGGGCTAGGCTGACATTCTACTATGCTCATTGTGCTAGTTGGGAAAATCACGAGACATCTCAGTGTCACTATCCCAAGGCTATCCGCTAGCCTATGTATTAATAGAGGCAACCCATAATCTTACTCGCATCACCAAATCAATTTAATCAGGGTCATCTAGCTATTTAAAGAGCCCCCTCTACCAACCAAGGGCAATGTAGGGCTTGAAACCTCCCATTGCCACCACCTATTTTAGGCCGTGAACCTCCACCAACTTGGATCACCCCTATGAACCAAGTGATTATTGAGGAGCCACCCAATAAGTGGAAGGCTCTAGATTATGCTCCTTTGGAAAATGACTCCTCATGGTATGAGAGTCCCTTGTACTAGTCCATCCAAATACGTCATTATATCATGCAGGAGGAATAATACATCTTGGTGTACCAGATGGCTCCCACCACACCCCGAGATATGAATACCTTGACTTGCAGACCAGCCATTGAATGATATACCTATCAAGAAACACATCAAGCTAGTGAGTGTCCCTACAAAGCACTAGCCAACTAACCAGTAGCTTGCTATAAATGCCAAGAACCTCACTACCCGAAGGACTGCCCCTATAAGGATGATCAACTCCTACCCACAAAAATTACTACTAACATCAATGCTCCATTGCGTTTAGCACGCTGCGGGGTGGACCACGTTTACAAGACTGTCCAATGAGAAGGACCCTTAGAATGGCCATGGAGCCTGATGTTGGGATAAAGGCCAATGGCCTAGTATATACCCCTTTGTACCATACATACATAAAAAGAGCTTACCTTGATCTGGGTGAGTTAGCACCCACAATTTCAGTGTTCTATCTTTCTTTGTTGCTCTCCGATAAGACCTTCTCTCCATCAATTGGTATCAAAGCTTGGTTGAGCGAAGCTAACAAGGAGACTGTAGCATTGCGGTGTTGCTGTGCCAAGAGCTCGAACTTGTTGCGTGGAGTTTCCTACTACCCGTGGGTTGCCCCTGGGAGCTGTATTTTGACATATACTAGCTCGTTTTTACTATTTCAGCCATATATATCAGGTTGCCTCGACTATTCCAGCAATCTATTGAGCAGGGGAGAAGAAATATTATCCATCTATGGTTAAAAACGACCTGTTGCTCTGCAATTCCAGCCACTGAAAGTTGCTTTTTTGGGGCCCGAAAGCAAAAACGTCTTTTGCTTGTGGCGGACTCCAGTTGATCAAAGGCAACTGATACATTCAGATTTTAGTTGGGTTTATGCCTTCAAGTTGATGCATATCAAGCCAAAGGTTGGCTGAAAGTGATTGCTTACAATTGATGCATTTTGAGCCTTTGTTTAGCTGAGAAAGTGAGCATAAGTGAGTAGTGTTTTTTTGAAGCTGTCTTGTATCCCAGGAAGGGATTATTTTTATGAGTGCATTACTCTTCCCACTAGGGAATTTTTTGGACAACAAATTTCAGAATGGTTGGGCTATTAGGTGGACAACCTTAGGTTATGCAGAAAAATCAGTTGGGACAGTAAGATGCTCATGGTGAGCAAGTGTTGAGACGTTCCACTAGAGTCTCACGACCTCCACAGAGATATGCTCCATCTCTAGATTATGTCATGTTGATAGATTGTGGTGAGCTTTCATGCTTTGAGGATGCTATGTTTAGGAATGACAAGCATAAGTGGGAGAAGGCTATGCAGTTAGAGATGGATTCTTTGATGAAGAATGCTACTTGGGATTTGGTTTATTTGCCCACAGGAAAGCATGCATTGCCATGCAAATGGGTTTACAAGCTGAAGATGTCTCTAGCAGATGCATTGCCTAAATATAAGGCAAGGTTGGTAGCCAAGGGATTTAAGCAAGAGAAGGGTATTGATTTTGATGAGATATTTTCCCTAGTGGTGAAGATAACTACCCTTCATATAGTGCTTGCATTGGTTGCCAGAGAGGACATGGAGCTTGTCCAAATGGATGTAAAAACAGCTTTTCTAGATGGAGATCTTCATGAGAACATCTATATGCAGTAGCCAGAGGGGTTTGTTGTGCAAGGCAAAGAATGTATGGTATGCAAGCTTCAGAAGTGTCTTTATGGATTGAAGCAAGCTCCTAGGGAGTGGTACCATAAGTTTGATGCATTTATGCGATCCCAAGGGTACACACAGAGTGAGATAGGACTTTGCCTCTACACAAAGAAGGCATCAGATGGCAGCCTTCTTATTTTGATTTTATATGTTGATGACATGCTTATTGCTGGGAAATCTACTTTGGATGTGGATGCCTTGAAGAAAAGGTTGCATGAGATCTTTGACATGAAGGATTTGGGTGATGCATGTCACATACTTAGCATGAGGATTGTTCGGGATAGGAACAAGAAATTCCTTCATTTGTTATAGAAAGAGAACATTAGCAAGGTACTTGGGCATTTCAATATGGAGAGGGGGAAGTCCATAAGTACTCCGTTGCCTCCATATGTGAAACTTAGCCAAGCGGACAACCCTAAGTCAGATGAGGAACGAGCTGAAATGGCAAAGATAACTTATGCATCCATAGTAGGAAGCTTGATGTATGCCATGGTTGCTACACGTCCAGATATTGCTTTTGCAGTGGGAACTGTTAGCATGTATATGGCAAATCCTAGCAAGAAGCATTGGGAGGCAGTGAAAGGTATCATGAGATACTTGAATGGTACAAAGTACATGTGCATTTTCTTTGGGAGGAAGGACACATCTGCTGTTGGATATGCAGATGCTGATTTTGCAGGGAATGTAGACACCAAGAGGTCTACTATAGGATATGTTTTCTCATTCACTAGAGGTGCAGTTTCATGGGTCTCTCATTTGCAGCCATGTACGGCTTTGTCTACCATTGAGGCAGAGTATGTTGCAGCCACTGAGGCATGCAAGAAAGCTATATGGCTTACTCGTCTAGTGGGAGACTTGAGCATTGTAGGAGAGGTTCCAGTTTTGCACCATGATAGTCAGAGTGCCATCCAGTTGGCACGGAATCCTATCTTCCATGTAAAGACAAAGCATATTGATATGAAGTACCACTTCATCAGAGAGATGATTGAGGACAAGCGCATCTAGCTTGTCAAGGTTCACACAGATGAGAACCTTGTAGATCTTCTTATAAAGAGTCTTTCCTTTGAGCAGTTTGCACATTACAGAGTATTGATGGGAGTCGAATGACATTAGGATGCCCATCTTCTCCTTTAAAGGTGCATTGGCCTTTAAGTGGGAGGTTGTTGGGGTAAAGGCCAATGGCCTAGTATATACCCCTTTGTACCATACATACATAATAAGAGCTTACCTTGATCTGGGTGAGTTAGCACCCACAATTTCTATGTTCTCCCTTTGTTTGTTGCTCTTCGATAAGACCTCCTCTCCATCACCTAAGACCAACACTAATTTGCAAAGTATTGAGAGAGGACAAGTGCCCTCGGTGTCTCTGATGATTCACTAGGGCTTAGGCCCAAGGGTATGAGTAAGGAACTCTAGAAATAGGCTAAGAAATATAAATCGGCCATAACCCAATCTAAGGACAAGGGCCGCATGGGTGTGGCTAAAGTAGGATAGGGAGTGGATAGAGTTATTATCCACAATGGGTCCGATGAGGAGACAGCTATCATATCTACTTCCACATCTTCAAGACACACCCCGTCAAGACTAACCCTTGGCCTAATGGAAAGGGTAATGCAAAAGGGGCACTATCGCACAAGCACAACTTAAACTTGGTGGGTCATATTGAATACCTGGCCCCACTATTGAAAAGCAATGCCTTGCAGAGGCACAATAGCTGCTCTATCATTGTTAAGAGAAATTCAAGAAAAGACTCAAGACCAGCAAGGGCATGTGTTTGTTCTTTCCCACGGCTTCTGCAGGAAGAGCAGGGTATTCTCAGTATGTAGGATTCCGAGGCTTTTTGTCACCTATAGATATATCGGTGTTGTCGTTTGTAGTATAAGTGTAGCTTAGGACCTTGAGTCGTATTCTAATGAGAGATGTAGGCTTAAGTGTGGTAAGCAAACATAGTGCATGCATGTGTGAAAGGAATGTGCATCATCATGGTTGGGGTAATGAAGGCTTTCGCCTTCATTAGGGGTTGAAGGTTTGAGGAGGAGTTTAAGGGTAGAGGGAGGCTCAGGGTTTAGAAGGAGGCTCCAAGGTTTAGAGAGAGGTTCCAGAGTTTAGATGTTCAAGGGTTAGAAGGAGGATCCAAGGTTCAGGATAGAGTACATGGTGGAGAACTCGTCTCACTTCTCTCTCTGCATGTAGGAATTGTAAGACATTCTCTCTCTACATGTAGAACTTGCATATAGAAGTTGCATGTAGGAGTTGCAAGTTGCATGTAGGAGTTTCATGTTGCATGTAGGAGTTGCATGTAGAACTTGCATGTAGAACATGCATGTAGGAGTTGCATGTAGAACTCACATGTTGCATGTAGGAGTTACGTGTAGAACTCGCATATTGCATGTAGGATTTATATGTAGGACTTGCATGTAGAAAATGCATGTAGGAATTGCATGTAGGAATCACATGTAGAACTTGCATGTAGAACATGCATGTAGGAGTTGCAAGTAGAACTTGCATGTTGAGGATTCTTAAGAGAGATTTTATTCCTAGCTTTATGCAAGTACAAGCGGAGCTTTGCTGCTACTTTACACACACATTTTGTGCTACCTAAGTCCATGTTGGCACAAAGACAACATACTCCCGAATCCATTTTATTACCCATCCTTGGGTTATGGCTTATTGTGATCACGTAGCAGGGATGCCATGCATGAAATCCAGTGGGTGTGGAACTTGTGTCATTCCAATTGATCCTTCTATAAAGCCTTGGTACCATACAATTTTCGCTCAGTTTCTAGGTAGCCTGTATCCACCATTTGTTCGAACAGAGATATGTGGTGTGCTTCTAGAAAGATGACTCTTTGGTAGAGTCGGCTTGTAATCTGAGCATCAATCCATTCATTGGGATTGAAACTAAGAGGGGGCAAATGGCGATCAATGTGGCTGGGGACATCTACAATGTATTCCAATGTTTTGTAGAAGATAGCACTTTGGCAAAGGAAGCAGTCAATGTTGCTGCACATTATTTGCTCATCTTGCTGAAGTGCTCAAATCAGCGTGCCTTGGATATTCCATTCTACACCAGAGTATGGTTCGATCATTGGCCAATTAATGGTGCGATCTTTGCCCAAAGTGTGTATGTTGGCTTTCCATCTATGACATCGTGGAACTTGGGATGGGTTCTGAGATGTGGAGGTGCATGCATGCACTGTTTTAGGAAGATTACATCAAAGATCTTGGGATGGCGGCATCAATCAGGTTGGGATCCAACTTGCTTATCCCCAATATTCACTGATTTGACACTGACAAAGGGTAGTAGGGAAGTTGTGCAAGCTCCATCCACCAAGAGTTTTCATATCAGGATATTTTCTCCAAAATTCCTTGATGGGGTTACTGGAAAGTGGTTTCTCATCAAAATCATACCCATAATTGAAATTTGGCATGGGAGTACAAATGGGATTATCCAGATCCTGATATTCAAAATCAAATACTGTGTCATTTTTTGTTGATGGTATTATAAGTAGTGTCAAAGGTGATGACGGGGTAGGGAGAGAATCTGGGGACATAGGGGAGAAATATGGAAGAGTGTTAGTTGTGGAAGAGGGAGCAGATGGGAGGGGGAGAAGAATTGGGCAAATGGTTTGAGCAGCTTGGTAATCCTCTAAGGTAGGATTAGCAAGGGAAGGCAAGAAGCTAGGTGTGAGGGGCTTATAAGTTTGTGACTATTGGGTTAGTTGAAAATGGTGAGAGGCATGAGCAAAGAGATGGTGAAGGGAATAGATGTTAGGATGGAGCTCAGGGAAGGTTAAGAGGGTGCTAGTAGCAAGGGTAAGTGAGGTTGGCAGAGAGAGTGGTTAGATATGGGAAGTTGGATGTGAGATAGGCCCTGTCATCTTTTGACACTTCTTTTTGCTGGTGCGATGGGATCATCAACTGCAAGGGTGGGATGTCGGTTATGTCATGCCTTGCAAATAATAGTGATGGCCTTTGTAGCAATGGCAACAAGCCATCCGTAACCCTAAGGGAAGGACTACCCATGAGGCATACAGTGACGATGAAAGCATCCGTCCTGAGTGCTATAAACCTGGCATGTGTAGATAGGCATAAGATATTTTTCTCATCTTCGAACAAGTCTTGGCAATTATGCACAAATTTTTGGTCCCTATGGAACGTTCCCATTTTATTATTGGATGAGCGGATATGATCCTGATTTGGAGTTGCTTCCATGGGATAAGCACTCGTGCATTGAGGTGATCTTCCACTTGTAGAATGGCCACAAGCCCTTGGTACACCACCGTTGTACATTGTAGTGGGACTTCATTGATGTTGTCTTCCATTGCCTTATTGTTGTGCACTAGTAATTGGAGTTCAAGCTTGGAGATGATTATCTTTTGCGGTTGCATCTCATCCATTTTTTCCTTATATTTATGGTAGATGGATCTATGTGCCTCCTTAAGCTTTCTCATTTGCAAGGTGACCTATGCTTGTTGAGGAATGACTTTAGTGGTATTAGACCATTGGTCCAAGACTTGTGCATGTGAAGTGCTAGCCTCTTTAGCGGTAGCAAGTTGGTCCTTTAAGATTCTGCAGTCCCTTGTAAGCTCTTCAATGCTGAACGTGCGTATTGCTAAAGATTGTTGCATGTCTTCAAGCTTGTCTTGGCAATCTTGGAGCTCTTCTTCTTTGTGGATTAGAGTGATCAAGCTTGTGCCAGTGCCTCTGTCTACTGAGCATGTGTGGAGGTCAAGGAGTTATAGTAGGCCTATAGGATTGCCATAGCTTGTGCTGCTACTGTCAGCTATATTTGGCTTTAGTGGAGATTGGAGGTCACATCTCTCATTGCCTTCTCTTGAGCTTGGAGAGCTTGGTTCATGTGTACTTCTTCAACCTCCTTCTCATCTATTTGTGCCTGAAGTGCCTTGACTTCTATGGTGATTCCTTGAATTGGTCTTCGAGTGCTGCTGCAGTCTGTCTTTCCAATTCACGTGGATGTTCCTCCTTGGTCAAGCTAGTGAATAGTTCTGACATTTGGAGCATGTGGCTAGCTTGATGATGGATAAAGACAGACAGTGATGAGGACTGGCGATACTGCTGATATAATTGGTGCCCATGTAGCCATCCTAATGATTCTGTAGTACTTGTTGGCGGTTGTTCCAATGGTATTTCAGTCACTTGGGTACAGTAGTCATATTGTTGATCTGGCACTAGCTCCCCTTGTGGCTCATGGACTGGCATGGTGCAGTACTGGTGCCAATGTAGCCTTAGGCTCTGGTGCTGATCTTGCCTCAGGCTCTGCTGGCTACTGCTATTGTTGGAGATATATTGGTTGCAGTTGTGTACCGAGATGTAGCATCTTATGGGGCAATTCCTCAATTTCGACCTCTAGAATAGGCAATTCTTCTTAAGTATCTGCATTTGCCAATGTGATAGTAGGAGAAGTTGGTGATGGCTCCCATGTTGGTGAGGAGGGAATGTCCAAATCCTCAATAGGTTTTGGTGACTAGGGTAGAGTCATTTCTCATTCCTATAGCTCCTTATTGATGATTATAGCCAATAAATATGGAATTTTACATTTTTTGCCTTATGAACCATCTAGTTTTTTGTGAAAGAAGATGACAAAGTGCTGGATCCAGTCTTGCTTTAGCTTCCTACTCAGCATTGTGCCTTGGGTGAGGAGAGGCTATACTTCAAGAAATTTAGCATCAGCAGGCCTTGTAGGGTATTTAGCACCTTGTGTTGGGAGTGAGAAGGCCCTTTGAATGATTATACTATTGAGGATAATGTTGAGTGGGCTTTGATGTAAAATGATGGTGCCGTACTTACCAACCTGTGCATTGTTGGAGTGGTAAGAATGGAGAAAGTCCTTGATGTACGTGGCCTCCAAGGATTATAGGCTCTCATACAAACTTCGCAAACCCCTTTTCTCTAAGAAATATGTTGTTGCGTTGGAAAGAGCATAAGTCGATGTAGCTGGCCACACAAGTTCCAATGACTGGGCCTCATCAATGGTTGTGTAGGCCAGTGGTGATTGGGGTGGCATTTGTTATTCTTGGGTTTCCATGTCATACATAGAATCCTCCTCAAAGCTATCACTCTGAACCACAAATGCCTGTGGTTGCCATGGTTGAGAGGAGGTAGATGGCTGTGAACTTTGGAGGGGGTCTCGTGGTTGAGGTGTGACAAAACATGAAGAGGGGAGAGGAGAAGAGTGGAGATGAGGAGAGAGGGCACAGCTAGAGAGCACACCACAAATGACTAACTGTACACTAGATTTAGTTGAAAAAATAGAATATATACAAACCCTTTTAGGGTTAGGGTTAGGGGATCTAACCCTTTCCTTTATAGCACTCTATAAGGTTAGTGCTATGCACATATGATCACGTGATGGTGCTATGCACACATGATCACATGATGTTGAGCGTGAACTCTCAACACCTTCCCTCAAGATCAACATCATGAAGTAGGCCTTCCCTCAAGATGATGATTCTGGGGAATCAAAGAAGGACTGAGCATTACATTCTATCACACCCCTTTAATGGGAATGTCCTTCCTCTACGTCAAACCAAGAGCTAGTCGGTGTTTCTCAAATAGCTCTTTACCGAGTGGTTTGGTAAAGATGTCTGCAACATTTTCTTTGCTATCACAATGCTGCAATGTGATGTCACCAAGTAACACTCTTTCTCTGATGAAGTGCTCTCTGACATCAATGTGCTTTGTCCTAGAGTGATATACTAGATTTTTGGCCAATGCTTGAGCCGATTGATTATCACAGTATATTGTTGTTGGCTTTGACTCATCAAAGTAATCTGTTTCTCACAATAGTCTTCTGAGCCATATAGCCTCACATGCACCTGTAGTGAGTGCTCTATATTCTACTTCAGTCGAAGATAAAGAAATAGTTGGTTGTTTGTTTAACAACCATGTTATAGCACCTTGACCAAGGAAAAATGCATATCCCTATGTCAATCTCCTGGTCTCATGATCTTCGACATAGTTACTATCATAGTATCCATGCAACCGTGGATGACTTCCTCTGTATTCTATCCCAAACTGTCTTGTGCCTCTGATGTATCTCAAGACTCTTTTGGCTGCATTCCAGTGAGACTATTTTGGATTTGCCATAAACTATGCTAGTGAGCTTACTGCATAACAAATATTTGGCCTTGTGATTGTTAGATATATAAGAGATCCGATGAGCTACCTGTAGTATCTGTCATTGATTATAGGCTTTTCTGAATCTTTAGTTTCAAACTCTATTCCATGGGAGTGGCTGCAATCTTGCAATCTGCCATATGAAACTTCTTCAAGAGACTGTCAACATACTTGAGCTGACTCATGAATGTGCTATCTGAATCTCTCCAGAACTCAATTCCAAGACAATAGTGCATAAGTCCAAGATCTTTCATGTTGAACTCTGCAGATAAGTCTGGTTTCATTTTTCTGACGAAGCTATCCTTGCTTCCTATCAAAATCAGATCATCTACGTACAAAAGTGCAATAGCAATGTCTTCCCCTTGAAATTTGTAGTAGAGAGTATGATCTGCATTGGACTTCATGTATCCCAGATTAGCAAAATACTTGTCAATTCTACTATACCAACTTCTAGGTGCTTGCTTTAAGCCATAGAGACTCTTCTTGAGATGGCAAACCTTATTCTCCTTTCCTGGTTCAACATAACCTGTTGGTTCTTACATGTAGACTTCCTCGTCTAGATAAGCATTGAGAAATGCATTCTTGACATCGAGCTGATACACACTCCATTGGCTGTGTCGCTAGTGATATCAAGAACCATATGGAATCCATCTTTGCTACTGGAGCATAAGTCTCATCATAGTCTTGACCATATTGCTATGCAAATCCTTTTGCAACTAGTCTGGCTTTGTATCTCTGAATACTGCCATCTGGGTTGTACTTCACTTTGTATACCCATTTGCTTGCTATGGCCTTCTTTCCTGGTGGAAGATTGCATAATTCCCAAGTGTTATTTTTATACAAAGCACCCATTTCTTCATTCATAGTAGTTTGCCATTCTGGCTTGTCTACTGCGTCTTCGAAGTACACTGGCTCTTCTGTAGCCATGATGGTAGTCATAAGAGCATAGTTGGTGGTTTCCGCCTGAATTGCTTTGCCTTTCTGAGCATATGTCAATCTGGCTGGTGGTATGCTTTCCCTTTTAGACTGTCTGAGCTGCTATGGCTCTGCTTGGGGTGTTGCTGGCAATTCTTGCTCTTCTTCATCAACCTGTTCTGTAGATGACTGTGAAGTCGATGCTTCTATCTCCTGTGTAGTTGAGGTTTTCCATTCTGATTCCTCATCAAAGATTACATCTCTGGAGATAATGACTTTGCGGTTGATGAGATCATACAATTTGTATGCTTTGCTTTCTTCATTGTAGCCAACCATGATGCATTTGCATGACTTCGCATCCAATTTCCTGCGATGATCATCATGTATGTGGGCATATGCTATGTAACCAAATATGCGGAGATGCCCAATGCATGGCTTATGTCCAGTGAATGCTTCATAAGGAGTCATACCTTGTATCGGTTCGGTAGGAAGCCGATTAAGCAAGTAGTCCTGTAGCTATTGCTTCTACCCAATATTGATTTGGAAGATGCTTTTCATTAAGCATTGCTCTAGCACTGTTTGCTAAAGTCCCATTCTTCCTTTCAGCTATTGCATTCTGCTGAGGAGTATCTGCTCATGTGAATTGTCTTCGAATGCCGTGATTTTTGCAAAAAGTTCATGAATGCTGAAGACATGTATTCACCTCCTTTGTCTGATCTCATGACCTTTATCTTTCTGCCTGTTTGGTTTTCTACCATGGCTTTGAATTCTTGAAATCTGGAAAACACTTCAGATTTCTCTTTCAGAAAGTAGACCCAACAATATTTGCTATAGTCATCGATGAAAGTGAAGTAGTAAAGTGAACCATTGATGCTATAGGTTTGGGCATAACCCCATACATCTATATGAACCAAATCAAGAATACCTCATGCACGAGAGGTACTTCTGACAAAGTTGGTTCGCTTTTATTTGTCGAAGCAGCATGCTTCACAAACTTTTCTAAGAAACTATAGCTTCGGAATCCCAATTACCATATTCTGATTCCTGAGATCTAACAAGTACTTGAAGTTGACATGACCATATCTCTTGTGCCATTTTGCAGATAGTGGCATCTATTGCATTTGAGCTAACATGGCATGCTTATCTAGTACTGTAGCTAGCATTTTGTATAAGCGTCCTTCCTTGACACCTTTTGCTACTAGCTGACATCTTTTGGATTTGTCTCTGATAATGCATTCATCACCTTTGAAGATGACTTTGTAATTGTGTTCAGTCATTTAACCTACTGACAAAAGGTTCTTGCTGAGTTTCGGAACATAGAGCACATCTTTGACTAATCCTTTTGTACCAGTGAAATTGTTCATAGGGATAACACCTATCCCTTGAACTGGATTCGATGTATTATCTGCTATGTAGATGACATTTTTCTGACCTTCTAATGCTTTCATCTCTGTGAACCATTCTTGATGATTTGTCATATGAGATGATGCACGACTGTCGATGTACCAAGGATCCTGTTCCACTTGGTTGACTTGATAGCTGAAATCCTCTTTGGGATTGAAATCAATGTCTAGGTGCATTGTATCAGTCTGATGCAATTCCTTGCTTGCAAGAAACATATTTCCATGTTCATTTGCAAAATGACTGTGACTAGAATGTCCACCACGATGATTTCCTCTACCTCGAGAATTCCCTTGATTACTACTGGATTGACTGCCTTGGTCGTACTGCTTCTTGCGGCAATCTCTTTCATAGTGTCCAAACTTGTGACAGTAGTTGCACTGAATGTTTGACACATTGGTGGATGCATTCCCTCATCCTTGAAATCTTCCTCGGTTGGAATGATTTCCTCTTTGCTGATTCTAATGTTGATGGGGATGTTGCTGATGTTGATGCTGATTCTGACTTTGATTTTGTTGCTGATGACCACTTTTCTGGTATGATCTACCTCTTCTTCTTCCTCGATTAGGGTTCATAGTCTTCTTGCTGCTGCAAGTTGATTGTTATAGTCTTTTATGCAGAGTACATAAGCATGACGGTTTCACTCCTATTGTGGAAACTCTAGTTGATCTGGTTTCTCAGGGTGAGAATCCTGGATGTGTTCTTGGACTCGTAGAGAGCTGCGAACATATCCCATGCTTCTTTTGATGTCTTGAATGTGTTGAGTTGTCCTTATAGCATCTTGCACATTCTGCTTGATCAAGTGATAGGCATACTTGTCTTTCTTATCCCATTCTGCTTTAGCTCGGGCAATGGTAGGATCTACTACTAGTGCGAAAACTGTTTGTGTAGATGTAGATTCCATTTCTGGTGCTATGACAATAGATGGAGTAGAGCTACTGGTAGTTAGATCGGCCAATGGTCTAGGTGTAGATCCATCGACATACTCCCATTTGTCCTAAAGCACAAGAATGGTCTCCATTCGGTATTTCCATGTACCGTAATTGGAGTTGTCTAACTTAGCAGATGCCTTCAAATTGAGGTTGCTAGTCGATAGGGTGCAAGAAATTTACTCAAAAGTGTCATGAAGATCACTGTATGAATCAACTACAGATACACTGAATATGTCAAGTGAAATCTCTGTACGGTCGGTGAAGATAGAACTGCAGTATATAAAATCTTATCTATATTACAAGGCTTGTGGCAATGATGCCGGGAATAGCCAAGAGGCTTTACAAGGCTGAAAATGATGTGCACGATGCCGTGAGATAGCTGAATAGGCTTTACAATGGTGGCATGTGTGTGTGAAATCAAGTGCTATCTGCCCACTAAATCAATCTGCAATGCCTCTGTACTCTGAAGTCTACTCATTGAACTGATAAATGTAAGGTTTTAGGTGATGTAATGATGTGAAACCATATGTGAGCGTATGGACTAACTCCGAGTAAGTACTAGTCGAGAATTTTGGGCATGGCTTAGATTAGCAACTTGGGGAAATTCAAAGCGTCCCCTCTATGGCGATCTAGTCTACACTGATCTAGATCTAAACCAACCGTCGATCGATGAAAGAACAACAAATAATTCCTTTTCTTTTGTTCTTTTTAAGTGCTGGGTCAGATGCGTCAATGTAGAGGCAAATGTACGTGAAGGAAGTGGTTTTGTCGATGAGGCTCAAATGTGAGTGTAACTTGCACCAAAATGTGCATATGAGGTGACAAGCACGTAGAGCACAAAAAAACGAGCGACTTTTCTTTTTGGAACGCCCTCAAATTCTTCCTGGATCAAGAGATACGACTTGATCTAAGTGGAGGGGCAAAAGGAGTGCAAATGTGCTCAATGATGATGTGTTACTGTGAGTCACATGCAGTGATGATGTGGCACTGTGCTTTACAAGAGGTGTGCCAGTGAAGCTTTGTGCTGAGGTGGCAGGAGTGGTCACATGAAGTGACTGTGAAGCACTATGTGTGCCTGCAGAGGTTAGTGCTAACTGGACTACTGAGGTGGCATTGCTGATGTGGCATTGATGACATGGCTTGATGACATGGCCTGATGACATGGCCTAGTGATGTGGCCTGGTGACATGGCATTGATGACATGGCTTGATGGTGTGTTTGCCTATGTGGCACTAATGATGTGGTAATCATTGTCGTGGCAACACTATTGACATGTCAGATAAGATGATGTGGCACTTGGAGAGAAGCTGATGATGTGGCACTTAATGGTGATGTGGCAGATAAGGTCTACCACGTGGCTAGTCCTTGACCAAGCCCTGGTGTGGTGACCCTGAGGATAAGGTTGACCAGGGTAACTACCACGTGTCATAAGGACAACGACTGGAATCTTTTGATGATGAAATCTCAAAGATTCCATCTTCTTCTTCATTGGAGCTCTGTGAGCCTTGGAGATGGCGCCATTGATGGAGAGGGCTTGGGCATGCAATCCGTATCTGAGCCTACCATTGTTTAGCTCGTTGAGGGAGTGTTGTGCTTGGTCGTTGGTGGCGGTTAGGAGCTCACGGGAGCTTGCATGCGTTGTTTGGGCTACTGCTAGAGACGCAGCCTTGTCGCAGTAGATGGTGTCTCTCGCAGAGCTTAGGCTTTGCAGGCCATGATGGAGTTCATTGCTGCTGTTTGTTAGTCGGCTGTTGGAGAGGTTGCATTGCTGGGGGTGCCCGTCTATGTAGTAGGGTGCAACGATACTTGGAGATCAGAGCATAGTCGATGCCGCTATCCTCCCGAATCTCAGTTTCACAAGATCTCTCCACCTTTAAAGGTCGGACTCACGTACCTACAAGCATACTCTCCTATGGTCAAAGCTTTGGCATTCGCCTCAACCTTTTACCATGACAATAGACCAAGATAGAACCCGGTCGATAAGGCTTGATGGCAAAGTAGCCGTCGTAACGAGGGCTACAAGCGGAGTCGACGAGGCATTCGGATGGAGACGTAGATTGGTGCGCCCCTCGTTGAAGGCTGAGGCATTGCCTTTGTGGAGGCTAGGAGCTCCCTTGCGGAAGGCTTAAGCTGTAGTTGTTGAAGAAGGCCGCTGGCTATTGGCATTTGTGCGGGCTTTGGCTATTGCATTTGGAGAAGGTTGCTATGCCAGGCGTTGAAGGGCCATCAGGTGCCAAGAGCCTGAAGGCTTTGGAGGTCACAAATTCGGTGGCTGCTTGGAGAGGTGGCCATTCGTTGTTGGGCCGGTGATGCTGCTCGGTGGTCGACTGTCATTGGAGGCTCACAAACTGCAGTCGTATTGCAGGGCCGCTATGGTGGAGGAGGCCTTTGAGTCTCCTGTGTAGGCTCGTAGATGCATTGCAGAAGCTCGCTTTACTCACTGGAGAGTCGAGACTAAGGGTAGAAGCAAAGGCTCTCTCTCACATAAAGTGCAAAGGCTCTCTCTCAGAAATGAATCTCTCAGCAGAAATCTCTCTTTCTCACTGAATTTTCTAAGAACCTCTAAAGATCTCTCTCTATTGCTCTCAATCTATCTCACAATGGAAATCCTCACAAAGAACTCAAGCAATGAACGAAAAACTCTCTCTCGTTCAATAGATCTCTCAAAACTATCAAAAAGAGATGAACGGAAATTCCTCTCAAATGGACGGAAATTTCTCGCATCGGAAGTGAAGGGAAGGATCTCACAATCACTCAAGAGAACTCTCAATCTCACAATCTCACACTCTCAAGACACGTAATGCCTCAGCAGAAGGCAAGGGAGCTCTGATACCATGACAAAATATGAAGAGGGGAGAGGAGAAGAGTGGAGATGAGGAGAGAGGGCACAGCTAGAGAGCACACCACAAATGACTAACTGTACACTAGATTTAGTTGAAAAAATAGAATATATACAAACCCTTTTAGGGTTAGGGTTAGGGGATCTAACCTTTCCTTTATAGCACTCTATAAGGTTAGTGCTATGCATATATGATCACGTGATGGTGCTATGCACACATGATCACATGATGTTGAGCGTGAACTCTCAACAAGGCGGTGGGCTCCTTCTGCGCATCCTCGTTAGTGGCAGCATTGTATTTGAACCTACATCCATGTTCATATGGTGTACCATTGTGTGTTTGTGAGAGATCTTATTGTTACACATGCTTTGAGAGTGTGGAATGAAAGTGTATGGCACAATTATTCATGCAATCGACTATGTGTCTAAGCGAAACTGTGTGAGTGCACATGACCTAGTAGCTAGGTAGGGACTAACTATATGCTTTTTTTGTTGTTGCTGGGATTTCATAGGGCAGCTAGGACTCGGGCATCACTTTTGAGCCATAGGTTGAAATCGGTTGATGCTATATATATGTGTGAAGACATACATATGTAAGTGAGTGCTTGTGATACAATCTAATCCTAACTAAGAAAGATTTGGGTTTCCCAAATCTTCATTTTTTTCGGGGATTGCTTGCATGCTGAAGTAGTAGCACTTCAATCGACTCCTATTTATGGGTGTGTTGAATTAGACTCCATCCAATGTTTCTACCAGCACAGCTCTGATGGAATTCATCTTTCTTACTTGGTAGGGTCCTTGACCTAGATACTTGAGTTTTCCCTTGTGTACTTTGGCATTGTATAACAAGACTAGGTCACCTTTCTTGATGTCTTTGGCTTTAAGATTTTTGTTAAACCATGCCTTTCTTCTGTGTATTCTATTGTCATGGCATGGTAGGCAACTAATTTGGTCTCTGTATGCTTCTCCAATTAATAGAGTCTTTCTTTCAAGGATGCATGATCTCCTATGCGTTCCTGTACTGCTATGCGTAGGCTTGGTATTACAAATTCTAGTGGGACCACAGCTTCAAGGTTGTACACCAATTGAAAATGTTTATTCCCTATACTGACCTTGAGTGTGGTTCGGTATGCATTTAGTTTCTTTGCTCAATCAGAACGCTGTGGTTCTACTACCTTCGTGAGGATAATGCATAATATTTTGTTGGTGGATTCGGCCTGGCCATTCCCTTGGGGGTAGTAGGGTGTGCTTTTTCTATGGATTACCATAAAGCCAAACAAGAGTTCTTGGATTACCTCATTGACAAAATACGTGCCTAAATCTGACACAATTTCAATGGGGCATCGAATACGGGTGATCACATTCTCATATAAGAATCTTGCTGTGCTTCTGGCATCTACCTTTCTGACTACTTTAGCTTCACCCCATTTGGTAAAGTAATCAATGTGGCCACAATAATGTAGCATGCCTGTGTTCCCTTTGCTACTAGACAGATGGGACCCACATAGTCAATCCCCCATTTTTCAAATGGTTTTTGTGCAACAACTATTGTTAGGGGATTGAAGTGTTTGTGTTGGGGTTTACTGGCTCATTGGCATACATCACAACCTTTGACATATTCATAGGCATCTGCCTAAAGTGTTGGTCACCAGTAGCCTTCGAGGATGACTTTTCTTGTTGTGGCTTCCCCTTGGAAGTGTCCTCTTTCTTGCTGTGGCTTCCCCTTGGAAGTGTCCTCTTGCAATGCCTTCATGGACTTCACTCAGGATTGGCATGATCTCATGAGGCATTACACATCTTCTTAAAACCTAATACTTGCCCATCTTGTACAGTTGTCCTACAATGAGTTGATAGGGTGCAGCTTTTAAAATTAGAAATTGTTCCCCTCTACATCGAGGTCACGATCCCCATCATCGCGATGGTGCCGGCCATGTTGTGTTGTGTAGGAGTCAAAGGGATTTCTTGAATTTCAAGGGGGGAATCAAGGTAGAGTATTATCAGAGGCATTGGCCGCAGTGGTGTTGTATGCAAATTTGGCAAGTGTTGGTGTTAGAGGCAATGGCTGTAGCATAGCTACATGCAAATTTGGCGAGAGGTGCAACAGGACTTGTCGTAGGAGAGCTCACGGCCCACAAGGTGTTACAAGATGATTTATGGTGGCCTACTCTCTTTGCAAATGTAGCCAAAATCGTTAAGCAGTGTGACCCTTGCCAACAAACTTCCATACCTCTTAAGCAAGATTTTATGCCTCTAATGGGAGTTCTTACTGATAAACCTTTTGAAAAATGGGGCATTGATTTTATAGGACCAATCAGTCCAGCAACAACTAGGAAGGCTGACACGAGAGAACTGCCAAGTTCCTATATGAGAATGTTATATCACGCTTCGGCCTCCCACTTGAAATTGCAAGTGATCGAGGGACTCACTTCATCAATGACACAATTCATATTTGAAGGAGTGAGTTCCTAATCGTTCATTTAAAATCTACCCCCATTACCCTAGAGCAAATAGCCAAGCCGAAAGCTCTAATTAGATTATGTGCCAAACAATGAATTGCATGATGGAGGCCAGTCGTAATGACTAGGAGCACAAACTCATTGCAACATAACACCTTGGGCATATTGCATGGCATACAAAATCACAACTAACTGCATGCCCTTTAGCATTGGGTTTGGGGTTGAAGCAGTTATGCCCATGGAACTTATAGTTTCAAGCCTAAGAGTAGCCATTAGAGATAGACTATCGAATAAGGCTATTACTAAAATGCTAATAGAGCTTGAAAAGCTTGATGAGACGAGATTAAGAGTGGCGTATGGTATCAAGGTCGAGAAACTTTGCCAAAAAAAGTGGTTTGACTGCTATCTCCGAAACAAGGACCTTAAGGAAAGTGACCTTATGCTATAATATAGCGTGAGAAATACTAAGCATAAGCTTAAATATCGCGGGATGGGTCCATATCGCGTTGTGGAAATCATGCCGCGTCACGACCCTTGACAGAGTTGAAATGGATGGCTATATTAATGGGAGTAAGCTCAAATGTTATTATGCCCCCCTAACTCTTCAAATGCTACAAGCCATCCATTGAGCAAAGGAGTTCTAAAAAGAAGTTGCCCACATGAAATGGCAAGCAATAGAAGAGGCTAGACCCTATCAAGCCAAACCAAACAATTAGGGCTTGTAACAATTTTTTAAAGCATCAGTGGAAGGGCTAAATCCCATGGATGATCTAGTCATTGCACCTGCTAGAGTGTAAGTGTTTCAATTGTATAGGGAGACTATCTATTCCGCTCAAGCCCCTGTGGACCCAGTAGCAACAGAGAGTCACAACTTGATATCTCAAGAGGTTTGCGACAAACTCTTGACATCTGAGGTAACCCTTGAACCCACTCTTATCATGGTATGAGCAGTAAACGGTTTGAGCACACCAACTGTAGGTTATGTATGTGGGGGAAGAGGGAGCACTCAGGAAGGGATAAGAGACACCAAAAGTGGTGGAGCAAAAGCTACTCCAACTTATTCCTCTATCATATATATATGAGTATACATGGGCACTGTACAAGTGGGTGGGCACACTGCCCTTTACCCCAACAACCTCCCACTTAAAGGCAGTGTGCCTTTAAGGGAGTATAGTACACATATAATACAATCAGCCATAGGCTGAAAAACAAGATGACCAGACCATCATCCTATGCCCATCGGCACTTTACAATGTGCAAAGTGCATAGAGGATAAGCTGCTAGCAGACATCAGGTTTGCAGGATAGAAAATGACAAGCTGTAGATGCCTGTCAACCAAGATCTCATGCCAGATCTCACTGGGAGAGTGAACTCTCACCACTACATGCTCCTGTGCTAAGTCCATAGCACCCGAACTGTCACTGTGCAAAGAAAATGTCTTTGTACCACCTGTGACCATAAGCACATGTCCTACAACAGACCTCTGCTGGTCTACCCAACCTGCATCACCTACATGCTGCTCCTAGAAGCATAAGGACCTGATGTCCACAACCGCTTCCCTACTGCCAAAATCTACCATAATCATGCTACCAACTCCCACTGCAATGGAAGCAAGAACCGGAAGTGTAGCCCCAATGGCAAACATGTGAGAACCAAGTCTCAACAACAGTCATGGATGCATGAAGTACTATGGCTGCCATATCAACCATAACTTACTGCTCAACTGATTTGTGATCATCAAACCTACAGTGTTTCAAGTATGGAGCCAATACAGGCCATGGAGTACTCAGTAACTTCCCCCTCTCCATACTGAAACAACCAAGTATCAGAGACAAACATCATCAAGACCATGCAGCTTTCATTGCAAAGCATGCCGGCCCATAAGGAACCATATGGCAAGTAACCTCAGAAGGATAGCAACCTCCTGAATACTGAGACCATAACTTGTCTCACTGCGCATCACATCCTGAGCTCTCATAACGGTATCAAACCTATGAAGCCAAGCTCGAGGGGATTGCTTTTGGCCATGGAGGCACTTACGAAGCAAACATATCAATGATTCTTGCCCATGCGCAATATGACCTGAGACAATAATTGTAGAAACCACATCTGTCCTAGCATAACCAGCCAATGGATCATACCGGGCATCATTAGCCAAGGTATCCTCCTCACCATGCATAGCCTCATCCTCATCTGCAAGAGGCACTCTGCATCCTGGGAGTAAACTGTAATTGTCCATAGAAGATGCATCAACAATCTCCATAGGAGTATAAACTTATGGAATACTGGAGACATCTAACCGTCTCTGACCAAAATTAGGAAGTAATCGTGGCTGTCCCAAATTTATAACTTGCTCATCATGGGAAAAACCTCCCACTCCAAGGGATATGGGCTGCCCAAAGAATTCGGAGGTATCAGTGCACTTACACCCTCGTGGAACACCACTCTCCTGCTATCCATAGTCCTGGGCTGTCTAAACATAGCATCCTCTCTAAAATAGACATTATGGCTGCATATCAACTCTCTAGTTGAAGAATCCCATAACCTTTAGTCCCTACTGGACTCACTATATCCAAGAAAGATACACCTCCTCGATCAGGAACCATGAGCATAAGCCTCGCAGCCAAACACACGTAAATGCTCATAACATGGTGCCCTGCCTATCAAGAAGTCAAATGGCACTCTACCATTCAGAGATCTCCTGGGTGACCTGTTAAGCAAGTATGCAGCTGTCTTACATGCCTCAACCCAATAGCATTCGGTAAGACCTGCATATCGTAGCATGCTACCAATCCTGTCTAATAGAATCCAATTTATGCCTTCTGCCAAGGCATTGTGAGCAGAAAGATGAGGAGTGGTCAACACCCTCCTGATACCAAGTGTATCACATAGATGTTGAAATCTAGAAGAGGTAAACTCTGCATCACCATCAGTCATCAAGCTCAATAGCTTCTTTCCTGACTGATTTTAAGCACTACCCAAGAAGCACTGAAATGTATCATATACATCATGCTTCTGCCGAATCGGATATACCCATATGTATTTTGTAGCAGCATCAATAAATGTCACAAAGTAAGAGGCACCACCCAGTGAAATGGTAGGCATAGGCCCACAAACTGTGCTATGAACCAACTGTAATGGCTCAACATACCTCTCATTGGCTGTCTTCCTCACAAAAGAGGATCTTGACTGCTGACCATCATCACAATCATGACACAAAATTTGAGAGACATCTGTAACAGGAATGTATTTCAATGTTGTAAGGGCTTCCATACCAGCAGTAGACATATGTCCAAGTCTGGCATACCATAAACTAACTGATGGCTACTTACTAATCATAAGCATCTTATCCTGGACACCTGATACATGCAATGCATAAGAGAATCCAACCCGTGATCCCCTAGCCATAACCAAATTGCCTCTAGCAATCTTCCATGCATGATCACCCAAAGAGACATGATAACCTGCCTCAACCAACTGTCCAGTACTGATCTTGCTTGTAGCAAGTCCTGGTATATGTCTAACCCTCTGTAGAACAAGAATAGAGCCACTAGGCATAACAAGGTGGATATCCCCATAACCATAGACATCTATAGAATGATCAATGCCCATCAAACCACTCTCCACAATGCATTCCTGATATGCACTGAACCATGACCTATGAGGGGTCATATGACATGAAGCACATGGATCTAACATCTAATCACTGAGAATGGGTACATCAGTGGCCAAGAAGGAGGTGTTAGACATAGATAAAAGAATGCCTTCACCACTGCTACTGTTAGTGGAAACCTTGGCATCCATGCCTTGAAGCTCAACATGCTTCTTCTCCTTCTTCCTGTCATTCTTAACCTTGCTCTTCTTCTTGTATTTTCTCAGCCATTTCCAGCAGTACTTTTTCATGTGGCCATACTTTCCACAATAGAAACATTTAACACAAGTCCGAGAGCTAGACTTGCTCTTGGAATTCCCCCTTGAACATGACCTATTTCTACCAATTGATCTACCTCTGGAGTGCATATCAAGGCTGTATTTCAGCCCATCATGTTGTTGCATAACACTATCATGGTCATACATCTGGCATATACAAGTATAGAGCTCATATGCATGGCAGTCTACACCCTGTACACCATCCTGTACCTGCAAGTAGACTGACTTCGAGAGTGATGATTGAATGATAGAGCATGCTTGCTCATCCATGTCATCCCAATCACTCTGTTTAATGCTATTAGGCTTGACACCTTTGCATTGAATGGGCTTATGCTGCCTTTTATGCACTAACACATCATAAATCTTCTCTTTCCAATACTGAAAGTTTGATCCATCCAACCTCTCAATATCAAAGAGGGCACTACCAGCTGTAGATGCCATATTTGTGGCACAATAGCTCACAACCAAAGAACAATATAGTGCAATAGGCAACCCAAATGACCAAAAAATAGTGTTTTCCAGACCAATCAGGTCTCCAAATAAACTGGCTGATCCAATGCTCAAAAGCACTCAGCTATAAAGTGGCATAAACAAGAATATATGCAGCCCAGTAGCCTACCAATGCCTGGCAATCCAAGTAAGAAATGCACTGAATCAAATGAGCAATGCCTGCTCAACCTGCCTGCTCAACCAATGGCAATAGGAGCCCAGCTTAACTATCCATAAACATCAGTGCGGCATCCACCAATGCAAATCCATAATGCATCGAAATGGCATTTATTGCATCACCAATCTATCACCTCAAGTGTGCAATCCTTTGGCAAGAAAATCAAGCATTCACCACTTGCCAAATGTGCCAAAATGACTTGCCAAAATGCCAATAATGCCCTTGGACTAAAGTGAGATGCCAATCACTTTTTGTAATTTACTGTGAGTTCCCAATTCACTATTGTGCAAGAAAAATTCCTACAACAATACCTCACAGCCACTTTAGGCAAAATAACACGCTATCCTTGTTTTTGAACAGCGATATCTTTTCACTGAAAGACCGGATGCCAAAGCTGTAAACAGCAAAGTTGTAGCTTGTAAAAGGATCTACAACTTATCAGTTGACCTCAAGAGCCAAATCCTTGTGGATTCTCAGATATTCTCACCTGAAAAACAGCTTCTTGCACATTGGTCACAAATAGACAGTAGACTGCAACTTTTTTGTGGTTTTGCAGAGGCTGTAACTCCTGCAACTTATACCGGATCAACTTACTTCCAAAAGCAAAGTTGTAGTATTTCTGTGAACTAAAACTTTCTAGTTCAGCACAAAGTGCAATTCCACACCAGGAAAGAGATATTCAGTCTTGAAAATGACTGTTTTGTCATAAAAAATAGCAATAGTAGCAATTGTAATGTCCTGACCAATGGCAAACACAATGCCATAAAATCAGCCCCGAATATGGTAACAAATCAGCCCCAAAATGCTGACAAACCAGCCCTAAAACAGCTCCAAACAATGCTAATCTGATAGGATCTCAATACATCACCGTACCACCGTATGTATCTAACATAGGCAAATAACCATGCATCCAACGAACTGTCAATGCATCTCAACCAGGCATGTACCACTATCAAAGCATGTGTCATTGCCATTGCCAAAGTGATCTACAAATCGAAAGCTCCTTGTGCAAGCCTACAAAATGGCATATGACCAGTCCCGCAAAGTGTCCAAGCAACAGCCTCAAATCAGCCTATCCACAGCTGATGTCCATACTTCACAGCATCAATGGCAATCTGCTCGGCATCCAAGCGCATCCATAGTTCACTCTGAGTGCTCACAAGTTTGCCCACCAGAAATGACATGTTCCTGTAGCTTCCTTGTCAAAGATATATTTGCTTCCAGGACAGGAAACTAAGTTCTTCCAATTGAAAGAAACATTGACCACAAACTGTGCCACCACAACCACAATATAGGCTAAATTGCAATGGAAGGAGCTCTCATAGAAGCAGCCCAGCAACTCCAACCAGGAACTCCCAAGGTAGTGAGTAGAAACCATGTCGAAAATGAGGGCAAATGCAGAAAAATGCCAAATGCCGCTGTATCACTCCAATCTTCTCTGCAATGTGCTCTTAAAAGACACAAAAGCTTGGCAATGCCTAAGTCAATAGAGTTGACTAATCTGCAAATTCAAGCTACTGGTATATAAGATTGTGAATTGGAACCAAAACTGAAGTGGCTGTAAAGAAACTGTTGACCCAGTAGTCTATCAAAAAATCCATACCGACTGTATGGACATTGTACAAACAAGTCGCTTCTGCAATAGACTGTGTGGACTTTATGGATTCCATACAGCCCATAGGGATTAAGTGTACAAATGGCAACGAGCACGTACAAGGCCTTGAATGCTACTACAGCAGCTCCACTCAAAGTACAGATGACTAAAAAAAAAACTAAGTGCAGGAATGGAGGAGTAGATCTCAATGCAAAAGTGGTAGTGCTAGTTGAGGCTTTCTGCAACAATGGCAACAATGTGAAAGAATAGGGTAGATACCTGCTCAATGGCGAGACAAATCTGAGACAAAAAGTCGATGTCTACAACTGGAGTTGTTCACGTGACAAACACTGGAGCTAGTTGTGGTGAGAGAGCCGTGGGAATGACCTTCCTAAGTCTGCTGGTTACGACTATCTGCAAGTGAAGTCACATTCAGCTCTCACGGGAATCTACCAAGCTCTCCTTCGGGCTCTAGGCTTCCTCCACGCTCTGATACCAGTTGTGGGGGAAGAGGGGGCACTCAGGAATGGATAAGAGACACCGAAAGTGGTGGAGCATGCTACTCCAGCTTATTCCTCTATCATATATATATGAGTATACATGGGCACTGTACAAGTGGGTGGGCACACTGCCCTTTACCCCAACAATGTAGACATACCAATATCAATAAATAACCATAAGGTGGCAAGTTGATACTATGTGATGCATGCCTATAGGTGAAAAACCTGTGGCTATATTTGCTCTATTTGAGCATGATGTCATTTTCATCTCTCCATATTTCTATGCCAAGAAAATGATAAATGTAAATCATCATATTAAGTAGATTTGAGACTTTATAATCTATACTCCAGAATCTATATGTAGCACCAACTTTAGTCAAATTGAATGTTTGAGGGCTTAGTTTACTAATCCTTTAGATTTGGTCTATGAAATCATTATCGTAAAGTAGAAAAGAAAGCAATCTACTTAGACCCTTTCAAAAGTATTATCACAAAGGAGTGATATCATGAACTAATAATTAAAAAAAATCAAAGGCTTATGAATCCTTAAAACAAAAGTTCAATTAATTTAAAATCGAAGGGGTATTTCTAGTTTGTGAGAATTAGGTAAGAGTTAGAGGCTTCAAAGTTAGAGGCAACTCGCTGATCTAAAAAAAAAGGGAAGCAAAATGACGACAAGCATGTACAAATGAAACTATAAAGACACATCAGAAACCAAACTCACATAGCCACACAACACCTCGAAAAAGGAGCATACTAACATACATACCACAAACACATAGCAATCAATAAGAAAAGGTACAAAGAACAGACACAATAATATAAACACAAGCACATGAAAAAGCTAAAGGAAAAACAAACAGACAAACACATAACAAAGTAGACATGATGCCTAGTAGAGACCCCAAAATAGCAAGGTCACACAAAGCACAAACACTATGACTACACTTGACTCGTGACCAAGAGAAATAGACTACACATTGCAATTACACAAAACACATTACCAAACAAAACTAAACAATCTTCCAACACGCACCACACCATGCAAATAGTGGAAAAGTATGTGTCTCTATCACCCTCCCAATGGTCATAGAAAAAGAATGTTAAGGACAATGTATGAATATCCCATGATGGAATGAATCACACACTCTTTAGGTATTGTGTTCAACTCACTTTTTGTGCACTTGCTCTCTGTCACTAAAGCATTTATACTACCTTACATTCTCAGACTAGTCTTATCAAATTTCTAAAATACAATCTAGATCAAAGAAGGAAAATTCTCTATTACACTGAAGTGTCCATACTCCCTTACATTCTCAGCCTAGTCTTATCAAATTTCCAAAATAAAATCTCAAATCAAAGAAGAAAAAATGTAATTGAGACAAACAAAACTAAAATCTACATATCTTTTAAAAGAATATGAATTGACCCTTCAAAATTGAAAGCAATACAAGAATCACCATTGCTATTGAATCAATAAATGCTCCTAGGATTTGTAACCTATTGCTCGAAGTTTGTAAAGGATCGCTCAAACCTAACTACTTTTCTCTAAAAGCTCTTTGAAAAGGAGAAAATTGTCTAGTGGGAATGACGACCCCCAAAGGTCTTTCGCAAAAGCTAAAAGTCATTCTATACAACACAATATTACTTCATCAACTTGATGTTTCCTTTGAGTATTATACATAACCGAGGTTAAGGCACAGTGGCCTTTATCCCCCAGACAGTCTTCATTGCCTCAGTCCAAAAACCATCAGATTGTAAAGTATTTAGATGCAGGAAAATGGTGAGAGTATTTATAACGAATACTCATGGTTCTTTCATGAGCCCTCCAGAGTTTTCAAACCATAGAGGAAACAAAAATCACTTTATGACATGAATAATAGAAACTTGCCTTTTTCTAAAATCAAATAGAGGAGCTTGGTCTATTTTTTGGTAAGGAGCTCAACTAGGAAAATATATCTTTTAGAGCTCATGAACTAGAAACATCACATGAAATTTGTACATCTTTTGATGTGAAATTAACTTCCAAACATCTCACAATGGATCAAAATATCCATAAACATATGCAAAGGCTAATAAAAATTCCAAGGGTTGGTAACTACACAACTTTTTTCTTGATCTCATTATTGTGAACACAATGTCCCAAACACCCATAACTTCACAAATACAGCTGAAAGCGTTTTGCCATAATCAACAATTCCTTCTCTCTTGGTTCATGCACCATTATCCACAAAGACATAGATGTAATATGTGCATATTCATACATTTATACAAACCACCAATGTCAAACCACGAAACCTTCATTGCGTATGTCCATCAAATCCTTCAAGATTTGCATAGACCCAATGGACGAACACAAAAAATGGTTTCACACAACATGCAGCAGAATACCAAAATTTGCAACTGTGGAGAGAATTCACGCATGGCGTTTTTTTAAGGTTTTTATGTTAAAAATTGGGGATAATATCCAAAGAGGATAGGATAGCGTTCTCATTGGTTGGCAGGGGGTGTGTGTATGAGGTGCGTCCTCCCCTTTTGTGCGCTGTTTCCTTCTCGACTTCTACTCTCAGCGTCCCCCTCCCTCACACGCACTCGATATGGCTCCCCTCGCGATCGCTGGACCTACAGCTCTCTCTTCTACCTCAATTCTAGGTGGGCAGAAGCTCCCCACCTCCACCCGACTCTCTGTGCCTGCCCGCTCTCCCGCAAGGTATTGCTCTGCCTACAGTACCTTCTTCTGCTTTGTGCCCTGCTCATCGAGATTGTTGTTCATCTTCCGTTGTTTGGCTGTCCTTGTGTTCAGACTAGGTGTGGCAACGGCTAAGTATGGTGAGAAGAGTGTCTACTTTGATCTCGAGGACATTGGAAACACTACTGGCGCTTGGGATCTCTACGGCTCTGACGCCCCGTCTCCATATAATGGCCTTCAGGTAGGACACCCCATCTCTCTCTGTAAATCTTGTCGCCTCTGAGAAGTTTTTACTGAATCGTGGATGGGAGATTTATATTGCAGAGCAAGTTCTTCGAGGTATTCGGTGGCGCCTTCACTAAGAGAGGATTGCTCTTGAAATTCCTTGTATTGGGAGGTGGCGGTACTCTTGCGTACATCAGCTCGTCTGTCTCGGGTGATGTTCTCCCCATCAAAAAAGGGCCTGTGGAACCCCCGAAAAAAGGTCCCCGTGGAAAGATTTAAACCATCTCTCGATACGAATACAGCGTTAATGTGACTACTCATTATTCATGTGAGTTGGAAGGGACGTTTCTCGGCTGAAGTGTGCGAGAGTGTAACTTAAATTGAAAACGTGTATTTAATTGCCCACCATTAGGCTGAAGAAACGGAAATTTACAATCTCGTCGTCACGTCTTTTATCACGTACATTCGTTTCCGTCTTGATCCTTGGAGTTGTCAGCAATGGCAATGACAATGTCAAACAGTTGTGACATCTTTTTGATGTGCAGTCTTGTGCGCCCACACATTCTAGGTTTTGCAATTTTTAAGCGCAAAGGTAAAACTAGCATTGGCGAGTTTTTAGACTCGTTTGAGACGCTATGTCCAAATGGAAACCCATGCCAAGGTCCCTAACTTCCGCAGCTCCGTGGTGTCTTCACATCGAAAAGTTCACTTGTGAGTACTGAAAATATTTTCGTGTTGACAGTACATTAGCCCCTATCGATGTAACAGTCTCCTTGAGAAATGCTGTGAAATTGATCTCAGCCATCAGATCTAGGAGATGTTGGAGTCTGGACTCCTTATCCATTTCTCATACTTGATGTTGACATGTTTGAAAAATATCATCGCTAGAAAGGCTCAGCCATGGAGCTCTGAAAGCCGATGAATATGTTCCTCCTCATTTCCATGTTAGTAGTAAGTTTAATGGTATCTTCTTTGATTTGTCCATCTATACGTATATTTTGGACACTCTAGAAAATGTGACGCTAAAAGAGGAGAAATTTGAAAGAATAGGATCGTGAGGTAAATCACCTCATGAAATAAGACAACCTGGAAGTACAAATGGGTGGTCAAAGCATTATGAAGATGAGAAGCTACAAATGGTTTGCAAACCATATAAAAAGAAGTGTCACAACAATAATCAATCTTGACGTGGTTTTTAAAATTGAAAAGATATAGATGTAATATAGTATGATGAACTGTGATATGGTTTTCTAGAAGATAAGGATTACATAATAATTGTGGAAAGAGACGTAATAGCTCCAAAGCCCTCAGAAAGAGGGAGAATCTTGTACTCACCTAATCAATAGGTGAAACGAAAAATTGTGTAGCATGGTGAAAATGGATTTTGTTGTTAGTGGTTGATTGTGGAAGTGGATTTGTGGTGATAATACAATGAAGCAACTAAAGTTGTTATTACTCTTGGTCATTTTGTCAGCTTGATGCGGTGCGAGGTCTTATACTTGAGAATATGAGAATTGCATGCAAGCTCTCATTCTTGAAACCTATCAAAATGAGAGGTCTTATACTTGAGAATATGAGAATTGCATGCAAGCTCTCATTCTTGAAACCTATAAAAAGTCAATGTAAATCTCACTGAAGTAATTACAATTGGTTGCCCTTGCTCAAAGCAAAGCAAAGTAAGGTAGTTTGCTTCAATATGATTGATATGCCTCCAAACGAAGAATACGCAGGTACATTAGTTCAACATATTTGGTGTCTATGCATCAAATAGTAATGCTTCACTTGACTTAAATAAAATATTTAGATTGTAAATAAATAAGTGGTTTGAATTCATAGGTCTAAATGACCCTGATTATAGTGATAAGCAAGAGATTTCATAAGAGAGAGACCATGGCAACTAGCTATGGATTTGAATTTTGACCCTGAGTTTGAATACTAGTTTTGAGTTTTGATATATAGTCGACCATTGTCATGTCTATGTTGTACTTAGGACTTAGTACTGCCAATTTGCATTTTTTGCATTTTGCGTCTTGCATTGGTATGGATGCTCGTGTAGTAACTCCACTACCACAGCTCGTTGGATCAGGATTTTCACAATCTCATAGACCCAATTGGTCTTTCAAAGACACTAATAAACTTTCTTTCTTTCTTTCTTACTTTCTTTCTCAATAAGAGCTGAATGGGGGTGAAATTAATGAAAGTTTATTCTTGACCATACTTGGAATTCACTTTCTTGGACTAGCATATATCCATATCTTCATATGGATATGATGATGTAACACCTTTTCTTTATATGTCACTATTTGGGACTAGCATATATCTACCACATGGTAGCTTAAGGGGATGTTAATGTGTCTTCTTATCATCCCATGTTGCTATCTTATTTCTCTTGCATCATTCATTGATCACAATAGGTAACCTAATAAGACATAACCTTCCACTTAATCATCCGCAAAACAACCAATCACTAAAACACCAGCATGCACAAGGATGTAGACAAAAAAAGACCCACCACAATGGACAATATTGTGTAGTCTAGCAATAACTCCACGTGTCATAGGGATCTTGGAGGAAGGAATGTTGATGGAGACTCCCTTCTGGAAAAACTCCTCATTGAGAGCTTTGCAAAGCATGAACCTATCACTTGTGTCATGCAAGTGCCTACCAGATTGTGACAATGCAATTCCACAAGAGAGAAGATGGAGGAGGGAAAGAAGAAGGAAAGAGAAGGGAGGGGAGAGATTCTAGAAGAGAGCGAGAGTGAATTGGGGAAAGAGGAAGGGAAGAGAAGGGAGGGGAGCCACTCTTGAAGAGAGGGGGAGATTGAAAGGGGGGAGTGGCTATTAGAAGGCAACATACAATGGAAAAACAAGAAGTCTCAACTCAACAAGAAGATGGAGAATGAGAGAGATTGTATTCCCAAGAGTTTGCGATACACAATGAAGACCATAGTAAAACATTTGGCCTTTTATACATTCCACATTTTGAAGGGAGGATCAACCCTGTTCTTTCTCACCTCTCTCTCTCTCTTTTTACAATCTCTTGGTCCCATATGCCTTCAAGGTGGATCTAATATTGTCTATTATCCTCTCTTACTTCTCCGTTCTATCTTGCAAAACATTTGTCGCTTGCATGAACTGTTAACTCTGGTGGCTAACATGCCCCCTTTCCTATTCACGATCCATCAGTGATTGGGTTTGGTACATTATGTTGGACTTGACAGCTTTGTTCATGATACAAAGCCGATCAAATAGTCTATGGGAGATTAGGAAAAATGGATGGAGAGGCTTCAAAAAATGTGTCTCGAACATATCTTTAAAAATCTGTATATGGTGACCATGAAGATTTCAGACACATAGATATAACCGCATTGGTTGTGGAAACTACGGGTCGGTGTTGAGGTTGAACACGATCTTAGACCATAGCCTTTGAAAGTTCTCTTTTGCAATAGGCCCTTGAGTGAGGATTCCCCGCAACAAAATGATTAGTAGATGGAAAAAGTGCATAGTGGATATGATTGCTAAATCAAGTACCATGGCTAAAGTTGAATTAAACTCCTCCATTTGTGATGCCAGCGTATAGGAGGTACCCGTGTCAAAAAATCGAGCCTTTAATAATTATATTCAATGTTTGGATCTGAGGCCTTCATAGATTCAAAATCTTTATAGGGCTAGCGTCATCATAGAGGCATATATGTTGGGTTGATCGATGCTTACTATAAATAGTAAGCTCACTAAAAAGCCTTGTGCTTTAAAAATAGTATTCACCATTGTGGTTGGAGCCATGTGTCTGCATCTATTATAGGCACGTGTATGGGATCTGGATGTCTGTATCCGCCTCTAACGTCCCTCAAATTTTCTTACTACCATTTTTGGAAACTCTTTTATAGCGAATCTGTAAGGGCATGTACCTCCAATATATCATTTTTACTCAAGTGGAAACTCTGGAGTTTTCCTCACCACCTATTGATGTCAGAGGCATCATCGACCACTCAAAATGATGTGATGGCCTGATACTATGTGTTGTGGTCTGGTGGGGGCTCCTGGGATAGGTGTTCCTCCTCCTCATGTGGGTTCTCGCTGATTTTTTTGTTGTCTTCCTCTCGCACGGACCCTTTATGTCTAAGAAGAGTATGGGATTTAGGATTTTATACCAAGTGGTATTGCCCATATCCTCTGGACCCCCCATGGTGAAAGATTGTTGTTGCATCCTGTTGTAAGGGTGGGTGGTTGTGTCGTGTGGTAAGATGGTGTGCTATGAAGTGGATGGCTAAGAAGGGTTTGTGACGGTAGTGATAGTGGGATCCGAATGAGGTGCAGTGTTGGGATTAGATGGAGGAGGAAGGGGACAAGTGGAATTGAATATGGCCCATGCAAAATCGGCATCTATTTCTCGTAGACCTATGGGGTATGCGACATGAGAGTCATCAAATTGGCTAAGGACCATTTGAATCATATTTTGTAGGGCTTCATGATATTATTATACAGGGTGATTATTCCTATGGGTGGATAGCGTTGTCTATTCAAAGTCATTGAAAATGAACTTTGCGTCATTATGACCATACAAGTACATCCACCCGAGGGTTGCGGCCAAAGTTTGTGGGTTGCAAGGGATGTCCAGCAATTTGATGGATTTTAGAAGTTCAATCATAGGGGTGTCATTAGAGAAGATGGATGGATCTTGAATAACTAGAATCCATGCCATAAAGTTATACACTATGGGGTGGTATTCGAGGGTCAACATATAAGCATTGTCCTGGAGGAGAATGTCCTCATGAAAATAGGTCATGATGATAATAGGATAGGCTTGCATATTGTTACGGTGGAGGAGTGGGTTGAAAGAAGTAGAGGTGTGTGGATGTATAAAATTGAGCTTGTGATGTGTGGCGATGATAAAAATGGTGTGGAGATAGTAGTTGAAGGTGTCTTCAACTATGCAGACTAAGAAGGCAAGTGAGGTTGCTTGTGTGTATGAATACAAGTGTCTCTCTTGGAGTTTGGGGTCCTATTGAGGAGGTGAATCCAGTTGCTTGGCTTGTAGCTATTCCTAGAGTTGTATATTTTTTTTGCTGCGGAGAAGTGCATGCAAATTCTCTATCTGGTTGGCTTGCTGAGCCAATTGGGTCTCCAAAGCTAGATTATGAGCTTGGACAAGCTTGTGTTGCTACTAATCAAGTGTGGCTTGGAAGTTGAGGGAATCATAGTCTTCTTGCAATGCTTCTACTCAGGATCTCGCCATGGCAAGAGCTTCTTTTGCTTCTTGCAGTTTTGACATGGAGCTCCTTGGCTATCTCCACTACCTTTAGGCCACGAGCTTCGATGGCCCATCGACCGGCCTTCTCTTTCTCTAGTGCGGCTTCCATTATTTTGAGCTATTGTTGGCAGTAATCGCTTTGTAGCCGAGCATTGTGTGTAGCATGGTGGGCTATGTACTCTTGCTTTAGGGCCAGGATGTTTTGGGCTATATGCACCATGGCTGCTAGGGCCTCCATAAAAAAGTGCTCTTCTCACCGGGCACACCTGTCATCCCCCATTGAGCATACTGCTGTGGAGAGTTATAGGCTATAGCTGTGCATTGGTTGAGCACCTCAAGTGCCAATTAGTAATGAGGCAATTGCTACCACTGTGCTTGACCTTGCTATTGTGCTTAAAGCTTTGTTGCGGCTTCTCATACCTTTTCTACCATAAGATTTTTTGCCTTGCAGCCCATGGAACTCGGTGGTGGTCTCAGCCCATGTCATGAGAGTCAATGAGAAGTTTTTCTTTAGTTGTTTGCTTCTTTAAACTACATTCTTGCTTGAGTTTCTCTGTCGCCTCAACTTCCCTTTTCCTAGTCTCTTCTTCTTGCTTTTGCTTGAGCTGTGCCTTCTGTTTCTAGAGAGCCTCTTGTTCTTGTTTTCTTTTTGCCTCTTCCTCGACCTATGCTTCTTGAGCTTGTTGGCAGGTTTGGCCTTCTCTCTTCTTCTTGGGTGAGGGATTTATGGGTGTGGCCCCTAGAGGGGTCAAAGCTGACATTAGTGCGTTGTCCTTGGAGGCGTCACCAAAGATATTTGGTACTGGTTCGTCATATAAGGAATAGATAATAGGCATGAAAAACATGGGATTTTTGATCCCATGCTATGAATTTGTGCAGATGTTTAACAGCTTTTGGTAATAGTACTTATCCCAACTCATTTCTTTTGGTTGATGTAGGTGGGTGAGTTGATTTGGGAGGATCACACTGTGATGCTTTGTATGTGACACTGGGCTACTAAGGTAATTGCTCTAGCGGCCTTGGCAGTGATAGGATTGATGATCAGATTGATAGGGATCCCACTCCTAGGAATTTTTGTGTCATACGGGACTAGCCCTTGGAGCCATTGATCCATTCGATGAAGTTGTTCATACAACTTAGAGACACTGGGCAGCACAAATGCCCTTCAAACTGTAGCAAGTGTGAACTGATAAAGCTTATAGCTACCATCCGCATGTAGCCATCCTGTTGTTTTTGTGGCCTTGTTGAACTTATCCACAAAATCGGTGACCTGTCGAAGATTTAGGTGGCACGGGAACTTGTCTGCCACCATTGATTGAAGAGCCATTGCCTAATTGAGAGGGGCCACTTCTGGGACTTGAAGCGCTTGGTAGCTTATCGTGTTGTGATAAGATAGCCAAAAATCTTTGGTGTTGCATCATCTGAATTGAGAATGAATGACTACTCCTTGAATTTGCTCCAACCAATCTACTATAAGGGGTGAAAATCTGGTTACTTGCATGTTTCTCGATGTTAATGAAGCGGCACTTCTTTTGAGGCCACCTAGAGTTAGATTGTTGGACTAACATCTTGGGCTTCGAATAGACTATTCCATTTGGGAGGGGAATGGAGATACTACAGGAGCTAGATGGCATAGTAGGTGGTGGGAATGCATACGAAGATTTGCAGCTTGGAATATCTTGGCTGAAGCCAAAACCATGTTCCTGGGTGGAGAAGAGATTGCCAACCTCCACGAAGCATGTGGAGTCATCCGACATAGGGTATGATAGCGTGGGAGTGCATTTTGAGGGCAGATGAAAATTTTTGATAATTTTCGGCAGCATCTTAGTACACTGAAATGTGAGGAGCTACAAAATGGATTGCTCTCTTATATAGAAATCTTGGTAATGTAGCAGTTGAGCAATACCCGTAATGCAGTGACATGCATTATTAGTGCAGTGACTAGCCTTATAGTGCAATGCACTAGTGTTATTATCTCGCAACAAGTGGCGTTATCCTTAAAGCAGTGTCATCACATTATGAAGTCTCCACATTAGACTTAAAGCAGTGACAAGCGTTATATCGTAGAGTGTTGTCTCTGTGCCAACATGGACTTAGGTAGAACAGAATGTGTGTGTAGAGTAGCGGCAAAGCTCCGCTTGTACTTGCATAAGGTTAGAAATAATCCCTCTTAGAAATCCAACTTGCATGTTCTACATGCAAGTTCTACATACGATTCCTACATGCAACTTCTACATGCAACTCCTATATGCAACTCCTACATGTGAGTTCTACATGCGAGTTCTACATGCAACTCCTACATGCAAGTTCTACATGCAAGTTCTACATACGAGTTCTACATGCAACTCCTACATGCGACTCCTACATGCGAGTTCTACATGCAACTCCTACATGCAACTCCTACATGTGAGTTCTACATGCAACTCCTACATGCAACTTCTATATGCAAGTTCTACATGTAGAGAGAGAATGTCTTACGATTCCTACATGTAGAGAGAGAAGCTCTCCAACTTGTATAAATACCCCATAATGGAATGAAGCCCACACTCTTTGGGGCATTGTGTTGAGTTCTACTTTGGTATTCCAAGCAATTGTCTCAAGTGTCCATGCATCCTTGCACTCCACGTCCAAAAGCATGTCCTAACCTTGCAACTCCTCCTCCCCTCTCCTCCAACCTTGCAACCCATCCTCTCCCCCTCCTCCTCCCTCCTCCTCCTCCTCCTCTTCCTCTTCCTACTTCTCCCTCCTCCTCCTCCTCCTTCCTCCTCCTTCTCCTTCTCCTCCTCCCTCATCCTTCTCCTTTCTCCTCCTCCCTCGTCCTCCTCCTCCCTCCTCTCTCTTCTTTCCCCCATGCTCTTACACCTTCTTTCTCTCCCACTCCTATGCTCCCCCTAAACCCTTAGTTCCTCAACCCTTAACCTCCATGATCTGAGAGAGAGAGAGAGAGAGAGAGAGAGAGAGAGAGATTTTGACACGTGGTAGGATAAAGCCAAACCTAGGTTCGAACTAACTAGCTAGAGTTAGTTAAACCAAATAGAGTTAACCTCAGGTAAGGTTAGAACTAACTTACTTAACAAAACTAACCTCAGCTAAGGTTACTTAACTAAAGTTAACCTAACCTAGATAAAATAACTTTGGTTATGATGTTGAGGTTTAGTTCCCTTAAGGATTAAGAATATTCACATTTAGTCTTTAAAGCTAAGGCTCATTTACACACAATGAAAGTCCAAATTTCACATAACTTTAACTCGCTTAATTGACACCCAAACTGGACCCCGTTTGAACCAAAATTTCACACACGAAAACATCACGCTACAAGGCATTTTTCTAGCCCATTGCACACCATTTTGGCATCCTAGCACTCGCTCATTTGCACCCCCGTGCGGGCCTCATTTTGCACAAATTCGCTTGTATCTTCATGTCGTGATCTCCGATTGATGATCCGTCTGCACTGGCACATTTCCCTACACACATAGGACAATCTTAGACACATTATTAACATGATGGTCCCTACACAAAGTAACACCGCTCTAACCCTCCCAATAAAACTACATCCATACTTGCACTTGCAGTAGTAGAGACACCCTTTGCAAATCTCACCCAATCTGCATGCAACTACATTTCGACCAATGCCTTTGACTCCAACGCTCGCCAAATATTCATACAAGTCCGTTGCAACCACCGCCCCCAAAAGTCCTCTACCCCGAATCCCCCCTTGAGATTCAATCACTCCCTTTAACTCCTCCATGCCACAACATGGCTGGATGCCGTCGCGACAATGATGGGGATATCGACCTCAATGTAGAGGCTGACAATTTCTTTAATCGAAGAAATAATAACACTCAAGGCAGGCGCCCCTTGGGAAAACTGGAACTCCCCAAATATAATGGTAGGGATATATTTGGCATCCCTAGCACTCGCTCATACGTGCCCCCGTTTTGCACAAATTCGCTCGTATCTTCATGACATGACCTTCGATTGACGATCTGTCTACATCGGCACCTTTCCCTACACACATAGGATAATCTTAGGCACATTATTAACATGATGGTCCCTACACAAACTAAAACCACTCTAACCCTCCCAATAAAAGTACATCCGCACCCGCACTTACGATAGAGACACCCTTTGCGAATCTTGCCCAATTTGCATGCAGCTACGTTTCGACCAATGCCTTTGACTCTAACGCTTGCCAAATTTGCATATAACTATGCTACAACCACCGCCCTCGACAATCCTCTACCCTGAATCTCCCCCTGAGATTCAATCCCTCCCTTTAACTCCTTCATGCCACAACATGGCTGGACACCATCACGACAATGATGGGGATATTGACCTCGATGCAGAGGTTGACAATTTCTTTAATCGAAGAAATAATAACACTCAAGGAAGGCACCCCTTGGGAAAACTGGAACTTCGTAAATATAATGGTAGGGGAGATCCAGCCCGATTCCTCCAGCATTTTGATCAACATTTTGATGCCGCATGTCGAGCAGGTGTAGATCAATCCCATGAAACCAAGGTGGCTTGGTTTCCCATGGCCTTAACTCAAACGTTCAGTGCTACTCATGCGGTAGCCATGGACATCGAGGATGGCATGATCGACTCTGACACTAGCAGTGATGATGGCAGATCTAGTACACAAGATAAGCACTCGAAAAAGGGCAAATCAAAGTCCACTGCCAAAACATCAAATGAAGATCGCCTAGAGGCCATGACCATGAAGCTGAAAGAAGACATGATGCAGGCCATGGAACAAAAACTTCACTTGTCTCAGCCACCGCTAGCTCAGACAAATCCACGGTAAGAAAATGTCTGGTGTCCACACTACATGGCCAATCATACAGCAAATGAGTGCCCGGTACTAAGAGCCAGGATCACTGCACAAGCAAATCCACCACCAAGGTTGTGGTGCCAAATCTGCCTCGTTGGCAGCCATGATGAAAACAGTTGCATCTTCAACATGTGCAACAACCTTCAAGTAGCAACAATCACAATAGCATAGGCTAGGGTAGCCCAAGTTGATCAAGGACCAACTCTAGAATGATCTTTTTGTCAACTTAAATGACTCATTAGTCGACCCCCAAGTACTCACTGACAGTAGCATTTTCCAAACCTCTCAAAGCAACTCATCTCGTTGCTACCCTTCTTTAAGGGTAAGGCTCTAATGGAATCAACAACACCTTCTTCCACCAATTGGATCAAAGTACAAGAAGCTTTAGGGCACTATGCCAACTTTGCCTATGACTCAGCTATATTTTACAAGTGCCTAACAGAGCAACACCCACTCAAGCCACTTTGATAGAGGAGAAATTTATGGATTTCCTTGTATAGGGCATTCACATATTTTTGAGAGATGATAGGAGACATTGGCAGAACAATCTATGAGTCAGGCACAAGACCAATAGAGGATCCATTAGCTCACCCAAGAGCTTGAACTGGAAAAGAGCCACGTCTTGAGTCTCCAAGTGATTGGGGATGCACTAGAAGAGGCCATCCGAAGGGACCGAGCACTAGCTACCTCACAACAAGAGTGGAACAAAGCTTTAGAAAAGAAGCTATCAGCAAAAACTGCTAGGGCAGATACTCTTTCCATATCCGTGGAGTAGTATATATGGGGGTTAAAGGCCACTATACCTTAACCCCAGTTATGTACAATACTCAAACACACACACACATATATATATGGATGACATAGAAGATTAGGGTGTTCTGTACCCACCAAAACTTTTGTGGTGCTTTCTTCTGGCTCTCCCTCTCTCTCACCCTCTTCCATTTCGCTTCCATTGAGAGCACTCTCAACCTAGTATTAGAGCCTGGGCAGTCTATCTGACACTTGTGGGTGGTCTAGTTGAGATCGAGAGGTCATTCTGCATCCATACAACTGTGTGGGTGACATTTACAGCTTTGCGGAAGCTAGTGGGTGCTTGTTTGAGCTACCCAAGTGGTATGTGAACCTTGTGGGAGCCTGTTGATGGTTTTGGAAGTCTTTGGAATGGTTTTCTAAGCTTTTGGATGGTTTTCTGAGCTAAAAACGTGGCTTTGAGAGACAATGATGAATTTTCTTATCTAGGTGAATTATTCTCAGTTGTGGGTATTTTCTCTAGCTTAGTTGCTCAGTCCGTGAGCATTTTGGAGGTTTTGTGGGAATTGTGAGGCTCAAAATCTCATTTCATAGACATTCAAGCTGTTTCTACTCCATTCAACTTTTGGTCAACCCAGGAGAAGAACTGACAGCAAGTAAGACGAATCGAGATCAGCCATTTTGCTTTTTGTGAGCCCCTGCTATGTCTGGACACTCGTGATTCAGACCCACTCGCTTAGTCCACCATTCTCCATTCTGTCTATTCTGGTCGAGATGGGCTAGAATTGAGCTCTGCGAAGTTTTGCGCGATTCGATGGAGTATCTCGCAGGCTATCTCTCTCTGAGTAGACATTCTTCTTCTTTGTTGTTGCAGATTTCTTGAAATTTCTACATAGGTACCATGTGGCATTTTGAAGTTTCCTAAGGTTTTATTTGCAAGTTGATTGCAAGGGTTGACTTCCCGTTTCTCATCCGTCAGTTGGGATTTCAAAGTTCCAAAAGAAGATAGATATTTGCAAATTATCTTGCTGAGTCCAATTATGTAGTGATGCCCATGTTTTGAGGCATCTCGAGTTCTATTTTCACTAGCGATCATTGTTGTGGGGTGATGATTTTTTGGATATACCTTATGCAGATCACTCTGGTTGTAGTCTGAGCCGTGTGCACTCATTGGTGGTTTGCATTGGGATGTAGTGGATGCTTTACATGCTATTTGGATGCATTGCGATCCTTTTTGGATGCGTTGATAGGCCCAGATTACCTTATGGGATGCTTTATTGATGGAAGTTTAGCACAGAGATGCTATTTTATGCTATGGGATAGCTTTGACACATTTCAATTGATAAACTCATAGTGCTATGCTCTCTTAGATGAGACATTATTGATGCTTATGCCCATGGACGGTGTTTATGCTTGAGGCATTTGGCTCTTATTGGCATTGGGTTTGCCATTGTTTTGTCATTGCAGGTTGACATTTTTGTTTGGTCTAGATTTGCTCTTATGGATGCATAGTATATGCACATGAGTTAGATGCATTTTGATGCTTTGAGCCTTGAGTTTTGGTGATACTATCCTTCATTAAGGTAGGCATGTTTGGGTGCACCTAGTATTTGGTGTGATTCTCTTTTGCAGGTACTAGCATTTGGGATTTTGCTTTATTTGCATTGTGGCATCCTCTTTCATGTTTAAAAAGGAGTTTTTTAGCATTAAAAAGTTTGACGGGACAAACTTTTCTTTATGGAAAGAATAGATAAGGGATGTGCTTATTCAAAAGAATTAGATTAAACCCTTGGTAGGGATTGGAGCTAAGCTTGCAGATATGTCTAAGGATGATTGGAATGAGTTGGATGCATTAGCAAAGTCTACTATTAGACTTCATCTTGCAAAGTCATTTTATTTCACAGTAGAAAAATGAGCAGACTACGGAAGATTTGTCGAAGAAATTATGTGCCACTTATGAGAAGGAAACAACCTCTAATAAAGTTTACCTCATGAAGAGGTTGTTTGAGTTGCAGATGAAGTAAGGGGTCTCCATTGCTTCTCACTTGAATGAATTCAATATTATTTTCAACCACCTTCAAGCTCAAAAGATGAATTTTGATGCGGAGACTAAGGCAATATTTCTCTTATGTTCATTGGCATTTGCATGGGATACCTTCCATACAGCTGTCAGTAACTCTACACCTGGTGGAGTATTGAAGTTTGATGATGTTGTGGGTAGCTTGTTGGTCGATGACTCATGAGATTAGACATAGGTCTATGGATGGAAACAAGCAAGATGCAGCCTTAAATGTGAAAGGGGTAGATCACAATTCAGGTGGAAGTCCTAAGAAAGATGGAAGTCTCGTAGTAAATCTAGGGCACAGAACATTGAGTGTTACCATTGTGGCAAGAACGGCCACATGAAAAAGGATTGCTACAATCTGAAAAGAGAGCAAAAGGATAAGAAAAAGAATGCAAATTGGGGTGCAAATAAGAAGGAAGAGAGTTCCAGGGAGGACAAAGGAAAAATGAAGATTGAGGAGATTAATGCAGTCATTGATAATAGTGACAATGATGTTCTCTTCATGTCTAGTCTACCTGCAGACTTGCTTACCACTTTAGATTATGCATATTCCCAAGATTGGATTTTAGATTTTGGTGCTTCATTACATGTACTCCCCATAAGAAATGGTTCTCCACTTATGACAGTGGAAAGACAGGTTGTGTGCATCTTGGAAATAACTATGCATGTGACATAGTAGGAGCAGGTGACATAAAGTTTTCTTTTGCAAATGGGCCTGCATTTGTTTTGGAAAATGTGAGACATGTTCCTAAGGTGACCGAGAGTCTCATTTCAGTGAGTCAGCTAGATGATGCTAGTTTTCAGACCACTTTTGTGTTTCAGAGTTGGAAAATTCAGAAGGGCTCTATGGTTTTGGCCAAGGGTGCCAAGTGTGGGACTTTGTATTCCTTACATGTATCAGGGGTGTCTAATCATGTTGCAATAACCGAGCAGCCAAGTACTTCTTTATGGCATTGTAGGTTGGGGCACATGAGCCAGAATGGAATGAATGTCTTGTGCCATTTGGGTTATGTACCACATTTGAGTTTTTCTGACTTTGAATTTTGTGTGCATTGTCTCTATGGGAAGTAGACTAAATCAGCCCATAAAACAAGGGGAAAGAAAGAGCTTGAAAGGCTTGATTTGGTGCATTTAGATGTATGTGGTCCCATGCCTACACGGTCATTAGGTGTGGCTAAATACTATGTGACATTCATTAATGATGCAATTAGGAAAGTATGGACTTATGCTATAGCTCGAAAAAGTGATGTATTCCAGGTATTTCAAAAATGGCTGGCTTTGGTTGAAAATCAATTAGGTAGAATGCTTAAATGCCTGCGGATTGACAATGGTGGACAGTATCTCTCTCATGACTTTCAACATTTCTATGATATACATGGGATTAAGAGGGAGCTCACATCCCCTTGTATTCCAGAACAAAATCCAGTTTGCAGAGAAGATGACCGCACCATTCAGGAAAGGTTGCAATGTATGCTTTCCAATGCAAGTCTTTTTGGTGGTTTTTGGGCTGAGGCAATGAAGACTACACTGCATGTGATCAATAGATCACCTAGTAAGAGTTTGGATGGTGGCATTCTTGAAGAGGCATGGAGTGGCAAGAAGCCCTCTAAGTATCATTTGCATATATTTAGGTGTGAGACATGCACATGTGCCAAAAGAGCTTCGGAAGAAGCTAGATCCTAAGTCTAGGAAATGCATCTTTTTGGGTTATGGTGAAAGTGGAGAGATGGGCTATCCTCTCTGGGATTTGAAAGCAAAGAAAATCATACGAAGCCATGATGTGGTCTTCAATGAGAAGAAGATGCAAACACCCATGAGGGATGTGGAAATGAGGAGAATCACTTTCTAGGGTGTGAATCCACCTGCATATTTTGATAGAAAGCAAGCTGTCCATGCACCAAATGTGCAGGAAATGGTGCCACCAGGTACTCCCACAGGCACACAATCAAGGGCAGATGATGGATCATCTATTGGTGGCAATGATGAGCCAAATGTGGTTGATATGCAGGCGGGACAACAAGCTGAAATGCCCTTGAGAAGAACATCTAGAGCATCTAGACCCCCTGAGAGATTTGTTCTAGGGGCAAACTATGTGATGCTTACTGATTATGTGGAGCCTTCTTGCTATAGGGAGGCTAGGATGCACGAGGATCAGCACAAGTGGGAGTATGCTATGCAATCAGAGATGAATTCACTCATGAAAAATAAGACTTGGGATTTGGTTTCTTTGCCACATGGAAGGAAAGCATTGCATGTAAATGGGTCTACAAGATGAAGGTCACAAGTGATGATGTGCCTAAGTACAAGGCCAGTTTGGTTGCTAAAGGATTCAAGCAAGAGAAGGGTGTGGAATTCGATGAGATCTTCTCTCCGGTTGTGAAGGTGACCACATTTAGATGCGTACTTGAACTTGTGACATCAAAGGATATGGAGCTTTTGCAAATGGATGTCAAGACAACTTTCTTGCTTGAAGATCTGCATAAGGAAATTTACATGGCACAGCCAGAAGGATTTGAAGAAAAGGGCAAAGAGAATTCGATTTGCAAGCCAAAAAAGAGTCTCTATGGCCTTAAGCAAGCACCTAGAGAATGGTATCAGAAGTTTGATGCTTTCATTCGGTCTCAAGGCTTTAGAAGAAGTGAGATTGATCACTGCCTCTACACTAAAAGGGCTAAGGATAATAGCATGATACTCCTATCACTTTATGTGGATGATATGCTATTGGCTAGCAAGAACACCTATGAGCTCGATGCATTGAAGGCCAAGTTGCATGAGGCATTTGACATAAAGGATTTGGGACTTGTAGACTAAACTCCTTTGGCTTTCACAAAAGGAGTATGTTACAAAAGTGTTGCAGCATTTCAATATGCAGGGGGGGAAGGTAGTAAGTACTCCATATGTGAAACTGAGTCAGGTAGATAGTCCCAAATCAGATGAGGAGAGGGCCATGATGGCAAAGGTTCCTTATGCATCAGCGGTTGGGAGCCTTATGTATGCTATGATAGCTACTAGGCCAGATATTGCATTTGCAGTGGGAGTTGTTAGCCGATATATGGCTAATCCAGGAAAGAGGCGTTGGGAGGTAGTTAAGTGCATCAGGAGGTACATGAAGGGTACCAAGGAGATGTGTAAGAGGAGAGATTTGTGTACTTGGGTACATAGATTCAAACTATGCAAGGCATGTGGATAGCAGGAGATCCACTTCTGGTTATGTGTTCATCTTTGCAGGTGGTGTAGTGTTGTGGATGTCTTGTGTACAGAAGTGCATTGCTTTGTCTACCATAGAGGCCGAGTATGTTGCAGCCACATAGAGTTGTAAGGAGGCTATATGGCTTTATCAGCTAGTGGGAGACTTGGGGATTCATACAGGTGTACCGACATTGCATAGTGATTCCATGAGTGCTATTCAGCTATCAAAAAATCCGGTCTTTCATGCAAAGACCAAACACATTGAGGTTAGGTACCATTTCATTAGGGAGGTACTTGAGCACAAGCGCATAGAGCTTGTCAAGGTTCATACAAATGACAATCCTGTAGATACGCTACTAAAGAGTCTACCTACTTATTAGCAATTTGAGTATTGTCATGTATTAATGGACATTGGATGGTATGTCTAGTTGTCCCTTAAAGGAACATTGGCCTTTGGGAGGTTGTGGGGTGTAAAGGCCATTATACCTTAACCCCAATTATGTATAATACTCAAACACATATATATGGATGACATAGAAGATTAGGGTGTTTTGCACCCACAAAAACTTGTGTGGCTCTCTCTCTCTCTCACCCTCTTCCATTCTGCTTCTGTGGTGAGAGCACTCTTAGTATAGGTCAGATGCAGAAAAGACCTAGGCAACCATGCCCAAGCAGAATGAGGCCCTTTAACTCCCTCCATGAACAAATGGAGAAGTACAACTAGCTATATCCCTAGCTAAAAATGGCCCACACGGCCGATCTAAAGAGATCAAAGTCGAGAGCCAAAAGGAAGTCGAGTGTGAGTAGTTGTCGAGGCCTCTAGAGACCTTAAGACACATGACCTAGAGACCCACACTATGGAAGGCACCTTTCACTTTTACATTAACATCCTTATAGTTGCTTCCATTCAATATCACCTTGACCTCACTAACCCACTCCCCTCACCTATATTTTTGACTTTAGGAGCTGTCATTCCCTCCATGCACACCCAATTTTGGCCATACATTTCTTTAGTGATGATCTCAGATTTGCTGAGGATTAGGATACCCAACACCTACCTTCCATCCTATTATCCTAAAAGATTGTAGTTCATGCAAGTGCATTATGGAATCCTTGCTTTTTCTAGCAACTCTAAAATTTTGGAACTTTCTAAGCCTATCGACCTCCCATTGTGGTCTTGCACTCGTGTGGCTAAAGGCCTCATGTGGTTACAAGAACATGGTTGAGAGGAAGCCCATAGAGCTTATAATTATCTTTTGTCAATGGGGCTACCCAAAACCACCCGACTAGCATTATCCTTTTATATAATAAAATTCTAGAAGCTATGCAATGCATGCTTGAGGAGGTTTTCAACCATTTTGAAACCAATCATGTCACTTACCCTTGCCTCTGAGGAAGAAGCTATTACAAGGGTTTTTTAATACCTCCGATCCTCTTTTAGTGATACTTTTAATAGCTCTGCAGCTCTTTTAGGTGGACTTTCAAGAGATAAAAGCTATGCAATGTTTGTTAATGTGTTTGTCAATATGGCCCTTTAGGGGCAAGGGCCATATTGACAAACACAATGGTAAGGATTTATCATGTGTTTGCCAATATGGCCCTTGTCCCTAAAGGGGACCCTCGAGAGCCATATTGACAAACCACTTACAAGTGTTAACTTCCACATATTTTAAAGTGATACTGAAGTACTTCCAAATACTTTAGTGCCACTTGGAAGAAATTAAAGGTACACTTGGAAACACAGTTTCACTTGAAAGTACTTTTGTGCCATTTATAGTTTTGAAGTATTATTAAATGTGCTAAAGTATTGTTAAGTGGTTCTGCAATATTATTAAATGGTGATAGAGTACTGCTAAGTGGTCCAAAAGTTTTATAAATCGATGCAACAGTAAGTGCTACAAAAGTACTATTAATTGGTCCTGAAGCACTATGAAGTGGTCCTAAACTAGTATTAAGTGGTTCTATAGTAGTACTATTATTGGTAGACACATAATAAATCCTTGTCAATATGTTTATCAATATGGCCCTTAGGTTCTCCAAATTGGTTTAGATCCACTTCTCAGTGTAGTTGTACTATTGACTGGTTTATAAGCAATTCTTAGATGTACTAAAGGACTTATAAGTGCTTCTTAGTGATCCATAAGTTCTATTAGGTGGTTCTTTAAATATTATTAAATGGTGATAAAGTACTATTAAGTGGTATAGCAGTACTTGTAAGTGCTACAAAAGTACTACTAAGCAGTCCTGAAGCACTATTCAGTTGTCCTGAACAACTATTAAGTGGTCTAAAGGTATAGTACTTGCTCTATCAGTAGCCTGTAAGGGAAATTTGTAATTCTGTCATACCATCTCCAGAAGCAAGAAAAATTTTTAGTAAACACTGAATTCAGGAGATGGATATTTGAAATGGGGGAGGAGCTACTTCTAAGTGGTCCTGAAGCACTATTAAGTGGTCTTGACATCCTGAAGTACTATCAAATAGTTATTAACTACTATTAAGTGGTCTAGAAGCACTATTAGTGGTCATTTTTTAACCCTTTTGTTCGTCTTATTGTTACAAATGATGAAAGATGCAAGATGGGTTTGTCAGGAGGCCAGAGCTATCAACATTCTCTCAAAGGATTTGCTCATTTGAATGGAATAGTAACATTGTATTTAATCCACTTTTCAGGTGGACATCATTCCATTGGATGTGTTTGACATGAGAAATTGAATGAGATCAACATGGAAAGTGGACTACATATGATGTTCAAGTCTCCAAAATTATCTTTACCCAAATTGGACCGCATCTTTTCGAAAGAAAGAACAAAGGAGAACCTACTTTCTATGTAAAAATGGAAATGCAAAATCAAAGCACAAAATCATTATTGATGTTTAAGATTTGATGATAAACTAGAAGGCTTGAATCAGACATGCAAGCTTAATAGTCCAGAAATACTATTAAGTGGTCCTGAAGCACTATTCAATGGTTTTGGAATACTATTAAAGAAGCCAAAAGTACTATTAAGTGCTTCTATGTGATCCAAAAGTACTATTAAGTAGTCATGAAGCACTATTAAGTGGTTTGCAGTACTATTAAATAGTTTTGATGTACTATTAAGTGGTTCTTAGTGGTCTAGAGATACTATTAACTGATATTTGTTTTGTGGTAGGTGGATGGAGTCAGGCTTGCAATAGGCCCTAAAGTAGGGTTGAAAGGGGCTCAGACAATGATGCAATGCCATGTGGCAAGTTGATCCTGAAGGGGTTTGGTTTTGTGAGCCCCTAGAAGTAGGGGATGGGGGGGAAGGGCCCAAAAGACTAAGTTGGCCAAAGGGGTCGGTATATCCCCCTTTGGGTCGATCATTTTTGGGGGGGCATCCTTACCTTATAAAGGGAGGCTTTGGAGCCTCACCAATCATCATCTGGAGCATCCCCCTAAAAGCGGATAGGAGCAACAAGAAGGAAAGCCTTGGGCCTATCCACAAGAGGTGAAGGTGACACTGAAGGAGTTGTAGACTGAGCTTGAGTGGCAGCCCACCTAGGTTGAGGTTCCGAACAACAAGGTGGAGAGATCCGCGTACTAATTCAGACGATGGTAGGAAAACTCTCCATTTATATATTTCAGATGACAAGACACATGCCACCCTCTTTGTGTAAGATTTCTTTTTTTTACATGATCAGTGGCTTAAACATTAGGGTCTTGCACTAAAACATCACTAGGTGTGGTTGGATGGATGTGCAGCCTAGTTCAAAGTGAAGCATCCTCTCTACTTTGTTGCCAGGCACTTTAGCCTAACTAGACTTGAAATGTTATGGATCTTTCTAGATTCAGCCCATGGGAAAGAAGAACACAATGGAGTTGGAGCTGTCATAAAGAGAGAACTTACACATGAACAATTGAAAACAAATGGATGGACTTTGAAGTGTGTGACTGACGTCATGAATTTTCTAAGGGCCAAGTTTTGTGGTAGTGAGGTGAATAGGGTCTTGAGGTAAATAAAAAAGGATGAGGTACAGAGAGATAATAAGTGGGACTACAAGCGTGTGCTATGTTCATGGTCTATGCATTCTATTAACAGATACTCAACTATAGATAAATATGCCTTGAGATGTAGGAGGCTCTCTTGCATTTGTGATCCATGTATTCAAGGAAAATGGAGACGATACAAGAATAAGACATATGCAGAAAGTTGGGATTACCATACTATTTGTGAGGATCAAATGATAGCTTTGGTGATGAAGAGGATGTTGATACCCCCATGTACGCTAGTCACTGAGATGCCTTGAGTGACACATTGTGTATGGGGGACATCTTTGCTATCAATGTGTCAAGTAATGGGGAGGAAGATGTATACTTTTACATTATTAAGTGCTCTAAGGCAAAGGAAAGAATATCTAGGGCAATGTCAGACAATTGGGACAATATCCTTCCTACTAGATCACTAGTAGTTACAGGATACTACTCTGAGAGAGTTGATGCATTACAAAAAATTTTGGACTAAAAAAGGGGCCCTTTGGAGAATTACTAAAATATTAGAGGCTTGGATAAGGGAATATGGTATCCATGAAGGAGATTATGCCATGTGGACTTCTCTATAATAGAGGCTCCCCAAATAAAGGGGAAATTTTAATTTTTTTCAAAATACCCCAAAAAACGTCATTGATGCTTCACAATAAAAAATTGTCTTTGACAAGCCTACCTTGACCATGTTTGTCCTCCTTGTTTTCCTCCCATGGAAAACTATCCCCTAGCTAGAACTATGCTCACATTTTCCATTTGGCCCAAACTTTGACTTCCTAACCAAATCTCTCACTATTGTCTCTCTTCCAAAATGTTTCAAACATTCATTCCTGCCACTTTCTAGTAGCTGATTTCAAAATATCTTAATTCCACTCTTGATTAGTCATTCTCTCTCCTCTTTGCTCATGCTTTTCTTCCACATTCAAAAATCTCTCAGAGAAACTTATGCCCAAGCTTTGTTCATCCCTCTTCTCTTCCATTCATTCTCTACTTATTTCACTCTCTCTTAAAAACCAAGTTACGACCTAAATCTGCTTTGAAGGAGTGAGAAAAATGGGTGTTCTCTCATTTTCAGTTCTTTTCCTACCTTTTTGGAAGATAGAGAGTCAACTCTAGAAATTGCAACCTAAATCTGCTTGGAAGGAGTGAGAAAAATGGGTGCTCTATCATTTTTAACTCTTTCTCTATCTTTTTGGAGTATAGAGAGTCAAATACAAAAGAGAAAAGAACACAGACTTTCCAGGTAATGAAGTGATTTTTCCTTGAAAGTCTTGTCTGAATTAAGTAGATACGTTTTTGTATCACACTTTGTCTATACGTTTGTTACAAAAGGCAAGGAAGAGGGAGAGATTGAGGTAGATGATATTTAAAAGTACAATACTATTTTTGACATTTTTTCCTTCATCATTGGTATGAGAGAGAGAGAGAGAGAGAGAGAGAGAGAGAGAGAGAGAGAGATTATATTTGAAACTCCTGTGTTTTTTTATCTGTTTGAGGGGATGAGTGAGGGAGAGAGACAAAAAATAGTCATTTGTTTCGTTCCTAGTATAGGAGGGATAGATAGAGGAAGGGAAGAGAGAGAGAGAGAGAGAGAGAGAGAGAGAGAGAGATTATATTTGAAACTCCTATGTTTTTTTATCTGTTTGAGGGGATGAGTGAGGGAGAGAGACATAAAATAGTCATTTGTTGCTTCACTAGTATGGGAGGGATAGAATGAGGAAGGGGAGAGAGAGAGAGAGAGAGAGAGAGAGAGAGAGAGTTGCAGAGAAAGAGAAAGAGAGGGATAGAGAAAGAGAAAAGAGAATATAGATTTTGAGGGTCTATGGAAGTAGAAAGAGGTAGAAAGAACTAATTTTAATCATATGGTACAGGGGCAAAAACTATGGAAGTAGAACATGATAGATATGGAAGTAGTTTACAGTCTGTTGTATTGAGGAATGTTATAGATGAGCAAAGGGAATGGATTCCTTAGCTCTACAGGAAATATTCTTGGATCACAATACAACCCACTAATCATGGGTGCTACAAAGTGGGTTGAAAGGATGCAATGGACATCTCTAAACATTGGAAGGGAAGGATCTTAGATTTTGGAATTTCTCCTGTGGCAGTAACACAGTGACACTGGTATATATTTAGCATGTCTTTACCCATGCAAACATATACGTGCATCCGAATGCAGGACATCCATATTGTAGGCTCAATTGTAAGTTTTTCAAAGTGTACTAGTACTTCATTTGCATTTCAGAGTATTTGCATTTATTTGGGACTTTGACACAACTGTTTTATGACTTTATAGATTTATATCCATCTACTTACAAATAGTGGGAGCCTGTAGCATGTGTAACTGGGGTGTTGCATGTCCACCATGATGTTGAGATCGGGAGTCTTCAGTATGAAGGTCGCACACCATCAGAATTAAAAAAGGATGGGATCTTCTTCTATGACTCAATGTTCATTGTGCAAGATGAAGGACAGTATTATAGATTAGAATCTTTTCCCTTGCCTTCTTTTGATAGTCCAAAATGGCAGCTTCTAAGCATGGAGATAAGTGAATCTCATAGAAATGGAATGTTTAATGATGTGAGAAATGCTATGAAGCCAACTACTAGTGGAAGAAATGCTAGGTTGAGCTGGTTTTCTGCCATTTCCATGCTTTGTTGATTTCTTTGCAAGTTGTAGGAAATTAAGGAAAACAAATATTACTTACACTTGCAAGATCTTAGAATTGGACTGGTTGTCTGATATATTTGACAATGGATGTGGACAACAAGAACATGCCATGCTAAAGATTTGGTACAATGTTGATTGAACACTTCAGATGTGACCTTTCGGTGAGCACATCTTACAATTCTTATTTCTATAAAAAATGATTAGGATAGTATGTATTAATGGATCCCAAATTTTGTAGGTATTTCATTGGAAGGAAAAATCTATGCATGACTTTCACATATAGAAGGTTTAGATGGAATAACCTTCAATGGGAAGCAATGTATGATGATCTGCACGATGGGACTCACAGTCTTGTTGTCAAGGTATTAATTTTTTAGCAAGGAAATCTTGATCTAATGCTAGAATTGAAAGAGGAGTGGACCATACGATTTATCAAGGAACATGTTTAAAGTGTCAAGGTATTCATCTCTCAAGATCTTTGAGTGGCAAGACCCATTTGGTACACCGATATATATTGTTCATCTTACATGATACAATGACTTTCTAGCTATACTAGTATAAGTAACTCTCGTATGGCCAAGAGTCATTTGCCAAAGGAGCATAGGTGGCTCCTCAATGATCACTTTTTTCATAGGGGCGATCCAAGAAGATGGAGGTTTGAGGGCCTAAAACAAGTGGAGGAAATGGGAGATTATTGCTCTTCATTGGCAGAGGGACCTCCTTGAATGGCCAATTATCCTTGATTGAATTGATTTGGTGTAGGCAAGGTATGGGGCTACCGTTCTTGCTACATTGGCTAGGGGGTGACCTTAGAATAGTGACATTGAGATGTTTCATGGTTTCCCCATCTAGCACAATGGGCACAATAGAGTGGCAACCTAGCCCTAAGGCAGGGGCACTCACTAGTGAGATGGTTACCCATGTAGAGGCCACACCACATGTTATCTCTTCTAGGAACAGTTGAAGATTGCTTTGGACTTCCCTTGTCAATCCCCCCTTGAGTTGTTGGGCCACCCAATTCAAGAGATTGGTGGCCATCTCATCTATATTTGCACCCTCAGTGAGTTGATTTGCCTCCTTGGCTTCAAAGAGGAAGCATGGCAACAATCACTCATCGCTCATTGCTCATCCCTCTTGAGGCTCATAGTGGGAGTTCAAATGTTTGATCCTTGCAATATACTCCTATAATGTCTCATTGTCCTTCTACTTTACCTCATATAGTGGTCTGATAGGGATCTACTGGGGACCCTGATGGTGTAAAACCCCACTATGAGTGATTTCTAAACCTTCCCCAATTGATTTTCTCTTCAAGGATTAGGGCCCTATACATGGCCTTATCATCGAGGCTCAGTCCATATGCAGTGACCTTATCCAAGTCACCTATATCCCTGAAGGTCTCATGAATTTTCTTCAACCTATCTACATGGGACATTGGATCTCCCTCTTCAAGAAATTTAGTGATAAGTTTGGAGATGATGACTAGCCTACTTCTTGAAGAGCTGGTATCCCTTCCAACGAAGGCTGATGATGCGGCCCCCCTTCATAGTGCTTGAACTAGGATCCTCATAGCCTCATTAGTGAGTACTTCTTTTGATGCAAGAGGAGTTCTAGCCCTAGCAGGTCATGGGTTATGTAGGTATTGCATTAGTGACTTCTAGCCCACTAAGTCTTGAAACTCGCACTCGTGGCATGCTTAGTTAACTGGCTACACCGATGAGGGCCTAGGCATAGGCACACCCACATTGGGTACCAATTGATAAGGTGTAGCCATGGGGTAGGGAGCTCCTTCTAGGGCTCCCAACCAGGTGGGTATAGAGGGGGGTGAGAAGTCCTTGTTCATGGAAGCATATTTCCCCTAAATTCCATTTGTTTATTTCCGCACATCTCAGGACTTGGCAGCTAGAAACTAGGTATCCTAGGCTCATAGGTTTTGATGAAGGATGGCTCTCTCTCATAGAACTAAACATGAGGCCCCATAGGATTCACCGTTGAGGTGGTCATTAGGATACTTTGTGCACTTCCTGATGTAGATGTTGGTGGAGGGCCCATGATGGCTCCTCAAGCTCTCTAGTTTGCCTAGTGAAGGGGTTTACCATATCAAGGCTAACCAAACCTCCCCATGAAGTTGTAGAGAAACTTCCTAATCCATGAGGCTGTGGTTGATGGTGTGGGAGATTTGGGTCTGACTAATAGGAGCCACAGAGTCCATGACATTTGGGTTTTCAACCGCTTTTGCAACGAAACTCATTGAGTTCTCTAAGCTAGAATTGTCGGCTTGTAAAGGCCATGTATGGAGTATGAGCTCAGAGCTGAGTTCCCAAATGGGGCTAATCATAAGAAGGTGGTCACTTGATCAGATATGACATTGTTTGTGGCACTATCTCCTGGCCCTAGTTTCGCTCCTAAGACTCTCCCATATACCTTGATTGCATGTAGGTGGGTCAAGGTGAGTGGACCCTTAGCTAGCCACCCAGTTTTTGGTTTCAAATTCCTTGTTCCAATTAGCTGGCTAACCTAGTGTGCATGAGGTTTTTAACCTAATGTGCATTAGGTTGCTAACGTGGCATGCACTGGGCTGGCCTATGCTATATTATAATGCAACTTGTTTGCTATATTATAATTAATGTAGCATATTTCTATTTTTGTCCAATTGAGGGCTTAGTTGGAGATTTTAATGACCCTACTCTATTCTTAGAGATATTATGGATTCTCATCCTGTCTGGTGCCACTTAGTTTGATGATTCACTTTTGTTAAAATTCCTTTTTTATTTTATGAACACCCCCACGCCTTCAAATTATTTGGAAGGTCTATTCAATATTTCTGGGTGGTTGGTGGTCTAGGTGGTTGGTGGTCTGGGTCAAAACATTCTATATCGCTAGATGATTAAATTTGATTAGAGGACTATGTTAACCATTGACCAATTAACTCAGTGTGTTTGTTGGGATATTAACCCAATGCGCATGGGGTTATTAATGCAATGGGTCTGCTAGCTTACTAACCCAACATGCAGTGGGTTAGGGTTGACCTTTAATTTGTCGAAGATTTTGTGCATTAATCATGCTAGGTGTCTATTTGCTCTTTCCCATGGCTTTTACAGGAAGAGCAAGGTATTCTCAGTATGCAAGGTTCCGAGGCTTTTTGTCAGAGATATATAGGGGTTGTTGTTTGTATTATAGATGTAGCTTAGGACCTCGAGTCATATTCCGATGAGAGACATAGGCTTAAGTGCAGTAAGCAAACATAGTGCATGCATGTGTAAAAGGAACGTGTATCATCATGGTTGAGGTAATGAAGGCTTTCACCTTCGTTGGGGGTTGCAGGGTTTAGGAGGAGTTTAAGGGTTAGAAGGAGGTTCCAAGATTTAAAAGTAGGTTTTAAGGTTTAGAAAGAGGTTCCATAGTTTAGAAGGAGGTTCCAAGGTTTAGAGAGGTTCCAAAGTTTAGAAGAGGTTTTAGGGTTAGAAGGAGGATCCAAGGTTCAGGGTAGAGTACATGGTGAACTCGTCTCCGTCATTGATCATGGAGGTTAAGGGTTGAGGTACTAAGGGTTTAGGGGGAGCATAGGAGTGGGAGAGAAAGAAGGTGTAAGAGCATGGGGGAAAGAAGAGAGAGGAGGGAGAAGGAGGAGGGAAAAGGAGAAGGAGGAGGAGGAGGAGGAGGAGGAGGGAGGAGGAGAAGGGAGGACGAGGGAGGAGGAGAGGGAGAGGATGGGTTGCAAGGTTGGAGGAGAGGGGAGGAGGAGTTGCAAGGTTAGGACATGCTTTGGATGTGGAGTGCAAGGAAGCATGGACACTTGAGACAATTGCTTGGAATACCAAATTAAAACTCAACACAATGCCCCAAAGAGTGTGGGCGTCATTCCATTATGGGGTATTTTTACAAGTTGGAGAGCTTCTCTCTCTGCATGTAGGAATTATAAGATATTATGTTTGTACATGTAGAACTTGCATATAGAAGTTGAATGTAGGAGTTGCAAGTTACATGTAGGAGTTGCATGTTGCATGTAGGAGTTGCATGTAGAACTCGTATGTAGAACACGCATGTAGGAATCACATGTAGGACTTGCATGTAAAAGTTGCACAAGTAGAACAAGTAGAACTCGCATGTAGGAGTTGCATGTAGAACTCGCATGTAGGAGTTGCATGTAGAACTCACATGTAGAACTTGCATGTAGAACTTGCATGTAGAACTTGCATGTAGAAGTTGCATGTAGGAATCATATGTAGAACTTGCATGTAGAACATGCAAGTTGGATTTCTAAGAGGGATTATTTATAGCCTTATGCAAGTACAAGCGGAGCTCTACCGCTACTCTACATACACATTCTGTTCTACCTAAGTCCATGTTGGCACAAAGACAACATACTCCCAGATCCATTTTATTACCCCATCCTCGGGTTATGGCTTATTTTGATTTCAAAGTTGGGATGCCATGTGCGTAACCCAATGGCTACTGAGCTTGTGGCATGCGAGTCATTCTTGTTGTAATGCTTTTGCACCATACAATTTATGGTATGTAGTCAGGAAGCTTATCTCCTCTTGAGGAGGGGTGGATGGTTGTGAATTTCAGAGGGGATCTTGTTGCTGAGGCAGTGGACTCTGCCATCGAATCTTCTCAGGAAGAGGTTTGGCAGGGGTCTCATTGTTGAGGTTGGTATTTCTTACTATTTTGCATACATGTTGAATGCGATTACACCCGTATCATTGACCTTGTAGATAAGTTTGTATGCAAGTTTGATTTTTTTGCATTAAGGAGATGACTGTGATGTCTGGCAGGGGTCTCTTGCTGAGGCTGCAGACTCTTTTGTCAATTCATCTTGAGTTTTGGCATAGCTTCTTGTCCTACTTGTCAATTCATTGCATGCTTTGAGAGTATGGAATGAAAGTGTGTGATACTATTATTGATGCAATCTATTATGTGCCTATGCAAAATCGTGTGAGTGCATGTGATGTGTCTAACTACATGCTTATTTGTGGGATTTAATAGGCATATTAGGGATGATTGAGTGCATATGCTAATGAGTGCTCATGATACAATCTAATCCTAACTAAGGAAAAATTGGTTTCCCTAATCTTTGTTTTTGTCAGGGATGGCTTGTGTGTTGAAGTAGTAGCACTTCATAGTCAGCTCCCATTTATTGTTGTGTTGAATTGGACTCCATCCAATGTTTCTAGTAGCATAGCTCTGATGAGATTCTTCTTTCTTACTCGGTAGGGTCCTTGACCTAGATACTTCAGTTTCCACTTGTGTACTTTGGCATTGTATAATATTACCAAGTCACCCTCCTTGATGTATTTAGCTTTAAGATCTCTATCAAACCATGCCTTTCTTCTATGTTTTTTTGTTATCATGGCATGGTAGGTGACTAGTCTTATCTCTGTATGCTTCTCCAACTGATAGAGTCTTTCTTTCAAGGATTCATGGTCTCCCATGCGTTCCTATACTGCTATGCGTGGGCTTCGTATTACAAATTCTAGTGGGACCACAACTTCAAGGCCGTACACTAATTGAAAAGGTGTGTTCCCTGTACTGACCTTGAGTGTGGTTCTGTATGCCCATAAGGCTGCATTCAGTTTCTCTGCCTAATCAGAATGTTGTGGTTCTACTACCTTGGTGAGGATAATGGATAATATTTTGTTGGTGGATTCAGCCTATCCATTCCCTTGGGGGTAGTAGGGTGTGCTTTTTCTATGGATTACCATAAAGCCAAACAACAATTCTTGGATTACCTCATTGACAAAATGTGTGCCTCTATCCGACACAATTTCAATGGGGCATCCGAATCGGGTGATCACATTTTCGTATAAGAATCTTGTTGTGCTTCTGGCATCTTCCTTTCTGTCTACTTTAGCTTCACCCCATTTTGTAAAGTAATGAGTGGCCACAATGATGTAGCGTTCCTGTGTTCCTTTTGCTGTGCTGGATGGATGGGACCCACATAATCAATCCCCCATTTTTCAAATGGTTTTTGTGCAACAACTATTGTTAGGGGATTGAAGTCTTTGTGTTGTGGTTTAGTAGTCTGTTGGCATACATCATAGCCTTTTACATATTCATAGGCATCTACCCTCAGTGTTGGCCACTAGTAGCTTGCGACGACTTTTCTTGCTATGGCTTCCCCTTGGAAGTGTCCTCCTATAATGCCTTCATGGAATTGGCATGATCTCATGAGGCATTACACATCGTCTTAATACCTAGTCCTTCCCCATCTTGTACAGTTGTCCAGCAATGTGTTGATAGGGTGTAGCCTTTAGAATTAGTGTTCTAGCATCGATTGCTTTCATTTCAGGGGGTGGTCTTCCTACCATTAAGTACCCAATGATATATCCACACCACTCTGAAACAACATCTATTTGAAATAGTGTGGCATCTGCTAAGTCATCTTCTACTCCAGTGGCTTCTTCTCTTGACTTGACACGAGACATGTGATCGGCAATGTAGTGTTGGGCACCTTTTCAGACCACTATTTTGAGGTCGAATTCTTGAAGCAAGAGGAGCCATCTGGTTCTTCTTCCTATTGTACATGGACGGTTCACAAGATAAAGCAATGCTTGATGGTCGGTATAGAAGACAAAATCATTTGCCAGTAGATAGTGCCAAAATTTCTTTACACTATACACCATTGCTATGGCTTCTCTTTCTATGGTGGTATAGTTGATCTCTGCATCATTGAGTTGTCGACTGGCAAAGTAGAATGGGTAGTCTTTCTTATGTTCACCAGGTTGACAAAGCACACTCCCAATTGCATACTTGGATCCATCAGTATGAACATGAAAATCAATATCCCAATTGGGAGATATAAGGATGGGTGTTGTGATTAGGCCCCACTTTAAAAGCTCAAAGGCTTGGTCGTAGTCTTCTATCCATAAGAATTCCACTAATTATTTGTAAAGCGGTCTAGCTAGCATGGCATACCGTAATATAAATCTTCTATAATATCTAACATGTCCCATAAAGACCTGTACATCTTTGGAATTTGTAGGAGGAGGCAATTCCATGATGATTTTGATTTTGTCCATGTCAATTGTTGCAATCCCATGTTGAGAAACAATGTGTCCCAAAACAACTCCGTGGGTGACCATGAATTGGCATTTTGTTGGATTTAGGGAGATGCCATACTCCCTACATTTGATTAGTACTACTTCAAGACATTTGAAGTGGTGTTTTTTGTTTGAATGGATGCACAAATCATCCAAGAAAACCTGTAAAAACTTATTCAGAAATGACTTGAAAGCTATGAACATGACTCGTTGCTGCTGGAATGTGCTCGAGGCATTACAAAGGCTGAATGGCATGACTCTATATGCAAAAATTCCCCATTTTGTAGCAAATGTTATTTTTGATTGGTCTTTAGGAGCAATTTGCACTTGGTTATAGCCACTGAAGCCATCCAAGAAGCTATATATTTTGGAGCCTGCCACTTTTCCAACACTATTTCTGTTAAGGGTAGGGGATAGTGATCCCTAATTGTGGCGGCATTCACATTCCTTAAGTTTATGCATATTCTAAGCTTTTTGTTACGTTTAGGCACAATGACGATGGGTGAAACCCAATCAGTGTGCTCTATCTCATACATGAATCCAGCATCTAGGAGTTTTTCCAGCTCGTCATAAACCATGGTGCCATACTTAGGATTTGTGCAATAAGTTCCACATAGCTTAGGTGAGCACCTTCCCTTATAGGTATCATGTGTACTACCACATCTGGTGAAATTCCTTTCATCTATTTGTATGACCATGCTAGGCAGTGACAATATTCCATTAGGAGTGCTTTGAGTTGGTTTCATCTTCCTGTCGAAGTTGTTTCCTAATGAAAACCAAATTTTTTTCCTCCCCTTCAAGGGCGAGGTTTATTGTGCATGTTTTTGCTGGTCCCTCATAGATTGGAGTTTCTCCAGTGCTATTAGTTTCTTGAACTTTAGATTCTCTTAGTGGTCTTGGCATTGCTATTGGGGCACTGCCACTTGTGTAATTCTTGAAGTACTCCGACACTTCTCGAAAATTAGCCTTTGATGGTGTTGAACTAACCTGACATGATCCATGTGTACTGGGTGGCATAGTTTCATTTACCAATTTGTTAGGCTCTTTTTGACTTTCTTTTTCTGAAGTCTCTTGATCGAGCTTCATCCGCACATGTGGCTTATAATTCTGAAACTTTTTACATTGGGAACTATGGGGTAACTTTTCCACTGGCAAGGTGTTTCCAAGTAAGGGTTCATTTGCTGCGCATACTCCTTCCCTCAAGGGACCATTCAAGAGGTGGTGGTTCTGATTTTGAGGGAGCTGGCTTTGCAAGATACAATTCGACCATCCTTGTTTGGACTCATTCGAATTCATTGAAGTGTTCGGCCTTGGCTTTTCTGCGATTTCCTCCTTTAGCTTTCTTGTGGGATCTTCTACTGTTATTCAACTTTGGAGGTTCAATTTTTGGAAGCTCAACTGCCATTAGGGCATGCATAATGGCTAAGTCATTATCAAAGCTTTGATCTTCAATTTCAGCATTCTCAGCCTCAGTTTCAAGGTCCCAAGGAAAATCTGAGTCATCATTGGTAGGGGTACCTTCTTTCGATTCATTATCCCACTCGAGGTCAGCCATAAAGAATGGCATCTCTAGATTGATTGGTTCTTCATGTGTGATTGGAGGATCTACTTGTAGCACCTTAGCATCTATCTACAAGAAGATGGGGTCTAATGAATGGCAGTTGTAAATGGTTGCCAATGTTTGTATCCAGTTATTGACATTGCTTTGTGAATTGCCTACTGCTATGGCATGCTATTGCAAGGGAGATGATTTGCTTGATATTGTCATTGAAGATGTGTCATCTAATGCTCTATGCACAATTGGTTTTATAGCTCTTGTCCCCACATTCACCTTGACTGCGATGTCGCAATTCTGGATTGTCAGTCTATCAGTTCCCCAGTCATGGAGGACTGATGCTTCCTGTAACCAAGGACGTCCTAGTAAGATTTGGTAGGATTTTTTGGGAAGATCCAAGATTGTGAATTGAAGGGAAAAGCAGATTCCTACAACCTTTGTGGACATGCCATTTACTATTCCCAAGGGTTTAGCCCGTGAATCATTGATAAGGCATATGTTAAAATTAGCCTTTTGCATTGGTGGGAGACCCCATTCTTTGTAGAGCTCCTTTGATAGGATATTTACACCTGCTCCCCCATCCACTATGGCTTGGACTTCATTATATGCCTTGTGGATCAAAGGCATAGCAATGTTGCGTATGTCATCTCTCTCACCCATCCACAGAGGGATATCTTCAATGTCATTCATAGGTGGAGAGGGATTTGTGAGTTGAATCCATCCTTTGAAACTCTCCCAGAGATTGGGACAATTCCGTAGAAGTATTCTAACGGGAATTGACATAGGGCAAGTTAGGATGCTAGAGAGTGCAACTCCTTCAAGTTGACATGGCCGTACATTATGTTTTGGAGTCTGTTGTTGGAACAGAGGCTCGAGTACAATATCAATACTTTGTGTGGCCAAGTCATGGATTGGGTCTTGAGCTTGTTTCTCAGCCTCAAATTGAGCTTGTTTCTTTTGTACCCATTGTTGAAGTGCCTAAAAATGAGCTTTCTCCACCTTTGCATTTGGGTATGGAGTTTCTTTTATTTGAGGCTCGGGAGTTGATGTGGATGAGCTTGACTGCTCATTGCTTGGCAGAGGTGGAGGCACTTGTGCTTTCTTTTTAAGAAGTTGCCTTGGTTGGATTAGAATGTTAGGGTCCTTGATGGCCTCTTTCTGTTGGCGTGTAATTACATTCACATGTTGTGATATTACACTTACCAGACCCGGACTTTAATGGTCCACCCCAATGATGCTGATTGGGACGTCAGGCTTAACCTTTGTTTATTGTGGGACCTTATTTTTCATGGAACAATCCATACAGGCATGTCCTATGCCACAATCTCTATAGAGTGGTTGGAAGAGTGGTTGGAAAGTAGCGGGGCTACCATGATGAGGGCACTCTGCAATCCGATGATTTTCTCCACAACCGTAGCACTTGATTGGTGCTGGATATGTGTTGGGACATACTTGATTTGCATAAATTGGTATTAGACCCTTTGCACCTTCTACATAGTACACTAGGTACTCTGCTTCATACTCAAATGGTGAGTCTACTTCCTCGACTTGTAATTGATGTATTGGAACTGCCTAAAGAACTGGATTTGATACTCTTGGATATGGTCGTGGATTCGGATTCCTAAGTAGTTGTGGGACTTCTGTTTGAGTGAGAAAAAGACTTAGCCTCGGAGTTGGGGGCACTTGTGCAAGTGCCAGTTGCGTGTACACTGGCATGGGTGCTGCTTGATATTGTTGAGGTCGAGATGGGTTGTTGCGCATGTTGAAGATGCAATTGTTTTCATCATGGCTGTCAACGATGCAAATATGGCACCACAACCTTGGCAGTGGATTTGCTTGTGCAGTGATCCTAGTTCTTAGAACCGGGCACTCATTTGCTATATGATTGGCCATGCAGTGTGGATACCATACATTTTCTTGTCGTGGATTGTGCATGAATGTGTAAAAGGAATGTGTATCATCATGGTTGAGGTAATGAAGGCTTTCATCTTCATTGGGGGTTGTAGGGTTTAGGAGGAGTTTAAGGGTTAAAAGGAGGTTCCAGGGTTTAGAAGGAGATTCCAAGGTTTAGAAGGAGATTCTAAGGTTTAGAGAGAGGTTCCAAAGTTTAGAAGAGGTTCCAAGGTTAAGGGTAGAATACATGGTGGAGAACTCATCTCCCTTGTAGATCATGGAGCTTAAGGGTTTAGGGGAGCATAGGAGTAGGAGAGGAAGAAGGTATAAGAGCATGGGGGAAAGAAGAGAGAGGAGAGAGGAGGAGGTGGAGGAGGGAGAAGGAGGAAGGAGAAGGAGGAGGAAGGAGGAGGAGGAAGGAGAAGGAGGAGGGAGGAGGAGGAGGAAGGAGGACGAGGAGGGAGAAGGAGGAAGAGGAGGAGGAGGGGGAGGAGGGAGGAGGAGGGGGAGAGGATGGGTTGCAAGGTAAGAGGAGAGGGGAGGAGGAGTTGCAAGGTTAGGACATGCTTTTGGACATGGAGTGCAAGGAAGCATGGACACTTGAGACAATTGCTTGCAATACCAAAGTAGAACTCAACACAATGCCCCAAAGAGTGTGGGCGTCATTCCATTATGGGGTATTTGTACAAGTTGGAGAGCTTCTCTCTCTACATGTAGGAATTATAAGATATTATCTCTCTACATGTAGAACTTGCATATAGAAGTTGAATGTAGGAGTTGCAAGTTGCATGTAGGAGTTGCATGTAAGAGTTACATGTAGAACTCGCATGTAGGAGTAGAACTTGCATGTAGAACTCGCATGTAGGAGTCGCATGTAGGAGTTGCATGTAGAACTCGTATGTAGAACTTGCATGTAGAACTTGCATGTAGGAGTTGCATGTAAGAGTTGCATGTAGGAGTTGCATGTAAGAGTTGCATGTAGAACTCGCATATAGAACTCGCATGTAGAACTCGCATGTAGGAGTTGCATGTAGGAATTGCATGTAGAAGTTGTATGTAGGGATCGTATGTAGAACTTGCATGTAGAACATGCAAGTTGGATTTCTAAGAGGGATTATTTCTAGCCTTATGCAAGTACAAGCGAAGCTTTGCCGCTACTCTACACACACATTCTGTTCTACCTAAGTCCATGTTGGCATAGAGACAACATCCATTTTACTACCCACCGTCCTCGAGTTATGGCTTATTGCAAGCACATACCTGGATTGCCATGCCTTTAGTCCAGTGGCTGTGGAACTTGTGTCGTGCCAGTCGATCCTGTTGTAAAGCCTTGGCACCATATAATTTTTGCTCAGTTTCTAGGTAGCCTGTATCCACCATTTGTTCGAACAGGGATATGTGGCATGCTTCTAAGAAGATCACTCTTTGATAGAGTCAGCTTGTAATCTGAGCATCGACCCGCTCATTGGGATTGAAATTAAGTGGAGGCAAATGAGTATCGAGGTAACATGGGACCTCCAGAATGATTCCAATGTTTTACATAATATACCACTTAGGCAAAGGAAGCAATCAATGTTGCTGCACATTATTTACTCATGCTGCTGAAGTGCTCGAATCATTGTGCCTTGGATATTTCATTCTACACCAGAGTATGGTTCGATCATTGGCCAATTAATGGTTCGATCTTCATCCAAAGTGTGTATGTTGGCTTCCCATTTTTTACGTTGTGGAACTGCATAGAACTTGGGATGGGTTCTGAGACATGGAGGTGCATGTAGGTACTCCTTCAAGAAGATTATATCAAAGAGCTTGGGACGGCACCAATCAAGTTGTGAATCCAACGTGCTAATCCAACCTTCATTAATTTGACACTGACGAAGGTTGGTAGGAGAGTTCTCTAGGGTCCATCCACCTCGAGCTTTCATATTAGGATATTTGCTCCAAAATTCCTTGATGGGGTTACTGGGAAGTGGTATCTCATCAAAATCATACCCATCATTGGAACTTGGCATGGGAGTACGAATTGGATTTATCAGGATCCTGATATTCAAAATCAAATACTGTGTCATTTTCTGCTGATGGAAGTACAAGTAGTGTCAGAGGTGATGACAGGGCAAGGAGAGAATTTGGGGACATGGGGGAGAAATATGGAAGAGTGTTAGTTGCAGAAGGGGGAGTAGGGGGGAGGGGGGGAAGAACTAGGCAAATGGTTTAAGCAGCTTGGTAATCCTCAAGGGTAAAATTAGCAAGGGAGGGGAAGAAGCTAGGTGTGAGGGACTCGTAAGTTGTGACTGTTGGATTAGTTGAAAATGGTGAGAGGCATGAGCAAAGAGACGATGGAGGGAATAGATGTTAGGATGGAGCTCGGGGAAGGTTAAGAGGGTGGGAGCAGCAAGGGTAAGTGAGGTTATGAGGTTGGCTAAAAGAGTAGTTAGATATGGGAAGTTGGATGTGAGATAGGCCCTATCATCTTCCGATACTTCTTTTTGCTGGTGCGATGGGATCATCAGCTGCATGGGTGGGATGTCGGTTATGTCATGCCTTGCAAATAATAGTGATGGCCTTTGTAGCAATGGCAACAAACCTACAATAACCCTGAGGGGAAGACTACCCATGAGGCATACATATGCAATGAAAGCATCCATCCTGAGTGCTATAAACTCGGCATGTGTAGACAAGCAAAAGATATTTTTATCATCTTCAGACAAGTCTTGGCAAATTATGCACAGGGTTTTGGTCCCTATGGAACATCCCCATTTGATTGTTGGATGAGCACATATGATCTTGATTTGGAGTTGCTTCCATTGGATAAGCACATGTGCATTGAGGTGATCTTCCACTTGTAGAGCCGCCACAAGCTCTTGGTACACCACCGTTGTGCATTGTAGTGGGGCTTCATTGGTGTTGTATTCCAATGCCTCATTGTTGTGCATTAGCAATTGGAGTTCAAGCTTGGAGATGATTATCTTTTGGGAGTGCATCTCATTTATTTTTTCTTTGTATTGCTGGTAGATGGTTGTATATGCCTCCTTAAGCTTTCTCATTTGCAAGGTGACCTTTGCCTGTTGAGGAATGTCTTCATGGTATTGGACCATTGGTCCAAGACTTGTGCTTGTGAAGTGCTGGCCTCTTGAGTAGTAGCAAGTTGGTCCTTTAAGATTCTGCATTCCCTTCTTGTATGCTTGTCAATGTTGAAGGCACGTACTGGCAAAGATTGTTTCATGTCTTCAAGCTTGTCTTTGCAATCCTGGAGTTCTTCTTCTTTGTGAATTAGAGTGAGTCGAGCTTGTGCCACTACCTCTGTCTGTTGAGCATGTGCGGATGTCAAGGAGTTATAGTAGGTTTGTAGGATTGCCGTTGCTTGTACTGCTCTGCTGTCAGCTATGTTTGACTTTGGTGGAGGTTGGAGGTCACATCCCTCACTGCCTTCTCTTGAGCTTGGAGAGCTTGGTTCATGCGCACTTCTTCTACCTCCTTCTCATCTATCTACGCCTGAAGTGCCTTGACCTCTATGGCGATTACCGGGAATTGGTCTTTGATTTCTATTGCAGTCTGTCTGTCCAATTCTCTTGCATATTCTTCCTTGGCTAAGCTAGTGAATAGTTCTGACATTTGGATCATTTGGCTAGCTTGATGTTGGAGAATGACATACGGTGATGAGGTCTGGTGATACTACTGATACAACTGGTGCCCATGTAGCCATCCCGATGATTCTGTAGTACTTGGGGGAGGTTGTTCCAATGGTATTTTAGTCCCTTGTGTACAATAGTCATACTATTGATCTACCACTAGCTCCCCTTGTGGCTCATCGACTGGCATGGCGTTGATGGGCGGCTCTAGTGATGATGTAGCCTCAGGCTTTGGTGCCGATCTTTCCTCAGGTTTTGGTGCCGATCTTACCTCAGGCTCTAGTTTGCTGCTGTTGTTGGAGATATATTGGTTGCAGTTGTGCATCGAGTTGTAGCATCTCGTGTAGCAATTCTTCAATCCCGACCTCCAGAATAGGTATTTCTTCTAAGGCATCTGCACTTATCAATGTGATAGTAGGAGAAGTTGGTGACGGCTCCCATACTAGTGAGAAGGGTATGTCCAACTCCTCAATTAGTTTTGGTGACTGGGGCAGAGTCATTTCTTTTTCTTGTAGCTCTTTTTTGATGATTATAGATAATAAGTGTGGAAATTTACATTTTTGGCCTGATGAACCATCTAGTTTCTTTGCAAAGAAGATGACTAAGTGTTGTATCCAATCTTGCTTTAGCTTTCTACTTAGCAAAACAAATGTGCAAAGTGGAAGGGATCGATTCTTGCCGCACTTAACCCCTAAGATTGTGGATAGGAATTGTGCTGCTTCCTTGAGGCAATGATTAAGGATTGTGCGAAGCAATATGCCATCCCTATGGAACAGTGTGCCCTTGGTGAGGAGAGACTGTACTTGGAGAAACTTTGCATCAACAGGTCATGTAGGGTATTTGGCACCGTGTGCTGGCAGTGAGAAAGCCCTTTGAATGACTGTACTGCCGAGGATAATGTTTAGTGGGCTCTAATGTATAGTGATTGTACCGTACTTGCCAACCTTTCCATTGTTGGAATGGTAAGAATGGAGCAAGTCCCTGATGTATGTGGTCATTGTAGGATTGTCTTCCAAGGATCTTAGGCTCTCATGCAAACTGCCTAGACCCTTTGCTCTAAGTAAGATGTTTCTTTCTGGGAAAGAGCATATGTCAATGTGGGTGGCCAAACAAGTTCCAATGACTGGGCCAAACAAGTTCCAGTGACTGGGCCCCGTCAATGGTTGTGTAGGCCAGTGGTGACTGGGGTGGCATTTGTCCTTCTTGGTCATGCACTGAATCCTCTTTAGAGCTATCGCTCTAGACCACAAATGCCTGTGGTCACTGTGGTTGAGAGGATGTAGATGGCTGCAAACTCTGGAGGGGGTCTCGTGGTTAAGGTGGTGGGCTCTTTATGCACATCCTCTTTAGTAGCGGCATCTTTTCTGAACCTGCATCCATGTGCATGTGGTGTACCATTGATCATTAGATTGGTTGGCATGCAGGTATGACCTTTCTGTGTGTTTGTGAGAGATCTTATTTTTATACATGCTTTGAGAGTATGAAATGAAAGTGTGTGGCACAATTATTCATGCAATCGTCTATGTGTCTAAGCAAAAGCGTGTGAGTGCACGTGACCTAGTAGTAGCTTGGTAGGGACTAACTATATGCTTCTTTTGTTGCTGGGATTTTCATACGGCAGGTAATCACTTCTAAGCCCTAGGCTAAAATCGATTGATGCTACCTATGTGTGAAGACGTACATATGCAAGTGAGAGCTCATGATACAATCTAATCCTAAATAAGGAAGACTTGGCTTCCCCAATCTTTATTTTTGTTGGGGATGGCTTGCATGTTGAAGTAGTAGTGCTTCAGTTGGCTCCCATTTCTTGTTGTGTTAAATTGAACTCCATCCAATGTTTCTAGCAGCACAGCTCCGATGGGATTCATCTTTCTTACTCAGTAGGGTCCTTGACCTAGATACTTTAATTTCCCCTTGTGTACTTTGGCAGTGTACTTTGGCATTGTATAACAGGACCAAGTCACCTTCCTTGATGTCTCTAGCTTTAAGATTTCTATCAAACCATTCCTTTCTTCTATGTTTTTCTGTTGTCATGGCATGGTACATGACTAGTCTTATCTCTCTATGCTTCTCCAACTGATAGAGTCTTTTTGTCAAGGATTCATGGTCTCCCATGCATTCTTGTACTGCTATGTGTAGACTTGGTATTACAAATTCTAGTGGGACCATAGCTTCAAGGCCGTCCACCAATTGAAAAGGTGTGTTCATTGTACTGACCTTGAGTGTGGTTCTATATGCCCATAAGGCTGCATTCAGTTTCTCTGCCCAATTAGAAGGCTATGGTTCTACTACCTTGGTGAGGACAATGCATATTATTTTGTTGGTGGATTTGGCCTCTCCATTCCCTTGGGGGTTGTAGGGTGTGCTTTTCCTATGGATTACCCCATAAAGCCAGACAAGAGTTCTTGGATTACCTCATTGACAAAATGTGTGCCTCTATCCAACACAATTTCAATGGGGCATCCGAATCGGGTGATCACATTCTCGTATAAGAATCTTGCAGTGCTTCTGGCATCTACCTTTCTGACTACTTTAGCTTCCGTCCATTTTGTAAAGTAATCAATGGGCCACAATGATATAGCGTGCATGTGTTCTTTTTGCTGCGGGATGGATGGGACCCACATAGTCAAGTGCAACAACTGTTGTTAGGGATGGCCACCACTAGCCTGTGAGGAGAACTTTTCTTGCTGTGGCTTCCCCTTGGAAGTGTCCTCTTGCAATTCCTTCATGGACTTCACTCAAGATTCGCATGATCTCATGAGGCATTACACATCTTGTAGTTGTCCTACAATGAGTTGATAGGGTGCAGCCTTTAGAACCAATTTTCAGGCAACTACTAATTTCATTTTTAGGGGGTGGTCTTATTGCCATTAAGTACCCAATGATATCTCCACACCACTCTGGAACAACATCTATTTGAAATAGTGTGGCATCTGGTAAGTCATCTTCTACTCCAGCGGCTTCTTCTCCCAACTTGACACAAGACATGTGATCAGCAATGTAGTGTTGGGCACCTTTGTGGTTCACTATTTTGAAGTTGAATTCTTGAAGCAAGAGGAGCCTTCTGGTTATTCTTCCTGTTGTACACAGATGGTTCACAAGATAAAGCAATGCTTGATCGTCGGTGTAGAAGACAAAATCATTTGCCAGTAGATAGTGCCGAAATTTTTTTACACTATACACCATTGCTATGGCTTCTCTTTCTATGGTGGTATAGTTGATCTTTGCATCATTGAGTTGTCGATTGGCAAAGTAGAATGGGTAGTCTTTCTTATGTTCACCAGGTTGACAAAGAACACTCCCAATTGCATACTTGGATCCATCAGTATGAACATGAAAATCAATATCCCAATTGGGAGATATAAGGATGGGTGCTGTGATTAGGCACCACTTTAAAGCTCAAAGGCTTGATTGCACTTTTCGGTCCATAAGAATTCCACTAATAATTTGTAAAGTGGTCTAGCTATCATGGCATACCATAATATAAATCTTCTATAATAGCTGGCATGTCCCATAAAGACCTGTACACCTTTGGAATTTGTAGGAGGAGGCAATTCCATGATGATTTTGATTTTGTCCACGTCAATTGCTGAGAGACGATGTGTCCCAAGGTGACCATGTACTGGCATTTTGTTGGATTTAGGGAGATGCCATACTCCCTGCATTTGATTAGTACTGCTTCCTCCTCTTTTAGTTCCATTTCTCAGTGGATGGCTTGTAGTGTTAAAAGAGTTAGGGGGGCATAATAATGGTTAAGCATACTCCCATTAATGTAGCCATTCATTTCGACTCTGTCAAGGGTCATGATGTGGCATGACCCTTGCAACATGATTTCCACAACTCAATATGGACCCATGCCATGATATTTAAGCTTACTATTGGTATTCCTCATGCTGTGCAATAGTTCAAAGTTGCCTTCCTTAAGGTCCTTCTTTATAAGATTGTGGTCAAACCACTTTTTTTCAACAAAGTTCTTTGACCTTGATGTCGTACGCCACTCTTAATCTCATCTCATCAATCTTTTCAAGATCTATTAGCCTCTGGGGAATGGCTTCTTCTAATAGTCTATCTTGGACAACCACCCTTAGGCTTGGAGCTATAAATTCCATGGGCATAATTGCCTCAATCCCAAACACAATGCTAAATGGCATGCAGTTGGCTATCACTTTGTATGTCATGTGATATGCCCAAAGTGCAGCGTTGAGTTTGTATTCCCAGTCATTACGATTGCCTCCATCGTCTAGGTCATGGTTCGTCATAAAGTCTTATTAGGGCTCTCGGCTTGCTCGTTCAATCTAGGGTAATAGGGAGTGGATTTTTTGAACAAGCAAGAACTCACTCATTAGAATATGAATGATGTCATTGATGAAGTAATATTTTTTTGAAAAAAAAAATTGCATGGATAAAAAGACCCCTTTCACCAGACAAACTTATGGGGTTGTCTTTCCCTGCCCCCCCCCCCCCCCGCCTACTCCCAATTTCAATTTAAAAACCCCATGTAAATGTATTTATGTACATTTACTTTATTAGAAAGCCGCTCCAAATGAGGCCACGGAATATGTTTACATATAATTGGGTGAGCCCCTCAAACTTGCAATGATCAGATCATCGACTTAAAGTGCAATGATTGTCAAATCTCTATCTTGTTTAGTTAGATGTATTACCCATGATCACGGATAGTAGGTTCTTGCCTAATGTTAGCCTATATAACAATTGGTAGATATCTCTTTATGATCCGTCAATCAATTCATCATGATATCTCTAATGCCATCAAATTTTCTACGGTTTATTTAAGGTCTTGATCGATTTGAACCAACCTTTCTAAGTCTCATGTGCAGATATGTTCTATATCTACATACCAAATGTTTGTATTAGACTTCTAGTAGCCAAGCACCTAGATGCTTAATACATTTTTATTAAGATTAGCATCTACAAATAACCATACCTCTAAGGATACATGTTTGCCTTAAGTTTCTTATGACAAGTTCTTCCATTCTTATGTTGGCCATCACTTTATGTTGAATGTATTCACCAACAACTTCCCCCAATGGATTTTTGTGCTGAATTTAACCCAAAATGTGTTTTTCTAAAGTCAGGTGATTCATAACATGTGCAAATACCATTTTCTTCAATATCTTGTAATTTTTCTCAACATATGTCACTCCTTTTGTAGCCTAGCCTTCTCATTTTGTATCACTATGGGTACCTAAGACAAGACTCTGCAACTTCCTACTGTCTTTACATTATCAAATGTGATAGATGTTCCCATCAAAGATCATGGTCTTTGAAACTCACATGTTGGTTGTCGCTATGCCATTTCTTACTACTTAACACATGTATTTACTACTGGCTGTCTATCAGTATTTCAGATTCCATGATTGTGCATATTCAGGATGCAAGCACGCCGAAGGAGGCATGGGAAATTGCTTTTAGTGTCTAGATTTTTTATTCAACTACCCTTGATTGCAAAATCCCAATCCTAAGATATCACCTTGAATCTTGTTAATTGTCACTACCTTCTTGTTTGGCTTTTTTCTTGATTCATGCCTTGTGTGATTATTGATCTCGATGCCACCTATTTTCTAGCTCAATGCACTTTTGTCGCTTAAAGTTGCCTCTATTGTTGATTGCCTTGCAGCACCTAGTATGAATGAAAGTCGCAAGAGCAAGCTCAAATGCGGGAGTACCTCATGACATGCATGAAATAAAAAACAGCTCAAAAAGAGCTAACAAATATCCAAGGTGGAGGTTGAAAATGCCACCTCAACCCTGAAGAAGACTCACAGAACAATGAAGATCCTCTCCAAACTTTGAAAAAAGTATCTCTTCTGGCTGTAGCTAATCCTTGCATGCTCGCCCAGATGGCCATCATTGTGTGTATAGTATCAGTCCATATACTGGCCATAGACTGGGAGGGATGAACCTGTGAACCCTCCATCACCTCCGTACATCTGGCCCTCCATATATGCCAAGCTACAATGCTAGCCAGAATCTCCCAAGATGTGTCTACCGAGGCATGAGCATCTCTGAACGGAGTGAAAGAAACATCCTGGAGAGAGCATGACTCCATAGAGTTCCATGCAAAATTTACACATCAAGGGTTCTTAAAATACCCCTTCAATGCACATTGTATCTAGGGTTTGTTAATAGTGCACCCTCTATTATCGTAGGCAACACATGAAGATGGTAGATCAAGTCGAGGTAGACTTGAATAAGAAATTTGAAATGAGGCATCTAGGAGAATTGCACTATATTTTGAGCATAAAGTTCAAGAAAAAGAAGATGGCATCTTTTTCAATTAAAAAGACAACAACTTGTTATGTTGAATCAACACTACATAGAAGCATGAAGACACAATTACTTTGTTTACAACATAAATAGAATAATAAATAGAATATATTGATTTATCAAAAACGTGCTTGTGAAGTTGTTGGGTTGTAGATGCTTCTAAGTGAACTTGGTTTAGTTTAAAGGGAAGCTACTATGATCTTTTGTGATAACATGAGCGCAATTGTTTTAGCCAAGAATCCAAAAGATAACAAGCAAAGGGCAAAGCATATATTAATATTCTCTATCATTCCCTTTAGCATAAGATCAAGCAAGGAGAAATTTGACCCTTCTCCTGGAGCCAAGGCATTGCCACATGAGTGGACAAAACAAATAAATAACTAAACAAGAGTGCACAAAATGTGCATGGGCACTTCTAGTATAGTGGTAAAGCAAGTGCTTTTGGGTGTAAATGAGAAAGGAAGCAAATTTTTACATGGATTTGGGCTATTAAAAGGCAATCTTTTTAGATGATCTCTATAAATGGCAATTTGATACACACATTTCAATTAATTTTTTAATATTACAGGTGGAAATTCACTAAAGAATTTCAATCCTCCACTATAGAGCACTAATAAACTCACATACTCAAGAGTGTTCTAAATGCTAAGAGGTTTTTGTATAAAAGCCAAAAGCATGAGCATTTGACATAAGATAACCAAAATTCTCCTTCATTCAAACCATGTCAAACGTGAAAACATCAATGATGGATGCTAGAAAAAAATCAATTGAGGAACTAAATGTACTAAGGCATGCATTTTTACATGCTATTGGAGATATTAGAGCCCTATACTCAGGACTACCCCATTGCAAATCTACATTATCACTGTTAATCTCCTCTTGTGTATATGCACCATCTGATGTGGTAGTAGATGGGGTTAGATTCATGCATACTTGCGATGGTTATACATCACTAGAATTAGTTTGTGTTGATGTAGATTGAAGTGCCTCGTGCTGGGGGATTACCTACAATTGTGCATGATTAGAATGTGGAGATCAATCCATGCAAGCATGTGGTAAATAAATGTCCAATCTCTCAAGACCAGTGAGGTCCAAGCTGGCACCGTAAATTGGTACATACGCTTTTGCAAGAAAAGGTCAAAGAGGTTTCTATTTCCTGTCATGGATCTCATCTAAAGTCTACAATCGATGTTCCAGACATGACTTCGGTAAGAAAAGGTCAAAGAGGTTTATATTTCCACTCATGGATCTCATTTCAAAGTCATGTCTGGAACATCATTTTGTATGATGTGAATAGCTGCACATTGGAGAGTATTTGATGCTTTGTGCTAGAGGCTTATCCCTATACGGTTGACGGTGTCTACCCATGAGAAGACTATGAGCTGCCACTGTGGGGCTTATGTTGAACCTATCAGTCTGTGAGACTCCCTCTAAAAACAAAGTGTTTTGTAAAGCATGATGATACAACCATGTGGATGTGAGGAGTAGTCAAGAAGTATGTGAACCAAGTCATGATAAAGAACATGTGCCAAAGATCTAGCATTTGTTACCTATTATCCATGGACAACCAAAAACAAAAAGCTAAGACACATTGCAACATGGGGAAAAATTTGTGGACACGTCTACTTTTGCGTACCACAAAAAGATGAGGAGAGAATACATGTTTGAGAGAGGGGTATGTTTTGCAAACGTGACTGTTGACAATTGAGTTACAGGAAGAAATGATTGAAGCGTTGTGGGTATTTGAGACTGTAGCCCCTTGATGCCTTGCTCAAGGTTTGCTCCACAGTTTAGGAAGGTTTGAAAAAGAGCATGCGGCGGAGGTCTTTGCAATGTGGGGGAACTAGTATAAAAGGTAGGGGAAGTGGCTTTCCGTGAGTGACTGGGCAAAGGAGAGATCGGAGGAAAGTTGAACAAGCGAAAGGATGTAAGGGCTGCATCCGGGCTATGATGGATTCATAGAGTGAGGGTGTAATGCGACAAGGAAGGAGTAGGTGATCGGGATATGTGAGCTCGATTGAGGAGCTTCCCCCATTTTGTGAGACACATGCACCACGACAGGATCAACGTAGGGGTGCTCTTGCACATTTCTTACTTGCCCAAAATTGCTCCTAGATTTGCTATCAAGACGCAAAAGTAGAGAAGATGAACCTTTCAGTCCAACAGAAACCAAAATTTTGCCATCCTTCATTGCAGAAAGAAGCTAATTGCCATCAGTGCCATCGATGATTATTGTTAGGCGTGCAGCCACATCAATGTTTTTGATCTTGTTGGTTTTGCTCGTTAGTACTAATTGTGTCAACTACAAGGAATTCAAAAGCAGGTAGCTAAGGAGAGCAACAAAGAGCAAGAGGATCAATTGGAAAAAAGAAGCACTAATCGAAAATAAATTCAAAGCTAACATAGATGAGGGAGATTGTTTGAAAGATGTGATGAATGATTTTTACCATGTCTAAAATCTGTTGGGCGGAGATTTCTGTGGCTATAAACGAAAATGAAAGAGGGTAGTGCATATGTCCAAGAGCAATTGGATGGAAATTTTTGAACGTTTGGAAGAATCCTCAAATGCAAAATCGATTGTTGACACAAATCACTTCTTATCTTGTGAGCCTCATCGTCGACAATATTAATCTCAATATTTCTTTGCATATCTGTCTACACGCAGTTCATTGTTGGGGTGTCTAGCCATTAAATTGGCATGGAAATTTTAATACTGGAGAATTCACTTCACCAATATTTACGGTAGGCAGCCTAAAGAGATGTTTTTGTTTCTTTCATCTCCTTTAGTCACGTGTAACGAATATGAGTCCTTAGATTGGATTGATTTTAGCCCTTAAATTGATTATAATTAATCTCAATTATGAAGGTTTTATGCTTTTTAAATGCAAAAAGGCCAAAACATATATACAACATAAAAAGCATACATACAAACACTTTTCATAAGAAATCTATATAAGTCTTTGAACTCTAAAACTTGAGCACAACTCGTTTTCATTGACTCATTGTGAAAATATCGTATCAAGAATTTGTGGGAAAAGGTGCAGCAAACAACAATAGTCTGTAGGTTCAGGTTTGGATATCCACTGAAATTTTTCTTAACAATTAAGTAGGTTCGCATGTCCACTGAAATTTAACAATTAAGTAGGTTCGCATGTCCACTGAAATTTTTCGTAACACTTGAGTTTCTTTGTATTGATTGACTGCATACGATAACCTCTGCCATTCTGATAACTCCATCTAGTATTTTTGGCATCACATCTAGTCAGAATCCTTCGTTCATGCCCTTCTAGAGCAAGATATAAAATCTTTAGCTACTCAAAGTCAAAGCCAGAAGTAGGATCGTATATGGAAGCTCAAGTCAATTGATTGTCTTAATCAATTCCTTTCTACTGCCCTATGGCTTGAGCATCAACCTTGCACAGACATCTAGTCAGAATCCTTCGTTCATGCCCTTCTAGAGCAAGATATAAGATCTTTAGCTGCTCAAAGTCAAAGCCAGAAGTAGGATCGTATATGGAAGCTCAAGTCAATTGATTGTCTTAATCAATTCCTTTCTACTGCCCTATGGCTTGAGCATCAACCTTGCACAGAGAAGTGCCATGTAAAATAGAGCCTGAATCTCTATAGATTATCGTAGATCTCTTGAGAGGTATACATAAAGTGCTATCAGATATAGCATGCAAAGGCGTGCACGATGGCAGATTGCCACTCATTTGGGCATTCAATATGCAAGTCCCCACCAGCAAAGAAAATCAAAGCTTGATCACGTGTTGCGTATCCTTCGATCCACCACCCAAGGATTCTCTAATGTAGCACTTCTTGGATGCTGATATTACATTTTGAAACTCTCGCTTTAAGCTTCTTGCCAACATGTGCAAGAACCCTGGATTGTCAAGACATGGGTTGGCGAGCAAGGCATTTGCCTCCTGGGAAAGGCAGTCACAACTCGCTACATTCGGGACGATAGTTTCATGGAAATCGACGTGGATATTGGCTCCTCCATGATGGCTCATGCCGTTGTCCACTTAGCCTTTGGATGTGTCACAAGCCTTACCGTTGACCTTGCTTTCGTTCTTGAACAGCAAACACCCAGTGAACTTCCAGAGAGGATCTTGAGCGTGATTCGGTTTAATACCCCCCTTCGGGAAGAGTTCAAGGAGAGGCTGTGGTCGTTTAGGTTTTGGAGGACACTTCTTCATGCAGGCCAGCAAGATTTTGTGGCCAATGTTAAAGATGATGAGGCAGATTCTTGAGAAGTGAAGAGTTCCTCCTAGCAATTGTAGTGATCTTAAGAAGAAGAGAATAGACCTCAAAGTGATCTTGTCCAATGGACAACGATTGCCAGTGTCCCTCCACATTGCGACTCGATTTCCATCTATGGCCTATTTGTAAATAGGATCGAACGCTCTGTATACATCCAAACCGTTGCTTCTTTGGAGTTGGTGTAACAAAACCAGGGACCTTGGGAGTTGTATCCCAATCCAAACTAGCAGATTTCCCTCGACACTAGCCGAATCCATTCATGTTTATTCAAAGTAATGCTATGTAATACTTTTTCTAGGAGATGACGACATTCTCTTGGTCTTGCCAAATCTCTATGCCAAGGGGATAATTGAGAAGTCCAAAGATAATCATATCAAACTCCATCCAAGTTTGACTTTCCTTTATCTTATCATTGTTGTCACCATCACGCAGAGGTAAATCAGGCTAATATGTTGTTGCTGCCATGCCTCAGCTATGCACAACTCTGTTGGATGCGAGTAATAGTAGGACGTAAATTCTCTTGGCATTGAGGACAATATTTTGCATGTGCTTGTCGATCATTTCACTTTCCAATTGATTATTTAAGGCGATTATTTTAAGGGATAGGTGATATACCTTTGAACTTTAAACTCCCATTTTTCGGAGGTTGGAGAGGCACGTAACGCTAGCTAAGTGGAGAGTGAGAATGTTACATGCTCTACTTCGGACTTCCTTAATGATAGTTGTCTTTTTGTGCTATCCAGAGTCTACTGAACGATCTGAGAATGTTGGAATCATCTCACTCATGGACACATGCAGATCCTTCACATTAGCAAGTTTTCGGGATATTGTTTCTTGGCGCTCGACTACGATTACAACTATTGACATTCAGGTAATATACCACTTTCTTATCCATTCGCAAGACTTATCCTTTGCCCTAATACTCTCGATGTTATCTCGACACCTAAGAAAGGGCCTGTTCCTCGGATTACAATTCTTTGGGGAAGGAAGCACTCCGCCTCCCTGCCTACACTATGTGTACTTATAATAATTATATTTTACATATTATAATATAAATATTTTCAATTACTTCTCCGTTCGAAATTTCTTGTTTTTAATCTGAATTCTTACAACATTCCTCTCGTTTAATGCATGTTATCAATGTGAGGGGCAAGGAAATCCAAGATGGATGCAAGATTAAAGGATGACTACACCTTTATTCATATGGTCGTAGTCCATGTGATAATATTGTATAAACTAGAACGAGCATCAGTTATTGTATCGCCTTATTCATGTATTTGTTGGACTCCAGCTTGCAAAATATGGACATCACAAAATCAATAATAAATCAGTACCCCTAATATTTGCAGGGAGGATCGGGTCCTAACGGACCTTGTGTCGCGTCTCATGTCCACAATTTTTCCTCATTCGCTTTTTTCGTTAAAAATTTGATAAACTTCAATTTTGAGTTAGTAGTTACGTGCTCCACGATGAAAAGGTTGCCTGCCGCAAATCTAGTTCAAATTTATTGCTCCCGTTGTAGATCACCCTCCGAAAGTTAAAGAGAAGCCAAGCCCATCCTCTTGGTGAAGGCTTCGCAATTGAAGCAGGAGTAGTCATAGATCATTGCCATGTGGCATAGCAGCTATTGATTCAAGAAAAGGAAATGATCAATTGGTTGTTAGAGAGGAAGTTGTTGGCCAAGTGAATTTAGTACAACGAGCCATGAAAATTGGCTAGTGCAAAAACATCCCTCCTGTTAACAATTTGAGATTTTTGGAATTGCAAATTGAGTTTATCGAACCTACTTTTGGGTGAAAGTGTCCATGACTCGAGCTATGGTCATCTTTTATTTGAGCATGACACGTGGCCTAACGGTTAAGGTTTCTGACGGAAGTAAAATAACAACACCGAAAGCAAACCAAAACGCTCGTTCGTTCGTTCGAACCGCATTGAGACTACTAGGGTTAGCAGGGTCTGAAAGCTTGTATCATCAAGAAGATTCAGGAGCAACGCAAAGAAACAACACCGACGACGAGAAGAAGGAAGGAGAGGACAGAGGACGACCAGGACGACGACGACAAGAGACAGCGAAGGAGAAGAGAAGGGAGAAGAGCGAAGGAAGAAGCATGTTTCCCAGAGGAGGAGCAGCTGCTGCAGGGTAAGATAACGAGAGTGTATGTTGATTTCGGTGATTGTGCTATGATTTGTTGCGAGAGTGAGTTGGGTGTTTTGTTTGTTTGAAGGAATGGGTTGGACGCAGCAGCAGCAGCAGATGTAGATGGGTATGAGTACGATTACGATTACGAGGGCAGTGGGAAGAGGCAGCGAGTTGTTGTGGGGGGAGGCGGCGGGTTGTTTGGCGGGGGCTCCTCGTCGTCGTCGTCCTTGTATTACCCCTCTTCTGCTGCTCTTCTCAATTCAAACATCAATTCCTACCACCCAAGCTCTTCTTCATCCCTGCACTCCAGCATATCCTCTTACTATCAAGGTTCCTCCCCATCTTTATCGTCCAGCTTGAGCCCCTTCCTTCCAGCTTCGCCCCCTGCTACTACAACGTTGCCGCCTAGCCTTGCTTCCTACCTTCCCAGCTCTCCAACATCCCTGGAATCTCATTTCGACCCCTACATTTCGGGCTTGTCCGCATCTTTAAAGTCTAGCATATTTGAAGGACCTGGGCATTCGTCCGCCTTCTTTGGACAGCCGCGCTCCTTTCCGGTAGTTCGTCTGCGGGGGCTGCCTTTTAACTGCACGGAGAATGATGTGTACGAGTTCTTTGCAGGTCTAGATGTGGTAGATGTTTTACTCACCCATAAGCAGGGCCGTTTTTCTGGAGAGGCTTGCTGTGTATTTGGTGCACCTATGCAAGTGGAATTTGCCCTCCAGAGGAACAGACAGAATATGGGGCAGCGTTATATAGAGGTTTTTCGGTGCAAAAAGCAGGATTACTATTCTGCAGTGGCGGCTGAGATTGCAGAGAGCGGCAAGCCCAACCCTGAGTCTGCTCCGAGCTTGCCTCGTCCTAAACCTTCCTCTCATAAGGAGCAGCAGGAACACACGGGCATTTTAAAGCTTAGAGGTCTGCCTTTCTCGGCTTCCAAACGGGACATTATGGAGTTCTTCAAGGGTTATGACCTAAGTGATCGGAGCATTCACTTCGTTGTACACTCAGATGGTCGCGCTACTGGTGAGGCTTATGTGGAGTTTGATGGACCCTCTCAGTCTAAGGAAGCCATGTGCAGAAACAAGATGATGCTGGGAAGTCGGTACGTGGAACTCTTCCCTTCGTCTCGTGAAGAATCAGCAAGGGCCCGCATGAAAAAATGAAATCTGTCACATATTTAAAAGCTCTCTACGGCCACATATTGGCATTATTTTCCCTCACCAGGTTTCAGAGGACCCTTGGATGTTGCGATCATACACTTCTGGAGCATAGAAAGGGAAGCCATTGCTGGCAATCATTGTTGCCATCGAGTTGACATACTAACGCTACCTTGGTATTTTTTCCACAATTGACCTGAAACAGCAGAGCTTAAGGGAGGAGCAACACACACTTTGTTTTGACCAATGACCATAGCTTGGATTTTTTTTCTATGGTCAACAGTCTCTGTTCTATTGGATTTACTGAGAATCGTGTTCTTTGACTTTGAGATCTCTTGGTATGCAGCAAAAGTCTATACTGTATTAGGGTATTAATCGGAGTCGTTGGGTACCAGCAGACATTTCAGATCTTCTTTAAAAATGTTGCATTCAGTAGAGATCGTTTTATTAGTATTGGCCTATGATAATGTGTATTTTCTACCTTTTGTCCTTTAGCTTGCCATTCCCTTGATTCCAAACTGAATTTTCTCTCAGGTGGATGCTTACGTAGAACCAATAAAATGATATAATTTTGTCGTTTGTGTCCTTCAAAGCATATAGTTGATGTTTGTGGGTAACCCCTCTTCTCTATCGTTCTGTTATCTCACTCGTATGGATTCTAAAGGGGCTCTGAGAAACACCAGCAAGAGTATAAGACATGCCACCGTTATTTTTTGTGCATGTTTGATATTGCTTGGTAATCCACATCTTGTGCATGGTGAATGGTTGCATTGGCATAACACAAGGATTCTATATATGTGTTCTCGTCGTATTAGCTGACTATCAACCACATTTTTTTGCTTAGATGCTCGTTTGGGAGAGACTAAAATGAAATCGTATAGTCTTCACAAGCAGTTGCAGCTTGAATGAAGAGAGTGTGGACTACTTTTTGATAGCCTTCTCCTTTAGTGCTAGACTTTGTCATGGCTGAATCTGCCCATCACATGTGGAGTGCTGCCAGAAACTCAGTACGAAGACTCCTGTGTAAATGGATTCCCAAGTATGTGGAGGTGTGTGGATTTGTATGTGTGAGAGCATAGGTTTATACTTTGGTCTACACCCACCATTGGGCGGTGATGGGGATGTCATAGTAGCTAATCCGTGCTATGCGTGTTGGAGTTTATGTTTTGTAACTTTATGAGTGATTATCATGAGATTGAAACTGCACTATATGTGTTGTGTTCTTAGAGGATGGGTCAGGGCATGTTCCTGGATTCATCTACATTATACATATAACACAAGGATTCTAGCATTTATTAGCATGGCACGCGGATTTTAGTGATGAAAATAGAATGTCAACAGACTGGTAAGGCTCACAGAGTAAAGAAGTTGCGCCTCGACTGCATGTGAGAAGTTGTGACTGGTTCTTGTGGCCTGCATGTTACTACCTAGAATGGCTGTTTTCTGTTAGAACCTCTCATATTAATATTGTAGTATCCTCGATGCCTGGTTGTAGGCAGAAGATGTTCGGTGGTGCACTATTTCGAAACATTTTGTTTACTTCTTCACTCCTTGCTAAAATGATCCAGGACATGAATGAGATTGGTTCTATCATGGTGTTCCCTATGTTTGTAAACCTAGCACAATATTCTTAACACACACTCGGGATTGTTTTTTATTTTTATTTTGGGGGGGGGGGAGTCCGGGGTATGTAGGATGAAGAATTCCTATTAATTTTAGACTGTCGGAGCTTATGGTATTTGATGATATTCAAGGTTTTCCTTAGTCTCCAGCCTATCGGTCACTAAAAAGTTGAATGACTATTAGTTTCCCTGGTCCTTCAGTCTGTTAGTGTAAATACTTGTGGAGACCTAGTGTAAATGCTATTGGAGAGTTAACTTTGAAAATCCAACGTTGGCATGTGTCTCAGGTGCCCCTGCAGTGTTTGTCATGGCCTTGTCTCACAAATCATGCTCTTCTTCATAGGTGTTAAAAACAGCAAACCCAAACGTATCAATGGAAGGCAGAAATGGTGATCTATTCACACATTTAACATTTACGAAAGGTTACGTCAAAACCTCATCATGAGTAAAACTAACACAGTTACAAGTAGAATTGAGAGTTGTTTAAATTATTTATAAAAGCAAAACCTATTTGTCCAATGAAAGGTGACATATAGGTTGATAAAAATATATGAATTTTCTTATTTTATATTCAGTCGTATTCATATTCAGAAACAATATTAAGTTACACATGTTAACATCGGAAACAAATGATATTTGAATGTCAGCTTCAGGTGCTTGAAATATTTGGTTTAGAAATATTTTAATACTAATAATTGACATGTAAATTTGGTTAGACGTTTTACAATCTATCAAATATTGCTAGGGCAAAATTAAATAAACAAATCATGAGTACTTGGTTGTGCTAGGCACTTTGTATGTGAATTGCAAAAAGTTGGCGTGCGTGCATGTTTGTGTGTGATGGTGGGATATAGTATTGATAGTCTTTTTCCCTCGTCCCTTGGTTGACTTGCATTTGGTGCTTGATGCACTCATTGTGCTACCAACACGCCTAATGTTCCACCAGTGCTTGGTTGCAAGGAAAGAACGTCTACTCGCCTTGTCTCCAGATCCTAAGCCGTAGTAGCGATAGTGAATCCGTTCTACATGGGGTTTGAAAGAAAAAGAGAGAATGTTGATCGTGAGCTTGGTTGTGCCTACCTTTTCGGCGTTGTGTGTGCACTTGTCTTGCCGCTCGTTGCCCATAATCTCTGATTCCTTGCTGCCATTGCCACCTCGCTTGGCTCGGTGGGTCTGGCTACTTGGACTCTCGGGGTTACTTGGGTAGTCGAAGTAAAAAATAAACCTCGGCTCTAAAGTCGACCGAGTTCCTTGCGGCCTTAGAGACAAAGGGGGGTTGACCCAAAGCTCGGAGGCCAGGTGTTGGTCTTGCGTGGACAGTGGGGTTGGGCCTTGGTGAGCTGTGTTACTGGGCCGCTATCACTAGGGGTGGAGAAATAGAGGATGTCCTGGGCGCTTGATCAGGATCGTGCAACACATTCCGCATCTCCAGAATTGATCTTCGGAGGCCAGGGGTGGAGGCCATAGCATTGATCCCCACAGGAACCTCGTTGGGGTGGAGGCGCAAAAGCTTCCTTCCATTGTTCGATGACATGACAACGTCCGGGTCCACAATGCTAAGGTGTGCAAACTTATATTTAAGCCACTTATGCGCAGCTGTTGCTCGGTACACTTAGTGACGATCGATTTTGAGCAAATTATGCTACATGGAGGTCGCCTCGGTAATCGGAGCTGCTTGATGTAGTGCAAAAGTTGGGCAAAATACACGATCTTTGTCATGATTGCCCATCGCTCAGCCTTGTAGGACTCCCTCTAGTGCTTAGCCTTCCTCGTGGCTGGCCCTGTCGTACAAGGATACCTTGGCTGGAAGATCGTCATAGGGAATAACACGTCTTGGGGGCCAGCATATTTAGGGAATTGGCACGTCAACTTCAATGGCAATCTGCATGGTTTGGAAACGCATCTCTCGTCCCAGGATGGCGCAGAGGATGTCGGTCGAAATATGTACAGCAAGAGGCCCGAGGTTTAAAACTTCCGAGGTTAAAGGGGCTCCGCGTTAAGAATGATTTGTAGGGGAGGTCTGGGTGGCTACATTCTAGGAGGCGGGGTCGAGCAAGAGGAGTGAGCGGACAGTGGACTTGATAGCTGTGAGCCTGGGGCTGCAGCTTGTTTGGTTCCTGTCCCAACAGATGTTGTCTTGGAGATGGCATGGGACAGATGTTGTATTGGAGATGGCAGAGGTTTACCAGTAGCCGCCGAGGGCATTAGAATTGCAGCCTTGGAAACAATTGATCGCAGATTCCGTGGGAACCCCCTGATCGTCGCTGTGGTAGCGCTCGTCGGGCACATGTATCTTCAACAAAGGTATTGGACCTAGTCGTTCTGCTCACAGGGCACCCAATTCGGCTTGGGCAGGTTGCGCATTCAGATCAGCTTCCATCTGCCAGCCATAACTAAGATAGCCGATTCTCAATCGGTAACTATTACAGAAAAGTCACTGATTCCTCCTAATCAAGTTGAGAGGTCCACCTCTCGACTTAGAGAAACCTCTAATATCCTCAAGGACTTGAAATCGCCAATTTTCAATGGGGAAGAAAAGGAGCGTAATAAAGATGCGATTAATACCTTCTTGGCTTGGAATAGGTAAGGACGTCCAAGCTTATTTATTGAAGTGCCAAAAATGCCAGGTGAATAAGGCTGAACACCTTTAGGTAAGAGGTCTCCTACACCCATTGGAGATTCCATCTGGCAAATGGGAAAGTATCTCCATGGATTTCATTGTGGAATTACCTAGGACAAAGGGGGCACAACTCAGTCTGGGTAATTGTGGATCGGTTGACAAAGATGGCTCATTTTATTCCTGTCAGTGAAGATGTTAAAACTCCAGAATTAGCTAGGCTATTTGTGAAGCATATCTATAGATTATATGGGCTACCAGCCGGTATTGTTAGTGATCGGGATAGCAAATTTAACATCCATTTTTGGAGGGTTGTGTTTAAGAGATTAGAAACTTCATTGAATATGAGCACTGCGGATCATCCACAGAGTGATAGTCAAAGTGAAAGGGTCAATCAGATCATTGAGGATATGCTTTGAGCATATGTAAGTAAATGGCAAACTAATTGGGAACAATATCTGCCCATATTAGAATTTGCATATAACAGTGCCAAACATTCAGCTACAGGTTTTAGTCCATTCATGATGATGTATGGATTTCAACCAAGAGCCCCAATGACAGTGGGACTTGAAAAAGAGAAGGTTAAAGTGGCCAAAGACTTTCGGGAAGATATGCATCAAATGCTTAAGTTAGCTAAAGATAGCATAAGAAAAGCTCAGGATAGAGCACGAAGTTATGCAAACCCCCATCGTAGAAAGTTGGAGGAAGTAAATGAGAAAGTCTACCTTAAGGTACCTGAATCTTCAGAATCTCTAAAGACAGGTAAATGTCCGAAGTTGTCTCCTAGGTATTATGGACCATTCACAATACTTACAAGAATTAGAGAACTTGCTTACAAATTAGCCTTACTTAAGGGATGTAGAGTACATCCAGTTTTTCATGTTAGTAGGTTGAAAAGAAAGTTAGGAGATGATGATAATCTCATTGGAAATGAAGTCCTAGTTGAACTCATTGAAATGGAAATTTAAACCACATGAACCAAAAAGAATTTTAGATAGACAAGAAAAAAGAACACGACACACAATATGGCAAGAATGTCTGGTTAAGTGGAAAGATAGATTTGAAGATAGTTCAACATGGAAAAGGGTAAGCAATCTGCCAAAACCCTCGGAACGACATTTGAAACATTGAAAACGGGCACTTGGAGGCCCGAAAAAGGCCAGGGGCCAACCTGTCAAATCGCCTTCTTTAGTATACTTTTTTTGTGGAGCCGTTGGCCCTTGGCCTTTTTCGAGCCTTTGGGTGCCCGTTTTCAGTGTTTCAAATGTCATTCCAAGGGTTTTGGCCCACTCCAGACGTGCCGATGATGTCAAAAGTACTGAATTTTGCATCGTGCGTGAGTGGAGTTATGTCGTATTTTAGTGTTTTAGAGGAAAGAAAATTGAAGAAATTGTGAATTTCTCTCAGGGCCCCAAAATGAGTTCTAGGGAATGCATCCACTAACATGTCAAACATTCAGTGCAACTACTGTCATAACTTTGGACACTATGAAAGAGATTGCCACAAGAAGTAGTACGACCAAGGCGGTCGATCCAGTAGCAAGGTCAATCGACACAATTTCCACGGCAGAGGAAACCATCGTGGTGGACATTCTAGTCACAGTCATTATGCAAATGAACATGGAAATATATTCTTTGCAAACAAGGAAATGCAAAAGACTGATACAGTGTATCTAGACACTGATTGCAATTCACATGAGGATTGTAGCTATCAAGACAACCAAGCAGATTAGGATCCTTGGTACATCGACAACGATGCATCATCTCATATGACAAAGCATTAAGAATGGTTCACAGAGATGAAACCGTTATAAGGTCAAAAGAATGTCATCTACACAGCAGATAATACACCGAATCCAGTTAAAGGTACAGGCATTATCCCTATGAACAATTTCATTAGTATGAAAGGATTGGTGAAAGATGTACTCTATGTTCCGAAGCTCAGCAAGAACCTCTTGTTAATAGGTCAAATTATGGAACATAACTACCGAGTCATCTTCGACGGAGATGAGTGCACTATCAAAGACAAATCCAGAAGATTTTAGCTAGTAGGAAAAGGTGTTAAGGAAGGACACTTGTACAGAATGCTAGCTACAGTACCAGATATGCATGCCATGTCATCTCAACTGCAACAGATGCCGCTATCCGCAAAATTGCACAAGAGATATGGTCATGTCAATTTCAAGAGCTTGCTAGATCTCAGGAATCAGAATATGGCAATTCGTATTCCTAAGCTACAGTTTCTTGGAAAAGTTTGTGAAGCATGCTGCTTCAGCAAACAAAAGTGAACCAACTTTGGCTGAAGCCCCTCTCGAGCAAGAGGTATTCTTGATTTGATTCACACAGATGTATGGGGCCAGACCTGCAGCATCGATGGTTGCCCCCTATCAATGCAAAGGGAGTGCAGAGATTTACTTGGCATATAGGCTACTATCATAGATTTATCTATAACTATGCTAAGATTGCATACCGCTTGTATAAGATATTGGTTGTATTCAAGTGGATGGAGGCCTACCAAACCTCTATGAAATTCTCAAACTTGTCCTAGCTTCCACCTCATCTTGTGAGCACAAGACTAGAATTTAATATGTCATGTGCACAGACGCCTCCAAGTTTGCAATAGGGTGTGTGTTGGTGCAGCTTGGCGAGTATAATTTGGACTATCTTATATATTTTGCAAGTTGCCAACCAAATGATGATTGAGAGGGAGGGCCTTGCAATGGTTTACACTATGAAGAAATTTTGTCACTTTTTATTGGCAAAAAAGTTCATGTTCTTTGTGGGCCACCACACACTCCTCTACCTATTAAATACCTTGCATGATAGGACACATAATGTGGTGGATGATTATCCTTTTAGAGTTTTGATTTCATCATAGTGCTCCACAAGGGATGTATCCATTTCATGGTAGATCATATGTCGCAGATCCCAAATGGAGAGCCTGCAACAACTAGGGTGAATGTGACAAAATATGAAGAGGGGAGAGGAGAAGAGTGGAGATAAGGAGAGAGGGCATAGCTAGAGAGCACACCACAAATGACTAACTGTACATTAGATTTAGTTGTATATACAAACCCATTTAGGGTTAGGGTTAGGGGATCTAACCCTTTCCTTTATAGCACTCTATAAGGTTAGTGCTATGCACATATGATCACGTGATGGTGCTATGCACACATGATCACATGATGTTGAGCATGAACTCTCAACACCTTTCCTCAAGATCAACATCATGAAGTAGGCCTTCCCTCAAGATGATGATTCTGGGGAATCGAAGAAGGACTGAGCACTACATTCCATCACATCCCTTTAATGGGAATGTCCTTCCTCTGCGTCAAAACAAGAGCTAGTCGGTGTTTCTCGAATAGCTCTTTACCGAGTGGTTTGGTAAAGATGTCTGCAACATTCTCTTTGCTATCACAATGCCGCAGTGTGATGTCACCAAGTAACACTCTTTCTCTGATGAAGTGCTCTCTGACATCAATGTGCTTTGTCCTGGAGTTATATATTGGATTTTTTGCCAATGCTTGAGCCGATTAATTATCACAGTGTCTCATCATAGTCTTGACCATATTGTTGTGCAAATCCTTTTGCAACTAGTCTGGCTTTATATCTCTGAATACTGCCATCTAGATTGTACTTCACTTTGTATACCCATTTGTTTGCTATGGCCTTGTTTCCTGGTGGAAGGTCACATAATTCCCAAGTATTATTCTTATACAAAGCATCCATTTCTTCATTCATAGCAGTTTGCTATTCTGGCTTGTCTACTACATCTTCGAAATACATTGGCTTCTGTAGCCATGATGGTAGTCATAAGAGCATAGTTGGTGGTTTCCACCTGAATTGCTTTGCCTTTCTGGGCATATGTCAATCTGGCTGGAGGTCTGCTTTCCCTAGTAGACCGTCTGAGCTGTTGTGGCCCTGCTTGGGGTGTTGCTGGCAATTCTTGCTCTTCTTCATCAACCTGTTCTGTAGATGACTGTGAAGTCGATGCTTCTATCTCCTTTGTAGGTGAGGTTTTCCATTCTGATTCCTCATCAAAGATTACATCTCCGGAGATAATGACTTTGCGGTTGATGGGATCATACAATTTGTATGCTTTGCTTTCTTCATTGTAGCCAACCATGATGCATTTGCGTGACTTCGCATCCAATTTCCTGCGATGATCATCATGTATGTGGGCATATGGTATGCAACCAAATATGCAGAGATGCCCAATATGTGGCTTGTGTCCAGTGAATGCTTCATAAGGCTTCATTTTTGTGAACCATTCCTGATGATTTGTCATGTGAGATGATGCACCATTGTCGATGTACCAAGGATCCTATTCCACTTGGTCGACTTGATAGCTGTAATCCTCTTTGGGATTGAAATCAGTGTACTGTATCAGTCTGATGCAATTACTCGCTTGCAAGAAGCATATTACCATGTTCATTTGCAAAATGACTGTGACTAGAATGTCCACCACAATGATTTCCTCTACCTCGAGAATTCCCTCGATTACTGCTAGATTGACGGCCTTGGTCGTACTGCTTCTTGCGGCAATCTTTTTCATAGAGTCCAAACTTGTGATAGTAGTTGCACTAAATGTTTGACACATTGGTGGATGCATTCCCTCATCCTTGGAATCTTCCTCGATTGGAATGATTTCCTCTTTGCTGATTCTGATGTTGTTGAGGATGACGTTGATGCTGATTTTGACTTTGATTTTGTTGCTGATGATGACCACTTTTCTGATATAATCTACCTCTGCCTTTGCCTCTCTGCCTCTGCTTCTGTCTGAAGCTGTGAATGCCTGATCATTAGAATCATGAGTGACCATGGCACCGACTTCATCCTTTGTCAAGCTTAAATCCATCATATAAACCATGCTCAACCATATTGTCAATTGTATTGCATCACCTTTGTCAAGACTAAAGCCATCCTTCCATGCTCAACACCTAGCCACTACCTCATATAAACCATGTTCAAATCCATATTCCCCTTACTCTACCCAAGCTTGACTCAACTTAGTATCACCTCAATTTATTGTCATCTTATTCAACTATGTTGGAGGACGAGGGGGGGGAATTTAGTGCACAAGGTAGCTAAATGTCATTATGTTATATTGAATTTATACATGAACCCCTTAGGGTTTGATCCTAGGTCCTATATCTATGGTGTGCAAATTTACACCATCCTTCATTCTGGGTAAGTACAAGGTAGATCTTCTTTTGGGGCAAATGTATAGATTTGAGCAACTTGCAAAAGCTTGAATGAGAGTTTTTCAAGGCTGACTAAGAGATGGAGGTGGACTCTAGAGGGGCTGAGCTTCCCTCCAACCTTGCCTCAGCCACCAAATCTAGCTAGACTCTGATTTCAACAAATTTGACATCGACTAATGTGATTGGTTGCTTGCATGAAGATCTTCGTGACACCACCTACAGTCCCATCAGCTTTGTACTCGAATCATTAGCTTATGAATGCAAGTTTCACTTTCCAAGCTTCACCTAGGGCAAAGAGATATTTTCTCAGCTCAACTTCCCACCTCACCTTGGACAGAAATCTTTTGACAATGGAGAAGAGCAACTATTTAAACGCCATAGATGTGGAGGAGAGCGGTGGCCAACAAGAAGCGTAAACAGTCGAGAAGAAGGACAATGGCCCTCGTACTTGGGTGTGGTATCGGAGTTCAAAGGGGGGCTTTGTACCCCTCCTTTTGAATGAAGTCATCCTAGCATTGTCAGTGGAAGCCAAAGGTTTCAAAGAGACCACCCGGGAGGTAGAGACTTCCACTTCTCCACCTTTGGAGCAGGATCCTCCAAAGAGCGACCAGGAAATGACAAGCCAGAGCATTCAAGAAGAGACAAAGGCAAGAAGGGAGCTAAGAAGATTGCTAAAGCCCAAACAAAGTTTGAAATCTTGCAAGAAGAGAAAGTGGAGCAAAGGCTTGTGGCTCCTCTACCAACAATACCGGAAGAAGCCCCACTGAAACAGGAAGTAAATCGCAAGGAAACAAGGAATAGTCCTCCGAAGCCTCTGAAAGATGCAGAGTAGAAGACACTAGCAACAGTACCAATCCAGGAAGTTCCCTAGACTTACCGGGTCGCCCTCACCACTAGATACACGAGAATTTCACAAGAGGGCAAAGAGACTCTATGAAGAAAGTGCATTTTCAAAAGGTAAGTATCCACTTTTCACGACAAATCCATTCACTCATCCATGCATGCACTCATAGGCCTTCTTCTAGGTCTAGACCACCTGTAGCCTTCTTAGAAAATTGGCTTAGGACCAATTGGATTTGTAAAGGATTGGTAGTCAATAGTGTGAGATTCCTAAGGAAGGGTTTCTACTTCTTCCTTTTTGAGAAGGAAGAAATGACTTTCAATGCTTTACATCATAGCTTATGGACCATTAGAAATCAACCTTTATATCTTGAGTATTGGTTTCAGGATTTCAACATAGAAGCCCAGGTTCACTTTCATACCAGTATGAATAGAGCTCCCAGACCTTCCCTTTTCTTTAGTAAATCAAGATCCCACTTTTTGTAGAAGTCTGGGTCAGGTCATTGTGGTGGAAAAGGAACAATTCATAAACCCCAGGGGTGATTCCTAGGTTTGTGTTAAACTGGATGTAGTAGAAGATCTGCCTGATACATTGGTCATTGCAACTAGAAATGGAGGTATTTTTAGGGAACATCCTCTTGTTTATAAAAGTCTACCAAACTCCTACTTTCTATATGGTGTCTCTTCCCACAGTGTGAAAATCTATCCACTGAAGAGAAACAAGAACAATCCAACTCAAGAAAAAGTACAACAAACTGCTAAACTCAAATGGATGCCAAAGGAGGCCAAGGGCCCTAACAAACATGAACCTACTACCAATGCATTAGCAACAACTAAAGGAAAGGAAATCCAAAGCTTGCAGGTAGCCAGTGTTGGCCCTTTGGTCACAGGTAACTAAGTCCCTCTCAGAGTGAACAATGTTTATGAGACACTAGTGGATCAGGAAACAAAGAGATGGACTAAGGAGAATGCTATGGATGAGGATGAGTTTAAACCAGGCTGGTCTAAACAATTTTACAATGAGATAAATCACTTGGATGCTAGTATGAGTGATTCAGAGGAGGAACTCCTAGGTCAGGCTCTAAAACAACAAAAGGACTTTACAGTCCAAGGCACACCTCATGCCATGGTGCAAAATAAAAGAAGAATCTCTCAAGTTAAAGGTCCGTACTCTCCCTTAAAAATCCCTCCCCCCAAGGCTCAAAAGGGGAAAAGCAAGAATGGTAAGTAAACCAATCTCCTTCCTCACACTTAATGTGTGTGGACTTGCTAACTTAACAAGAAGTCAGGAACTAAGCAAGTGGCTAAAAGAGAATCTTCTCTCCCCAACCTTCTTATCCATTCAAGGAGTTAAGGTAGCTCACTCTACATTAGAAAATAGGTTGAAAATTATTGATAAAAGAAGAACATGGCTCTACTCTAATCATGAAGAAGGCAGGGGTGGTATAGCTCTAGGTGTACTTGCTTACCAACAAGCAAGTATACCCAACTTCAAACAAGATACCAGTCATAGATGGATTTTGGTAGATTATAGCAATAATAAGATTTCTTCAGAGTTTCTTCTATTTATGCTCCTGCAGGGGTTCAATCTAGCAACTTGGCAATGCCTCCAAGACCTTGATTATAACTGTGTGATATAAGGGGATTTCAACATGGTGGAAAATGGGGAAGACAAATGGCTTCAAAACTACTTAATTTTAAGGGGCTCAGAACTGTTTTGCTAGGAGGAACTTAGAGAAGAGAGTCTTTAGTTAATAGACATTGGTGAGACTAGCACTTTCACGTGGTCTAATAGACAATGTGGTGAGTTCAAAAGGGAAGCTACATTAGATAGAGTCTACATATCCCAAGCTATTCTTGATCTAATTATTAGCAAACAAAACATCATTTTTTTCTCTTTAACCTTATCAGAATACAAGCCCGTTTTCATGAGATTTGATTTTCGACTGGGGCACAAAGGAAACTCTTGCTTTCAAAGCTGATTAGTCTCTTCTCAAGATACCTTCTATTCAGCAGGCAATCGTTAATATTTGGAACACCTTTTTTTAATCATCTGAGTCATGTTCATACGGTTGGTTTGATGCTATCACCAACACTCAAAAAGTGCTCAAATTAGCAAGGAAACATAGAGCAGCCATTTGAGCTTGAGGGCTAGAACCTCAGACACCCAAGCCCAATTGCAGTTAATTTCCAAGAGAAAGGAAATTCGCGGGGTCAAGAGCAAATTAGACTACAGAGTGCTAAATTGTACTTTAGAGATTCGTGGGCTAGGGAATCTGATAGACCTTCAAGGGAATTCTTTAGATTGATATGGAAAAAAAGAGACCAAGAAGAGATCCCTCTACTTAGGAGGGACCAAAATTCTAAAGTTTTCTTAGAAGAAGTAAATATGAAATTCATTTATGAGCATTTTGTTACAATGTTGAGCACCACCAATAGTGCAGATACATATGTTTTGTAGGCACGACAACTCTGTTGGAAGATAAGGGATAAAATGCTATCTAGACTTGATCAAGCCCAATTAGATCTGGACCTCTCTCTTCAAGAACTAAAAGAGGTTGCCTTTGTAATGGTTGAAGGCAAGACACTAGGTGAAGATGGACTTCTTGTTGAATTCTATAAATTCTTATGGGACAATGTTGGGCCATGTCTTCTCAAGCTTTGGCAAGAATGCATTGAACTAGGAATCCTTCCAAGCCAATTGAATGGAGGTGTGATAAAGATTATCCCAAAGGAAGGACAAAAAATAGAACTAAAAATTTGGAGACCACTCACCACGTTGAATTGCAATTATAAGATTTTTGCTAAGGCTTTGGCCCTTAGACTCAAGCATAAGATGGACAAATGGATTCTCCCAGAATGGAAGTTTTTCTATTAAGAACAGGCACACACTGGAGGCAATTATAAACCTATGGGAAGGTGTACACATGCTGAAGAAATAGGTCAAGACATTAGCTTCATCAAAATTGATTTTGATAAGGCTTATGACAGACTCAACTAGGATTTCTTGATTTAGACTATTCAAGACTTGGGTAATGGCCCAAAGTTCACCTATTTTGTCTTACCAATGCATCAGCAAAGATTTGCATAAATGGAAAAATGTCTCTACCTTTTCCTTTAAAATGCTCCATCAGCCCATTGGCACCGTTATTGTATGCCATTGCTGCCTTTTGATTTTGTGGGGTGGTTGATTAGGGATCAAGTTGACCAAGTGACGTTAAGAGGAATTGAATTACCTTCTGGCCAGCAATTGGTTATTTAGTAGCTTGCAGATGACACTAGTCTCACAATCAGAAATGATCCTCAGTTTGTAGATAATGCCTTAAAATGCATGGACATCTTTTGCACTTCTTTTGGGTCAAAGGTCAATCATGTGAAGAAAGGCTATGATGTTCTCTCAGGCAAAAACCAAGAGCAACTTAAGGGAAAATGTTGTAAAGGGATTCCTTAGAGACAAATTTTTAGACTATTAGGTATCCCCATGGGTTTCAAAGTCACTATGAAAGCTAGGTGGTTAAGGAGAAGCTTGACCAATGGAGGGGTTTTCAGGTTAACCTAGCTGGGAGAAGGGTAGTTCTGAACCACTTTATTTATCCTATTTCTATTTTTTATGTATCTTGTTGGTACCCTTCTCTCTCTGGCAGTGGTAACAGAGTACTTTGTATAGAGAGGGGCTAATGATCTTTTTCTTTTAGTTGGGCGGAAAGTAGATGCTTTGCCGGACTCTTCAAGGTGGGGCTGAGCCTGGCTCTCCTCTACTAACTCCTCTTGGGTGACATGACCACAGAGGGGCAGAGAGATGGGAAGAGTGGCTGATAGGGTAGAGAGAGGGGAAGAGAATTTCACGGCAGAGATGGATGGAGGGGTGGATGGGATGGACAGACTATGGTTGTGGGATTGGGTGTGACTGGACTCCATGGGACCAAAAGAGTGGTAAACAGAAAAAAGGTTGCTTAGGGAGGAGTTGGAGCTTTCAGAGGGGGAACTAATACAACATGTGAGAGCTTGGGGGTTGGAAAGCAGGTGGGATGACTTGGAAATAAGATTTAATATAGTTGGGAATTTTTTGGAAATTTTTTGCAAGAGTTCAGTTTAAAATGTTAAAGCAACAGATTTTTGCCTAGGGGGTCTATTTTTTATTTTATAGAAAATATAAAATTTTCTATTTTATAGAAAATTAACCCAACACATGCTGCACTAGATATCTCGATGCACGCTGTGTTACAAAGCTAACGTGTGTTGTGTTAGCAAGTATCCCATCATGCACAACCTTAACATCCTAATGCTTGTTGCATTACCAAGCCAGTGTGCATTGCATTACCAAGCCGGCATGTGCTGCGTTACAAGCCAAAGTGCAATACATTAGCAATCTGGTGTGCTATGTTACTATCCCAATGGGTGCATGGGTTTACACTTAATGCAACATTTTTTCTTGATTGGCCCTTTTGGGGGTTTTCTTGAATTTTTGGACATTTCTTGACATTTTCAAAAGTGTGGAAGGGGTAGATTAGCGAGGGGGGTGTCTATATGGGGACCCCATGACATTGCAGAGGATCATGCCATAAGCTTACTGACGCGGGTGGGAAACCTATTCACCTAAACTACTTCATGAGTGTGGACTTTGGAGAGTGCAAATGGTGCCATTCTCATTGAGGGCCTGACACTCCATGATAAGGACTCCTATTTTCACCTAGATCATGGACCTCCTATTGTCACCTAGACCTAAGGAATATGAGTGAAATCAACCTTGCAAAGACTTAGCATACCTGATGTCTCTTCAAGCTACATATTTGCCAAGTGTGTTAGGAACAATGCGATAACCGAGTAAAAATTCAAGAAGCGGAATGCATAAAATATACAATATAGAAATCGCACAACATGGAACAGGCAGACAGACACTAGTATACATGGTTCACCCAATATGGGCTACATCATGGAGAAACAGTGAGTTGTACATTTTTCTTATCCAGCAAGTGAGAAGCTATAAGATACAAGCAATATATACACTACTCTCCTACTACATGAGCCACACCCTTATCTTATAGTTTTGACCACACAATTCATGAGCAACTCATGCACCAATTTTCATGTGTCTTTAGCTTCGGGGGTGCTGCCCCCGAACCCCACCAAGGGGGGCCTAAGGCATGTTGTCAGCCTTGCTTGGAACCCCTTGGCAATAGTACTAGGGAGGGCATTGCCCCCTCTACCCCCCTTTAATGGGATGGGTATAAATACGGCTGGTTCAAAGCATAACCAAAAATAATCTTTGAAAAATGATTAGGCTCCACATATAAAAATCTCCCACTTAGAGATTGATCATAGTAACTCCCTTGTTACTACTCTCATTGAAATTCTTTGAATTTGGCTATTTCTTATATTGCTCCTCATTCTTGAAGACCAATTGAAATTGAAAAAGAGCTCAACTTCTCCGTGGTTACCACCTTATTCAACATGTCTATAGTATTCTGGCTAGTGTGTATCTTTTCCAACTTCAACTGTCCATCCTCCAAAACAGATAAGATGAAATGACATTTGAGTTGTATCTGGGTTAGGACTTGAATGGAAGGCTGAATTCTTTGGAAGGCTATATATGTTTATATGAAATGATATCTAAGCTATATATGTTTGATACTTGAATGGAAATCCAAATTTTTTGCGAGATGAATAGCAATCTGGCTATCACTATACAAGCTACAATTTTCTTGCTTCTTCCCAAGTTTCTCCATAAACCTCTGCTACCAAATCATCTCTCTACTAGCCTCTGTAATTGCAACATATTATGCTTTTGTTGTAAGAAGCACACTAACCTTTTGCAACTTTGAAACCCAACTTATTGTTGTTCCACTTACAGTAAAAACATACCCTATGGTGCTCCTTCTTCCACCTTTATCACCTACCATATCTCAATCAATATATCCTTATAGAGAAATGTTTGAACCTTTAAAACATAATGCATGAGCAGTCATACTTCTCAAATATTTGAGAGTCCACTTTACAGCCATTCAATGTTCTTTACTTGGATTATTCACATAAATCCACCCACAACTTCCACTGCATGTGCAATGTCTATCTTTGTGCATACCATTGTATACACATCAAGCTACTAATTGTTGATGCATATGGAACCCTTGATATGCAGTCAATCTCCTCCTGTGTCTTGGGACACACATCCTTGCATAGTCTGAAATGATTAGCCAAAGGTGTAGAAACAAGTTTTGCATTCTGTATTTCAAATTTTCCAATACCCTTTCAATGCAGACACTCTAAGACAATGTTAGTTTGGAGACTTTCCTATCTCTTGTTATCCTTATGCCAAGGATTTACTCTGCAGCACCCAAATCCTTCATTGCAAATGTATCTGCCAACTTCCTCTTGAGCACATTTATATTCTCATGTTAGAGCCTGCAATAAGCATGTCATCAACATACAATAAGAAGATCACGTATCTACCATTGTCTAGTTTCTGAGATTAAACACAATGTTTCGAATGACATCTACTACCATAAACCTATCAAAATTCAAATACCACTGCCTTGGATCTTGCTTTAAGCCATACATATTTTTCTTCAACCTACATACCAATTCCTTCTTTCATTTGATCTCATATCCCTATGGCTGCTGCATATAAATCTCTTCCTCTAGATCCCCATGAAGAAAAATTGTCTTCATTCTAATTGTTCAAGATGCAAGTTTTCTACAGCCAGAAGACTCATACTAGTTCTGATTGAAGCTGTTTTAACAACAGGAGAGAATATTTCATCAAAGTCTATGCCTTTCTTCTATGCAAACCCCTTTACAACCTCCTTTTTCCTCCATCTTCTTCCTTCACCTTGTAAACCCATTTATTCTACAATGATGCTTTTCCCATTGGCAAGTGAACCAAATCCCACTAGCAAAGGGTCCATTTCCTCTTCCATGCCTTGCTCCCACTCCTTTTTGGATTCTGCCTGCATTGCTTCTTCATACATTTTTAGTTCACTAGAATTAGTCAACATAACATATTTGAAAGAAGGAGAATTTTTTTCAGGTGGTCTACTTACCCTTGTAGACCTCCTAAGTGCACCTGGAGGAATTTGAGGTTCTTTGTTGCTACTACTATACTACACATTCTCATTTTCTACAATTTCATCTCCTGTGATTTCATCAAGAGTTGTGTATTCTATGTTTGCTCTTTTGTTCTTTCTTTTTTGCAAGCGATCTCTATACATAATAGTCTCATTGAATACAACATCTCTGCTCCTAATGATTTTGTTACTTTAAATGCTTCATCATCACCTAAATAAGCTTCTTCAAAAACACCTTGAACATAGTCTTGAAATATTTCTATGAGGTGTAGCATGAAATGAAGCCCCCTGAGTCTAATACCCATGCATCAGTGATAGTATCCAATGAAATAATTAAGGCATGTTACAACACAGTATCTGCTACATTTGCTTCTTGCGTATTCTCTTGTGGTCCATCTCCTTTCTTTGGATTTGCTTCTTCTTGACTTTTCGAGATGTCCAGGGCTCTTTCCTCTCTCCCTTTGTCTTCCCCTACTCTCAAGATTCAAAGCATTACTTGATGTTTCACATGTGCTTTTCCATTGCATTTCCTTGCTATGGAGAACACCAACAAGATCATCAAACTTTAGAGTGTTTAACCTAGAACAGAGTTCCTCACAACCATGACTAAGCTATCCAAACTTTCTAGCAATGAGCACAAAATTAAGAGAGCTCAAACCTCATCATCAAATCTTACTCTTATAGACCTTAATTTGCTTGTATTCACATTGAGCTGATTCAAATGATCAGCTACTATAGACCCACCTTCTATCATCTTCATATTGAATAGATGCTTCATGAGAAATACCTTGTTAGAAGCCGATGGTTTTTCATACAATGTATCCATCCTCCTCATCAAGTCCTTTGTTATCCTCTGTTCAAGAATGTTGAAAGCCATTGATGCTGCCAAACACAATTGTATCATTCCTAGTGCCTTTCTATCAAGAACTTCCTAGTCTTTGACTAACATACTCGCAGGCTTCTTTGCAATCCTGCCTAATGGCAAGAAAAAGTCCGTCTGGTACAGACAATCCTCAATCTGCATCCTCCAATGCTGGTAGTTCTTGCAATTACAATTCTCAATTTTGAACTTGCCCTCTTCTATCATTTCCTTCCACTTGAATTAGGAAACTCATTCCAAATGATACAAATGAGTGTTGCTCAAACAAATGTTCTAACACTAGTTGTCAGGAACAATGTGATAATGGAGCAACAGTGTGAGAAGCGAAATGCATAAAATACACAATATAGAAATTGCACAGAATGGAAGAGACACAGAGACACTGATATACGTGGTTCACATAGTGGGAGCTATGTCCACAGAGAAACAGCCAGCCTTGCATTTTTCTCATCCATCAAGTGAGAAGATAAAAGATACAAGCAATATATCCACTACTCTCCTGCTATGTGAGCCATACCCTTATTTTGCAATTTGACCACACAATTCATGAAAAACTCATGCACCAATTTTCTTGTGTTTTTGGCTTCAAGGGTGTTGCCTCCAAACCCCCGACAAGGGGGGCCTAAGGCATGTCACCGGTCCCCCCTGAGAACCCCCGTGATAATACTAGGGGGGCATTGCCCCCTTAACCCCCTTCATGGGATGGGTGTAAACATGCCTGGGTCCAAAGCACAACAAAAAATCATCTTTGAAAAAGGATCAAGCTCCTCATATAATAGAGTGCGTTGGTGAAGAGGGCAGAGAGCTATGCCTTGGAGTTATGAATGAATGGCGCCATCAACTTGACCTTGTCAAGTTGTGGGCCTGGGCACCTACATCTATCTTTGACTAACATACTCGCAGGCTTCTTTGCAATCCTGCCTAATGGCAAGAAAAAGTCCGTCTGGTACAGACAATCCTCAATCTGCATCCTCCAATGCTGGTAGTTCTTGCCATTAAAATTCTCAATTTTGAACTTGCCCTCTTCTATCATTTCCTTCCACTTGAATTAGGAAACTCATTCCAAATGATACAAATGAGTGTTGCTCAAACAAATGTTCTAACACTAGTTGTCAGGAACAATGTGATAATGGAGCAACAGTGTGAGAAGCGAAATGCATAAAATACACAATATAGAAATTGCACAGAATGGAAGAGACACAGAGACACTGATATACGTGGTTCACATAGTGGGAGCTATCTCCACAGAGAAACAGCCAGCCTTGCATTTTTCTCATCCATCAAGTGAGAAGATAAAAGATACAAGCAATATATCCACTACTCTCCTGCTATGTGAGCCATACCCTTATTTTGCAATTTGACCACACAATTCATGAAAAACTCATGCACCAATTTTCTTGTGTTTTTGGCTTCAAGGGTGTTGCCTCCAAACCCCCGACAAGGGGGGCCTAAGGCATGTCACCGGTCCCCCCTGAGAACCCCCGTGATAATACTAGGGGGGCATTGCCCCCTTAACCCCCTTCATGGGATGGGTGTAAACATGCCTGGGTCCAAAGCACAACAAAAAATCATCTTTGAAAAAGGATCAAGCTCCTCATATAATAGAGTGCGTTGGTGAAGAGGGCAGAGAGCTATGCCTTGGAGTTATGAATGAATGGCGCCATCAACTTGACCTTGTCAAGTTGTGGGCCTGGGCACCTACATCTATCGGGAGTTATATGGCTTGAAGGTCCTGATAAACTTGAGGAACTACCAGGGACTCCGTGGCACTTGTGCTGATGTTGGTGCTTGAAGATGGTACTTTTCTTTAGGAGACATGGTAGGTCCTTGCCGTGTTGCTCCCTTTTTAGGAGCACATTCTTGTGCCTCTACCATGCTCACTATTGATGTGGAAATAGAAGTAGAAGATGCTCTCAATGGTTGGGCTTTAGAGCTTCCCTTTGTTACAGTAGTTTCTTGTGTTGCTGTCCCTTTTTAGGATTAGGTTCTTGTGGTATAGCTATAGTAGGGGCGGTGGCTTTGCTTGCAGCATAAGAACTCATGGGTAGAGTGGAGTCACCTATGATCTTGCCTTGGTGTAACTTTCTCTTGATGGACTAGCAATAAGTTCTTGTGATTCTACCCCCATGTTAGGGGTAGGTCCTTGTGCTACTACTACTCCCTTACCATTTGATGGACTTGTAGACCTGGTATCAATTAGGGTCCCAAGGGTGGGTGGAGCAGTGAGGTGGTATCAATTGGGGCCCCCAGATATACCCATTACTCTTGTAGTAGCCTTGAGCTTGAAGTAGATGCTTAGGAATCCATCTGGTGGCTTCCTTTCTTTTTGCCTTTTGATGCACATCTCTTGCTCAAAATTTCCTTGGTTTGGCAGCTTGTAGTTGAATCGGTGTGGGAAGTAAAGGTGGAAGCAAAGTTGCATGTTGACATCGATTCTCCAAAGATTGCAAAGTATGGGATGGAGGAACTCTTTTTGGAATTCAGTAGGATTCCTTCTCCATAGAGGAAGAGGCAGGGTGAGTAGGCGCTATTGATGCAAAAGATATAGCTACTACTGGTGGACCATTTACCTATCCTCTTATTGCCATGATTGGATTTCCATTGAAGTTTACAGGCACCGCCACCTTGATGTCAGTAGAGGTAGATGAGGAAGCTTTGGCTGTACTTCATGGACCTGTAGTTGTTTTGTTGAGTGGGGCTGGTGCATTGTTGGACTCATAGATTGCCAATGGGTCTAAGATCCTAGAGCCGATTGAAATGACTGAGGGGTGACCATCATTTATTGGTGTCCTTGTGTGCTCTCGCCAATTGATTTGGCGATTGACCACCCAGCACCAGGTTCTTTCAAGGATGACCTATTCACCTATGGCACCTACAAGAATCACATTACATCAACTCCCCTGCTATGGTTGTTTACTGATATGGGCAATTCCACACAACATTTATTGCATGTACCATGACAAGGGTGGGATCAAGTGTTACCTCAAATGTCAGGAGTTGGGTGCACACCTCATATGATATTAATTTGTGGCTTGCCCTAGGGTCGACAAAGGCTTCCACCAAGCAAATAGTTTTCCTGCACAATTGGAAATCAACTTGCACTCTAGCTGGTGCAATGGCTAGATCATCCATGGGGTTTAACCCTTCTATCGATGCCTTGTAAAGTGCACCAGCCCTAAAATGTATTGGCTTGGCTTGTTAGGTTGTAGCTTCCTCTATCGCTTGTTGCTTCATGCAAGCAACTTCTTTCTTCAGTGCTTTTTCTCAATGGATGGTCAGTAGTGTTTGAAGCGTTAGGGGACCATAATAGCATTTGATCTTACTACCATTGATGTAACCATCCATCTCGACTTTGTCAAAGGTTGCTATATGGCATGACCCTTGTAGGGTGATTTCTACAACTCTATAAGGATGTATACCACAATAAGGACCCATTTCTACAACTCTATAAGGACCCATACCATGAGATTTCAACTTGCATTTAGTATTCCTTACACTATACAATAGTGCAAGGTCACCTTCCTTAAGGTCCTTGTTTTGCCGAAGATCATGAGACTAGGAGATCGACATAGGGATATGATTTTTCCTATGTCAAGGAGCTATATCATGGTTGTCAAACAAATAGCCAGTTGTTTCTTTGTCTTCGATTGAAGCATAATATAGAGCACTAACTATAGGTGCATGTGAGGCTATATGGCTTAGAAGACTATTGTCAGAAACAGATTACTTTGATGAATCAAAGCCAATAACAATATACTATGATAATCAATCTTGACTCAAGCATTGGCCAACCATCTAGTATATCACTCTAGGACAAAGCACATTGATGTCAGTGAGCACTTCATCAGCGAAAGAGTGTTACTTGGTGACATCACATTGTAGCATTGTGATAGCAACGAGAATGTTGCAGACATGTTTACCAAACCACACTGTAAAGAGCTTTTCAAGCTCTAATAGCCTTGCAAGAATATCCTCGTCCAATAATCTATCTCTAATGGCAACTATGAGGCTTAGGACTATGAATTTCGTAGGCATAGTTGCTTCCACCCCAATGCAAGGCTAAAGGGCATGCCAATACCCCATTTTTCAAAGGGTTAGATCTATAAGGACTCTTGTTAAAGGCATATAATCCTGGTTCTGGAGTATGGAGGCTCACTAGCAAGGTTTGTAATGTTTAACAAGCTCAGTAGCATCGGCAAAGAGAGTCAGCCACCACATAGTCCTACTTGCAATATCTTATGGGCCGTGAGCTCTCCTACAAAATGACCTCCTTGAATGGGCTTCATCTGACACCTCCACAAACTCATGTTCACCAATGCAATGGTGCATTCTATTGTCCTTGCCCATGCGATAGAGTTGGCTGGCTATCAGTTGGTATGGTGTTGCGTCCTTAATTAATTTCTTGGCTTGGTCCTTATTAAGGGCCATGCCTTGAGGGAACCCATTGGCTAATAAGTGTCTGATCTCTTGAGTCCATTTTGGAATCAAATCCATACGGAATAGTGGGGCATCTAGCAGATCATCTTCCACTCTTGGTGCCGATTCTTGATTTGGGATATGGGACATGTGGTCAACCATATAGTCGGTGAGTCCCTTGCATACAACTATAGTGAAATTGAACTCTATAAGAATACGCATCCACCGTGTGATGCATCCTATCATGCATGGGTTATTAACTAGATAGAGGAGGGCCTGGTGATCTACAAAGAAGACAAACTTGTTTGCCAACAAGTAGTGCCTAAACTTCTTTACAGTGTATATACCATAGCAAGGCCTTCCCTAATCGTGGTATAGTTCATTTCTGCATCATTCGGTCATAGAATACTACCACTTGCGTTGATCCTTGTGCATCATAGTCTCCCTATCGCAAGCATGACATAGTCTGCCCCTAGAATAAATTCCATCAATAAAGCATCCCACAAGGCAATTTGGTCCTATCAGCGCATCTAACAAGGACCGTAATGCATTTAAATGGCCTGTAAAGCATCCATTGGAACCCAATGCAAACCATGAATGAGCGCACATGGCTTAGACTGCAAACCAAAAGTGATTTGCATATGGTATGTCCCAAAAATCATGGCCTCAAGGCAATGGCCAATACTGCAAAGCAATTTTGAGATGCCTCAGAATACAAACATCACTGCATATCTAGACTCAACAAGACAATCTGCAAATATCTCTCTTCTGTCACAACTCCAAAATCTCATCCAAGGATGGAGTAAGAGCTAGTCAACAATTGCATTTACTTGCAAAAATGAACCTTAGGGAAATTAAAACATAAGGGGTACCCTTATCCGCGACATGGCGATCAATGAGAAGGTCTTGGAAACTTTGAGAAATTTCTTGCAAAGAGACGATGGAAAAACACAAAGAATTGCAACTCCCTCGATTCTTTACGGAATGACAAGCATCTTTGTAGATAGATGTTTCAAGCAGTAGTCCCAGATCCAACGGGACAAACAACTCTGTAGTTGGAGGCTCGAATGTTCAGATCCCTCTCACACGGGAAATGACAAAATGAAGATGTCAGAGTAGATAGAGCTTCACCATAGCTTCAGAAGTTCACGGAACCGGAAGCAGCTTCACATGTAGAAGTTTTGGACCGCTCTCGATCCCCATCGAGAGTGTCGAAACTACAAATGGTGGCCTAGATATGGAGATCCAACACACGAAATCTATGAAGTAACAAATTTCATCACTTTTTGTAGGTTATGTACCTTTTTACTTAAAACTCGGATGACATAGATTTAAAAGCAAAAAATGAAGTTCTCAAAGTCTTCTACAATTTTTCTTTTGATCTCAAGTTGAGATTCAGCTTCTAGAGAAGGATTTCTTCATCACAAGGCTCTCAAGTCTAAAATACACTATCTTTTGCAGCTTCCTCTTGTGAGTTGGCAATGGACTTATCTTCCAGCTCTGATACCAATTGTGAGGATCCAACAGAAGCTAAGAGGGAGAGGGAGCCAAAGAGACACAAATTTTGGTGGGTGGTTCAACACCCTAATCTTCAGTACATCCACATATATATATAGCTTGACACATAATCGGGGTTAGGCAGAGGGGCCTTTAACCCTACTTATCCATCCTAGCTTTTCGTACCCCTTGGCCATCCTCTAGTTCCCTTAAGATATTGATCATATTTAAGGGGACTATAGCCCCGGGCACCTTGGAATCATAGGTTGCCATTTTCATCCTTGTCATCTCGACGGCATTTATGATAGTGACATGCATCCAGTTCTGTGAGAACTTGGGTTTTACCAGTGGGGCATACCATTGTTCATCCCGGTTCTCTCATGCATCCTTCTCATTGCATGCCTAGAACACATTTAGAGAGGTGGTCCTTTGTGTGGTATCCAACTCAACCGCAAACACATTATGGGTCATTGGGTGGGCCTTTCATGTTTGAATGTTGACCCTCATGATTTGTTCATTCTTGTGCAAATAGATTCTATTTGAGGATTAGCCATGACTAAACCTACAATGCACATAAATGCACATAAAGGGTCTTCCTAAAATGGCATCTTATCCATCTAGCTATCCATGGAAAGCCATTACAACAAACTAGACAGGGTAGCTCAGGCCAAAGGTTTGATCTTAATGTCCCTCAAAACTCCTACCAGTTGGGTTGTCGCTCCATTGGCTAGCTTGACAACCACATTGGTGCTTTCAATTTTAGGCCTTTCCCATTTGGCCCAGCACTATTTGGTGCTCCTCCATACAAGATGGTTGTGGCTTTCTGGTTTTGATAGGTTATTGGGAGTACGGCATTAGTGTCATCACTTTTAAAGTACTGACCCAATTTATTAACTGGTATCTTTAGTAAATTTGGCTCTTCTGCAGAGGCTTCAACTACCTTGGTGGCCACATCTTTAGGAGTGACCATATGTCCATTCATACAATTGGAGAGGTCTCGCAAAAGGACGGGGTTCCCTCTTAATGGGGCTACTATAGGCATTTTTAACCTCCATGGACAAGAATGCAAGTAGCCTTGCCACATCTCGAGGTTGGGTGATGGGTTCCCAACCTTTTGATTGTGGTTCTTCAAAACCATAAAAAGACATAGGGTCCTCTTCTGCAACCTGGTGCCACTTGGGGTCCTCTCCAAATATTTTGTGTCTTAAGAGCAACCGTCCCACCGATGTGCTGATCGATCCTTCTTCAACCACCTTTTCTACGGTGGGGGAGGCCTTAGGGGATATCTTTTGGGCTTGGTAGTTTGGATGTATGGTCTACATGCCCTTTCTAGTCCTGAGCCTTTCATCAAAATTTTCTTGGCATTCATAGACAAGCTATTGTGCCTCTATGAAGCATTGCTTCTCGATTGCAAGGTTGGGATATTCACTATGTCCTACTGAGTTTTAGTCATACTTGTGTGGCAATACCCCTCTTGCATTACCCTTTTCTATAGGACAAGGGTTGGTAGGGTCTAGTACCGACCAAGCATGCCCAAAAGTTGTGGAAGTAGATACATTGGCTATGTCTTCATCAAACCCGCTCTTTTATCTGATCCCCTCCCTACTTTAATTGCACCCGTATGGCCTTTGTCCTTAGACTGGGCCGAAGCTTCTTCATCCCTCTGAGCGTGCTTCCTGAGCTCCTTGATAGCCTAGCCTGGGCCCTAGTGATCACATTCAACGATACCGAAGAGACTTGGCCCCTATCAATGCTCAATAAGTTAATGCTAGTCATAGGATCTGGGATGTTCTTAGGGCTTGCCTCATGGGACAATCCTTGAAGAGGCGATCGACCCCACAACCCAAGCACAATGGGGCATTCGTGTTGGGAGTGGTTGCTGGGAGCAAGGGTTGGTCCTCCTTATAGGGGCAGCCCCTTAGGAAATGAGGCCTTTGACACTTAAAGCATGAAGTCTGATTATTCAAAAAACAATTGAATTCTCAAAAGGCATAGCCTTTTCATTATATGTGTCAATGTACCATCCCTACTTTGGATTTGTTGGCATTGTTTTTTAAAACCACTCTACTTTTATTTGTATCCTTATTTTGCTAAAAGTAACAAATTTTGGAAATCGAAGGCATTATTCAGTATTGTTTTATACTAGTTGTGTATGGAAAAATCATATGATGAGATTGTTTTTTAAAACCAAATCAAATTGGATAACAACAATTATGGTAACATACAGTTCATGGAATACAAATAGGGAGAAAGAAAAGCAAGAAAATATCCAACAATACCATTGATAGTAGATCAACATAAGGAACTCTAAGAAAATCAGAGTGATTGGGATGAAAAGAGGATGCATAATACTAAATCTCATGAGCTCCGATGTCAAAGACATCATGATCTCAATTATGAAACACAAGAAGCTAGTTGATTTCAATGCTAATCACTATGCAGGAGTATGATGGATGCAGAGGAGCAACGTATGTGGATGATTGAGTAAGAAAGAACAGAAGAACAAAGAACCGTCGTCAAAGGGAATGCAAAGTGTGGATGCTAGATGGATGCACAGGAGCAAGGTATGCAGATTAGTGAATCAATGAAGAATTTCGAGACACATATAGAGAACAAAAGCATAAGGAAGTCGACAGTGTAAAGAAGGTAGAGAAGAAAGGCAAGAGACCTCAGTAGACCTCCAAACTATGCGATCACATAGCGGCACAAGTACATGAACGTAGAAGTGAATCCACTTGGAAGGATTTGACTATATAGCGAAGGCAAGATCAACACAAATGTTGAATGAGCCTGTGAGCTGCATTGAATGAAACGACAAGAGATGAATGAAGAGCAAGTGCAACATGCATAACGGCGCGTATGCCATGAACAACCAATCAAATGTAAGGAATTTCCAATTTCTTCAAACAAGGGGTTTTCCCCCCTTTCAAACTACAACCTCCCCTTAAGCCTACCACGTCGGGGAGGCCAAAAACATTTGAAGACCTTTAGCAAGTTTAGAAATAAGTGAGTACAAGTACTCGTGAGCACCGCCCTTAGAGGGACGAGTTGATTTGGGAAGAGCAGGAGAGAGAGAGAGAGAGATCACGCACGAGATTAGAAAGGAGTATGAGTGACACGGTCCGGCAACAACTTGTCATAGAAGTACTACTCGAGGGGCACGTTTATGAAAAAGTGTAAGGAGAGTGAGCACTACATGCACAAAGTCCATTTGAAATTATCTATGTGGTATGGAAAGGAGGTTGAGAGGCGATGCAATCAAGGCTCCTCATGTATAGTCCCCCCCCCCCCCCAAAAAAAAAAAAAAGATGCCACTTGTCGGGTGCCACCCTAAGCTTGCATTTTTCCTCCACAAATAAACTAGCTTATAATAATATGCTTGCCGGTGACCAAGTAATAAATTATAAAAGAAGATAAAAGTAGCCTGCTTTCCGGGCCCAGAGGACTTCTTCAGTAAATCGGCTTTGAGCTCTTAAGACATCACCAGCACGACTTCTTTTTCTGGAAGGAAGAACGTCTCGGATTTCTAGTGGAGGAGGATGGTGTTTGTTAAAATCGCGTCAACGAAAGAACCACCGGACGATTTAGGAGAAATTGAGGCGAGGTGAACTGTGCAGCTGCTGCGCTAGGAGACCCTCACGGCGTGATGCCTTTCAAGAAAGACTTGGGTAGAGTGCTGCGAAGCGGCCACAAATCTCGGAATTTGAGTTCTACAGTGGAAGCTGCACGGAGGCGAAGGCACACGGTATGCACTCCTTTGGTTTCGCTAGGATTCAAAATAGTGACGCTGCGGCCAGAAAGGGGTTATGCAAAGAGTGACGAAGCTTTTAATGCTGGTCCTCCGCAGCCGGAGGACACCGCTAAAAGAAGGATGCTTTGTAAGCGTAGCGAAAGTAAGGCGGACAGTGGAAATTTCAGAAAGCGAACGGAAAGAGACATCGTTTGTAGACGGTTGACAAGGGCTATGGACGGAAATTCGACTAGTTTGACGAATGAAAAAACAACAGGAATACACAGTGGAGCGAAACGCAAAAGTCACCCCTTTGCTACACAACAGGTACACGCCCTTTGCTACAGAGCAGGGACAAATATTGACGTTTCCTCAGCTTCAATTGCGAATGATGGCTTGGCTAACTGCAGAGTAAACAGGTTGAAAATGGCGAAAAAGGTCATCAGGAGGACCTCTGCTGAGAAGTGGGTTCAAAATATTAAGCACGCAACGGAGAGGAACGTAGATAAAACTGTGGATTACTTGGGCAGGAGTGCCGCGAATAATCAAGAAATGGCAGTTGTAAGTGTAGAGCCGCATCTTGCGCAGTGTGCGGCGTCGGGCCCAATGACCAGGGCTCGACAAGTCGGAAATAAAATCCCACGTACAGTGGGTCAGGTGGGAGTTGTAAATTCAGAGCCTTCGCCTGTGCAGGCTGCGCAAGGCTCTTTATTAGTTCCACTTTCTAGGGGAACGAGGAAGGGGAAAGATTTATTGAATGCTTTAGATGACCCTGCTGAAAGCACAAAAGATGATCGTAAAGAAGCCCTTCTTGGATTGGGTCATAATACTAATAAAACAGAATGGCCCAACAATGCAGAGGTTACACCAACCCTGAGCAATGCTGAGGGGTGGCGGGATAAACTGGAAATAACTACACGTAGTGGAAAATCTCTGCAGTTAAAGGGCAAAAGGTCAAGTGAACTAGGCCCTGATCCAGATCACGTAAACGATGCCATGTCAAGCAAAGAATTGAAGAATATATTTGATTTTTCTACCGTGTCCTCAAATCGTACCAAAAAAAGGAAGCTGATTGTTGAAGTTTCACCAGTCGGCATCCCCCAAGGAGAAACGAAAGGTCCATTGACGAGGGGGAAAATCTCTAAAGGCTTCTTAGCAGAGGAACACGTTAGGTTAACTGGGAGTGTGGGCAAGGCTGAAACTTCTCATGCACGCACAGACCAGCGCTTTCATCAGGGCTCAGCTACAATTGAGTCGGCACAGACTATAGCACTTGGTGAAGATGTCGCTTGTACAGTCACCAGCAATAGAGGGGATAAGAAAGAAAAGGCGCACACAGAACTGGGGCAAGCTGTTGCCATGATGCTTCGAAGAAGTAAACGTAAGAAGATAACGAATAGTGCGGATGGTGCCGAGGGCTTTGGTGTTATCTCAACAGAGAATAGCACACCTGACCATCCTAAGGATGATAAAATGCCTATTGTGGATAAGGGAAAGCAGAATATACAAGAGAGAGTCCAAATTGGAGCGCCTTTACAAGAACAGGAGGCTCATGCCCTCAAAAGAAAAATTATTGATCTAGGCAGTGAGCATATGGTGAGTAATGCTGAGATAAAAGATTTTGCATCAGTAGCAGAAGCTCAGGATGGGTTGGGATCAAACGACGCACCTTGCAAGATTGATTCAAGGAGAAACTGCTTCTTGGTGGCAACAAATCCTACAGAAACAGGTGGAAGGCAGATGCGGCCTCGCCCCCTTGATCTGGAGCAACCTTTGCTCATTTTGATTGAGGGCCATCATCAGGTTTTTGACGTTCCATCACGGCATGCTGCTTTCTATCTTTTCTTTGTCTGATCTCCATGTTTTGGGATGTTCTGGACAATATTTATTCAGCGTAGAATTGATTTTTGGTCATCTGATCTGATTTGGAAAAATCGACCAATACTTTTTAGTTGCTCTGCTAGTCTTGGTAGAGAAATCATGTATCAACTGCAATTCTCCTTTCCATCTTGTCACAGTTTTGATGCTTTAACGGTCAGCGATGTGAAAACTGATTTCTGATGGAGGTCATTTCTATGATTCGTTGATTTTGTCTTTCATAACAATGATAGGATTATTACAATTTCGATGGAGGCTCCTTCTACCGGATGCTGCAGCAGCAGTTGGAAATTTTTAAAGTTTCATCTGATCGGATGGGTTCCACTAGTGTCTGTCGAGGGACCTCAGAAACCTTGGAAAAACAAGATGGAAGGAGGCAACAGATAGTTATTCCTTCTTTTCGGCTTTTACCAGACTTTTTTGAGAAACAGCGATTGAGGCCAACATACACTATGCCCCAATCATATATAAGAGCAGCTACAAGGACTGCTGATGGTTTCAGCGACCAGGTAAGCATGTGTGCTGCAGCCTTTGTATCTGAAATGAAGTTCAGAGCAGAAATTGGTGTGTGTTTTTGCACGAGTCAGGCAGAAAAAGTTGTATTCCACGATCCATATGTGTGTGTGTGTGTGTGTGCATAATTCCACAAAAAAAAAGTGTGCGCGCGCATGTACACGTACATGTATGTATATGTACACATACATTTGTATATGTATGTATACATACATACATATATGTATATGTGTGTGTGTGTATGTTGGATACATACATACGTACATATGTGTGTGTAAAAACATACATTATCCAACACACACACACACACATTTTTTGTGGGAAGAAATCTTTTATTGCTGGAAAATAATTACATTCATAGTTACTTCAAAAGCGAAGTAGCTACTACTCAACTAAAGATCTCATTATAAGCTGTATACACATCCTGATCAATCAAATGAAGACTCTATGATTTCTGTCCATCCATAAAGTCCATAGGGTCCAATAGTGCACCCAAACAAAAAATAAATCAAAACCTTGTCTCTATGGATGAAAACCAAACAACCAGAAAAATCTGCCAAAAATAACAGTAGGAAATTGCGCTCGAAGCCTCTGTCGGATGAGAGCAATGAGATCAGAAGTATGTGGACAGAACCAAAAAATGTGAAGCACCGATTCAGTAGAGTGCTGGCATCTGTGACAAACAGCTGAAGCAATATGTCTATGTGCCAGTAACTGTCCGAATGGAAAAATGCCAAGGAGAACTCGCCATAGGAAAAGCTGTTGTCGAAGAGGGATTTTGTAATGCCAAAGGAGACGCAGCCTTTTTCTCCACCACTTCATTGAACGATCCATATGCCAAACAGTATTTGCCCAGTGAGAAATCCAAGGTGGAGGTAATAACACTTTATACAGAGATGACACTGTGATATGTAAGAGCTTCAAAGGACGGGCGTATAAGGAAGGAGAGCGTAAAATCCAATCCTCAAGCCGATTCTGAAGTTCCAAATGAGGTACCGGCAAGTACGGTTGGAGCATTGCTGAAATTTTATGCCATAAAGGACGATAGTGAGCTCCCAAGCCATACTTGCGAGCAGCCATAGAAAAAGATAAAATTGTGCCATCATCCTGAAGTACATCCGCCACATATGAAATGCCTTTGAAGGAGAGAAAATAAGAACGTCTGGGTTCTTGTATGGCCAATGGAGGGTGGAATACTTTAGACAAAAAAATATTCTCTACCCTCAAACAGAGAGTCCCTGCCATGCCATTCCAAGTGGGATAAGATGTGTTTCCAATCAAGAAGCAGACGAGAGACAAAAGGGCAGCCTCTGATCTTGCCTTGGATAGAGCCAAATAAAAAATCCCACTGAGTAGGCTGCCAATTCCCAAAGGCAGATGTATGAAGATGCAATAAGAGAGAGCGGATGATGAAAGCCCAGGGCTGATCTCCTTGCATAAACTGTATCATCATTTTCCCTCTGTGAGCAAGTAAATGCATTTGAATATTGAGAATGTTCAGACCCCCGTGCATCTTTGGAGAACAGAGACGATGCATAGAGAGTAATCTGAGACTTTTCTTGCCATGTTTTGAACACGAGAAAATTTCCATGATAGCTGACATAAATGAAACCATAAATGAAACCAGATCTGTCTTAGTGAACATAGTGAGAGGCAGATAAAATTGTATGTAGGCTATCAAAATGGATTGTGTGATTCGCAAACGAACATGTAATGGCCAAGTTGCAAGCTTCCAATATTCAAGTTTTGCCCTTAACTTTACTAGCACCCAATCAGTTTGTTGTGAACGGGTGAGTCCCTAGCCTAGAGGATAACCGAGATGTCGAATGAATTGAGAAGCGGGGACAATTTTCCCAGGCCACAGAAGGTTGTGCCATTCCTGTGCATGTAACGGCAGCAATTTTGATTTCTAAAAATTTACCCGAAGGCCAGCAGCCAATCCATATGTAGAAAGAGCGTGCATAATCATGGACCGATCAACCCGAGTATTTTTTGGAGTAAAGCCAATCAACAAAGCTCCATATAGACTTTCTAGAGCTGAAAGGGAAGAGGTGGCAAGGCAAATAAAGGAACTTTTTGACAAGGAATTTATTACACATAGTCAGTCACCCTTTGCCTCTCATGTGTTATTGGTCAAGAAGAAGGATGGCTCATTTAGAATGTGTATTGATTACAACAAAATGACAGTTAAGAATAGGTTTCCTATCCCTAGAATTGATGATCTACTGGATGAGCTTAGAGGGGCAAAGTACTTCACAAAGATTGACTGAAGGTCAGGCTATCATCAAATAAGGATGAAGGAGGGAGATGAACGTAAAACTGCCTTCAGGACAGAACGTGGGCTTTATCAATTCAAAGTGATGGCATTTGGTCTAATTAATGCACTTGCAACTTTCCAGGCCCTAATGAACAAGGTATTGCAGCCTTTCCTCTATAAATTTGTGTTGGTATTCTTTGATGATATATTGATCTACAGCAAAATGAAAGCAGAGCATTTATTGCATGTCCAACAAGTATTGGAAGTATTGAGGACACACCAGTTGTATGCCAAATCAAGTAAATGCACTTTCATGGCTGAAGAAGTGGAATATTTGGGCCATATTGTCAGCAGTATTGGCATTAAGGTGAATCCCAGCAAGGTGAAGTGTGTAAAGGATTGGCCTATACCTCAGAATATCACCCAGCTGAGAGGGTTCCTTGGTCTAGCATCATTTTATAGAAGGTTTATAAGGCATTTTGCCAAATTGGCAGCTCCTCTCACTGATCTCCTAAAAAAGAATGCTTTCCAATGGTTTGACAGTGCAAATAAGAGCTTTGAAGCATTAAAGGAGGCATTAACTTCAGCGCCTATCTTGGTATGTCCTGATTTCTCTCAACCTTTTATAATTGAGGCTGATGCTAGTGGAAGGGGCATTGGAGCTGTCCTAAAGCAGAGTCATGGAGTTATTGCCTTTGAAAGTCGGAAATTGGATGACAAGGAGTCAAGTTTCCACATGTATGACCCAGAGATGTTGGCAATACTTCATGCAATAAAAAAGTGGCACCACTACATTTATGGTAGCCATTTCAAGGTCAAGACTGATCATAAGACTCTCAGATATTTTCTATCTCAGTCTTCTCTATCACCCAAGCAAAGGAGATGGCTATCCATTGTGCAAAACTATGACTTTGACATAGATTACAAGATGGGCAAAGAAAATATTGTGGCAGATTCTCTTTCCAGGATATGGGCTTGTACTTCATCATCTATTAGTGAGGTTTATAAAGATTGGATCCATGGCATTCAAGAAGAGTATCTCAATGATCCTCAAGCAGCTGCTATTTTCCAAGACTTGTAAGATCCTGACTGTCAGCAATATCCCAATTTCAAGTTGCACAATGGGCTCTTGTGGTATAATGATAGAATATTTCTTACTGAACATTCCTCCTATAAGCTGCTAATCTTACAGGAATTTCACTCATCTCCTATCGCTGGGCATATAGGCCTCAACAAGACGTATGATAAGGTAAAACAGAGTTTTTACTGGAAGGGACTTTGGAAGGATGTTCTTGCTTATGTTCAAAGCTGTAAGCCCTGTCAACAAAACAGGGAGTTGAATTTGAGGCCAGCTGGTCTACTACAACCTCTACCTATACCTCAAGGTAAATGGACACATATCAGCATGGACTTAATTACAGGTCTACCAGTGACCTCTAAGGGTTGGAACAGTATCTTTGTGGTTGTTGATAGACTTACCAAAGCTGCCCACTTCATTCCTACTAAGACCCAATTTACAGCTTCCAAGGTGGCTAAGCAATTCATGGAGAATGTGTTTAAATTACATGGACTCCCTCAGGAAATTGTGAGTGATCGTGATGCTAAGTTCATGGGGCATTTTTGGCAAGAGCTTTTCAGTTCTATGGGAACACTTCTTACCCCAAGTACAGCAGATCACCCTCAAACTGATGGGCAAACAGAGAGGGTTAACCGCTGGTTGGAAGAGTATCTAAGGCATTTTTGCTTTGATACCCAAGCATCGTGGGATCAATGGTTGCATCTAGCTGAATTTTGTTATAATACCACCAAGCATACTTCAATTGGTATGAGCCCTTTTGAAGCCATGTTTGGCTGTAAAGCTCATGTCCCATCAACCATTATTGATCAAGCATTGACAAGCCAGCAAGCCAAGGATGATTTGGCTCACATGACTGCTCTATTACAGCAATGTAAAGATAATATGGTAAGGGCCCAAGCAAGGATGAAGGATTATGCTGATGAGCATAGGAGAGAGCTTCATTTTAAAGAAGGGGATTATGTATTTCTTAGATTACATAAGTCTAGGCATGCTTTCTTGAAAGGTAATACCAATGTTAAACTTGCTTATAGGTATTATGGACCTTACAAGATTTTGAGGAAAGTTGGGGAAGCGGCTTATGAGTTGGACCTTCCACCATCCTCTAGAATACACAAAGTATTCCATGTATCACTACTCAAGAAGTATTTGGGACCCAAGGAGCAAGTTATGGAAGAGCTACCTCCTATAGATGAAGAGGGCCAAATTGAGTATATTCCTGAAAAGATCCTTGGATTTAGAGATCATGTGCTGAGGAACAAGTCCTACATGGAATATCTTATCAAATGGAGAGGTCTACCTGATGAGGAGTCTTCTTGGCAGCCATCTACAATTGTGGAGCAGTACCCTCAATTACTTAGCTGAATTCTATGGCCAAAATTGAGTCTTTATGAGCAGATTTGATTTTCTCTTGCTATATGGCGTATATGGACATGCTGCAGCCAGCATTCACTATCCTACAGATCAGCATGTCTCTCACTGGATCATATGATCAGATCTGTTATGTTGGACAGCATAACTCTTCCGCCCGATTGCTTGATTTTGATCCATTTACAGATCAACATGCCTACAAGAGGTATTTGACTAAGAAACTTCATTGTTCAGCTGATATGACCAGAATTGAGCTGTTCAGGTTTACAAGGAGCATTGTATGTCCAGGTTACATCCTTTTTAAATTTGAGGAGGAAGGATTGTAACAGATGGTTACTTTTTACTTAGGCTAAACTTAGGCTAAAAGTTAGTAGAAAGGCCTTTATTGGCTTGTAAGTGTTCTTTTCTTTTTTAGGGGATACCATAAGTTGCCACGTGGCATCCTAGGAGGTAATCCCATAAGCAATACTGCTTTGTGCTGCCTTGGGCCATACCTATATAAAGGCTCTAGTTGTACTTGGCAAGGCAATTCATGACTTGTACTTCATTACTGAAATAGAATACTCAGCAAGAGTTCCAACACTCAGCAGAATTCTAAAAGGATTGACTTTCTCCTGTCCTTGTGCAGCCCCTCACAAGTCTCTACTCTATTCTAACCTTCCTGCATATTCTACCAAATTTGGGTGTGTTTACTATCAGTTAGGAGCAGTCCTGTTGCATAGGGAGCCCCCTCCCCCCTCCCCTCCCAAAAAAACAAAAAAAAAGCAAGTCAAGAACTCAGAATTTTCCAGACTCTTTTAGGGGCTCTCCAGAGCCCTATTTTGGCTCATTCAAGTCTCTTTTCAAAGCTCTTCCGAGCCTCTCCATCGACATTTCTGTGTTTCCACGCACTATCTCAGGTGCTCATTACGCAGGGTTTTGCTATCCAGTTCTCCTTGCCTACATTCGAGCTCCTCTCTCCAGGGCCAGTCACCATGCCACCGAAGCGTGCCCCTCGTGATATATTGTATGACATTGATGAGGCTACTCAGTATGAGCAAGTGCCTGCCACAGTGGCTGCATCCACTGGTGGTACAAAGGGTCCTTCCACTTAGCCTCTCTCTCCTGCATCGCGGGAAGCACAGGCAGCGCAGAGACAGTTTCTGGATGCCCTTTCCTCTATGCTCCAGGGTGCTTTCTGCCAGATAGGACAGGAGTTCAGCCAACAGCTTACCACAACCATGGCTATGCAGGATACCGCTCTTGCCCAAATGGGACAGTAGATTGGTCAGAAGATCACATCTGCCATTGCTATGCAAGATAAGGATAAGCAGCCCGCACCCCAGCAAGGGGACCACTCAAACAATCAGGATGTTTTGTCTGCTACACGCAGGGGTTTTATGGCAGATGCCCATTGTGCCTATGAGCATCAGTCTTCTGGACCATTGCATGTATCCAACATGGGATTATCTAGACTTCGAGGATGCATTTTCTGTGCCATTGAGCACCTTCTTGTAGGATGTCGGGCCATCTTTTGGCTCACAGCTTTCTGCATCTATGCAGGCTGAGCCGTATCTTTTGGGCCGACCCGAGCGAGTATGCCTGGAGCTGGCTTTGTTTATATGGGCCCACACCCTGACAGAGAGGTGAGTCATCTTCTCAGCCCTTTGGAATGCCATCATTTCGGAGAGATGCATTTGGTAGAGAGTCCTAGCCCAGGGTTCATGCACCTATCGCTCCGCCAGCGAGCACATATAGCCAGACGCAGCCAGTGCATCAGATGGCAGCAACTACTAACGCAGCAGGGGGTTGGTGGTGGGCAGCATGACACTTTTGATGACATGTTGGTAGATTCTTTGCGTTCATATAAGGCCACCAAACTTGAGATGCCCTTCTCCGATTATGTGAACCTCAAGCGTGATAATGCCCGCACTTCTAGAGGTTACACACACAAGAATTATGCAGCCAAGGATATCAAGGACAAACTCACAGTGCATAAGTTTAAAGGGGACACTTGCACTCCCAATGAGTTGGAGGAGTGGCTCATGAAGCGGGAAGACTATTTCCGCTTCTGCCCCAAGTCTGAGGAGGAGCGCATCATTTTTGCAGGTATGCATATGCAGGATTATGCCCACACATGGAGGCGATACATGAGGGATACGCCTCAGAGACCAACCACTTGGAGGGGTTTCAAAGAATTATTCTAAATTTGTATGATTGGACTTATTCTAGTCTTACAAAGGTATATCAAAGAATTGATGGTCACTACATTTGTATCCCCATTTGTCTTGGATAACAGTGGTACTGCAAAAATCAGCATGATTATTGAGATATCGGATGATGAGGATTTGATGGATGCTTCTAAGACTTTGGATGCCACTCAGGATGATTCAGAGGGTGCACAAATCGTGGAAGAAGCTCTAGATGTTGGAGCCAAGAAGGGGGCTGATTTCCCCTTTGACCCCGGTGGTGCTAATGAACATAATATGCATGGTATACATTCCGATGACACTCAGCCCGTATGTAACATGCGAGGCCATTGGCCTAAAGTCTTTCATGTGGAGCATCAGGTTGCTATGCCTTTTCTTGTGCGAGAGGATGCAAATGGCAATGCTCCTATGGATGAAGAGGAGATCTATTGGGATGCGCAGCAAGCCATTTATGCTATCTCTTATCATGCCTCGATGGGTGCCAAAAGTGCTGAAACTATCAGATTGAAAGGACAAATTAATGGCAGGACTGCTCACATGCTTGTGGACAGCGGTAGCACTCTTAGTTTCATCAATTCTAAGGCCTTACAGAAGGTGGGACTGATTGCTGCTGAGATTGATCATGGGCTGAGAGTAGAAGTGGCAAATGGACAGCATTTGGTTAGTAAATTTTGTTGCCAAGATGCAAGGATCAAGCTCTTTGAGGATTATGAATTTGCTGGGGATCTCTTGGCACTGGATATGGGCCCAATAGATGCTGTCCTTGGCTGCAATTGGCTGAAATCTTTGGGTAAATTCAGCATAAATTTAAATGCACTATCACTCAGCTTTGTCCACAAGGGTAGTACGGTAACATTGCATGGCATTGCCACTCCTAAATTGCAGCTCATTTCAGCAAGGCAGTTAGTGAGAGAGCTCAGGAAGGAACATGCCCTCTACGCATAGAATGCGTCAGTATCTCAGGGGGGTAGCATTCCCCATGTTGAGGATTGTGATATGCAGCAATTGCTATCGGAGTTTGCTGATGTGTTTGCTGATATGCCATCCAAATTGCCTCCCAAGAGGGATGTGGATCATGCCATTGTTCTAGAGCCTGGCAGTAAGCCCATAAACAAAGCCCCATACCGTCTTTCTAAGGTTGAGCGGGAGGAAGTGGCAGGTAAGGTGCGGGAATTGCTTGAGAAGAACTTCATCTCTCGTAGTACTTCTCCTTTTGCCTCTCCTATGCATGTACCCTGTCGGTGTTTGAAAAGAGGCAATGTGACCGCTGCCTCCTCCCTCGTAGAGAGGATCCACGTTGCTTTCAGGAGGACAAATTTTCCTGAAGCATGCACTTGGGGCCACAAACGAGACATTCTATTCATAGCACGCAAGTCTTCTCGCACTCCGCTTAAGTCTTTGGAACCAACCAAGTGTGCCGAAATAGTAGCCCCCACATTCTTGAAGATATGCATGGGATCCAAGAGATGATTGATTTGTAAGTGACCCCAATAAGGAAGCTCGTGAAAGATCGATAGCCTCTTCATACCAGGAGGACGTTCCTCTCCATTCGCTCTCCAAGCTTGAATCTAGTCACTTGCCTTCAAATATGATGGTGGTGGATGAAGTTGACCTCCACGTGCGAGATGGTCTAGCGGAAGGTATCGAGCATGACCTTCATAAATATTTTTCCTCATATGTTTGGAGTAACATGCAAGTAATTTCAAACTCGGTCCACAAACAAGACAAGCATGGTATCCACTTGTAACAAGTCCTCCACGCCTGCATGAATGTGTTAGTGTAAGACATGCATGCAAAAGAGAGTCATAAAAGCATAATCCTATATTATACTTGTAGAGACACAACCACGTACCTGTGCACTCTCCATATCCTGGGTAGTCATGCATGGTCCACATCAAGATACCCCTAACCAAAATATCATTGGTATGTCTAGGAGCTCTGGAAATATCAAAGACATGCACTCCTCTCCATAATATCTGTAACTCCTCTATCAAAGGTGCCATGTACACGTCCATATTTTTTGCCTTGTACTTCCCTGGCACAAGTAGTGCAAGCATGAGGTGTCCCTTTTTTATTGTTAGCCATGGTGGGATATTGTAATTCACCATGACTATGGGCCATGTCGACCAAGATGTCGAGCGTAATCCGAAAGGATTCATGCCGTCCATGGGGAGCCCAAGATGTAAGTTGCGTGGCTCCCTCGCAAAGTCCGGCCACTGATTGTCTATGTGCTTTCAAGCTGCACAATCTGTGGGAATCCTCAATGTGTCATCAGTGGACCGATGAGATGCATGCCATGTCATCAACTCCACTATGGATTTGCATCGGAACATGTGTTGTATTCTTGCAATGATGGGAAAGTGTCTCAAGACCTTTACCGGTATCTGCTCACCCTACAAGTCATCTCTATCTCGTTGTTCCCCACACTTCGGACAACTAGCCAAATCTCCATGCTCACGATGAAAGATAATACAATCATTACGGCAAGCATGGATGGTATCATAATCCATACCCGCCATTGTTAGCATCTTGGTGAAGAAGAAGGATGGATCATACCGCATGTGCATTGATTACAGGGATCTAAATAAGGCCACTATCAAGAACATGTTTCCAATCCCCAGGATAGATGACCTGCTGGATGAACTCAAGGGTGCTCAGTTTTTCACGAAGATAGATTTGAGGTCTGGTTACCATCCAATCAGGGTGAAAGAAGGAGATGAGCACAAGACAGCCTTTTGCACAGAACGAGGCTTGTATGAATTCAAGGTGATGCCTTTTGGATTGACTAATGCACCGGCCACCTTTCAGGCATTGATGAACAAGATATTAACAGCCACTTCTTTTCAGATGCGTGTTGGTTTTCTTTGATGATATCCTCATTTACAGCAAGGATAGACAAGAGCACATTAAGCATGTGAAGCGAGTGCTGGAAATTTTGAGGATGCATCAGCTTTATGCAAAAGCCAGCAAATGCACTTTTATGGCAAAGGAGGTTGAGTACCTGGGGCATATTGTGAGTAGACGTGGCATTCGGGTGGATCTTGCAAAGGTGAAATGCATCAAAGATTGGCCACAGCCACAAAATCCCACCCAGTTGAGAGGATTTTTAGGTCTTGCTTCTTTCTATAGGCGCTTTATTCGCAAATTTGCCAAGAGGGCAGCTCCTCTTACTGACCTCTTGAAGAAGGATGCTTTTGGATGGTCAAGGGAAGCACAACGCAGCTTTGAAGACCTGAAATTTGCTCTCACTCATGCACTTGTCTTGGTATGCCCTGAATTTTCGCGTCCTTTCATTGTGGAGGCAGATGCCAGTGGCAAAGGCTTGGGGGCTGTTCTGAGGCAGGAACACAAGGTAATAGCCTTTGAAAGCAGGAAGTTTGATGCCAAAGAACTCAATTTCCATGTTTATGATGAAGAGATGCTGGCTATCTTGCATGCTTTCAAGAAATGGCACCACTATCTGTACGGAAGTAAAATTAAGGTGAAAACAGATCATAGGGCACTCAGATTCTTCCTCACCCAGGCAAATTTGTCATATAAGGAGAAGAGGTGGCTGGCTGCAGTCCAATCCTATGATTTTGACATTGAGTATAGGAAAGGAAAGGAAAATGTGGTTGCAGACGCCTTGTCCAGGATGTGGGCTTGCAATTTGTCTGCTATCTCTACCATATATCAGGAGTGGATTCATGGCATTCAGGAAGAGTATATGCAAAATTCTAAAGCAGCTCTCATATTTTCAGATTTATAGAAGCCTTCTAGTTTGTGTCATCCGGATTTCAAATTGCATAATGGGCTGTTGTGGTGCCAAGACACGATTTATTTAGTGCCAGACTCAAAATACCGCGCCAGCTGGTTTTGCAAGAAATGCACTCCTCTCCCATGGCTGGACATTCAGGTATCACTAAAACATATGAAAGAATCAAGCAGAGCTTTACCTAGGAAGGCATGTGGAGAGATGTGGTTAACTACATGGCTGAATGCTTGCCTTGCCAACAGAATAAAGTGGACAGCAAGTTACCCGCAAGACTCTTGCAGCCATTACCCATTACAGAGGGACAATGGACGCACATAGCAATGGATTTTATCACAGGATTGCCTTCTACAAAGAGGGGATGGGACAACATCTTTGTTGTGGTGGATAGAATGACAAAACAGGCCCATTTCATACCCACTAAGACCCGGTATTCAGCATTGCAGGTTGCTTGGCAATTCATTGAACATGCCTTTAAGCATCATGGTTTCCCTTAGGAAATTGTCAGTGACAGAGATGCAAAGTTTATGGGTCACTTTTGGCAGGAGATATTTACAGCAGTGGGTACTTTACTCACACCTAGCACTGCTTACCATCCTGAAACTGATGGGCAGTCAGAAAGGGTGAACAAATGGGTGGAGAAATATTTGAGGCATTTTTGTCATGATACTTAAAAGTCATGGGATAAATGGTTGTCACTTGCTGAATTTTGTTACAACACTACCAAGCATCTCTCCATTGGCATGAGCCCGTTTGAGGCAATGTACGGATGCAAGGTCAGGATGCTTTCTTCAATTGGTGACATGGGTGTGAAAAGTCAGCAAGCACGGAATGACTTAGAGAGGATGGATGCCCTTCTGCAGTTGGCAAAAAGGAATATGCAGGATGCCCAAGCCAAGTAGAAGAAATATGGGATGAACGCAGGAGATATTTGTCTTTCAATGAGGGAGATTATGTGCATATGCGTCTCCATAACCGTTATGCCTCGCTGAAAGGTAATACCAACACAAAGCTTGCTCATAGGTATTACGGTCCTTACAGGATCATCTGCAAGGTTGGAGAGTTAGCATAACAGTTGGAGCTACCCAGTACCTCCAAGATCCATGATGTTTTCCATGTATCTTTGCTGAAACCACATGTTGGACAGCATCTTCCAGAGTTGCCACCTATGGATGAAGAGGGCCACATCCTCTATGTCCTGGAGCGCATCGTGGGTTTCAGAGACCATGTACTCCGGAACAAGACCTACGTAGAGTATCTTATCAAGTGGCGGGGACTCCCTAAGGATGAAAATTCATGGCAGCCAGAGAGCATTGTCCAGGACCACCCCTATCTCCTACCGGATTGATTAGTAGTTGCTGTTTGCTGCACTTTTGGACAGCCATGCTGTGAAATTTTGAGTGCAAAATTCTATGGGAAGGGATGGCTGTAATGAAGGGGAAAAAGGGGCCAAGTTAGAGGTCCTTTAGGTGGAAAATGTGGAGGGACTATATAAGTCTCCATCCACTTCCTACTATGTACTTTTTAATGTGACATCTAATCCTATCTTCTCTCCCTTCCTCCTCGCCTACGCTCACTCACTCTCTCTCTCTCTCTCTCTTCCCTACTCCCTCTCATTCTCTCCCTCTCTTTCCTACCTCATTCTCTCTCTCCTACCCCTTCTCCTCCCTTCTTCTTCTATCTCTCTCCCCTTCTGCTAGTCTATCCCCCTTTTTCTAAATCTGCCCCTACCCCCTTTTCTACACTCTGTGTCTGGGTGACTGCCCACAGCCTGAATTGCCAAAAGAGAACAAACATCAAAAGAGCAAGGACAAGCTTGAAAAATGACAAATGGAAAACAAATGAAGGTCAGAATGACTGTATCCGCTGTCCTTGGAAGAGGTGCGAGCTTTGTCCTTGCACCTATCCCCAGCATCGCACAGTCAACCCTTAGTCACGAGCAAATGAAGAAATAGCAGCAAATGAGCTTGAACCTGCTCCGAATGGCATCCAAACTACTCCTAGGTCCTCTATTCCGGGTTAGAACATCCCTAGAGGGCAGTAGATCCATCAAGCAAGGCCTAGCAGGAGAATTTTGCAGCTTGGAGAGGGGGAGAGATAGAATGCTCTAGAATCAAAGTGAGCAGGAGAATTGTCATGTGCACGGATTGGTATCTGACGTGTACTAGGTACACAGAACTAGCTCAGGTTAGCCTGGGGAGGCTTAGAGCTAGGCAAGCTTGATTCTCGGGTTGAGTGGCAAGGGTACGAACTATTTATAGGTCTTCGCTATTTTTGGCGCCGAGGCCCGAGTCTATAAAAGAGGCCCAGGGGGTTCAGTTCTTTGTGTGCAGTTGGGAGCAAGACTCGTTCCCAGGTGCTAGGTCTGATCCTGGATTGTGTCGCGGACGCGCGCCTGCATCTTAGCGTAGCCCAAGGCCCAGTGACAGATCCAGGGCTTCACAGCGCCACCTGGTGGTATGGGACACCAGGCTGGTTTGGATCTGATTGGGAGTTCGTGCCAGTAGCTCAACTCGTGGCTCGGAGGGGACATCTTCTGATTCGGGATCACATCCCGTAGATGTCACGGTTGGGTGGTGAGCAGCCTGCTCAGTTCTGATGTTGTGTGTGGTTATTTTGCAGATCAGGGGTTTCAGGATTGCCGGGACGTGTCAGTTGGTATCAGAGCCAACTCTTGAAGTAGGAACTTCTGATGCGAGAATTTTGACGGATTTCTCTTCCAAGTATGCCCTAAAATTCGAAATTTCCTGCTGCGTTTTTGCTGGCTACCTGGGGTAGAAGGGGTGAACAGATATCTGGAAAAGCAAGAAGAAGAGGAGTAAGAGAGAATCGAAATCTCTGAAGGCTTCGGAGAGAAGTTTAGAGGGAGGAGAAATTGAGCAGAAAGGTAGGAGAGATGTGCAGGAAATAGACAGCAAGGGAGGAAGAGATGCAGAGCCTAGGAAGGGGCGGAGTAGACGAGGCAATAGAGGCTGGACAGCCTGTGTAATAGGCTGTCCACAGCCAGCGCAATAGGCTGTCCACAGCCTGCGCAACAGGCTGCGAACAGCCTGCGTCTAGGGCTGCGTGCAGCCTGCGCAGGAGGAGGGTGCTTTTTTCGAAAAAGCACCCCTCCAAAGCTGGAGGGGCTCAGCCTTTTTTGGAAGCCCAGCTTCCAAATAAGGCAGCCCTGCACCCTATATAGGTGGGGGCTGGGTGCTAGGCTACCCACAAGCAGCCTTGAGTATCGAGACCTCACCTCGAGTTTCGTGCCCAGCCAGCCTCGTCCGTACAGCCTGCGCCCTGTTTCGATCAGCTCCCCTGCATTTGCCCTTGCCTGCGTCAGCCCTGCACAGCTCCCGAAGCTTCTGTAACAGTCCGTACAGCTTCTGCAACAGCCGTACAGCCTGTACGGACTGTTCCGCCTGCTCCTGTACCTGCTGCTGCATCGAACAGCGACTGCGACTGTACTTGCAGCCACAGTACGGCCTGCGTCAGCAGCCGTACAGGCCACGTCAGCAGCCGTACCAGCCACGCCCGCAACAGTTTGGCCTGCGTCAGCAGACCGTACAGCTTCTACTGCAGCCTGCGCATCCGGTTTGCGGGTTCGGGGAGGCTCCAGGACTCGTGGTCTTCCGATTCGCCAGATTTCAGCATCTTCTTCCGTCAGCTTCATTCGGGACGGTTTTCTTCTGCTCCATCCGCCTCTGTGCTTCGTTTCAGTCAGTTATTTCTCTCCGTTTGTAATCAAAACAGATTTCAGCCATGTCTGATGCTCAAAATCCCGAGTTCACCATGGGAGAGCAGGACTTAGATTACACTCCAGTGGGAGAGGATGATCAGGGTCTCTACGACGACCTGATAACTAAGAAAGCCTTCAGTGAGTTTACGACTGCTCTTGATGGTAAATTTGAGCAGGTCAATGCTAATCAATCGGGGTTGACACAGCAACTCCAGGGGATACAAGCAACTTTGACTCTTCTGGCTAGTACGGTTCAGGCACTCACGCATGTGGATGCCATGGCTTCCGTGCTAGGCCCAAATATCACTCCGGATCCTTTTCCAGGTGACCAAAAATCAAGAACAAAGGAGGTAGTTGACACTTGGTTGCACAAGTGGCAAGTACACTTCCAATTTCACCCCTATCCAGATGAGAAAAAGATTCAGCTTGCAGCAGGGTTTATGTCAGGAAAAGCCTTGCTTTGGTGGAAAGAGCTCCAACCTAAGCCTGATACTTGGACAGATTTTGAGGGCATCTTCAGGAAGGAGTTCCTGAAGAAGGAAGATGACTACGATATCGTCGGCAAGCTCAAGGCCCTCGATATGTCAAAATTGAATTTGACCTTTGAAGTTTATCTTCAAAGATTTAGGGATCTGCAAACCAGGGCCACTAAAATGGATCCTGTAACCTTGTTAGGTTTTTTCGTGGATGGTTTGCCAGACTCCTATAAGTTACAGATTAAGAATAACAAGTGCACAACATTGCAGGAGGCCATGACATATGCGCGCATATATGATGATACCATGGCCGGTACCAAGGCAACCACAGTTACCGAGACGAGCGGAAAGAATAAACGCAAGTTCTTTCAGCATGCAACTGGTATTGGGGAGACGAAGTCTACGGACAACGCCTCCAGGAAAAGCTTAACTCCAGCTAAGAATGGTAAGGCCCGTTTCCTTCGCACTCTCAGGCTCAAGAAAGAAGGCCGATGTTTCTATTGCGAGGAGCGGGGCCACACAAAGAATGAGTGTCCTAAGCGGAAGAACCAAAAGTTGGTGCTAGGACCGAAGCTCCAGGCGGGTCCACGTAGCGCAGCCAAGGGAGCCAACCAAGTCACGATGACAGGTATTTCAGTAAATGTCATTACTTGCCCCCTTTCTTGTAATTGTACCTATAATACTTCGTTGTTTGGTTCCCATGATCTTTTCCGAGTTTATGGAGAAGCTAGGGACCAACAGGTTCACATTCTCTTTGATCCGGGCAGCTCTCACAATTTTGTTAATTACAAATTTGTGCAGAAGATGGGGCTGTCCACAGTATCTAGCGACCACACCTACGAGGTGCAGCTTCCAGCTGGAAAGCAGTTTTGGGATCGCAAGGTTGAAGCGCTTCCCATCCGGATTCAAGCCTACACAGGAGCTCTCACATGTTATGTTATGCATCTAGAGCATGTAGACTTGCTGATCGGGATAGAGTAGTTTAAAACCCACAATATCCAGATCGGATGAACGGAGCATACACTTTCTTTTGTAGACAAGGACACCCAATTTTGTATTCAGTGTGATAAGATTCCCCCTTCTCAGGGGCCTATTGTATCTGCGATGCAGCTTCGGAATATATTAAACAATTCTCATTATGATGTCTATCAGTGTGTTTTGATTCCACTTTCTTCATTTGTTGTTTCGGTCATTAACAAAAATGAATTAAGTGTGTTTGAACACCGAGAATTGAGAATGTTGTTAGATAATTTTAAAGACGTATTCCCAGCTCAACTGCCAGAAGGTTTACCTCCAGAACGGGCAGTAGATCATCGCATAGACTTAGTCCCAGGGGCTCAACCTATCAGTGTACCACCTTATAGGATGAGCCAGGTAGAGGAGGATGAGTTAGCTATCCAGCTTCAGGATTACCTGAATATGGGCTATATCCGCCTAAGTAAATCACCTTGGGGTGCACCTGTCCTCTTAAGAAAGAAGAAAGATTCTTCCTGGAGAATGTGTATAGATTATAAACGATTAAATAGAGTTACAATTAAGAACCGCTATCCTTTACCTCGTTCTGATGATTTGATAGACCGTTTGGCCGGAGCGAAGTATTTCACTAAGATTGATTTGCGTACGGGTTATCACCAAATCCGTATCTATGCTAAACACATAGATAGGACCGCATTCCGGACTAGGTATGGTCATTACGAGTTCCTCGTATTACCTTTTGGTTTGACCAATGCTCCTGCTACTTTTCAGCAGATGATGAACGATTTGTTCAGAGATTATCTGGGCAAATTTGTTGTCGTGTTCTTAGATGATATCTTGGTATATAGTAAAACGCTTGAGGATCATATAGGACACCTCCGGGTTGTCTTACTTGTTCTAAGACAGCATAAGCTTTATGCCAAGAATGTGACTTCTTTATGAAGGAGATCATTTACTTAGGACACCAGATTTCTTCTGAAGGTATTAGCATTGATCTGGATCGTATCCAGAAGGTTTTAGAATGGCCTATTCCTCAGACTGTGAAACAACTTCGTTCTTTCCTAGGATTTACGGTATTTCTTCGGAAGTCAGTGCGTGATTATTCACATATCACGGCACCCTTGACCAACATATTGAAAGGTCGTGGATGCAGGTCTACCCAGCTGATCTCTTGGAATGATGCAATGAACAAGGCTTTTGAAACCTTGAAGTTTTCTATCAAGGAAGCACCCGTTCTTGCATTACCCGATCCTACCCGGCCTTATGTTTTAGAGGCCGATGCGAGTGATTATGCGATTGGGGCAGCTCTATTCCAAGAGGGCAGACCTGTAGCTTTTGAGAGTAAGAAGCTAGACGACACCCAGTATCGTTGGCCCACACTCGAGAAGGAACTTTATGCTGTAGTGTATGCTCTCAAGGTTTGGAGACACTACTTGTATGGTTCAAAGTTCCTTGTATTGACTGATCACCAGTCAATTAAGTATGTGTGTGATGGATCAGAATTGAGAGGAAGGAAAGCTAGATGGGCAGAGCTAATGAAGGATTTTGATTTCGAAATACGTTATCGTAAGGGTTCGTTGAATAGTGTGGCGGATGCCTTAAGTCGAGTTAAGTTTGTAAATGCTTTGTCATTTACGGAAATATCCTCAGACCTATTTCAATCCTTGAGAGGGCTATACGCAACTGATAGTCACTTCAGTTCTTATTGGCAGAGAGTCCAGGATGGGAGCTCCATGGTTGACCAGGACTCAGGGATTGTGCCACCTAGGATACAGGCGGCGGGAGGTCAGTGTATGATTAGGAACGGCTTGCTGTTCCGAAATGAAAAAATTTGTGTGCCTGATGTTCTGGACCTTAAATCCAAGATTCTCTGGGAGTGTCATGATGCTCCTAGTGCGGGACATCCAGGTATACATAGGACTCTGTCTCTTGTGAAGCATACCTTTTATTGGCCTAAGATGCGTGCATTTATAGAGAACTATGTAAAAGGTTGCCGGGTTTGTCAGGTTACTAAGGCTGAACGCCTTAGAAGCGCGGGCTTATTACAGCCATTACAGATTCCAGGTAATAAATGGGAAAGTATTTCCATGGATTTTATTACTGGTTTACCTCGAACGCGCAAGGGTCATGACTCTATTTGGGTCATAGTCGACCGTTTGACAAAAATGGCTAGATTCTTACCTACAAGAACAACTATTTCCGCTGTTCAGTTGGCTCACGAGTTTGTGGACCACTTGTTCAAGCTGTATGGTTTGCCATCTGACATAGTCAGTGACAGGGGCTCAAAGTTTACAAGTAACTTTTGGACACTTGTATTTGAGAAGTTAGAAACTACTCTAAGTATGAGTTCCTCGGATCATGCACAATCTGATGGCAGTACAGAAAAGGTCAACGAGTTGGTTGAAGACATGCTTCGGGCATATGTATCTAAGAGACAGTCTTCATGGGAAGATTATCTACCCATGATTGAATTTGCTTACAACAGTGCAAAGCATTCTAGTACAGGTTATAGTCCTTTTATGCTTATGTACGGGTTTCAACCTAAGTCACCACTTACGGTAGGATTAAAAGGGATTCAAAATGATGCTGCTAAGAACTTCTTGCAAGACATGCAGGAGATGTTGCAGTTTGCCAAGGAGTCTATTAGAAGTGCCCAAGATCGGGACAGATTTTATGCTAATAGACATCGTTCACCCAGAGAGTTCTCTGAAGGAACGATGGTATATTTGAGAATTCCTAAGGAATCCAAGAGCCTAAGTACTGGTTTGGTTCCGAAATTATCCCCCAGATACTGTGGCCCATTCAAGGTCATTAAAAGAATTGGATCAGTTGCATATCGACTAGAATTGCCTCCTGATGTTAAAGTACATCCAGTCTTTCATGTCAGTAGACTGAAAGAAGTCTTGGGTGCAGATGATCAACTTGTTTCTCCTCATGAGATTATAGAAGTTACAGATTTGACTTTTATTCCTCACGAACCTGAATCTATTCTTGAATTTCGTGAAAGACAGATTCGAAATCGTACTATCACGGAATACAAGATTAAGTGGAAGGATCGTGTTGAGGAGGATGCAACATGGGAGACATTGCAAAACCTCCAAAGAACATTTCCGGATTTCTTAACGAACTCAGGAGTGAGTTCTTAGAGGAGGGGGAGTATGTCATGTGCACGGATTGATATCTGACGTGTACTAGGTACACAGAACTAGCTCAGGTTAGCCTGGGGAGGCTTAGAGCTAGGCAGGCTTGATTCTCGGGTTGAGTGGCAAGGGTACGAACTATTTATAGGTCTTCGCTATTTTTGGCGCCGGGGCCCGAGTCTATAAAAGAGGCCCAGGGGGTTCAGTTCTCAGTGTGCAGTTGGGTGTGCAGTTGGAAGTAAGACTCGTTCCCAGGTGCTAGGTCTGATCTTGGATTGTGTCGCGGACGCGCGCCTGCATCTTAGCGTAGCCCAAGGCCCAGTGACAGATCCAGGGCTTCACAGCGCCACCTGGTGGTATGGGACACCAGGCTGGTTTGGATCTGATTGGGAGTTCGTGCCAGTAGCTCAGCTCGTGGCTCGGAGGGGACATCTTCTGATTCGGGATCACATCCCGTAGATGTCACGGTTGGGTGGTGAGCAGCTTGCTCAGTTCTGATGTTGTGTGTGGTTATTTTGCAGATCAGGGGTTTTAGGAGTGCTGGGACGTGTCAAGAATCACGGGCAGAAGAGAGAGTGGCAAATGATCACGGGCAGGGGAGAGAGAGTGAAGAATGGTCACAGGTGACCGTACAGCCAGCAAGTAACATTGGAGAGCATGCAAATGAGTTGTGCAGCCAGTAAATAACGGGTTTTCTTGCGCATAGAAAATCACATCCCCATGACACTTTTTCATAATCAATACGGATACTATCCACAAAAATGATGTGTCCAAGGTATGCGAGTTCTTGTTTCTAGAATCCACATTTGTTCTCTTATGCAAAACATTGCGTTTTTAAAAGTATCGACAACACTATCTGTAGATGGCATCCATGCTCTAAAGGAGTCTTACCATCAAGATGTTGTCCAAAAAGACCTACAAATCATCATTTCTAGTGAAGTGAGTCCAAATGAAAGCACCAAGAACTCAGAATGGCTGAATCAGCACGAAATGTGGTCTTACAAAAATCTTTTTCAAACATTCCTGAAATCAATCTTCATAAAATACTTGGCTCTGCAGAGCTGATGAATGAGATCGTCCATCCTTTGGTAAATGATAAGTTTGTTCAATTTCTTATATTCTACGCGTAAGCATATAGAAGTGTCTCTCTTCTTGACCAGATCTTGGAAGTATAGGGTCAATGCCCCACCTGTAATCCCTCAAATGAGGAGAGCTCAGAGGCTTGCAATTGTTTATTACTCTCCCTTTCTTTTTCACACCTTGTGAGTACACCATTTATATTAGTGGGGGACGTGTCCTTCAGGGCAATTCAACTTTAATCCCAGCCACTGAATAATACAAATATGCATACTTGATGCATTAATTAATCTACATTCCATAGAAATGAGATCATTCATGCAATATTGTGCTGTGTTTATAGCACCGATGAAACAAGTGAAGCATTTTCATGAATTAGAAAATGCTCTTATAAATGCTCAGCAATGTGCGTGAATTCTCTCTTAAGGTTCTTTAGTTAGTCATAATGTTTTCTCAACGAATAGCTATTGTTTTTGTGATTTGGGATCAGCTATACTCAGACGCATTCAGCCCAGTGGTTGGTCTCTTTAGCATTATTTGTGAGACACTTTTAGGTACCATTGGCAAAGATTTTTTGCAAAGTGCTACTATAATTGTATTGTATTGAGATTTATCTTGTTGTTTATTGTTGGACTCTCAGGCTGAGTATGATATGGATGAGGAGGACGAAGAGTGGCTAAATAATTTCAATCAAGCCATGTCTCATTTGGGTATGACATCAATATTATCTGAAGAGCAGTTTGAACAAATAATGGACATTCTGGAGAACAAGGCTGCTGACTTGGAGAACTTAAAGGCGTTACAAGGTGCACTTGGTCAAGATTCTGCACTTCAGGGCAGACTGCAGCAGACATCCGAGGATTGCTGCATTTGCAATGGGGGAGAAAATTCTTCACATAATATGGTTAGAATTTGAATTGGTTTTCTGCTTTGAGGCAATCAAGGATAAGGAATGAACTGCTAGTTAGTTTCTAAAGTTTGGTAAAGTTTGGTTAACTTTTCATGATTTTGCCATCTTCATTTTTACTGATGTATGTGTAAATATCTGCAGGTTTTTAAATGTGCTAGTTGTTACATTTATGTGCATCAGTCCTGTTATGGTGTTCAGGAACCAGAACAGTTTAAGAGCAAAATTTGGTATTGTAGAAAGTGTGAGGCTGTTGCAGCAGGCAAAGCGAATTTCGGAGTGAGGTATGAGGATGGCTGAGGTTTTTGTTTTAACCGGGCTCTTACGGAGTGGTTTGCTGTAGCTGGCTTAGAGTTCTTAGAGGTTATTAGTCTCTAAATCTAAGTGCTTAGCTTGAATGTATTTAGGTTTGATTTCACTTTGAAACACGCCTTTTTTTCTTCATAGAAGATTTCAATTATCATTTTGGTAATACACTTCACTTGCTCCATAGTTGCGCTCTCTGCTGTCAACAAGGTGGTGCCCTCAAGCTTGCCACAGAGCCCTTCAAATGGGTGCATGTTGTATGTGCATTGTATACAAATGAAACATTTTTTGTCAACACAGACACCATGGAACCCATAGATGGTCTCAGTGCTGCGGATGCACGTGCAAGAAAGCAACGGCGACGATGCTGGCTTTGTGGTTTGAGAGAAGGGTCTGTAGAAAGATGTTCAGTGACAACGTGCAAAGCAGTTTTTCATGTGTCATGTGGTGTCATGCAAGGAGCATCCTTTGAGGTAGACTTTCAAAGAAATTGATATACTTTTAAAAAAAATGTAAATTATGAGTATGATGTTCATACTTCATAGCTTTGTGTATATGCATCGATTGCCGTATTGCATGTTTGCTTGCTTGTAAGTTATCTGCAGAGGATGAATTGCTAAGGAAATTGTCAGTGACATTTCTTAGTAGTGTTGGATTTCAGAAAATTGTAGTTTAGAGAAGTTGTAATGAGCGGAGTATATCTACAACTGTGCAGTTACAACATTCCAATCAGCAAGTCGTGCATGTACGATCATATTGTGCGAAACATGCAAATGTTGCTCCTGTGTCAAGTGCAATAAAACAAAAGGGGTTCACAAGTATGAATGAGGTGAGATTTTTCAACAGTACAGAGTGTTTACTTGTGTTCTGCCTCCCTTTAATCATCTGACATGAGGTGGCAATGTTGGTAACATTAAATTAGGACGAGAAAGAGTACAGATATGAAGCTCGTCGGGAACTCTCCGATAAGTCTGCTGAGTTTGAAGAAAGATTTTCTCGCACAACAGGAGAGGGCGAAAAAAGAGGCGAGAGAAAATCAGGGAGAAAGATCAGAGCCCCCAGAAAAGACAGTTTGGTACATGAAAGATGCCACAGTGCCAAGAACATAACTGGATTCCTAGGTGATGATTGCAAATGCATTGCCTTAAGGCACAGAATGGTTGCTCCAGATTGTGCCAAGCAGAGATATCTAGATGGAAAATCACAAGAGTCAAATTTCGTGTCAGAGGTCTGCCTTGAAAACGAGTTGGCAGATGTGAAAACAAAAGAGGAACCAGGCCCAGTTTTGAACCTTGACGATGCACTGAAAATTGGCATTGCAGCTCCACAGCTTGTGGAGGCAGTGTACTTGTATTGGGTCTCTAAGCGAGCCAAGTCAGGAGGGACACTGCTACAGCGAATCCAGCAGGTTCAGTTTCATGTTACAAAAGTTAAGAGTGTTGCATGCTTTGTGCTTTTGTTTTCTCAAATATTTAGAGTGACTGATTTGTTTGTTGACTGAAACTGGCAGGAGCAAGCAGTAAAGAAATTTGACATTTTTAATCCAAATGCCACCGATGGTATTTCTTCTTCGTCTTCAATCCAGGGAAGCGCATTGGGGCATTGTGGGATGGATTTTGAAATGGTGAGTGTTGCATACCTTTGTATGACATTTTACTGTCGTCCCTTAAGTAAGATTTTATAACTTGTTTTTGCTCGTTTACTCAAAGCTATTTTTGGGTTTAATGTGCATGGGGGAGCACAGAAGGAAAAGTTAGTGGCTGCACGGCAACACCTAGAAAAATTGCTGGAGCTCACCAATTTAATTGTTCAACGAGAAAAGCTCAAACTTGACATTTTCTCTCTTTACCAAGATGTTAAAAAACTTAACCTTCATGCTCTTGGAACCAGAGCTACAGGTCATGCTTGTTTTTTCTGTAATGGAACCTGCCTTTTGCAACACTGTACCATGTGCAATAGGGATTTTTGTTTCCAGTGCTTCAAGAGTAAGAAAGGGTACGAAATTAGGAGCTGGTTGGCTGCTTTGGAGCTTCCACAGTTTGTCTGTGATGACTGTCAAAAGGAACAACACCGAGAGGAGATTGTCTCACATCTTATGGATAGAGATTGTAGAAACTGCCAGTCGGGACACAAACAGAAGTCATTGCGTAATAAGCACCCTGATTGTGAGGGTGGTTGTGTGGCTGGCTGTGATTTAAAGGGCATAGTAAGGCAGGAGGCACCTTTTCAGGGCAATCATGAAAAAGTTGTCAGCACTACTGGCTGTTCTACGACACATTCACCAAAGAAACCGAATATTATTTTTCCACCCTTGTATTTAAATTGTCTGGATAATTCAGCTACCGAGGCCTTCTGGGAGAGTGTTCACCACCAAAAGACGATGTTAGTTTCTGAGTTGCTCAAGAATATGCCAAAGATGTCTTTTCATGCTATAGGCTGCAACCAAGCATAGGAACTTTCTTGTAACCTAGACAACACCAGAGACTTTGTAAATTGTACAAGTTTTCTTTGAGATATAGAAATCTCATTTTTTTCCTGATGATTCCGAGAGACCCTTCAAGATGCTGAAGGTGATCTTAGTTTTTATGAAAGATTTCCTTGGGCCAAGACAAGGAAGCTTGTCTTTAAAGAACTTTTCGGCATTCTTATAATTATGTACATGCTTATAGCATTGGATAATCAATCCATTCTTCTAGTTTAAAGAGTAAATTAAAATTTTATGTATAGTTTGTTGAATAAATTTCAGGGAGTGCCTGTTTGCAAGAGACTGCAACTTAGATTGTCCACTAACTGTACTTGAAGACTCTCCTATTCTATAATTGTAAAAATTAAATGTGGCATGTTCAGTCGGTGTTCTTTTTGTTATTCTCGGGGCAAATGCTGAGTTTGTTTCTCAAGGGGGATAAGCCATGTAAGCTACTGTCTTTTTGGTAATAGAGCTCCGTGCAAGGGCTGTTTTGTACAAATTAGTAGTAGTCATCAATAGTTAGAATTCTTCCCTTAGATGTTTCATCAACGAATGACATAGCCTAATTTGTTCCATCAAGAAACCAAAAGCCACCACGCTGGGATAAACAGAGAGACCCTCACCAAAGTCTCCAAGGAACCTTAGTAACCAAGGCCTTTTGTTATCTTTGTGGTGATAGCTCCTTCCTTCATTTGTAGCAGGGCTTTCCTCTCAGCCTTTCAATTGTTCTATATGCCATGTTGGTTTACGTATGTATATTGATGGGAAAGAAATTACATTCCTGAGTACTTTGACAAGGGGGGAGGACTTCGACGAGCAACGGGACTGTGAGTGGCTGGAGATGGGACTGATAGTGGCAGAGAGAGAGACTTTGGGAGCTCGTCGACTGACGCGGCAGGCACTTCAGAGAGAAGATTTGGCCCACAGCAAGGAAATCGAGGCAGGGAACCAGCCTGTGTGCGACATACAGAGAAGACCCTCTTATGCCTGGGCAGTTCAAGGGGCCACGAGGAGCTTCTTCAGAGTGCCCTCGCAGCAAAAGACCTCAGCCAGAGAAGCCCTTGTCCCCGGAGCTAGAAAGCTCCGCCTAAAAGAGAGTTTTCTTTTGGGAGAACGTTAGAGAAAGAGAAGGATTACCAAGTAAGATCCCTTCGGTGAAAGTTTTCATGGGGTTATTGAACGATAGGAGGATATGCCCACGGTCTTAGGCCCCTCTTAGAGCGCGGCCACATGGGCCGCTAAACGCAGAGAAATTAGATCTACAGCGGGCAATTCCTGGCCACATGCAAACGAATGCTCTTCGATGTGCAGATCTTCAAACGGAGGTAAGTGCCAAAAAGCCCCCTCCATTCACCAGCGAAAGCTCTGATGAGACGACTTGGTGGACTCCAACGCTGCTGCTCAACGACTGTGCCTGCGCAGATGCTCAGAAGGTCTTCTTAGACACTAAGCGGCAAGTAGCTACACTAGCACGTGGACACAGTCCCACAGATCTGATTTCAGCGCATTCTGGAGCTTTGGAGGCAGGGCAGTGAATTTTAGATCTTTGGAGGGAGGCATGTGGCCGCGCTCTTACGGTTAGGAATTTGTGTGGGTTTTGCTTGTGTTGAACATTCAGTTTGTCCTCAATGGGTATCTCACAAAATGACTATTCCAATTGTCAAGAACGGTACATAGCCTCATACAAATGTCAACCTTTATATTGGTATAATCACAATATAGAGTATGGGTCCAAGATGAAGTCGCAAAGCAGGCTAGTCTCCATGACAGAGACTTGGCGGCTTCCCTATCAGCCACTAGAGTTGCCTACAAATATAGTTTTCGACTTTAAGTAGTTCGTGTACCAACCATAGTCTTATTATTTATGGGAGTCTTCAGTTAAACAAGCATAAAATTTAGTCCTGAAATACAATACATCAACATCCAATTAGTTGTACTTCCTATTTTTTGCAATGCCATGGTTATGTGAAGACAAAACAGCAAACTGTTCAGTGTCCAATTTTGGGATTTCCATCAAAGGCGGTGTGTCCTCTTTCTGTAGATTGAGATGTTGTGTGTGCCTTTAGGACAACAAGAGGCGATTCACAAGCATGTGTCTTGATGGACTTAGCGATTGACCCTGTGAATGTAGAGGATGGGGCAAGGAGGGACCTCATTCAAAATTTTTTCTTCAAGAATATTAAATTTTATGTGGCATGGGAGGTCACTTTATTAAATACTACGTAGAAGGGGCTAGTTATAGAAACTTTGGAAAGAAGAATGAGGAAAACCAATGGACAAAGGAATTGAAGGAACAAGGACAAGAAGGGAATGCCCCAACAAAGTGGAAGAAGATACTAGAGATTAAAGAGAAAAGTGGAAAAAAGGGGGCTCAAGCCCAACAAGAGGCAATGATTGAGAGTACAAATGGGTTTGAAGTTTTGAGGGATGAGGACATGGAGACAAATGAAGAAGAGGAGGAAGAGATTGTCCCCAACACACAAAGCTTCGAAGCACAGTTGCTAAGAGTAGACAAGGCTAATGTGGCCAAAGAGCATAGTTATTTAACCGGATAGGAGAGCATCTCAGATGGATAGGATGGGCTTAAAAGAGGTGACAAACCTAGAAGAAAGGGAGAAAAGAAGGCTTTTGAGGGGTTTGTTATGTCACCCGTGCAAATTCTAGTGGAACAAAAACATACTAAATCCATGACAGGTAACACTCAAGCCAATGTTTCCTTTTAAGGTTTAACAAATGATTTGAAAGCCATTGTTGTTAAAGAGACGACTAAGTTGAATGGATTTTTACACCATACTTTTTCTACAGGAATTGAAAGTAGAGGAAAGTTGAAGCAATAACTTTAGTCGATAGATAAAAATAGGAAATGGTTCTACACCATGATAGAGGGGGTGTGACGATTGAAATAGCCCCAAATCTTGAAAAGTGCATCGGTTGTAGTATCTCAATCTGACTTCTTCTAGGTTTCTTATGTCCAGGATAAGATCAATAAGATGTGGGCAATGCTTTTGGAGGTACATCCTCTGTTTATTGATAAGTGGATCGAGGCCATAGATAGGACCAAGATTTTCTTGTAAGCAATAAGAAAAAGAGCGGTTATGGCCAAAACCATGTGTTTTGTTAGAGCTATATTTAGCTTGCCCTAACTCCGCCTAGTCCTCAACTATATATATGCCTATATATGCCTATGATGAATAGAATCACTTCCTTGGGAGCAACTCTTGTGTCCGTCTCTCTCGTCTTTCTCTTGCTCTCAACACAAGAGTTGCTCCCAAGGAAGTGATTCTATTCATAGATCATAGGCATATATATAGTTGAGGACTAGGCTGAGTTAGGGCAAGCTAAATATAGCTCTAAACTTTTAGAAGAATAAATGCTCACACTCATTGGATTTTTAGAAGAGGGCTAGATTCAATTGAAAGGACTCAAAGAGCAATTGAAAGCAGAAGAACTCATGGCATCTCAATTACAACAGATTTCCACTAGGAATGGTGGGCAGGTAAAGTTGATAGAGCAAATGAGTATGTGTTTAGAAGAATCCGTAAGAACCATGCCCAAGAATTAATCACATGCCTTAGAGAAAAGGAATTGCGTGGTGATAGATAATCTAGAAATTTCACAAGTGGTGACATCCCATTATGAACGTTGATTTGGTGAGCCATAAATCATTTGATTGAGAAGCTAGTGGCAAGAGCTAAATGTAGTTAGGTTAGACCGAGAAGCTAGTGGCAAGAGCTAAGTGTAGTCAGATTAGACTGAGAGTCGTGAATTAGGGTTCTTAGAAAAATTTAGAAGAGTTCAAGGGAGCAGTTGAATGCATGGCTAAATGAAAGACCTCACGACAGGATTGACTCCTAGTGAAGTTCTATGTGGTGCTCTAGGACTAGATTGGGCCTCGTCTAATCAACTTGTGGAATGGATTGGTGGAGAGAGTTTCCTTGGACAGAAGGATCAATAGAGAGATGGTATAGTTGAACTGTTGTGTGTTCTTTTGTTTGAGGGGGATAAGAGGAGGAGAGAGAGAGAGAGAAAGAGAGAGGTAAGCTATGAATTTGTAGATAGAGGGAGAGATATCATATCATGATATGTGTATTTTATTTGTTTTTGTGAGGGGTAGGGAAAAGAGAGTAAGGAATAGATACATAAGGGGTTTTGTAATTCAAAAAGTGAAAATTTTCATACATAATGGATACTTTAATCATCTCAAAATTTACAGAAGGGGTGTATATAGGTTATAAAAATCCACAAGTAGGGTTTTTTTTAAAATACCCCGGTCCCAAGGAAGAGCTTTTGAATGGAGACTGCTAGCAATGTGCAACACTTGTTATAAGATTTTTGCCAAAGCACTAGCACTTCGATTTAAGGGACAAGGTTCATGTTTGGGTAAGAGAAGAGCAAAAGGGATTCATAAAAGGTCGAACTGTACTAACATTATGGGAAGGGTCAAAGTTGGCTGATGAGCAGGAGCAATATCGAAGGATGATTTTGACAAGGCATATGATAGGAGGGAGTGGGGGTTCATCATTGGATCACTAGAGGATATGGATATTGGCCCCAAACTTCTTTGCCATTTCCTGGCAAAGAGATCTATCCGCCAAGGGTGTCCCCTTTCCTGTTTACTTTTTGCTATAGTTGTAGATGCTTTGGGATGGCTCATTCAAGACAAAGTAGAACCAAATTTGATAAAAGGCATTTAGTAAGAGGATGTGAGACAGCTTATGAGTCAACAATTTGTAGATGACACAAACCTTACACCCCAACATGATTCAACGTCCGTATGAAACACAATGCGAGTGTTCTGTTTAGCCTTAGGATCTAGAGTCAATTACAACAAAACGCGATTTCAGGACAAAAAAGGATCCTCTGAAATATTGGTGATCAAGGAATGCCAGGTAATCAAAGATGGGGAAATTTTAAGGTTATTGGAAATACCCATGGGATTCCATTATACCATGAAGGCATGAAAGGAGTGGGCACTGCAAAGAATCAGCCAAAATTTTTCAAAATGGCAAGCCCTTCAACCCTCACTTGCTAGAAGGAAATTTGTTCTCAATCACTTCATTTTACCCATCAATCATTTACATCATTTCTTGCTATTATCCTTCCAACAAGAGAGTGGGAGAGAATAATTCACTTTTCAAAACATTTTTGTGGAGGGAAGGATGCAACAAAGGAAAGTTGCAATGGTAAGATGGGATTTCTGCACATTTCCAAAGAAAAGAGAGAGAGGATCAAGAATTGTAAACATGGAAAGATCCTTAACTAGGTTTATGGCTCAATGGATGCTTAAGCCTTACAATTTGCTACTAGGAGATAATGTAGGAAGATTGGGTGGTGCTCAAAAGTTATATCATTTGGAATATATGGTTGTAGAGAAATGCTAGCTTGTTTAAATATGACTTTTTGGACTCACTCTTTCATGGTGATTGAATACATGCATAAGGTGACAATCTGCTACAGCAACGTGATGCTCTTATCCAATAGCTTCAAGATAATCTCAGGAAGGACATACGATTTGCTACAAAGCATCTCGAGATGTCCAAAAATATTTGGAACCTTCTGGTTGATGTGGTCAATGCAACCAAAGTACCTCATGGAGACAAATTTACTTGGATACCATCTATTGTCTATACTTGGATACCAACTAATAAATTACTATACTTGTCTATGGTCAAGAATGCTTCCACCTGAATTTGTTTTGTACTTGGATACCGTTTGCTACATATACTTGGATACCGACTATTAAATCAATCATTGTAAAATTCTTACATATTTGTCTCTAGATATTGCCTCTATGCCTTGAATGATAGGACTAAGTAGGTCGTACTCAATAATCTTCATGGCTTTTATCACATGAAGAGGATATAGAAAGCATGTGAACTATATCTCTTGTAAACTTTGCAAGTGAACTATAGGTGGTGCACGATTGCTCCTTTGTTGCCATTCAAAGGTATTTTTCAACCTAGAGAAAACAATAATATATTGGCACACATTATTATCATAGTTTTTAAAGAGTGAAGAGTCTTTCCACCTTCTTGGAGAGATCAAACTTTAGCTTGATGTGGGTCTTGAAGAATTTGCATCAAAGGGTGGATTGAGAGCTCAAGTGATTGTTTTGCTAGACTTTTTGTTTTTGTACTTGTTAGAAGTTGCATTCTCCAAAGAAGTTCTAGACTTGAGATTTAAGAAACCACAAGTTAATCTATAAGGTCAATAGATTGGTTTTTAATGTTCTTGTTTTGAAATCAACAAGTGAATGACACAGAATAGCAAAAAGAAAAAAAGGAAAAAAAAGAGAGAAGTGCATACACATTTTAGTAGGCAACAATGAAACAATTTTTGGTTTGTTGTAATGTGTTAGATAAAAGACATGGATAGTAACAACATTCACATGAGCAACTTTGCATTATTGCAAGTATGCATATTCTTCCTTGTATATAACTGGAAGCTTGTGTGCTAAAGTAAAGTTTGTGTTAAAGTAAAGGTTTTCTTTGGTATTGGAAGGTGGATAAGAGAGATGCAATATACATATTTGATCTTGAACATTGAAGGAAACTGTTATGATCATATAAGCTCTTCTAAATTTTATGTGGGATAAAGTTGAAAGAGCCTTTTTTGTGGCACATGTTTGAAACTTTAAAGGATCCCTTCTTACTCCTATATTTCTTTTTTTAATATCCTTAAAGCAATTGCTTATCAGAAAGGCATGAGGCAATAGTATAGAGGGGATTTTTTCATGGTTGACATCTACCTAGGTCTACTAATGTTTCAAAGCAATTAATATGCCTTTGTTTATCCTTTATCTAGGATATACTTTGTCGTTGAATAGAGATTTGTGTGGGAAATTAGTAGAATAGATGCAATGTACTTGTTCCCTTAAAGGATCAAAAGCTGAACACTAGTATGATAAAGGAATTTTCTTAACTAGTATAGCTTGTTGAAATTTTGTTCCATGTATGGCAGCTTGGATTTCCAAATAGGAATTTATATGGCCATATATGTACGTCATAAGAATTTATTTAACTTTGAGTAAAAAGAAAAACCATGGGAATTTCGTTATATCCATATTAGGAAGATCTTGTGGCTATTTTCCATTGATTTTTTAAAAATTATTCTATAATTAGAATGGTCTTGAACAATCTCTAGAATATTATTACATAAAAGAAGAAGGACTTACTTTGCTTTGAAGTAATTTCTTGACAAGGAAGTAAGCCTTGCAATTTAGGGATTACTCCACAAAAGGGTCAAATGATTTAGTGCATTAATGAAAATGTTGTTTTGGTAGGAATTAAAAAAGGATTAATTCATTATTTCCATAGACCTTTAGTTAATTTAGAAAACTATAAGGACTAACTTTTGAATACTTATGGAATGTAAGAATGCCAAGCCTTTATTAATGCTAATCTAGATAGAGTGGCAAGGATAACAATTGTGTGCTAGCGTTGAACCCTGACTTCCACAACTTAAATGATTTATTCCAACATTCATTTGATTGTGATGGTGCCTAGTGAGTCAGCATATCTCTCCATCGAATTTGCATTATAGAATCTTTGGCATAATTTTTTGAATTGAAGTAAGGCATTGCCAACTTTGAGGATCATTGTTTGATGGATTATGTCCACAGTATATGATTGGAATGAGCCACTTACTGTAGACTAGTCTCTTTGTATTTGTTACGATTTACTAATATGAGCGTCATTATTTAGTTGACTCCCACCTTTTCACTGCTCAAAAAGAGGCTTAATAATAATGGATTAAGTACTTGTGATTACCATAAAGGGTAAGATTATGTGGTTGCATCTAGCTTACTTACATATTTTGTTTGAAATAAAAATTGATCCCTTATGAAAGTAGGCTAGATTCTTTGATAGATAAAAACACACACATGCAAGTGTATGCACAAATATATACATTGTCTCATGTGTAGATAATTGTGTGTGCATGCAAAACACACACACACACACATAGAGGTGCATTATGCACACATGGACATGCATATACACATGTGGACACAAATACATGTACATACATACATACACACTAGACACATACACATATACAAACATAGACACAACACACATACATGTGTATGCACACAACAACACACGCCTTCAATGATATAATGCTACAATAGCATGTAAGTTCTTCACTTGTATTATAGTATGGTATGTTTTACTTGTAACAATGCTCAAAGCATAGGTAAAAGGTGACCACAAGGTTTAGTCCTAGAAATTTTCTCTTAACTAAATAAGAACCATGAAAGATTCAAGGTTTTTGTCTTCTTGAAGAAACATTATAGGGCCAAACCCGATGGTTGCATTCTAGCCCATGCCCTGGGTGTAAGTTCTGGTAAATCATACTTATTGTCTTTCAAAGTAAATTAGGGAAGAATAACTTTGCAAAAATACTATTATAAGAAATGTTTTACCTGAATCAAAGCCAAGGACATCCATGCCACATGGGCTAGAAGGCACCGCTAGGTTCAGTGCTATAGAATTTCTCTCAAGAAAACAAAAAACCTGAAAGATGCAGCAATACTAGATTCAAGGTTTTTATTTTATTGAGAGAAACATTCTTTGTGCAAAGCCTAGTGTGTGCATTCTAGCTCACACACTAGGCTTTGGTTCAGATTATACATACTTATAGCTTTTCAAGGAAAAACTAGGCCAAAAAGACATTCTATGTGCAAAGCCTAGTGGATGCATTCTAGCTCACACACTAGGCTTTGGTTTAGATTATACATACTTGTAGCTTTTCAAGGAAAAACTAGGCCGAAAAAACCTTTTCAAAATCTCGTTACCTTACCATATTCTCTATCACATTCATTGGCTTGCAGTTGTGGTTGGCCCTTATCCCAATATGCTATAATCTCTATTACAGTCATTGGCCCTATAATCTCTATTACGTTCATTGGCTTGCAGTTATGGTTAGCCCTTACCCCAATATGCTAGATATTGGAGCAATTGACCACTTCCACACCAAAAATCAACACTCTCTCCCTCACCCTCTTCCTCTCATGACTTGATTAAGGTCCACCTTACCCACCAGGCTAGGTACAGGAGCTATGGACCACAATCTTATTGAAAGAAGAGCACTTGGAGCTTGCAAAAAAAAAATGAAAACCTAGTAAGTGTTATTGTCGATAAATGCAATTATACCACCACTACTAATAACACTAGAGGTATTTGTATATTACTAAATGACTCGATAATGTTAGTTTCACACTATTTTGGACCAAAAATGGCAATTGTGAATGACACATTAATGCGAAACATGAAAACATCAACAAAATCCATGATGGTATCATGAAATTATGGCATTACCATGTGGGATTTGATGTTCTAGCCTACTTTGAGGTGTACTAGAAATACCCAATGAATAGTGTAGTTTGTTGTCGTTTCGGTGGTATTGCATCTAGTGTCTCCTTTGTGGGGGTTTTGAAACCTTGTCAAGATTATTCTTCGAGTAAGTCAAGGGAGTAAATGCACTTCCTCCTTAATGAGAAGCACAAGGCAAATGCAATTCCAACCCCCTCTATGTTTAAAGGGGCCAAACAATATGCAACTAGAAAATTGTGTAGCAATAGTCATACAAAATTTCCCATTTGTTTGTCGAAATGACTAGCCTGGTCAGCATAAATGGCTGTTCATGCAACCTACCCTAAAGCTATGGTAACAACTCAACACCATGTCAATATGGCTCCACCCATTTCCTAGAAAAGAGATGGAATCAAGGAAGCTAATATGGGAACGACACCCCTATCAAAGCAGACATTACAACCTTCAACACTAACACTAGAAGAGGCTTTAGGTATTGGACCTTCGATTATACACTAAAGTGCTAATTCATTGCCACACCATTGTAATCATCTTATTTTGCCAATGTGAATTGGGTGCCTAACGTTGCCTATATGATCTATTTCATTGTTGTTTATTATGATTTGTACAGGCTAAGCTCCATTGCACATAAGGGTTCCAAAGACATTTGGATACCACTAGTCAATCTTATTGTTAATTCTTTCAGCTTATTGTTCATATAGTTCATTAGGGCACTTGGCTCTCTCTTATAGCTAAAATTCATAGACTTTCCCATCCTCGGCCAAAAACATTTGTGGTAGGTGCTTTTCTTGCAGTGAATATCAGCATAAAATATTTAGGTGTTCAATGAACTTATATTGGACAAGCAAAAATTATTCTTACGCTTCTATATGCTTGCAAGCATAATCCATTGGTAGGGTGTATACCAATGATCATGTAACAGTTTGCTTTAATGTTTAAGATCAAATATGTATATAGCTTGCTTCCATAGCTTGTTGAGTATGACCCACTCTTACAGTTCTACATGCTTGCAAGCATAATCCATTTGGCAGAGTGTATAAGCATATGATCCACTATTTTTGCTATTCTTGAAGTCATTCTCATTTTTAATTTTTCAATGCCATACAATTCACTGGCCAGTTCACTGGAAATTCTGTTCTCTATTCAAGGTTAAAAATATGACACCATCCTTTAACCTCGTCTAGTTTAAGTGCAATTTTGTTCAGCTATACCGTACCTAGTGATTCTACAGCTATGACCAATGAAAATATTTGATGCATTTGATGTATCCCAATACAAAGTGCCCCTTTACAAAGGTGTTTAGCCAAAAAATATTTTACTAGCAATAGCAAACTCTGTGAGGCCAAATGGAATACGTCCTTGGTGATAAACTATGACTAAAAAATGTATGTATTAACTACAAAATGATCTCAGAGTAAAATATCTTTGTGTGTCTAAGTAAAGGCCTAAGCCTTCGACCCTTCCAATGTAGACAACTTCTTGGGGTTCATAGATCAAGTTGATATATCAAGCACTGGAAGCCAAGACCATCATAGTACAGAGAGCTTAAGAAGCCAGCCTTTCATAGTTTTGGCTCTCTATGCTTGAATGCCGACAAACATTGTCAAAATAATAGAAATAGTAGGCATACTCTCCTCTATACAGCTCTATACAATGCCAAATGTGACAAATTCATAAAAAGAACCATAAATCATCCTATCAAGGAAACTCCGAGCTCCCAAGCATTCACAGATGTAAGAGGTACGTAAGTAATAATCTAAGAGCCCAATGGTATGTAGGTCAAGGAAAGTCTCTCAACTAATCCTACTTCCTTCCAAGGCTGGCCGAAAAATGAGTTTTCTTCTCAACAAATTGTTCAAAACGAACCCAGAGCGTCCGAACATAAGGTTGTTTGAGGAGCATTAGTTATGATTTTTCTTATCTCTAGAGTACTTCAACTCAAATTTTCTGGTAGGCAATACTACAAGAGGCAGTGTTCCTCATTCGATGGGACTGAAGACTTTGAGCCAAAGTGTAGAAATTATGTGGGAACAAAGCATTAAGGTCCTTCGTTATCTTGTACTCCATAGATCCAAAACTATAGTGCAAAGACACTATCAACTGAGGATAAAAAGCTCGAACTCATTAACAAAATATAGTAATGCAACTTGAATTTATCAACGGGCAGTAACCTAGAATGGCCTGGTGAGGAAGTTTTGCTTCCTGTGGGAAAAGTGGGACGTCTTGCGACTTGTCAACAACAAAGCCTGGTGCAAATCCACCTTTGTAATCAAACATGAGACATAACAAAAAGAGTTGGAGGTAGCTACAGAATTCTAGCAAACCAACATAGCCAACCCTTCCAACAAATAAGAGGGATATTACCAAGAAGAATAGATGGCTAATTGATTCAAAAGGATCTTCTATGCAAATGTAATGTAGACTCCTTTTATATCTATGCTTCATGTATATGAACTATTACATAGGAATCAATGTTTTTGGAGAATGTACTAAGAGATCGCTCATACAAAATAGAGAACCAACTCCTTTTACCAAGAGAAAAGGGAGAGCTATGTAGCTACGACCCTCCTGTAGAGTCTTGAATACTTACTCGCTCCTCGGTCGTGCAACGGCTTGGGAATGTAGTGCTTGGTTTGAAGGGACTCGATAGTGTTCTTTGGAGCTTGTCTCAACTTGTGTGAGTTGAGTCCTTAGTATCATCCAATGGCCAGCAAGGAAGAAGAACCTTGCTAAATGAGTTTGTCTCATGATCCGCTTTGGTGTGTCAGTGTGAAACTTGGAAACGAGTGAACTTTAAATTAACATGAAGTAAGTATGTGTAGAATATTTGAATTGTTATTATACTGATAATTTTAATGCTAGAGAATATGTCTCCCCATACATTGAAAAATGGAAATTTCCCATTAATTAGTTGTTGGGAAGAGAAGAGGGGTGAAAAGGAAGAGGGAAAGGGCATGATTAACTAAGGGATAAAGGGGAGAGGGAGGAGTTTCAATTAAGAGGGACCACTTAAGAAGGGGGCATTAAAAAAGTAGGCACATGCAAAAGGGGGAGGGGGAATAGGGACCATTTGAAGGGGGCTTTAAAGAAGAAGGAACTTACTAAAGGGGGAGGGGGAAGAGGGTCCATTTATAGTATTTTAGTTAGCACTAGGTATGCTCTTCCACTCTATAGCTTAGTGATAGGGCTCACATGTGGGAAAGACAACATTGTGGGTTCGAATCCTACCCTACCCTCTTTAATAATGTGAGCTCTTCTTAGAGATAACTTAAAATAAATTAATTAACCCAAATAAATCGATTGATCCATGGACAAACGTAAGTTAATTAACCTCTATGGTCCAAAACAAATAGGAATATAATAAAGTTGAGCGAGAATGTCCCCCCATACATTGATAAATGTATATATATATATACATTCATAAATGAAAACACTATAACAGAATTAGAAATTGCATTTTTAGTAAGATGCTATTTAACACATCATGTACATGATTGCACAAAGAAATTAGAAGAATGAATAATAAACGATATGAATTGTATTTTGAATATTTCAAAATGAATTTAGATAAATAGTAGTGTTATTTAAATCAAGTTGTTCCGCTTCAAGTAGTAATACTTTTTCGAGCTCACAGGGTTTCCTTTTATGTTATTGTACTCCTTTGAGCTCGATGTTGTGTCAATTTGTGCAATGTAGTGACGTTCTAATTTATTCACTTCCATTTTATTTAGAGTTGATGCTAGGATCTCTGTCTTGAAAAGATTGTCAAATGGTGTGTACCTATGGACATCATGAAGCATTTTAGATGGTGGGTTAGTTTTGTTTCTTTCAGACATCTTTTAATGTCTATAGTTTGGCCAATATCGATCTTGTCAATGGTTATTGGCCATTGGCCCTGCTATAGAGTGTATGCATCTCTGAATTTTTGTAATATGCTGTCAGCTGCTCATTTGTCAAGATCTGCAAGCTCTTCAAGCTCGATGTTGAACCCAAAGTGCAGAATTGTCATGGAAAAGATCTATAACCCCTTGGTATATTTATCAAGTAATACTTGCACTTTTCTGTGGGGCAACAACTCATCCATGAGCTCCTGTCCATTCGATAGCTTTTGTATAATGTGCTTTATTAATCCATCTATGAGTTCATTGCTTCCTCTTGGTTTATCTTGTAAAATTTGCATTACTTTAGCCATCAATGGATGATATTGGTCGTACAAATCAAATCTAAAGATATATTCTTGTGGTTGTATTCTTGCTATGTTTGCACTTCTCATCTGTTTATCATTGAAAAAAATCTACTCCCTTTTTTCTATTTCTTTAGGGCACGCTCTTCCTCGTCGCATTTTTGTGTAGCTTTATGTTTGAATTATTGGAAGAGTTGGAAATGAACATGAATGTATGAATAAAATTGTAGAATGAAGTGAAATAGACTAAGTCTCTAAGAAAGAAATAATAACACATGGATACATACCTCTTTCGTGCTAGCCACTTCGTAAAAAGAGGCACGTTCTTCCTATGGTCTCAAAAAGGAAACAGTGATCGAGTTATACAATGAAGAAATCTAGTATTTTTAGTTTACTTTAGAGCCTAGGTTTGAGAGTAGTTTTTTGGACCATATAATTAGCCGTACAATTATTAGTATTATCGTATCGAGTAATGGATGGCATATGGATATTACTTTTTTAAATTACATTATGGGTATAGTATATGAGGCATGGGCACGAAGTCAGCTAGTTTTATGGAGGTTTTATGCTACGCAAGATACGAAGATGTCATCGACTCGTTACTTGTGAGAGAGTATGAGGTACGTCAATCTTAGAGCAAACGATTCACGTATTACGATTAATGTCTTTCTTGTAGTGTCAGACCTTGTGACTTGTGTTTGGTTATTGCATATGCAAGCATGATTGGAAATGTTGTCTTGTGGTATCACATCGCATTCAAAACCTTGCATGTATGCTTCGAGCATCCGAGTGTAATAGGCTCGCCTGTGGAAGAGATGATGGCATGAATCTTTATTAATATGCATGTTGTTTTGTGCCACTCCAAGCTACGAATAGTTGCTACTGCTCCGTTGTTGTTTTGTGCCACTCCAAGCTACGAATAGTTGCTACTGCTCCGTTGGCATCTCCTATTGTCAAATTGCTATTTTTTGTTAGCATGATTCTAGCACCAATTGCAATGTGCTAAAGCTCATGAAAATTTAGGTTGATTATCCAATCTTGTAATTCTCGAATGTTATCTGCATTTGATATGGATTGTACTAGCATGATGTCAGAGGCTAGAAACTGTGATCTTAGTAGATTCTCGTTATATTGATGCATGTCCTCCTTGTGTGTGCACAAAACAATGGTCTCTTTATCAATGCAATTTTGTACTTCCTGATGATCATTCCACCAAGATATTGATGGACCTGGTCTTCTATTGGTATTGTAGTGTTGTTGGCTCTTTCCCACGACTTCCGCAAGAAGAACATGGTATTCTCAATATGCAGGGTTTCGAGGCTTTTTGTCACCTACAGATATATCAGTGTGGTCATTTGTAGTATAAGTGTAGCTTAGGACCTTGGGTCATATTCCGGTGAGAGACGTAGGCTTACGTGTGGTAAGCAAACATAGTGCAAGCATGTGTGAAAGGAACGTGCATCATCATGATTGGGGTAATGAAGGCTTTCACCTTCATTGGGGGTTTAAGGGTTGGAGGGAGGTTCAGGGTTCAGGAGGTTCCAAGGTTTAGAAGAAGATTCTAGGGTTTAGAAGAGATTCAGGGTTTAAAAGGAGGATCCAAGGATCAAGGTAGAGTACATGGCAGAGAACTTCTCTTCCTCAAAGATCATGGAGGTCAAGGGTTGAGGGACTAAGGGTTTAGGGAGAGCATACGAGTGGGAGAGGAAGGTGTAAGAGCAGAGAGGAGGAGGAGAGGGTGGACAAGGGAGTAGGAGGAGAGAGAAGAAGGGGGGAGGAGGAGAAAGGAGGAGGAGGAGGAGAAGGGACGAGGAGGAGGAAGGAGAAGGCAAGATGAGGAGGGAGGAGAAGGGAGGAGGAGAGGGAGAAGAGGGGTTGCAAGGTTGGACGGCAGGAGGGGAGCAAGAGTTGCAAGATTAGGACATGCTTTTGGATGTGGAATGCAAGGAAGCATGGACACTTGGAAACAATTGCTTGGAATACCAAAGTAGAACTCAACACAATGCCCCAAAGAGTCTAGGCTTCATTCCATTATGGGGTATTTATACAAGTTAGAGTGCTTCTCTCTCTGCATGTAGGAATTGTAAGACATTCTCTCTCTAGAACTTCCATCTAGAAGTTGCATGTACAAGTTGCAAGTTGCAAGTAGGAGTTGCATGTAGAACTCGCATGTAGGAGTTGCATGTAGAACTCGCATGTAGAACATGCATGTAGGAGTTGCATGTAGAACTAGCATGTAGGAGTTGCATGTAGAAATTACATGTAGGAATCGTATGTAGAACTTGCATGTAGAACATCCATGTAAGATTCCTAAGAGGGATTATTCCTAGCCTTATGTAAGTACAAGTGGAGCTTTGTAGCTGCTCTACACACACATTATGTGCTACCTAAGTCCATGTTGGCATAGAGACAACATATCCCCAGATCCATTTTTTGATTATTGTGATCACGGAGTTCGAATGCCATGCGCATAACCTAGTGGTTGTGGAATTTGTGGCATGCCAGTCGATCATGCTGCAAAGGCTTGGCACCATATAATTTTTTCTCTATTTCCAGAAAGCATGTATCCACCATTTGTTCGGGTCATCTTTGTGCCATAATGAGATAGCTCCCAACATACCCATTTTTCTAAACTCTTTATGGGGCTATAGATAGCTATAAAAAAGCTAAGCTAGAGCTCAAGATAGCTCTACATGTGGCCATTGCATTATAAGCCACAAGAACAAGTGTAGTGGTTGATTTGTGCTAGCAAGCTAGTCTTACACTAAAATAGCTATAAAATTGCTAAATAACTCTCTTGTAAGATAGGAGCTCAAGAGTTCCATGTGTGAGGTGAACCAGTGCGATGGTAGCTATAAAAATGCTAAATGACTCTCTTTTAAGATACGAGCTCAAGAGTTCCATGTGTCCAGTGCGGTGGTTGTATTGTGAGGTGAACCACAGCCATGGTTATATTGTGAGGTTAATCGCAATGTATACCTATCCAATAAAGGTGTGAATTGCCACATGGCAAGCTTTACATGACGTTCAGAAATAATTATATTCCTATGGAGTAAATGCATGGAGTGACATGTGGTGTCAAGCTTGGCATGGTGGTCAGAATGATTGTGCCACCACGTTACATCTCATAACTACACCAATTTGGCAATCATGAAGGAAAAAAAAAGCATGGCAAGAGAATGAGCTTGCTTTCAAATTTGAAATTTCACCCCCACCCACTAGTAGGACATGGTGTGACCTCAAAATGGTTTTGTGATCGGCTAGACACAATCATGCTTCCACCACTATCTACCCTTCTACCCATTTTCCTACCCTTTATATTTAGCCATATACCCTTATCTACCCTTCTACCCATCCCCTACCCTTAAAATTTAGTCATATACCCCTATCGGCCTATCTACCATTCTACCTATCCATCTACCTACCCATCTCCTCATATTCCCTATCTCCCATGTATCCATCCCATCTACCCACCTATCCTACATTAAACCCTCTTAATTGATGGTAATGTTGCTTACAACTATGGTATATCCCTCTTGATATTTTAGCATCATTGTGGATCACTCAATCTAGAGTCCCCAAGATGAAACCTAAGTAGTGTTTGTGTACTGTCAACATCATAGTTCTCACCCAAAGCACTATGCCATTATAAGGGATTCCATGCATGCACAAGGCATGAGTACTTCTCAATCTTACAGGACACCCTCATAGCATATCCTATCTATTTAATAGGATGTTTGCTAGCAAGGCATCATTAACCAATCATCATTTTAGAAGGGGTTAGGACAAAGGAAGTGGTTGTATGGCTTGTTTTTCTGAGTTGCATACAGAGTCACCTGATCACCCTATTGCCACACACATGCATGATCGTGGATGGATCCCTTCCTATGCCACACTAGTAGTTCAGATGGGATGGTCCACACATGAACCCACAACGGAGTTTACACATATGCATGGATGGGGCTCTTCTCATGCCCACACCACTAGTTGAGACATGATCATCCATGTATGATCCAACACTTTAAATTATCATGTGCACAAGCATGGATGGGACTATTTTAGTGCCACACCAATAGTTCAGATGGGATGGGCCATACAGGAGGCTATACCTAAGAACACCATATTAGAGAATTTGAGGAAATCCCAATACTTTGGGACTTTTATTTTCAATCTAGTTTCCATGGTATTTTGAGTATCAAAAATTTATAGTTGGCAGGGTACAAGCCTTTGGAATCTACTCTTCAAGATCTTTCCAATGATATGTCACAAGTGGGGTTTTAACAAAAGTTTGAAAGGGTCCACCATGCCTCCATTTGAAGATCTTTGCAAAATGGGACTTAGGATTTTCCCGAATTGCCTAATATGATGTTTAAGGTAGGTAATCCATAATCACTTACTCCTATGACTCCAGCATTCAAGAAACCTAGGAGTGATTGTTTGGCATATAGTATAGATGAGATAAACACATCATTGAGGATGGTAGAGGATCTGTTGAGATTATTTGCATGTATCAACTCTTATGGCTACATTTGACAAGGGTATCATTACAAACTGTCATAAACAACTAGATCACAAGAAGGAGTATGTCCTTAGCACACTATACACCAAGTTCCCAATGCTCAATGACAAAAGGTTCAGTTGGTTAGTATATGCTTAACCACATGAAATTTTTCATGAGCCACCACAAATTGGAGGTCCGAGATGCGTTAAGCTAAGGGAGGTATAGACCCCTGCATGTTTAAGGGGTTTGGAGGCTCACAAAGAAGGAGAAGCAAGAAAAGCCAAAGAACTTCAAGCAAAGAAGGGATGTTGGTAGCAAACTCTCAAATTTCTAGGTGGCTATTACAAGGCTTGTTTTAGAGCCCAATTTGTATGTTTATTTGTTTTTGTCATTGCTCATTATTACTATTTTGAAAGTCATTTTTTTGGCCACTAACACCACTTCCTTTTTTGGCAAAAACTTTAGTTTGTCATTTTCCTACTGCTTAAGAGTACCACTATGCTTATCAAACTAGTGCAAATAGTTTGTACGATAAACTAAATGATGAAGGCAATGTACCTCTAATAGTACATAAGTATTTTTGACATTTTACCATTGTTTATTCTCTGATTTAAAACATCTACTATATTGTCCACTACAAATTTTCAAATAACAGCATATATACCATCACTTATTATAGTGTAAATATCATCACAGTCATTCCATCACTCATCCAGATGTGTTTATCATCAAAATTATAGGCCAACTTTAATTTAGTTTAATCTTATTTTTGTTAGTATGTACAAAAAAAAAACTATCCATATATAGTAATGAAAGGGATTGGGATGAGTAAGGAGATGAACACACACACATGCACACAAGCACACGTGCGCTCGTGCACATGCACACGCGTGCACACACACACACACACACACATAGTTAGTCAATAGAAATGAGTTGAGAGTGACACAAACATGTTAATGGAAAAATAATTTCCCTTTGTTTCCCTTAGTGCAAGATTAATGTAACCTTAGCCATGCATACAAGATCAGAGTTTTGTACATTAACAACTCATTCTTCACAATCATGCTTGCAAGTATCATGTCCATATCATGAAGTCAAACTAAGTACTTGCATGGAAACGGTGGTCAAAAGCTCAATTGGAAAGGGAGATGACAAGACAAGAGGAATGGATAATAGGAGAGATGAGGGAAGAGTGTAGACGTTACCAAGAGTGAAGCAATGGCCTCATGGCTATATTAGAAGGGAGATGACAAGATAAAGGGAAAACAGATGAGTAGGGAGAGATGAGGGAAGAAAAAAGAGATCATGAGGGCCTCATAACAGATGAGGGAGGGATGAGGGAAGAAAAAATACATCATCAGGGCCTCATAATAGATGAGGGAGAGATGAGGGAAGAAAAAATACCTCATAACAAGAATTTAATGAGTGGACTCCAACACAGGTAAAAATAAGAGGGGAACATAGTTATGGATGTGTAGGCCACTAGATAAATATTTCAAGAACACATCTATGGAAGTGTTTGTCAATGGGAAAATATAGAGGTATAAATTTTAGCCCATGCTACCCTTTTCAAGGCTTCACTGGGTTTAAGCATACTTAAAGTTCATATATGGGTCTTTTATAAGCTAGAATTTAAAAATCCTAATCTTATAGTTGGTCAAATGACTTGTGTTGATTGATTTCAATACTTGGAGAGCTAAATTTGGAGCTTTTGTGAGAAAATTATGTTAACTTTTGGGATTATTTATCAAATTTCAAGATGTAAATATTATACACCAAGCAATTCAAAGAAAGCTCTAAATTTGCCATTGGGCTAATATTCACCCCTTGTTTTTTCCTTGGAATGGAGTGTAGGGAGGGAAGTAAAATGTGTCTTCTTCTAAATCCAAATTCTCTCTATTAATGCCTAATGTGAGTTGGGGTACCTTCCTTGTGATTTCGGTGTGGTTTAAGAGACATGCAGTGAATGGTTGAGAGGAGTTTGCATGTAATTCATTAAAGGTGTTGCTTCTATGCCCATCTCCCTAGGATCTTTGGATTTAGTGAAATCTGTCATCTACTCTTCAAAATATTATTGCCTTTTTCTTTTCATCCATCACATGCAAGAGCTTGGCTTTTTTCCACACCGATTCTCTTTCTGGCCAAATTCTTCTTTTTTGACTGACATTCTAATCCATTGTAGGTCTTGTTGAAACCAATTCTAGGTAGTTGTCTCTTCTGGCCTCCTCTAATCCCTATTATCTCTAAGTAGTTGCTTCATTTGGTCTCCACTCCTTGTCTGATAATTTTAGTTTGGCCTTGTTGAATTGTGTTAGGGAATTTAGCATACACATGTGATACAATTGGAAATGGCAATCTACCCAAATCTTTGTGTGATAGATGGGAATTTGATCATATTTCAAGAGTATAATTTACATGTTGTAGGATGTAGATTGAGGGTTCATCACAAGAACATACTAAAAATGTGTGCAGTACACTTTCCACAAGCTCTTTCTTGCCTGCCCACTTCTTTGACCCATTGTGAATACACTTCAAGCTATCCATGTGATTATGCACATGTGTCAAATAATACATATACTAAGGCACCTTTTCCAACCCATTACTGCCAAAATAGAATTATATAAAAGGACTTCATGGTTTGGTGCTTTAGCAAAGCATAGTTGCTCTATCACTTTAGTAGATTAGTTGCTCTATCACTTTGCTTTAGTAGGCATCTATATGGCCAAATTTGAAGTATCTAGCCAGTCAATGGACACCGAGCACTTCATTTTCTTGAAACTCATTTTCTTTGTAATTCTAAACTTGTACATATTTATGTGAAGCAAAAATTGCAACAGCTTATGGGGCAAGGGCATTGATCCAAATGTGATTGAGGGAAAATCTCTTGGGAATGGTAGGAAGAAAAATCTAGTTCTGTGTGATTTTCAAATTTATGGACTTGTGCATCACTCAAAATGCTGATAAACACGTGAGAAAAAAAGCAAAAAATAGACCAATTATAGTGACAAAAAAATAGACTAGTTATTTTGTAAATATTTTGGTTTGATATTTTCATCGATAACATGGGAAAAAGAGTAAAAATAATACCAAGTCTAGCAATAGAAATATCAATAATTTTGGGTTTAAAACCTCAAGAAAACTCTTTTACACAATCAAGTTACCTTGTTTAAGAAACAAAAGATACCAAAGCATTAAAGGTAGCTAGACATATATTCTTACCATGGTCTATATTGTTTTGAGTTATATAAGTTCATCCTCTAATTAAATTTAGTAATAGTAGAGCATATAATTCGTTTGGTGTCCTAGACAATTGTCTATGGTAATGAGCTAGGGTTGTTCATTGCAGGTTTATTGGCTTGTTCAACCTCATCACCTTTCAAAAAGGAGTCACTTCCAAGTGCTAGACTCTAAACTATTTTTAGAAGCCCACCTTGGTTATCCATGATGCCTCTCCTAGTTACAGTTTTTGCTAAAACAAACAAAGATGCGCATTTTCTTTTAGTAAAAGGAGACCAAATAAGTCATTGTAAATTGAAGTTGCTGCAAAGCTAGTGTAGAAAAAGGTAATACCTATGTATTTTGTAATTTCCTTATTTGTCCTTCTTCTTGGAAAATTCAATTTACAAACAATGATTTTATAATGGCTTTCATAGTGGTTGTATAATCTAGGAATCATGTGAGACTTACTATGAGATTCATAGAGATAAAGAAATCTTATGTGCATGTTGCCATTACCTTCTCTCCAACTCTTCTCCACGCACATCTCCTTATTGCTTTTTCTACTCCTATTCTATAAATATATCTATAGATTTTTCCAATGAAGGCATAATCTTGTGATAGTTTTGCATATCTATAGTTCCTACGATTTTGCTCCTTCCCACTAAGAGAAGCACCTCGAAGTTATGTAACCATTGGTCATTCCATCAAACAAATGTTAAGTATGGTATAGGTTAGTTTACTTTGCCCTTCTATCCTATCATTTATAAGTCACATTTTCTTATATGCATGCAAGGCACACATATTTGGACATTCTTGATTCTATTGTAGGAGACCGCATGTATTCCCTTCTTTTCTCGCATGGTTTGATAGAGGTTTGATGGCATCCATTCATTTCTCTACTTATGAAATCTTGTTTATGCAAGCAGTCGACGACATGCACACTGATCTCTAAACCAAGGGAATGGTTGTGATCATGATCCTACCTTTTCTAAACTAATTCCTAACCTAAGCTTGTGGGACTATGAAATAAGGCCCCTCTATTCACGTTTTCATCTTTCTATTTTTTGTTTTTTTGGCACACACACTCAATGACAGACTCTCAAAATCTTTCATTTGTTAGCATGACTTGGTCACCCTTGGATGCAATATTTAGTCATTAATTTTGTTTTTGGAAGTTGGAAAAGTTTAGAGAGAAAATAGAGAGAGAAAGGAGAAAGATAGAGAGAGACAAATACATCATACATGCGTCGAATATGCTACTTAAATTCTCAATGTTTCTGAACATTCATGTATTGCACTTGACTTATTTGAATGTGTTAAGCCACCTTTTTTGTTACTATTATTATATTTGTAGAAAGATGATTTAGTTTTTTTTAAAAAGATAAGTTTAGAAATACGTTAATATGAGGGTGAGACAGAGATAATGACATGTGATTAAATGCAAATGTATTATTGTTCATTGGCCTTTTCTTACAACAACACAATTCATGATTGCAATTCACAAATAAGTTAATCCATAGTAATTACATTTGACTTTCCCATTGCATGTGTTATGTCACATTGCAACAACAAGCAAGAATTCAACCATTAAAAGAGAAGGTGGCCAAAAAAAAAATTGTCATTGCAATACATGAAAGGAGTGGCCACTACAAAGTCCTAATTGCAAGCTAAAAGCAAGAGTGCCTGCTGGTGTGATAGATTTATCGGTGGGGCAAATACTCTCCACTTACTACATATAAGTGAGTTGTCCAAATTTGTTCAACGTTGCATCATGTTTGATGGTAAGTTGTTGGCAAAATATGGAACCTATAAGGCTCACAATCCTAGCTACCCCACATCTATTAGACCTAATCTTACTACAAATGAGGATTGCTATGATACAATCAGCTTAGTTGTCCCTCATGGTTACATGCAATGATTTAAGAATACTTTGGAAGTTGACTCTTACTATAGAGAAGAGGGTGTGATAGTCATCAAAAAAGTTCAAGGTGAATGTGGCACTTCAAAACTATCATGGCACATGGACGTAACCACCACTATTATTAAGGAAGTGCTATTTGAAAACACCATTTTCTTTCTCTCAAAGAGTGCAATTCGATGCTACATCCCATGGGCATCATCCCCCCTCGAGTACAATGAGAATTTATGTTATTGAGGATGTTTCATACATGCGAGCTATGAACACTCTAGGCGTGTTCCACTTTACCATCATTGTGGACATTTCAAAGGGGAAGATGAGGGATGGCTGGAAGGAGGTGTTCATCAGCCAAGTATCTAGATTTAGCTATGGGGATAAGGTGTTTTCTTCTCCTTCTTTTTATTCAATCTTTTATACGTGAAATTACTAATTTTGAGGTTAGTTCTTGCTTGTAGGTCTCAGGTGTCTTGCATTTTATAAGCTTTAATATGTAGTAGGGGATGGAACATCAATGTGATTTCCATGGTGGATCTCATGTTAGTTGTGATCCAACATGTCCAATATGTTATTCGTGCAATGCTAAACATATTGTGTAGGTACCTTCATTGAAAGGGTGCATATTATTACATGAGGGGATAGAGGTCTCCATGCAAATTTGGGAAACCCACCTTGACAATCTCCTTGGCCTTGATTCTCCATTTCTCCATCTCCATGCTTCTAGACATGAAGTGAGGTGGAATCATCACAGTACAAATTTTTGGCTTTGTCTTTGCACTCGAGCATGACATTTGATGTAAAATATTTCTTTTGGTAGTAATGTTTTTTTGACCTCATACGAAAGAAAGTGTTCTTGCCTTGCGTATGTTATATGTACTTTCCTTCTTTCATATTATTTGGCTTTAACCACTTCAAATAGCTTGGCTCCCTCATATGGAGTGTTTCTTATAGCTCTCAGCATGGTATATTTGGAGATCAAGATACACAAGGATTTTGATGGCTCCCAGATCCACCCTTCACGCACATTGGCTAGTGTTTGGGAAGATACTATACACACTTTGATGGCCATTTGGGTGAGCATGCAAGCGTATTCCTAGGTAGCTTCAAAAATGCAAGATAATGTCTTGTATGTATTCCCTAGCTGTAGAAGAACATACATGCAAGATCATTACTAGATGCAAAGACATTAAATAGATTAGAAAATGATGTACATATAATTTTCTATTAACCATATATTAATATATATCAATTATTGTTGCTCACATTATAAGGGTAATATTTAAATAATTGTGTTTTGTCTTTGTTACTTTTCTCAATGTCCTACTAATGTGGGATGGTCAAGAGGTTGAGAAAATTGATAATAACAATGCTTGGACCTATCAAATTTAACAAGATCAATGAATCAGTGTCATATAATAATTCCTACTAGCATAGGATAATGAAACTACTGATAATTTAGAGACCTTTTAGAATTAAAAATTTGGATAATCGACCATGGCATGAATGATGAAATTTTGAAGCTCTCTTGAAGATCCTTTTTTATCATCTTAGCAATGATATTCATTGTATATCTAAGCGGGTATTCACATCTCATATTCCACTCATTCACTCATAAAATCAAGCACACAACCAAGGTCATTACAATCTATGCAAGATAGATGTTAAGGAAATTAATTTCTATTATCATCTTCTTGTTGAGGGTAATTTCAAAGTAAACCATAGGACTACACTACACCTATCAAAAGGGCTTTGGAGATGGATTTTGCAAGGTTTAATTGGGAACATGTAATTAAGCCTATGTTTTGCCAAGCTAGATGGTTGATATTCTGGGTGATTCCATATTAACACGAAGCTCACTAGAGTGACGTGTGTTATTGCAAGAAGATGCATATGATAGTTGTGTGTTTTGATATGGGTATATCAAGCATAATTGTGTTGGTATTGATTGGTACAATGATTCATTAATTTATTATTACTAATACAATTGGTGACTTGACTATAGATGATGAGTTTGACATTGAAGAATGGAGATGATAAAGATGCTACCGACTAATGTGCCGATCAAGTTGAATGGCCATGGGAAAATATTTGTAAAGAGTATGAGGATACCATTTGATGTGTTGCATGGAATATCTTGGCACCATGCTATATTTTCTGTATTTGTATCACAATTCTAAGTCATGGGCAAAAGGATTGATAAAGGCATATAAAAGCCTTAAGTCTTTGAGCTTGTGGATCTATGATGAGAAATCCTTTCAATTGTGGACAAGTGATGCTTTTGAAAGTACTATTACTGGCTCTTTTTGCTTTTCAATGAAAGATTATAAATATTCTTGATGGGAAGAAAGAGCCACCACCATCCCCCTCCCTCATCCCCCTCCCCCTTTGGGATGTCCTTTCCTCTTTAATGCCATACATAAATGGTCCCCCCCTCCCCCCTTTATGCTTAAATATTTTCCATCATATACCACTCCCCCCTCCCTCAACTAATTAATTAATATGATTATTTAAATGTTGGGGGAACCTATAGGGGCAAGATTGGACCCAATGTTGCATCTCTCTTTAAATACATTTGCTATTTTCTTTTGTAAATAATTTTTGGCTGCTTAAATTATGGAAAAATTATCAAGATAGGAATGATTGAGAAAGAATGGACTAAAGAGAGGAAGGATGATTGTGAGAATGCAGGGAGGTAATGAGAGAATGGATTGAGGTAGTTTTCTTAAAAGAGAGGATCAAGAAAAAGTGACAACAAAGGGAGCATGAGTGAAAGCAAGAGGTGAGCAAAGAAAGGCAATATGAGAAAAGAAGAAAGGAAAGGACACACAAGAAGGAAAAGATCAAACTGAAGAAAGGACTCAACGAAAAGACTAAGAGACAATTAAAATGAAGGAAGGACAATTTGAGAAAAGGAGAAATAAAAAGATGAATCTTGGAAAGAATAGTAACTGACACAAAATGAAAACATCAAAATGAACAATGGACTCAACAAAAAGACTCACCGGACAATTTAAAATAGTTAAAAAAGTTTTGAAAGGTTGATTGAGGGAGTGACTTACAAAAAATGTATTAGCCTTTTTTTCCTTTGGAAATGTGTGATGGCCAAACAAGATAACGTGATATGTTTTGAATTTAAATAGCAAAGATTTGTAAATGTTAAAAAATTTTAATCTTTCTGCATTCTTTTAAAATTTTAACTTTTTTTGAAATTCGAATTCAAATTTTATTTTGAGTTCTATTTGTGAATTTATGATCAAAATTTTTAAGTTGGGGATTTTGAGTTTCAAGTCTTGAATTTTTTAACATGTGGTAAGGATTTCACTTGTGTAGGGTCCTTGTACAAGCAAGTTTAGCTAACATGAAGTGGAGATATGATTTTTCTTGACCCATTAACATATGATAAGGATCTTGCTCATGTAGGGTCCTTATAAAAGTAGCTTTAGCTAATATGAAGTTGGGAATTTGATTTCTCTTGACCTTTTAACATGTAATAAGCCTCAGGCCTACTTGTGTGGGTCTTGAACAAGTAGGTTTAGCAAATATGAATTTTGGGATTTGATTTTTTTGCTTGTGTGGGTCTATACAAGTAGGTTGTAAGACTCATGCTTCTGTAGGGTCCCTATACTAGAAGGTTCTAAGTAGGGTTCTATGTAAAATATGTTTGAGGTAGAAGTAGGGTTCTATGTAAATGTGTTTGAGGTAGAAGTGGTGTATTGTAATATTATAATATTTGGACTTATCTTTTCATTAAATGAATCCTTAATATAATGAAATTAGAATTCTATATTAGAAACAACATAATTTGTTATTATCTAATAAACTATGTATTCACATTATATTTATAAAAGTGAGATATTTTATTATTTCTTTATACAATAACTTTACAATCTATATATTTATGTTACCTACTTATTTATTCAATAGAGTTATTATTTGATTTCTTTTATTGAATGTGACGTATTTAATCTATAAAAATAAATATTATATTACTTTTAATATATTAATGATTAAAATAATATATTTTTATAAGTATAGATTAAATAAAGATTATATGATTTGTAATATATGAGGAATTAAAATAATATAGTATCACTATTTTTAATACTTGTACAATGATGTATTCATTAAGGAAAATATGTATGTATATATATATATATATAATTTTCAAGTGCTTTCCTATCCAGAACACTCAAGTACTCAACATGAGATTCCAAAACTTCCTATCTATAAGAAAGTCTTCACTTCAAATTTCAAATGTGATTATTGTTATTGTCAAAGGTCCTTATTTTTGGAATTTTGATATCCACCGTGGATGCCATCTTATCAAATATTTCACGTTTGGAACAATCAATTACTTCTTACTAGGGTCAACTAAACTCTTATCAAAGATTAGCTGAAACGATTAGGTTGGACCAATTATGGCCACAAAATGCTAAAAAGTGACCCTTGTGCTCTAGTGATTAATGGGTTTTTAAAGTCCTAAAAATACTCTAAAGACTTTTGCAATGAATTCTCGATAATTCTTGAACTTTTAATGATGGTGGAATTCAAATCAAATTTCAAATTCTTTAACTTATAGTATACATACAACTTTTGTTGCACAAATTCTTGAACTTTCAATAAACTTGGAATTGAAATCATATTTTAAATTGGAGAGATGCTCCTTAGAACCTCACTTTACATATGGTCAAATTTAAAATGACATGGAGATTACCTAATTGACATCCTTGGATGTGGTTAGGTTGCATTGTTTTGCTTTCTTAGACGAAATAAACCTACAAGGGATTTGATTAGAGTTTGTATTATTCATGGTTAGTTTACAATAACTCTCATTCAATGGATTGTTCAAGCCACTCACATATTAGTGTTGATTTTTATTAACCTTGTGAGTCTTCAGGGCCACCTTCTTGTGAGTGTATGATGGAATCGCTGATTGTATGTGTTGGGTATTGTTGGTCTTTTGAGTGTTCTTACAATTCTTCCACTTATGGCTTGGCTCTGGTGGTTGATATTTACATGTATTTTTTTGACCACTAGAATGATGCTAGAATTCCAAAGACGATACCTCTAATCTATCTGGAAATTATATGTGAGACACCTAGTTGGCTAACATTGCATACTATAAGCTTGTCCAATAGGAATTAGCTCTAATTTATAGTTCAATAATCACTAGTCCTCCCTTTATAATGAGGTAGAGTCATTGCCAAGCCACCTAGCCCTAATATCGTGTGTGCCATTAGATCCTACATAAATAAAGCTACACAATAGTATTTGCTTAAACTCACCCATGTCTCATGTATGAAAACACTCACAAGACGTAATGTACAACATTATGATAAGAAAAAACTAGTTGACAACCAATGCTTGACCTATAAGGAACAACTAAGTGAGCTCTAATATAAAGGGTTCTAGTGGACATTCTCCGCGTTTGGGGAAATTTTAAGGCTATGTCTTGCTCCATAAATATGTCAATCCCAAACTTAATAATCAATAGATCATGTGATTTCACCTATGGTGATCCCATGGCAACCAAGGGCCTCCCATGCCAAGAGCCTTCTATGCTTTTGGGAAATACAATTGACCTTAGCACCCAAAAGGCTATACATATAGGATTACCAAACTCTCTAGACTAGGATGTGATGGGCTCTATCTCGCCCTTGGAGAGGTTAGCAACTTTCATATTGGTGATATCCAAAGGAGTATTGCATGTTGACATGTAATCCTCTCAAATATTATTTGCCTTTGAAGGCAAAGATAAGCTATTCCAAGGGGCCCTTCTCCTCTAAATGAATCTATATAAACGAGGCACTTCCTAACTTGCCTTAAAGAAACTCTAGGTTGTTGAAGTCACCCCTAACAACGTAGAAAGTTTACATCTAGCAACCAACTAGTAAACTATTGCCATAAGACTCCTATATATTGTTTATAAGCAAGATCCTAAACATTCAAGATCCCAAACTTGAGGTCTCCTACCCCCAAGTCCATTCCAAATATTTGGTTTGCCAATTTGCCCTCCTTAGGAAAACACCTATGCTATGAGGGATGGACTAATTGGAATACACTATGCTATTGCCTCCCACTATCAAGATCAAATCTTTGAGCCTCCTTGTGGGAGAAGGAACACAATCCTAAAAACATGTATATGAGAAAACATGTGCTTCTACAGATGCTCTCTATAGCACTTGTCAAAGAATTAAATGCTACAATACTACCTCACATAATCATCAAATCCATCCATGTTCAAGCTCACCATGGTCCATCTCATGAGGATAATGTGAGGGTGCTGAAAAAGGGCTTGTGATGAGTCAAGGGCTAAGTAATAACCTTCAAATGGGGGGACTTAACAAAAGGTTTGAAGGGTCAGTAATCTAGATCACTGAAATAGTGTGCAAGTGGCATCACTAGCTCAAAATCTGGCTTGTGAACCTAGGCCATCAAGGTCAGAGAAGATACTCCCGCTCTATTAAATAATGTACCCATGGGGATGTGTGGGCTGCCTTGGAAAGCCCACATAAAGGCTAGTTGAGAGGAGGAAAAACCTTTAGCTAAGGCTATGTCCACTCTAAGAGGCCAAGAAGTATGAAATAGCTTTTGCCCAAAGCTTGTACAAGGTAGCAACCAACCTCATTTACCCCCAATAGTGTAAAGATAAGCCAAGGCCTCTAAAGCCCCAAAGGTGCATAGAGAAGGCAAGGCCCTTTTGGGGCCTTCAAAAATCCTTTAACATGCCACCAACACTAGCCTAATGGCAGGGAGAATCATGGGATGGTGGGTCCCTCCACTACAAATGGTGGGCAAAAAGAGAATGGGAAAGGAGGGATTTGGCCTAGGTGGAGGAAGGGCAAAGTATTATAGGCCTAGTTAAAGTCCGAGTGCGTAGCATATATGACAAAAGAAGGGGGAACAATTAGAGGAAGGAGGAGAAGGCCAGTTGAGGATGCTGGAGGTAAGTTAGCAAAACTAAAGGTAGAGAGATGGTGAGTAGAGGGTGATGGAGCTAGCATGAGCATAGTTGAAAATACCATTTAGAAGATGTTGCTTGCTTATTTCAATAGTGACAATATCACCCAAGCTATTGTTTGTGACCAAATGATTACATAATTATATGTTATAAGAAAAAATGTTTGTTAATGCCATATTATTTTTTCAACTACTGTAGAACTTGAATACCTAGATGATAAAAGTCTAAAACTTCAAGCATTATATCTTTAGGTTTCCTTCATGACACGTGCCCTTATGTCCATTGTCCTTATTTCCCATTAATACCACTTTGGGAAAACTTTTTCTCTCATTAAATGTTTGATTCCATCATTCTCTAGTTTCTCACCATCCTTCATATAGGCTACATCCCTCTCGATGTAATCAATATATAGCACTCCCACTCGTATTGTCAATTATTTCATCACAATATTTTGTGTGCCACAACCATATCGATTTCTATCATAAATTTGTGGTCACATTGGTTGTTTAGGGAGTGAGATGGCTACTTTTACCTTGTGGCTTCAACAAATGAACGTGAGAACATTTGTATTTAATTCAAAATGTTAATGAATGCTGCTCATTTTATCTTAATGCTATGCTCACTTCATATCTCCTTGGATTTGTTTGCCAAAATCTCTCTATATAAGATGCCAAAATTATCTTCCGATACTAAGCAGATATCCATCAAGCAAGGGGATTACATGATTTTGCAAATACAATAATGTCTATATTGCCAAAATACTTGATGTGCTCATATTGTACATACCTTAAAGAAAGGTATGCAAAGGTGAGGAGACTCAACCCTACAAGGGATATCTCATCCATAAATGCAATTCAAGTTTCCCTCTTTGAAGATTGTATGCCAAATGGTTGGTAGATGAGTTAAACATGGTATATGAAGATTAATTAATGTTATAAATGTACTGGTAAATTGAGCATATGTTGCATAGTTGTTCCATTAGTTAGACTTTGGAAATTTATATTATGTTTATATAATTTGTGAGCAATGTAATTCTAGGCCTTTTACCATTGCATTTGGATACTTCTCTAAGTTAAAATTTGGGTAAGGAATCTACATTCATGTTGTGAACAACAGCTACTACACAAAACATTCTTGCACATAGCATACTTTTTTAAGTCAACCCAAGTAAACTCAATGATTTTATATTTTAGAGAAAGACACTTTTAAATCTTAAGAAAAGGACATGTGGCATAAGCAAACTAAAAAGACCAAGTGATGATGGTGAAAAGCGCGGCTTATCAAACATTTTGTCAATTTGCCTACAAATGACATCTTTAGCACACAATGCGCAGAGGTTATCAAGATACTCTACTAAGAACAAGACAAATCCACACAGCACAAATACTATAGTTATCATATTGCAATAACTTACTCATTTTTTAACATACTCTAGTTATCATACTGCAAGAACGTACTCATTTTTTTACTTTTTCAAATCCAAATATGCACACAAATCTCTCTAGAGAAAAAAGTTGCACACAAATCTTTGAAAATCTTTAAGTTTAATTTTGGGCAACGATTCTACATTCATGTTTTGAACAACATATATTGCACAAAACATTCTTCCACATAGCATCTTTTTCAAGTCACCTGAAGTAAATGATAATGCTTTAGAATCAATGTTTTATGTTTTGAAAAATGGTTTTTAAATGTTTAAAGAAAAAGACATACAAACTTAAAAGCCCAAGTGATGGTGGAAATCGTGGCTTGTCAGCACACCATGTGCAGAGGTTATAAGAGTTAACAGAATCCACACCCCATCTATAATTGCCAAGATGACACCTTGGTAAATTGAGACATTTAAAAAATGCAAATATTAATTCTCCCACTTGAATGCATAGAGCTAGCTACCTTAGGCCCAATCATACACTATTGCTTGATGTAAGAGCGTTATAACCTTGCGCCATACCACACAGCCACTATGACACTTGATGGAATCAAAGTTGATGTATAAATTGAACTTGAAGACTTCATGTTAACTAAACACAAAGATCATCAAAGACTTTCATGGGGGGAGGTTAATTAGCACTGCCTTCCAAGCAGGACTCTACTTACATTTTCTTTGAAAAAGTGTCCCCCGTAATCTTTTGCCACATGGATTCTTTCTATTTTTGTGCTCTCTCTGCCTCTGTCTCTCTCTCTCTCTCCCCCCCCCCTCGCAAGTAGTCCTTCTCTATCTTCCTCCCTGCCTCCCCGTCCCCCCCCCCTCCCTCCCATAGTAAATGCAGTGCTCACGAGTACTTGTACTCGCTTGTTTGCTCTCTCGCTCTCTCCCTATATTCCTCCAACTTTATTGTTAAGTTTTCTCCCTATAACGAGATTTCCAGCCAAAATTCAAAATGGTTTTTGAAGTTGTAACTGCTCAAATTTGCTGTGAATTGAATATTGAGGCTGTGTTTCAGTTTCAAAGGCCTCTACATAACTTATCTTATTGACATATGGAATATAAAATCTTGGAGCAATCTTGGGAACTACATTTATCCATACAATTGGAAGGAATTGTTAAGTTTGTGACCATGGATCTAGTCTGTAACTAAAGGCCTCTGCATAGTTTATATATGGGCATACAAACTATAAAGTCTGAACACCTATATTTTATTTCTTCCCGACCTATAAATATTTTCATTTATATTTTAATGATACTGCAGAATTTATTAGTTAATTGAGATTCATGAAGGGATGAATCCTTTTTTATTTTCCGCAAGGGCAGTTGCTCATGTTTATAATTCGATGTTTTTATTGAATATGATGTATTTTAATAATACATCAGAATTTATTAGCTAATCGAGATTTATGAAGGGATGAACCCTTTTTTTTTCTGTAAGGGCGGTTGCTCATGTTTATAATTAAATGCTTTTATGACATATGATGAATTACAGCAAACTTTGTTTGCAACAAGGATGGTAGTAGTGTAATGGATTAGGACGAACACACACGCACACACACACACACACACACACATGCACGCAAATGATCAAAAAAAATGTTCTACTAATGTTTTTGAAAGACCCCAACGCCAATCTACAAGGCAACTGGCATATTTCAATCATCATTGTCTTATTGCAGATGTATTGCAGATCTAAAATATGACACTGCACAAGAACTCTGTACAAAAGCTAGCATCCCAATGCAATTCTTCCAAAAGAAAGTTTAGGGCTGCAAGCATTCTAAAGAAGACTTGTTCTCGTAAAGATGTGTGGAGCAACACAGAAAACAACTCCACCTTCTATGAAGGTCAATGCCCTTTAGCAAAATGATCTTGAGGTAGAAATACAGGCCAACTGGCAGCATCACAATCACTTGTGCATAATATATATCCATCACAATGTTTTGACAATTTTTCGTCTTTTCAAGAAATGCAGGAGTTTATGGCGGTCTGTTATGCCGTTCAATTCTTGCCACAACACGTCTCTGCACAAAACACCACCTATGTTATTATCAAAGAAGAAAACAATGAACCCTAACCATCCTTCAGTCCTTGCTGGTGCCCTGGAATTGGCAGCAGAAAGTTAAAATCCTTTGAGAAAAGGTTTGTTCTTAGCCTACAATTTGTGAATGCCCACTTAAAAATAAAGTACAAGAATCTCCTACCTGGTTTGGGCCCAGAGAAGTTCCCGAGAAATTACGCTTGCAGCTGCGGCAAAGCCCACTACTTGCAGGCCTCCAGTGACTGTACTTCACCCAGAAGAAAGAAAACATGCAATAGCCATCTCAAAGAAAAAGCTTTGTTTTTCAAAATATGAAGGTACCGAGTATGTACCTCCGAGAAGAGTTCCTATGGTACCAACTCCAATGGTTATGGCTGGAAGGGCTGCTTCAAATGCTTTATTGAAACTCTCTCGATTCCATTCTGACCTCTACAAGTTATACACGTTCCAAAAAAGTCACAAAGTCCCCTTTCATGAAACCAAAAGACATTTAGTGGTAGAACTGCACCTTATTCATTATAAGAACAAAACCCTGTCATTGAGAGATCACAGTTTACTTGTAGAAATGCATCTAACCTTAACACAACTACCAATTTCTCTAAATGCGTGAGACCATTCGACTGTACCCTATATAGGTGTGCAAACAAGATATGAACACTATCAGCAGCACATACAAAGAGCCATGACAGCAATGAATTGAGGAAGACAATTTAATCAACTTCTGAAGCTTGTACCTTTTTACTAACTTCCTCTACCAATTCATATTCAGGAATTTCTGAGTTGTGCATTGTCGGAAGCATGCAGATAGCAGGACCAGGCTGAAAAGCGGTACTCTGCTGATCAGATGAGCTCAAAGAATAGGTAATAGGCTCTATTGTGCTTTTTGCAGTGTTATCCAAATCAGGAGAGCTTAGAGAATAGGTGGCAGGATCCCTTGGAGTTAGTTCAAGAAGCGCTTTTCCGGCTGTCACCTTTGCTTGCCCTTGTATAGAACTTTGACCTGATTTTTAGATGGACTAGTTAAACCAAATTTGCAGAACAATAAAGGACACAGCCCAAAACTGAGCATATATCCACAACATGTCAGTGCAGAAGGGTTGCTTGAAATCTTCTATACGTACCAGATTCCACCTGATCGGTCTCAGCGATGCTGAAGTTTTGGTCCCTAGTGTCAGGAAAAACCGCATCCTGAGGAGTCACTTCGACAGGTTCTGCCTGTTCTTGTTCTTGCATATGATCAACAGCATACATTCTACCATCGTGTCCTTGGCGTTCTTCTATGTTCTCAACTGAAATGGCATAAAAGTTATGGAACAAGTCATTATGAATAGATCAGGCTGCCTGTGGTTATAAGTGGATCTCTACTTGAAAGGTTCTAGTGGAAGACCTGAATCTGCCTGATCAGTCTGGCTGTTGCTGAGGTTTTTATCCATAGATAGCCCAAATCCGATGCTGTCAACCAAACCTCCATCAAATCGTGATCTCTCTATGGCTTTCACCTCATTCCTCTGGCCCTTGTGGGAAGTTTGATATGTCAAACGCCTGCTATCAGGCCCCTCCATCAGTTTCTGTCCAAGACTCGGGTTATCTATAATGATCTTCTCAGTTTGGATATTGCTCGCGAAACAGTCAACAAGGTTCTGTTGTTCGCGCAGCAGCTCAATATTTGCTTTCATAGCTGCTGTTACTGTTACGAAAGCATCGGATGCTTTTATTGCTTTTTTAATTACTTTGCTTTTCACAAAAGATGGCTCTCCAGCATTTATTAATAAAACATCACTGCGATCCCCATCAGGTCTTCCGAACCTGCACAATTGTAACATTGCTGCCACTACCAGCAGAATCAGAACACTTAGTGAAGCAAGCGTTAGGTTATTGGGACGTTTGGTGTTCTGACTGAGTGGAGTCGAGCTGATCTGCAGTGCAATGGATTTTTCTAAGAGCCGAGACTGTCGCTGTAACAGTATTTGGTGAGAGATCGTGACAGGGTCTACCTCCACCATGGGGTCAAGTACCGTGCTGTTCACCCAATCCACAGTTTCTGGATCAGTCTCTTCATGATGGTTAAATTGCTCGGGTTGAGCATCCTTTACCCATCTCAACAATGAAACGTCTGCTCCCTTCCCTGTTGCCTCTTGTTGCAGACATTGAAGACTTGACCTCGAACGGAGAGATTGGGCAGAGCTTAACTTTTCGTCATGCGGATATACTAGATAACGAGATCTCTGCATCCGTTCAAGGTTCAAGTCAGTAAACTCTAATTTAGACATGGAAGAATATACAAACAATTGAATAAGGGGAACTAAGAACTCGACGCTTCCCGGGGCCCAACGAACCACGGCAGAAGAAATGATGAGCTGGCGATGGCGATGGCGACGGCGATGGTGTCGCAGTGGCAGGGAGAGAGAGTGAGAGAGGGAGATGGGCAGAGCTGCCATGGAGGAGGATGCATTCGAGAGTGTGCGCAAAACCCATTGCCAAACAAACGGACTTCTTTTTTTTTGACTTTTTTGTTGCCCGCTCGTGATATATATTTACATTTATCAAATTAATCGATTGTTCCCTTCGAGTCGTGAGGGAGCGAGAATCTTGCATCGAGCTTAGAACCTATGGAAGATTATGCAGAGGACCTTCTCATGATTCGAAAGCTTGCATGCTAGGAATGCCGAGGTGAGCTTTGCAAGCACTTATGGGCAACTAAAATATGGGTGGACATCAACAATATTACCTATTATGGAGATGAGATTTGTGAATCTTTGAGCTATAATGTTTTCTATATACTGTGGAGTCGAGGAACGATCTGCATTGATTCTGTAGTGTTGCTTTCTACTAATCTTTGCCTTTCAAGCGTGACAGCAGCAAATCGAGAGGGTTTCCTTGATTCTATGGACACTGAAAGCACGAATTTCCAATGAGGTTGCTTCAAACGGTTTTGTCTCTTCATTTCATCCTTCCTTCTTTCAAAATTGTTTTCTTCATACTTTCCAGATTTTATTCTTGGAACCAATTATCTAAACGTGAGAAATCACAAAATAGGCTAGTCGTTCTTGGTGTTTCTAACAAGACTTTCTTGTGCAAATATGGACAAGGTTTGTTCAAGGACACTACTAGATATTTCAATCTAGCAAATTCAGTCCATGGTATATGCAAGTTCCTCAATTCCAAGATATGTGATTGTTTGGTTCAGTCGTCTAAGTTGTATGCTTTTTTGCAAGCACTTCAGCTTGGACACCCCCTCCCGTGAAGGATAAAGGAGTTCACAATGGAAAATGCAGCTCGTAATTTCAGGTTACATGCAATGTTTATAGTGTTTTGTAGTTTGATGTGTGATCTCCTTGCTAGATACTTTCACTTGGATGACTTCTCACGCAAAGAATAAGGTCTTTTCCAGCAGCCCTATGCTTGTGGCTAGTTCAGTGGAAATTGTCGAAGACAAGAACTTACTCAAAAACTCTCCAATCAAGAATATTCCAGGCATTTCAAGTTGAAACTTAAGAAGCTTACGTAGAAGGTATGTACCTTTGTATGCTTGTTTGATTCCACAATTGGATTGGAAGAATTCATGTTATTTGTGCATGGAGTCTTGCATTTGCTACTAGTGTAAACAAATACTAAGTGTTGAAAAGTGGAGCACAACTCAAATTTTTGATTAAGCTACTTCAAAGACACGTTGCAACAACCATATTGATTTTCTAGGATTGAGGGTGCGACTACTGCAGAGCAAGCACTCGATAGAGGGTGGCACATTCAAGTGCTCCTTGCATGTTAATGCTACAACTATCATTTCTAAGTCCAAACCTTGTGAGCAAAACAGAAGTTTCCTTCCCAAAACAACAATCGCCTCCTATGTGCCTTGGGTGTCATCACTTGATCTAAGAGGGGGACAATCTCTACTATTGTTGGCACTATTGCCTTTGTAGTGATTAAAATAGGCACATACATCTTTCCTTTTTAACAAAATATTAGTGCGCCAAGTGCTCTCATCAACTTAGGTTCAGATGAGGAAAGGACAACTAAGCAGACAAACGTTGCAAGCCAAATATGCTTTGACTAACACAAATGTTGACAGACTCTTGCAATCCAACTTGGGGCTTCCTACTATCTTTGTTATCTTCTCAATAGCAAAGAGGCTATGGGAGCCTCTTTTGAAATGCTTGTAAATGCTTCAACATAATGAGGTTCTACAAGAGCCAACAAAGTCTTCCTTACACACAAATAACTTGATTTGTTCGGACCCTATGTCCATGGCACAATACAACCTCCATAGATTCCAATCCATGAAGCATCTTCTCAAGCAAGATGTCTTTCCATTGCCAAACAAACGGACTTCATTTTTTCGGCCCTGCAAGGGTCTTAGGGAAGGGTGGGTTCTTTGGCTTGGGTTGGGAAACTAGATCCGGGCAGGCAACTGTTATGTAGAGCAAGTAAATGACAAGTGGATGCTTGACAGTGTTGTGTAGCAGTACGATGTTTCAAAATGCATGATAAATCTTTGTTTTATTGTTATATATAATTACGTAGCATTGTTCAAATCTTGCAAATAACCACACATTGATGTGGATAGAAAGTTTGCAGTGTATATACCATATGATCATGTGAAAGCATGATCATCTCGACACAAATTTCATAATACATATAACCACATGTTCGTGTAACTACACGTTCATGTGGGGGGAGAGTTGGCACAGTTTCTCTCCAAAAATTATAAGACCAAGGGATGGCACGGGATCCTGCATTCTGCATTTTGTAAATCGCATAATGTATTTTGCATATTACATTATGTATCTTTCTTTAAAGAAAATTTTGGTTTTTTTTATTTTGATAAAGAATGATAAGAAATAGTGAATGTACCTGTTTAATGAATGCCCTTGTATGGAATAATTTTTATCAATCAGTCGCAATATCTGCAATGTAAATTTCTAGAAATGTTACGGATTTATAATATGTACCAAAATTGCTAAGAAATCTCCTTGCCGAAATAATGTATCAATCTCAAAGTTGAACTGACAAGTTAAATGCCAAAGCAATCGAGATCTTTGTAAGGATTTTAACGATCAAATATTGGAATAAAATGGGAGCGGCCTAGCCTACTATAATCGATCGATACATAGGACTACTATGAAATCTAGATTGAAGTTTGAGAGAAGATAGGATGAGAAGGAGGCGAAGGAGGCACGCATGGATCAATCACGCGGGCTAATGAATGGTACATTGCTTCTAAGAAGCTATAACGATGCATAGACTACATGCAATTGTACCCAGCTTGCATGCATGTGAACTTTGAAAACCAACTTTAGATACTGGAAGCCTACAGGTAGTGAAGCAAATTTATGGTCATTCTTTGATCTAGTGGCCTTTCACCTTCAAGAGATACTGTAATTGAGATGACTGCTACTGATGTCTCTACTGGAGACTCATGGGCTCGATAGAATTTTGAGTAGAGAAGCCTTAGCGTCTTGGATACCTTTGAGCCTTTGAAGCTTCATTAGATGAGGGACATGAGGGTGACGTTCTAGGTGATGCATTTCCTAGTGTATCAGCTATAGTATTTCATCCCCATCATTTGGCACCAAGGGCTCGAACATATGTGCCAATGTTCGCACGATACGTCCAAAATATATGGTGTTGGGGCACTCTGAACTGTTGAGCTGCTCATAGAAGAAAATAGAGTAGTTGTTCTACGAATAACTGGCAGATATATGGACGGAGAACGTGCAAATTCGCTTCGGTTTGTTACCTCAAATAGTAACTCATGTGGGGTTCTAGCAAATCGATCCATTGTGAGACGTCTATCTATGCTGCTTTACTTTGTTGCTTTGAAACCACCACCACAATGCTTTGCTGCATAAAAATCGTTGCAAACATCACGGGTTGCTCCACAACACAACTAGGCACGCAGGTCTGCAAAATCATGATGGGCAAGGACCTCCAGGGTCAAGGTGCTATAGGCCTCTGACCCTGCTCTTGTGAGCTGCACAGCCTGATCGGCTGCCACTCAATGGCTAGGGAGAAGAAATTGGCAACCGGCTGAACTACAAAAATATGGCCTTGATATGGACTGCCTGCTTCCCACTCTATGCGCATCAGATTCTCCTCAAATCCCCTGGGTTGTTGCCTTAGAATGAATTCTCTAACGCGTCAGGCTTTTGGCTGTCATCAAGCTTTGAATTAAGCTCGGGGATACAGGCAGTTGCTCAGCAGGCTTTCCTCCTCCTCATCTGCAGCAGCCAGATTACCTGGTCGCCGTATTTCTTGCTATCTAGCTTCAAAACATTCTGAGAAATGTTGCAGAATTTATCGTGGGTAAAGAAAGGAATTGAAGAGCTCTTGCTGGCTTCAAAGGACGAATGCAGGCAAGCGGAAGGGCTTGTGAGGCTGAAAGTTGTGGGCGGAGTAGGAGGCTAATTGTGTGGAGGCCAGGTCGCATCCCGAATTTGAAGCAATTAAAGAAGCACCATTTGTGTGCGTGTCTGCAATCAGGTCGAACTCACTCTGCTGCACAGCGTTGGTAAACAAAGTTGCTCCTTTAACTTTGGACCTGCGAACCCGTTTTGTGTCAGACACATTGGAAAAGAAGCAAAGGGACTCCTGTCTTGTGACATCAGAAAACAAAACACTGCTCTCTCTCTCTCTCTCTGCACTCTGCAAATTTGATTGACTAGAATACGATCCCCTTTCGTGACTCCTCCTCCTTCATCTCTTCTATCCTCTAACGACGGTCAGTTTGTTTGCATCTGCAGACCTGTTTTCCCCTTTGAGTTTCGGGACGTCACTCTTGCAAAGCACACCGTGGGATGTCATGGAAGTTTCCAGTTGCGGATGGATGTGCCTGGTCTAAGCAAGGAGGAAGTCAAGGTCGATGTCGAGGATGGCAATCTAATGATAAAAGGCGAGCGCAAAGCAGATGATAAAGAAGACGACTGCGATTGCACTGAATCTAGAATCTGTCTTGATTCAGAGCGAGAGGGGCCCAGCAGCATAGTAGCAGAAGAAGGTCGAGAAAGAAGGATTGATGGCGTGAAAAAGAGAAACTAGTAGAGAGGATGAAGACACGCCCCTGTAGCACACTACCATGCCTTGGAGCTGAAGTTAACAAACTAACTAACGAAAGACGTCGAGCACAGTTCCTTCTCTGCACAGCTCCGTCGTCCTTTTCTCTCTGTGCACAGTTCGGTCTTCTCTGTGCGCACAGTTCGCTCGCTGACGCCCTTTTGTGGAGAGCTCCTTCGCTGCCTCGTTTGGGCTCTTCTTTGCACAGCTCCTACTCAATCTTATGCTCGTGTTGCGGCTCTTCTGTGGAGTGCTTTTCCTTCATGTCCTTCTCGTGCTCGCGCTCTTCTTTGCAGCATACTTGCTCCGGCGTTGTTCCTTCTGTTCTGTAAAGCTATTCGTGGAGCACAGCTCTCTACTGCTATGGAAAAGCTATCAATCAGGCTCGTGCTCGGCTTTTTTTTGGGAGAAGGATTTCATTGCTGCAGTAGTTGTCCAGTTCGTCCGCCTACAGATGCAGGTTGAAAGGGCCAAAGCACACATATTCACACCCTATGGAACCGGTCATGCAACACGTTGTTGTTGCATGATGGTTATGAAGGGTATATTGAAAGGGCCTTCCAGCGTTGGCGTCGGTTGCATGGGTGTGGAGTTGGTTGCATGAGAGTGGGTCGGTTGTAGAAGATTTTCAAACGTCGATTGCATTAGTAGATGTAGTTTTGGGAATTTGCTCGTGAAAGGCTGCCTATAAAACAATGCACAGTGGTAGTGTAATAGTATAACTACTGTTCGTATCACTACGCTTCTGAGCCCGAAGTTTGTAGTGTTCTGCGTAGTCTGTTAGGATTTGAAACATCTGAAGGTTGAAAGCAAAGTGTTTGCTTGCGATGGCAAGTCTTTCCGAAGTTGATATGTCTGACTGCGTCCAAGGTATTTCGTCTTCTTGTTCGTGACCTTGTTAGCTTCCAAAATCTTTTTCACTTTACTGTTCGCGTTCTATTCCCATTTGGCTATTCATCTTTGGTTCGTTATTCTGGTTTCTGTTGCATATTTCATTCAAACGCATCACCTCTGTCTGAATGTCGGTGCTAAATAAAGCACGAGATTGTCTTCTGTTTTTTCCCCGCGGCTTCCGTTTACACTCGTAATTACCTCACAGTTATTGTGCGGCTGTTGAGCCTTTTGTTTTTAGAGGCTTAGATTTTGTTGTTCGCCGTTTTTCCGAGACAACTAAAGCTGTCAATGGTTACCTAGGTCTGTTTGCAACTAGTTGCATCTATTTTTGGAGGTTTCGTGTTAGTTTTCAAGTGTATTTCGGCTCTCCTTGCCATTCAGAGTGGCTGAAGCCTGTTGGCCCTGCAAGGAAGCGAGATGGATATGGCGGAAAGTGTAGGAGGTGACTTTGTCTTTCATGTGTTATATTTCATTTTAAAGCTTCGGAATTGAGATGGGTATTTCGTTTACTATTCTTTGTGAACGGAGGTGTGAATTTCGAATCCGACTTTTTGAATGAAGCTTTTATCATTACGTTTTGATTGTTCTAAGTGGCGCAGTATATGCGTGTGTGGAGAGGCAGAAGCTGAGCTTTGAATTTCTATTTTCAGGTAGCAAACGGGCTGTGAATGCGAATGTTTTTGTTTTTGCGATGGTCACTGGCTTTTGAAATCTGATTTTTAACGGGGATGTTACAACTTCAAACTCAACATGGCTACAGCGTTTAGTCCTTTTCCTTAAGGGATTTGTTGTTATTAGATTTTTGAGTGTGTACGTGTTGCAGGACATCGTCTATGTAAACAGACGTAGAAGCTGAGGTCCGAAATTCTTTTTTGGGTAGAAGGGTGCTGTGAACAGGACTGTTAAAGGGTTTTCTTATGTTTAGTGGATCCCGAACTTCCATTTTGTCGTAGTAACTTCATTTAGGCAGTGTGTGTGTTGGTGAATTTGATGTTTTGTTTTCAAACCTGTGACCTGCTGACTGTTTTATTTTGTCTACCTAATTGTGATTGCTTGTTAGTGGAAATCAGTCCAATTAGTTTATGTCGTCAATGCATGTTTGCTTGCGATGTCTGTTTTGTCTTCCAAAACTGTTGGAAGACACTCTCTGGAAGGCCCAACATTTAGATTATCCGCCAGTATGTTCCGATTTTATGAGTATGTGTCATGACGTTAGCCAATTGCAAGAGTGTTTTTTGGATGCAGGTCTTGCTTATGCAGGACCCACTACAAAAAACATTATTTTAATAGGGTAGCTGACACCTAGATTGGATAGTGTGGACGTGCGATCGAAGGGGCCTTATGTTGTTGCAGATGTGAAGTATATTACTATATTACAAATGGAATTAAAGATCTGCACGTTGCCAGTGTTTTGCATTACTGAAGAGTTGCAATTGAATATTATCTATGTTCCAAACTCGCCTTGATGAATAAATTTTTGGCCCTGTCCAACTCTTTCATGTTGTGCCGGTGAAAGTATATTTTTTCTAATGGCGAAATTAATATGGAAGGAGTTATGATCAATTAAAAATTAGTTGTTTAATATTAATTTTAGAAGAGTTTAGATAATGATGTGGCTTGCATTTGTGCAATCTACACTTCTGGAGAATGTCTCCTTTGTAGAGGTAGGAGTTTTTTTATGTATGGATGTGTACCCGATTGGGGGCCTGAAGTGTTGGCAACGCCATTTTTGTCTATCGCAAATTCCCCTTGAAGAATCTTAGCTGTGCCCAAAGAGCATATAGGGAATCCAAGGCTTCCTCTTCCTGAAATGCCCAGTGTTTTCTGTTGTATCCAGGGACCATGAGATATTTTAGTGATGCCCAGTGTTTTGTCTTCATCCAAGGCAGCATCTGACTGAGGGAGAGTTTCACTCTTGGCAAAGAGTTGTCTACTATTATCTGCCAACCCCTTTACTGGTGGATAGTTTCTGCTCAGTTTCAGTTGTTTTTTGCCCACTGTTTGGTGGAATAATTTATTGAAAGCTCTCTTTCTCTCTCTTTCTGTATTCTATTTGCTGTTCGTAGTCAGGAGGGAGGTGTTCAATATGGAGAGATCATACAGTTTTAGCAGAGAGTTCTCTACTGTTATGTGCCAACCCCTTTGCTGGATAGTTTGTGCTCAGTTTCAGCTGTGTTTTGCCCACTGTTTGGTCGAATAATAATCTTCATCAAGACATTGCTGCCTATGTGGCAGCCATCTGCTGCTACATTCAACCGTATGTGAGGGCCATGTGTCAACCCATCTGCTATCCAAATGGCAGCCCTATGTTGGACAATATCCATGTTGATCTGCCCATGGTGGCATTGATTTGGAGCCATGGATCTTATGGTCATGTACTTACAATTCTTTTCTGGACATTATATTTATGGTTCTTTGTCCTTCAAACTTGTATAGGTTGATTGTATGTCAACACATCTGTTGAACTTCTCGTCTTTGCTACAGTTTGTAGTGCTCTCTTCTTCTTTTGTGTTTGATCCATCTGAGGTTACTTGAACTTGATTGTCACCAATAAGCATGTCCTACACTTTCTAGTGTTCTCTTTTCCTTGTGTGTTTGACTGATATGTTGCCTCTATATGGTTCTCCAGACCAGGATATCTGGTGGCCAAACAGCTGATCTGGTGGTGACCAAGCACAGGCTGGAGCTATAAATGCCAATAGCACTGCCACTCTATACCCACATTCTGGACCCATTTCTATTCCATGCATGGCTCTCCTTTACCCTCTACTGGCTTGTATAGAACAGCGTATTAGGCCTGATCTATGTCCAGCAGATCCAACCTTCTCTGCTGTAGATCTGCCACCCAATCTTCATGAAGACATTGCTGCCTATGTGGCAGCCATCTGGTGCTACATCCAACCGTATGTGAGGGCCATGTGTCAGCCCATTTGCTGTCCAAATGGCAACCCTAATGTTGGACAATATCCATGTTGATCTGCCCATGGTGGCATTGATTTGGAGCCATGGATCTTATGGTCATGTACTTACAATTCTTTTCTGGACATTATATTTTATGGTTCTTTGTCCTTCAAACTTGTACGGGTTGATTGTATGTCAATACATCTGTTGAAGTCCTCTTCTTTGCTACTGTTTGTAGTGCTCTCTTCTTCTTGTGTGTTTGATCCATTTGAGGTTACTTGAACTTGATTGTCACCAATAAGCATGTCCTACGGTTTCTAGTATTCTCTTTTCCTGTTTGACTTCTTCTAGGTTGATGAGGCACACACAAAGTTTTGGAATATTTGATGTTTACACACTTAAAAGTTTTATTATTCACTAGTTTTTGTAGGACTTGAATTATTTTCCCCCCATGGAAATACCCTCCCATTTTCCTTCCAGAGATGTCTAGAGGATGTGAAAACCCTTCTAATGCTAGGCATTCTACCTTATTTACTTGACACTGCTGGCATTTTGCCACATGTAAAATGATTATTGGTCATACATACCCCTGTCAGGGAATCATAAAGGTCAGCTTCTATCTTGCTCTGCCATGTGAAAGTGTGAGCTACAACTATATTTGGCATTCTCTGCAGCAATCGCTATTGTCAGTATCCATTCTGCATTATCCATTCTGCATATACAAGAACGAGTCCTTACATTGTAGGGGCTTTTTCTTTCTTGTGCAACCCTTTTTGGAGATTTGGGACTCATTTCGAAGCCTTTCTAAGCTGCCTATTGCTGTGTGACTAGAGCTGTCCACAATCACTCAGGGCCGTAGGTCCATTTTGACTCTCTTTGTTGTTCAGATTGGTTGGGGCTATTCAGTACTTTCTTGGGCTTGGAGCCTAGATCTACCTCCGGGAGTTGTTTTAGTGCTCCTGCATCTGAGTTTTGAGCTGTTCCAATTGGATTGCTCTGCAGCTATTAAGGGTTGATTACAGCTAACCAGGATTGTTCAAACATTTTTGTGCACGTTGAGTGTAATGACATTCATGTAAGGTCTTCCTCCTTATATTTTGGGTATTACAAACCTTTCCGTTTCGAAACAGCAAGTCATTCCAAATGTAAAAAATGACGACCGACAATATCGATCAAAATAATTATTGTCCTTACATAGCCCTCTTAGGAAATCACAAAAAAAAGCGCTTGGTCTGTCGTGTGAAAGTGTGAGCTACAGCTTCAGTTGGCCTGCTGCCTCTTGCTGTGCGCCTGTTTGTAGAGCGACTTTGACCAATTTCGCTTATGTGCACTTCTCCCTTGAAGGCATTTTGCAGGCGATTGCTGCCCTACTAGATTTTAGATCTCTGTTGCAACATTTAAAGTTACAAACATTTTAGAGTGTCAATAGTCACCTGGGGATGTTTACAACTGGTTACTCCAGATTTTAGAGGTTTTGCCTTATTTTTTTAGTTTTCAGCTCTCTTTTCTTGTCAGATTGTTCCGAGCAGTTCAGCATTGTTTTCCTAGGCTTGGATTCTGGTTTCGCCTCTGGGGCCTGCTACTATATTTGAGTTTTCAACTATTCGAACTTGGATTGCTCTTCTACAGTCAATTGTGTGAATAGATTTGACTCATTTATAGGTCATTTTTTCTAGTGAGAAATCTGCAGCCATTAAGGGTTGAGTGCAATCAAGCATGATTGTCCAAACATGTTTGTAGGGGATGCCTACTCCAGAAAATGCATCAGTTTTCATTCCTAAAGATGATGGCCATACATAATTATTGCTTTCAGCCATCTGATTTTCAGCCTGAAATGAAATCTAAGTTAGCTTGAATTCTCATAATGACACTTAGGAGTTGTGTGACTTGCGTAGAGGCAAGCGTGCCACATGGAAAATTTGGGCATTTAAACTCAAGAGAGACACTAATGGCCGCTACAGTCCATGTAACGCAATACTACTACTAGGTGTACCTTGTATTACTTTAGGAGTTTCATGTAGGTTAATGAAATGTAAACGCTTAGATGCGAGCTGTCGATTGTACCCCATGATCTTATGGCCATTTACTTATAATTATCTTATAGAGATTCTATGTCAGGCTCTTACATCCTTCAAATTTTTACAGCCCAACTGTATGTCAACCTAAACAGTGGCTCACAACTTGGATATGTAAAGAGTGGCTTTCAGAATAATATAAAGGCTTTTTGTTCCAATTAGGTTTTTTTGTTTTTTGGGTGGCTTTAGCAGCTAGCATCTGCTGGTGTACATGTTTGTACCCTCTTTTTTAACCTAAAGCATTATAGCAAGATGTACCAAAGATAGCATACATAATCTACAAGCAGGTTTTTTTCGGACAAAGAATTTTCAGCACTAGATTATAACACAAACTTGAGATCCATCAATGCCAGGAAGAAGACACACAAGAGAAAGGTTGTCAAGTATAACAAAACCAAAAACAAGAGTACGATGAAGCCTTTGTACTATGAAACCACAAGGGCATTAGGTTTTTCGGAGTTTATAAGTACACACATGCACTTGTATGGTTAGCAATTTCAAGCTAAGTAGTACAATGTATACATACTATTGTACATATCACTTTCAAGCCAAGTGGTGTAGTTTATACATATCACTTTCAAGTTAAGTGGTATAGATTACACATGTTGTACATAGCACTGAAAGTACTAAAATCCAAGCTTTGTTATTTCAAGAACTTGTCGATATAATAATTTTAGAATGTCTTTTTTTTAAAATGTTGGAAAAGGCTTCAAATATGTATGCTAAAATTTTCTTTTATCTTTAAGTTTTATCTTTTTAAAGTGCTATTGGGAGAAGTATTTTAAAATCTAAATTTTAAAATTGCATATGGAAGTAGTACTTTTGTGATGAATGGTTTATAAGCTAAATTTATAGTATCTAGTTCATAATGAATGTAGAACAATGCGTGTTTTTTACAGGGGTGAGCAACTCTTTCGACCAAGGTGAAGGTGCTACGGCTATGATGTCGATGTAGAACCGTCCAGTTGTGCTATCGTAACCATTGATAAATGTTTTGTGAAGTGCTACTTCCCGAATGTTGATTGGAGAGATGATAAGAGACTAAAGTTAGAGGCCCCAAAGGATGAGAGATCTCCCAATATCTTATTCTTAGAATCATCGAACCAAGCAAGTACAGACACTGAGTATTCTCCGATTGATAGACCTCTATCAATTGATGAAATTGACTTATCCGATAGAAATGGAATATTTGAAGGGAGAGTTCTTAACAAGTATGGCACATGGACTTTACAAAACGTTGGTTACCCCGAAAGCTTAAAGCTAGAGCTTATTGACAGAGAGGGGAATGGCTGCATCACCCTTGCAATAAGCAAGGTCTAATATGCAAATTTTGTCAAAACCCTTAATGTTAGTGATTGTATTAGAATAACCGACTATTCTGTATGCAATAGAAAACTCAGAATGACAGGGGAAGTGTTGACTTCAATTTGGTTTTTGATCCTTCCACCGAGCCATTTACAATTAATCCAATGTTTGTTTTGACAACCACCATTTGCAAGTACAAGGAAGAATGTAAAGATCTTATAAATAAAGGCCAAGAAAATTATCACCCCTTGGCAACAATTGTAGTTATAGTCATTTTTACATGCATATCTTACATATTGCACTTTCATATGACGCCTACAGCACTAAAATAAATAGTTCACTTCAAAGGATACAAATTGCTACAGACAACTACATATGCACACGAGGAATGGGGGCTACAATTCTTTGAATCATGCGGGGTTACAATTCTTTGAATCATGCCTCTTTAAATAGCTTTACTTGCACATTCACAACACTGAAGAATACTTTCAAGGATTGCTACATGATCATTATTACTATTGTGCTGACGACCTATTCTTGCAACAAGTTCTATTCAACAGTTTCAGTTTTAAACTGAGAACGTATCATGCTAATGATGAAATAAAATATGATAATTTAGTGCCTACAAAGCTTCCAAAACAAACAAAAGAAGTAGAAGTTATAATAAAACATCCTGAAATGTTTACATACATAAGCATGGTGCAACCAATAAAAAAGAACACTCATTGGACAAAAGCCATGGTTCTTAATTTGGAGGAGATTATGAAAACAAACAACTACAATTCAACAAATGACAGTGTGTGCACCTTACGCGAAAAGTTTCCATTAACTGCAATACGTGTCGATTCTACTAGAGGTAAAATCTCAAATTTAAAAAAAAGAGACAATGCTATATTCCAGACACTGACAAAAGAACCCATAGCTCAAAGCAATGATCACATCAATAGAACCAAGCAATGTCCTTATTCTCCAGAAACAACACAAGCAATGATAACTCCGAGTGTTAAAAACGATTCGACAACCAAAGCAGAAAGCGTACATCTCTAAGAAATGACTACATAACACTAGCAAAGTACTCAAAAATATTTGAAACTCCTATAAAATATGTACGTGCATATATTGACGCAATTTGAGATACTCCAACGTATGCATGCATATCTTGCAAGTGTTTACTATTCAAAAAACAAACTGTATATCTTAAAGAAGACACACATGCTTGGATAATGGCCAAAAGACAATATAAAATAGCATTTTGTGCAAAAAACGAACGTATTTGCATAGAGTGTAAGAAAGCCATATGTTTATCACATTGTCGAAGTATTTTGTCCCCACCCAAATTCAACGAAATGCGGCAATACCTGCTATCACAATTCTAAATGACATCGAGGAGCAATTGGTTGCCCCTAAAATAGCATTCACTCAAATCAGAGAACTATCACACAGTGGATAGTATGGTGTACACGGTAGCATTGTTAATGTTGTATCCAATACAAGTAAAGTATAGCATATCTTACCACGATTCATTAATGATGAATCATCCATAATCCTTGGAATCAAGAAAAAACTACAATATAAGGGTACATATCTTCTCGAAAAAGTTCGTCCGAATGTCCTAATGCAAGCACTATATGGCCTTATTCAAACACTGCTCTATAAAGCTAACAATGTTGAAATAAACAACAAATGAAATGAACATTTGCAACAAATATTACATGGTGATCAGACAACGGAAGAAGACAATAGCAATGACGAGGCTGATGGTGAGGAAAATGACGATAACTATACACACATTAATACATAATCTTATTACAGTTGAACAAGTTGTAGATTACGAAACAGATGTCAGATATGCCACTCCTTATGAAGACAACACACCATTAGGTTTGTTTTAAGACAAACACAGTGAAGAACTAAACTCTCTAACACTGTTTTTCGGACATGAAAGACAAATTGGAAACACAAGGCTAACATACCAAGACATAGCAAAATGGGAATTAACACACACATCTTTGCATTTCTCACAAAATATACCAAATTTGTTCTTCAAATTGATTAAAGTTCTAATCAATAAGGTCATGTAATCAATTTGGGTTCGTTTGCGTAAAGGAGCACTACAAAATAAAACAATATATGCAAAGGATGTTATGAATGACACAAACATTGATGCTATTTTAAAATCTGACATTGCATTAGACATGAAAGCAAAACATCAGAAAACATTGAACAACAAATTTATAATTCCTATTAAAAAACAAATTCTCATGCATAATGACAAGTACTACAAAATGATTCGATCATTGAACTTTGAACAAAGACAACTATTCGATGACATTATGATACGAAAATGAATAAAACCAAACAAAAAAATACACCTCTTTTTAACAGGTTGGGCTTGAACAGGGAAAACATATCTTCTGATGCTCATAGTTCAAGGTTTGTTGCGACATTACAACCAAAAAATACAAAACATAGATTACAATTTGATGCGTGTCCTAATGTTAGCCTACACAAGAAAAGCGGCATACAACATAAACAGGCTCACAATTCACTCTGCACTTCATTTACCATTACAAACAAAGAACCTAACAAGCTTGGCTAGAAAAAAACTAGATACACTTATTCACCTATATGAACAAGTACAACTTATTGCATTTGATGAGATTTCACTAGTTGGTAGATGAACTTTAGATTTTGTTGACCTTCACATGCATACATTCAAAAGAAACCACATGGAATACTTGGGTGGCATCAATGTCATTTGTTCAGGAGACTTGTACCAAGCCAAACCAATAAGAGACAGTTGGGTATTCAAACAAGAAAAAGAGACACTCGAAACCATAGCAGACACGTATTGGAACAGGGAAAACATATCTTCTGATGCTCATGGTTCAAGGTTTGTTGCGACATTATAACCAATGTCAAGGATGGATCTATGACTTGGGACATTCTCTCTTGGAACTCCTTCTCTCTAGTGATCCATGAGGGGCTTGACAAGAAGATATGAACTCTTATAGGGACCAAGAGAAGGCTTTATCAATTTGTGAGAGGCATAAAAAAGTAGGTGTGACATGATGACCATTTAATTGTTCATCGGGGATGAGACAAAGCCTAAGCTTAATTATGTTTCCATGTCCACACTTGACTAGGAAGACATTAGAATCTCATCCATTGCATACTTGGGAGGGATTTGACTAGTCAAAACTAACCAATAGTCTTGCTATTAATATGATTGTGTCATGAATGATACAACATAGGAGGGTGTATGGACTATGATTGAGGTGGCAAGGTTTCCCTTGTACCTGCCCTTCCACACGAATGGCCCCATGTATATATTATATAGGTGATTGTTAATAGTCCAAGGGATGATATTATGAAATTGGGAAAGTAAGATGGGATGGCAAGAATTATTTTGCCAACTCTTCAATTGTCCTCTTAGGTAAGAGAAATTGGACTGGTGCATCCACTTTGACTCACTCCATTTCACTTGAAGTATGACTGGCATCTGCCTTGTCCAGAGAATCCAGCTCAATTGAAGGGATGTCATTTCTCAAGTGTTTGAGAAAATCAAGCAAATCTCGATCAATAGTAGCAGTAGTACTACCACAAGTAGTGGTCACCATGGTAGCTACCTCATGGTGACTATAACACCATGGTAGGTACTGCATGGTGGTGGATAGATAGCTACAACATAGTGGTAGCTACTCCATAGAATAGGTAGCTACCTATTGTCCACCACATGGTGGATAGATGGCTACAACACATTGGTAGATAAAATTCCTTTTGTAGGTACCTCTTTCTATCTATGCACCTTGTGGTAGACATGAGATCCTTAAGTTGTAGCTATCTATGCACCTTGTGGAAGACCTGTAGGTTGCCAAACATCAAGTCATAGCTATTTAATTAAGGAAGAGTTTGAGTATGTAGGTAAAGCATGTACAAAACTGCATAAAAAGTATATAAGAGCTTTGATAAGAAATGACAATAATGTTTTTGCAAAAAACATTTCTACCAAAAAAAAGGAGCTTGGTGAAGTCTTGATAAGCATCTCTTTTATTGAAGAGAAGAGTCAGCATACCTACCACCATGCAACAAGAAAACATGGTAAGAACTAGCTTAACTTTAATTGGGAAGACAAGTGTCATAAACAGCGCTCCCTTGTTATCAGGTCACAATAAAAGAGTGGCCTAAACACAAACTTAAACAACTCGATGTGGACTTTCAAGGTGTAAAAAAAGGGACTTAGAGGGAATTTTTAAAAAAGGAAAAAGAAGTTTAAATTTTAGTTTTAAAAAAATAATTAAAATAATTGGAGTGAAATCAAGTGAAACTAGGGAAAATTATGGGGAAGGAAGAGGAAAAATAGGAAATAAAATAGAAGAAAATTGGTTAAAGATGCGGGGGGGGGGGAGAGAGAGAGAGAGAGAGAGAGAGAGAGAGAGAGCTTTAAGAAAGAAATTTAAGAAAAATAGGAGGAATCAATAAAATTAGGGAGTGTTTGTGAGAAGGAATTAGAAAAAAAAGGAAAAGGAAAACTTAAGAAATTAAGTGGATGCAAAAGAAAAAGGAGAATAGTATGTGTGTGTGTGTGTGTGTGTGTGTGTGTGCATGTGTGGCTGGGTGGGACATTAAAAAGTCCTATCAATAATTGAGCCATACAATTAATTCCATCAAGTGGATAAAAAGTAAAAAAAGGGAAACATATATGGAAAAAATGTTTGAGACACCTAAGTTGAGTTTGCAACAACTAGAGTTTGCAAAAACTTTGGTTAAAATTAAGAATTTTTAATAATATTAAGTTTGACAAAATTAATATTAAAAACATAATATTGAGTTTCGAGGTCAGGGTCCACTTACTTTTCACCATCCAAATAAACTAGGGTTAGAACATCATAGTTACGTTGAGGTTACGTTTTGATAGACAGGTAATGCCTGTTATCCCCGACTTGTTATCACTTTACCTAAGAATATAGACAACCATATGGATTCTTAGATATATGTATATTTTTTCTTTCTTTAAATAATAATTTAAGCCATAAGTGAAGTTTATGTCACAAGTGGAGTGAGGAGCAAATCAGTGCATGGGTAGAGAAGCGATTAGAGGAGCTTAGAGGAGGTATGGGACGATTATTGGGTTTGATGTGTGGGGTGGTTAAGAAGAGAGTGTAAAGGGGAGATTTCATGGGGGGTACATAAAAGAGTAACTTATAGTCGGGAAAGTATATGTGTGTGTGTGAAGAAATAAGTGTTTGTGTGTGAGATACATTTATTAATTCAAAATTTTTTTTTTTGTGTGTGTGTGTGTGTGGCCCATCCCTAATCGGAAGGGTAAGACCACATGGTGAGGAGTAAGCCCACCATGTAGAACTTACTCCCCACCTACTGATAATAAGTGAATAAAAGTGGATTTGTATGATAGGTGTCAAAATGAAAAAATGATGCCAATAGTAAATGCATAAACCACCTATGTAACTCTATTACCTACTAAAACAAAAATCTATTTCTCCCTTATTACACCCTCTTGGCTCCTATGTATTAAACTGCCCTTAACATCCAATGCATCCTCATTCCCATGCTACTATTGTATCCTATGGTGAAGTATATTTTTAGAGTGTTGCACCCTACATCCAAGGTTGATAGTTAGACATATTTCCATAAACATACAGTACTAGATTAAGATTGTCATGTTCAAGATGTATATCATTTATGTAGTGTAGAATTCAAATAGTGTTTTTTCACCCCACAGTTTTTTCTAGCCATAATTTCTAGTTTTTCCAAAACAAGGTATAACAAAAAGCATCCAATATTTATGTCTTGCTTGCATAACATCCACATTATAGTAAATAGCCCGCCATCTGATCAGCTATACTACTTGTATGGAGCCTCCGAAAAGATGTCAAAAGGTGTCAAAACCCTCTTGGGGGTAAAATAAAAGGCTTTCTTGTAATAAGCATTCCCGAACTGAGGAACACTGCATAGTGATCAAAGTTGCCTATAAGGGTATCACTATCCTCCCTCCTTTTAACCAAAAAGCTTAGATAAGTAGCTAGGCTCACCAACATCAATCAAGGTAAAACAAAAGCTAGAGCTGTTGTTTCACACTTGTAACCGTAGGCTTCAATGCCCAACCACAGTTGTTATCCCTATCCATCTCAGTAATTCAGCAACAAGAAAAGGGGAAGATTGACATGATGTACAAATTAATCCTGCAAGTTTTATCCCTCTTTGAGGTGCTTCAAATTATTTTAGCATTCAAATGTAGCTCCTTCCAGTTCTTACAATGCTAGAAATAGTGTAAGCAACAAGAATGTGCTAAGGGTCTCCAAATGTAAGAAAAAAAGAAAGTTGAAAAGATATATCAATTCCTCTTGCAAGATTTTTGAGGTACTCAAATCTATTTGGGTGTAACTCCCAATTTTTTTTATGCTACAATGTATGAGATTAAAAAATGCTAAAGACTTTCGAATGCAAGAGGAGGGTCTCTGATGAACGCAAGAATAGTGTGCTTGCAAGAAACATACACAAATAGTGCAAATGAGGTGGAATTGCCATTTATAAAACATGTTGCAACAATAGAGGGACTAGGGCTCGCAACATACTACAATGGAAATTTCGATCTTCGATACGAGGAAAAACTTTACGAAAATGGTGTAGAGTGCATACTGACAATCCTAAAAACAAGGAACAACGAAATCAATGCTTACAAGGCCCCACATTCACTACACAAAAGCCTCACAGCAACACTGCAAAAAATACAAATGACCCTGGCAAATACAACTCAAACGTGCGCATTGGGCACGTTCAATATTGACTACAGCAAAGATAGTAACAAAAAGAGAAGCTTGCACGAATACATGTACAGAGAGAGAGAGAGAGAGAGAGAGAGAGAGAGAGAGAGAGAGAGAGAGAGAGAGAGTATACATACATACATACATACATACATATATATATATATATATATATATATATATTAAAATTCATTTGTAGATAAATATTTCTATAAATATATGAATATTTACTTATTTACTTCCTTATAAATAAGTAAATATTCATATATTTATCTATATCTAAGCAAATAAGTAAATGAATAAATAAATCTATATTTATATGTAACAAAACTATATAAATCTAAATACATATATATATATATTATTTATATTATATTTTAAAAAATATAAAATATAATATATAAACTTATATATACTCTAATATATTTAAGTAAATCTATTTGTTTATTTATATATATATATTCTTAAAATATCATATCATAAATATCTATCTATATAAAAAAACAAGAATATACA